>NC_083405.1:52871093-53506510 GCF_020745735.1 Hemiscyllium ocellatum
TCAGTTCACTCTTCATTGATAGTCCTCATAATATGGCTTCATGATATATTTAGCTGGTTAATACACAACAGGGTTCTTAGCTGTGTCATGGCCTGTATTATTTTAAATTTATGAAAAAAGACAAATATGTGTTCCTTACATTTGCTATGTGGGTAGCATTTGAAAAATGATGAGTTTGGACTATGTCTGATTGAATCATACATGTTAAAAAAAGTAATATGGATTTGCATAATGAATACTTTGGGTAACGGTTCCATTTTTGAATGAAAATGAGAACATTTAGTTTAGGGGCCTGAAGGCTGAAATCTCTATTTGTATAATGTCCTTGCCAAACAACAAAAAAAATGGTTCTTTTAGTATAAGGTTTCCTGGAGAGAAATACTACTATTATTTATTGAAAATCCTTAGGATGTTACATTCTCCCTAATTGCTATTCATGTAATTAATCAATATCAATAACATCCTTCACTACTGCAATGAAACTGATAGCGACTCCTTGAAATGTAAACAATACATCTAAGCAAAAACATTTGTGAATATTCCAGTAAATAATTTTATCCCAAGTAAAAACCAAAGACAAAATTGTATGAAGCAGTCCAAAAATGGAAGTACTTACTATTGTAAAGAATCAGCATGGGCACTGAAGGAAATAATTTTTTTAAGCAAATCCCAGCCAGGAGATATGTGAGAGTCAGTCCAGAATATATTATTTGTGGTGTCGAATCTTTTGGCATTGATTCAGTTCGTTTAAGTAAAAAATACACAAGTCGTCGATCAGTACTCCATGAGCAAGAAACTTGTCTTCTGTCACCTTTTGTGATGGAAGAAATACAAGCTTCTTCACGTAGTTTGACTTTGGTGCTTTGTCCTTTACCCTGTATTTCCCAGTAAAACATATCATTTTGATGACCAATTATCAGAAATCCTCACTACTGCACATGAATTAAACATTTTGCAATTTTGCTCAGTAAATGTTTCAAAACAATATGATTAGATCTTAGCTAACACACATGTTGTCCATGAACATCTCTGTGAAAATTTGTAATCCATACCATTATCATTATTTTTCTTGGAAGCTTAAAATAAAATGTGTTAGGAGAAAGATTTGACAATATTCCACTTGCCAATGTAAAGAAAACTAATTGAATTTGACTTGTAGAGTCATATAGCATAGAAACAAGACTTTCGGTCCACTATGTTTATGCCAACTAAAAAACGCCAAATGAAATTAATCCCATTTGCCTCACTTGGTCCATGGCTTACATGCTCTGGCATTTTAAGTGCTTGTCCAGAAGCTTCTTAAACATTGCCTCCATCATCCTCTCAGTCAGCAAGTTCCATATTTAGACCATTCTCTGTGTGAAAAAAAGGTTTTCTCAGATTTCCTTTAAACTACTTACTCTCATCTTAAACGTATGTCCTTTTGTCTTATAAATGTCTGCATTGGGAAGAGATTCTTATAATCTACTCTATCTATACCTCTAATAATTTTGTATACCTCAATCAGATATTCAGCCTTCTCTTCTCCAGTGAAAACAAACCCAGCCTATCTAGTATCTCCTCATAATTGAGACTTTCCAGCCCAGACAACATCCTGGTGAATCTCCTCTGCAGCTCTTCAGTGCAATCACTTTCATCTGATTGTGTGGTGAGCCTTCTCTGCTCCTATAATCTATGTACTAGCCAATGAATCCCGTATGCCTTCTTCACCATCACAGCTATCTGTGCTGACACCTTCAGGGATCCATGGACTTGTGCATCAAGGCCTCGTTGTTCCTCAGTACTCCATAGGGATCTCCCATTCATTGTGCAAATCCTTCCCTTATTAGACCTCCCAAAATGCATTACACTTATCAGGATTAAATTGCCATTACTCTGACCAATTTACTAGTTGATTAATATCAAATTGTACCTGAGACCATCCTCATCACTATCAACAACAATACCAGTTTTCATGGCATCTGCAAATGTATTAATTTTACCTTCTATATTCACAACCAAGTCATTAATGTACATAACAAACAGCAAGGCTCCCAGCACCAATCCCTGTGATACGCAAGTGGGCATAGGTTTCCAATCACAGAAACAACTTTCAACCATCATTCTTTGTCTCCTGTTTGCAAGCCAATTTTGAATCTAGTTTGCCAACCTGGTTTGGATCCCATGGGCTCTTACCTTTTGGACGAGACTTCCACATAAGACCATGTCAAAGGTCTTACTGAAGTCCATGTAAATCACATAATTTGCACTACTCTCATCAATGTACTTAATCACCATTTCAAAAATTTCAATTGAATTAGTCAGACGGGATGTCCCTCAAACAAATCCATGCTGACTATCCCTGATCAATCTCTGTTTTTCTGAATGTTGATTAATCCTGTCCTTCTGAACTTTTTTCCAATAATCTTCCCACCATTAACGTCAGACTAACTGGTCTGTAGGTAGTTGGCCTACCCCTGCTGCCCTTCCTTCCAAAGGAGAATAAATAATGTATTTATTTATTCTCCAGTCATCTTGCACTTTACCTGTGACAAGCCAAGTCCCAGCAATCGCCTCCCTTGCCTCCCATGGCATCCTTGGATACATCTGATCAGGCCCTGGGGATTTAGCCAAGTTTATGCCAGTTGAAAAATCTAATACCTCCTCCTTATTAATATTAACATGTTCTGGAATCCCACTATCCCAGTTGAAATCTTCAGTGACAGTATGTTTCTCTTTTGTGAATACGTATGAGAAATATCATTTTAAAACTTCACCCACATTCCCTGACTCCAAGCATAAATTGTTCCTTTAGTATCTTATCAACTCCACTCTTTCCCTGGATATTGATATAAGTTACCCACTCCAGGAGCTTGTAATGACCATGGCCAGACTTTTCCACTTGGCGTTAAAGAATTGTGGTAAGAGAGTTTCATAGTTTAATTTCACAGTCCAAAAAAAGTTTGATAGCCACAAGAAAGAGATAGATTCATCTGATAAAACGTGGGAAAGAGGGTGATGGGGGACAGACAGGAATGTGGAGTTGAGACAAGGGTAAGATCAGCCATGATCATGTTCAATGGGTAAGAAGGGTCAAAGGATTGAATTGTCTACTGCTCCTCCTAATTCTGATGCTCCTATTTCTGCCATGGACCAGAGATACTTTATGCATTCGCATTATTTATGCCAGTGAGATGGTGGGTTGTCACTTGGTGAATCACATGGCAAACACAATGGAAATGTTCATCACAGCTGGGACTTTTCTGCTCCCAAGCCTTGGACAACATATTAAAAGCCCAGCTGGGCAACATTCCCAAGGCTGTACACCAGGACCAACCTGTCGCACTGTGCAGCTTGTTTCCAAACTCTGATCAGACAACGAAGAAGAAAAATTAGCTAGCTCCTCACTTCCTGGAGAAAGATGTCAAGATGCTGGTGGATAGGGTGATGGAGAAAAGGTCAACGCTGTTCCCAGAAGATTGCAACAAGAGGCCAGCCCACCTGATCTTACCATTTACCAAGATTTGGCAGGAATGTCTGAGACCGAATAGAAATAGGGAGCAGGCAATGGTTATACCCCAATAAAACGATTAGAGTGGATGAGAACCAGGATCATCAATAATGGGAGCATGTAATTAGTTTTAACCTCTGGCATTTAATGTCAGCTGTGTCCAGCCTGAACAGAAACAACAGCGTGGGTCAGTGATATTGGAGATGACAGGGCACTTCCTCTCTCAGAAGGTTCTGAGTTTTTGGAACTTCTTGCCACAGAAAGCTGTTGTAGCTATTTAAGACTGAGGTAGATAGATTCTTGATGTAAGGCTTATGGATCTAAGGAATTAAGGGTTGTCTCTGAGGAAGAGTTTGTGAATCCTCAGAGGATGTTCCAGCAAGCACCTTTCATCAACTCAGAGTCAGTGGGTACTCTGGCTGGATTAGATTTGGGGATATAGTTTGGTGAGCGTATCACTGCCAGGTCTCCACTGCTCCACTTCAGGAAGAAATAGCTGACGTCCCTGGCACTCAGAGGTCTGCTAGAGACCCAACACTTTCTCAGCGCCAGGCAAAAGATGTGTTCCCTTTCTTGTCCACAAATTACTTGGTCAGCCAGCAGAAACATACACAAGAACATTAGGTATGTGTGTCAGAGCGATTCATTTGCTTGGAATGATAGGTAGGGGGAGTCCTTGAAGGTTCTCAGTGCTGTGGTGTTGCTGGTATTTGACTGTTTCCATGGCAACAGTGATGGCCATCTTGGACACCCAGGTCCACCCAGGTATCTGCAGGAGATGCACACCATTCTTTAGCCTCCAGTGCTCAGCATCAATGGCAAAACAGCTTTACATTAGGTGACCCTTTCTCTCAAAGGTAATGCTAGCAGGCACCCACAGGGTTAAGAGCAACACAGGATCACCAGAAACCTCTTCTCAGGACTTTCCAACATGTACGTCCCTCCTAGTATCTTTTTATCGCAAAGCCTTTAGCAGTAGAAGCCAAGGAAGATGAGTGTACATCTGCAGAGGGGTCTTTCAGCATGCTTGTTTGAAAGACACCAGGGAACAACTACTTAAGACGTCTATATCAAAGGGTCAACTGCAGAGCAGGTTCCCTCCACTTCAACAGCAAATGTCAAACCAGCACCTAAAAATATTGGAAGGTGAGTGGTGTTTTTGATTAGGGAAAATATTACTGCTGCATTTAAAGAGTATATTCCTGAGGGATCATTCAGTGGAGCTATATGGGTGGAACTCATAAGGAGGGGATGACCACCATGCTGGGATTAAACTATAGCCCCCACAATAATCAGTGGGAAACTGAGGAACAAATATGTTGAAACATCTCAGATGTATGTAAGAATAGTACAGCTGTAATAGCAGGGGATTTTAACTTTCAAAACATAGATGGGACTGCCAGAGTTTTAAGGGTTTGTTTGGTGAGGAATTTGTTAAATCTGTTCTAAAAAGTTGTTTTATCGATACGTAAATAAACCTATTATAGTATGGAAACAGGCCCTTGAGCCCAACAAGTCCACACCGACCCTCCGAAGAGCAACCCACCCAGACCTATTCACCTATATTTACCCCGGACTAATGTTCCTAACACTATGGGCAATTTAGCTTGGCCAATTCACCTACCCTGCACATCTTTTGGATTGTGGGAGGAAACCAGAGCACCTGGAGGAAACCCATGCAGACATGGGGAGAAAGTGCAAACTCCACACGGACAGTCGCCTGAGGTGGGAATTGAACCTGGGTCCCTAGCACTATGAGGCAAATGCTAACCACTGAGCCAGCATGCCACCCCAAAACATGACCTTTTCTTGGGAAAGAAGGCAGAACAATGACTGAACTGTTGGTGCGGGAGCATTTTAGGACCAGTGTCGATCACATCCATTACCCATATAAAGCCTATGGCAGAGTAGTGCAAGTTATCCAGCAGTTTGAAGTGATCCACAATTTGAGATATTTCTTACATGCCACAACATATTAGATGATGTACACATTATCAACAACAAATGCCATCATATTCATTTTCATTTTGGCTGCAAATTCAAGTCAAATGTTACTTAATTTTAAAAATGAGATTATAAAGTGTATCATGGCAAATAAACATATTCGCTATATTGACGAATGTTCAGTTATCATTGAGAGCATTTTCTGACACTGTTCCTAATTAGTGAGACTACTTTAGGAGTAAACTGCTTAGATAGCTAACAAATTAGTTGCTGGATCAATAATCTACTGGATAGAGTAAAGACTGTGGTTATAATTGCATTGAGAGAAAATTAAAATTGCCAAATTCACCAAAAACTCCTAAACGTAAAGTTTTAGTAGCCACAAATAGTTAAAATAGGCTGTTCAGTGTTTATACATAATTTCAAGGTAGTTTGCTAAGGACAAAAGTTTAAATATTATTAATTAGCTCAATGGGAAAAGTATACATCCTATGATAGTTAAAAATAGTTCACTGACCCCAGAGTATATCTAGACTGTTAGCACAGAGCGTGTTGATCTCAGTAACTTGTGACAGCAAAATTGTGCTCTATTGCTGTATTGTTGGGATGTTTAAAAATATCTTTCTCCTTCTTTCATCTTTTTTTTCCATTTTCCACCTGAAGAAGGTGGCCCCCTGGCAAGAAATGCTGCTTGTCTCTGAGCAGTCATTAATAAACTCTATTTCTAGAGACTGGTATGTCAATCATTTGCTTGATCCTTTTTAACCAAGATTTACAACGCAGGCATCCAAGATGTCACATCCATCCCTGTCCATCACCCAGCTTGAGGTCAGCTTTTTAGTTTACTTCATGCTGAGAGTAATTTCCTGCCCTTTTATAAACATTTGTATCGATAAGAGGGTACACGGACACCAGAAGAGTAGTTAACATCAGTTCAGGAATACACTGACCTCAATACTCGAAGCACAATCATTGTGACCTTTATCTCTTACCTTGTATGGGTCTCTGACTACATAGAATTGTTTATATTTAGCAAAGCAAAAATAACTCCATAACAGCTAATGCCAGAAAAATTCTACAGGTATCCTAAAAATACAAAATACTATTTATTAATATCCTTCTTTCTTACATCAATGGAATTGTTAACAAAGTCCTATTTTTGGAGTTTTTAACATGAATGAAAATCAATGCAAATAAACATCTACAAAGAAGCAAAAAATACTTCAAATAGAACATAAATTTCACTCTAACTATTTATGCAAACAGATATCTTAGAGAATGACAAGAACCTCCAATTCACATGACAGACATCTGACAGCAAATGGAGGTCCAAAATTCTTTAACTCAGTCTCTGGTACTGATAGAACATAGAACAGTACAGCACAGTGCAAGCCATTCAGCCCTTGATGTCGTGCAGGCCTTTTATCCTACTCTAAGATCAGACTAACCTACATACCCTTCATTGCTCTATCTTCCATGTGCCTATCCAACAGCAGCTTAAATCTCCCTAATGTATCTGACTCAACTATCATTCTACACACCCACCGCTCCCTGTGTGAAGAACTTATCTCTGACATCTCCCCAAAATCTTCTTCCAATCACCTTAAAATTATCCCCCCTTGTGATAGCCATTGCTACCATGGGAAATTTCTCTGGCTATCCATTCTATCTATACCTCTCAACATCATATATTCCTCTATCAAGTCATCTCTCAACCTTCTTCGCTCCAATAAGAAAAGCCCTAGCTCCTTCAACCTTTCTTCATACGACATGCCTTCCACTCCTGGCAGCATCCTGGTAAATCTTCACTGTACCCTCTCTAAAGCTTACACATCTTTCCTATTATGAGATGACCAGAATGAACACAATATTCCAAGTGTGTTCTAACTGGGGCTCTATAACCTTGCAGCTCTTAAACTCAATCCTCCTGCTAATAAAAGCCAACATACCATATGCCTTCTTAATAACCCTATCAATTTGGGTGGCAACTTTGAGGGATCTATGAACATGGACCCCAAGATCCCTCTATTCCTCAACACTGCCAAGAAACCAGCCTTTAACCCTGTATTCTGCATTCAAATTCAACCTTCCAAAGTGAATCACTTCCCACTTTTCCAGTTTGAAATCCATCTGCTATTTACCAGCCCAGTTCTGCATCCGGTCAATACTCTGTTGCAACCTACAACAACCCTCCACACAACCACAACTTTACCAACCTTTGTGTCATCAGCAAACTTACTAACCCACCCTTCCACTTCCTCATCCAAGTCATTTATAAAAATCACATAGAGAAAAGTCCCAGAACCGATCTCTGTGGAACACCAGTCGTCACCGAATTCTAGGCTGATACTTTCCATCTACTACCAGCCTTTGTCTTCTCTAGGCCAGCCAATTCTGTACCCAAACAGCTAGATTTCCCTGTATACCATGCCTCCTTACTTTCCGGCCATGGGAAACCTTATCAAATGCATTGCTAAAACCCATGTACACCACACCCACTGCTCTATCTTCATCAACGTGTTTTGTCACATCCTCAAAGAATTCAATAAGGTTTGTGAGGCATGGCCTGCCCCTCACAAAGGCGTGCTGACTATCTCTAATCAAACTATGGTTTTACAACTAATTATAAATCCTGTATCTCAGAATTCTCTTCAATACTTTGCCCACCACTGACATAAGACTGTCTGGTCTGTAATTCCTAGGATTAGCCTTATTCCCTTTCTTGACCAAGAGAATAACATTTGCCACCTTCCAATCATCTGGCACTATTCCAGTGGACAGTGAGGATGCAAAGATCATCATCAAAGGCACGGCGTATTCTTCCCTTGCTTCCTGTAGTAACCTCGAGTATATCCCGTCTGGTCAGGAGATTTATCTATCCTTATGTTTTTCGAACATTTCAGTACATCCTCTTTCCTAACATCAACCTGTTCTAGCATATCACTCTGTTTCGCGCTGTCCTTAGAAACACCAAGGTCCCTCTCAGTAGTGAATACTGAAGCAAAATATTCATTAAGGATCTTCCCTACTTCCTCCGACTCTAGGCACAAGTTCCCTCCACTATTACTGATCAGCCGTGCCCTCACTCTGGCCATCCTCTTGTTCCTCACGTAAGTGTAGAACGCTTTATGGTTTTCCCTAATCCTACTCGCTGAAGCTTTTTCACGCCCCCTTCTGGCTCTCCTAAGTCCATTCTTTAGTTCCTTCCTGGCTGCCTTGTAAACCTCTAAAGCCCTGTCTGATCCTTGCCTCTTCAACCTTATGTAAGCTTTGGACTAAATGTTCCAAATCCCTTGTCACCCAAGGTTCCTTCACCCGACTATCCCTTCCTTGCCTCAGTGGAACAAACCTGTCAAGCACTATGAGCAAGTGCTTCCTAAACAACCTCCTCATTTCTGTCATGCATTTTCCTGAGAACACCTGTTCCCAATTTAGGCACCCCACTTCCTGTCTAATAACATTGTAATTCCCCCTTCCCCAATTAAGTACTTTCCCAAACCGTCTGCTCCTGTCTCTCTCCATGAGGATAGTAAAGGTCAGGAAGTTGTGATCACTATCACTGAAATGCTCTCCCACCGAGAGATCTGACACCTGGCATGGCTCATTGCCAAGCACCAAATCCAACATGGTGTCCCTCTAGTCGGCCTATCTACATATTGCATCAGGAACCCTTCCTGGACACACCTGACAAAACTGCCCCAAACAAACTATTTGAACTAAAGAGGTTCCAATCCATATTAAGGAAGTTAAAGTCACCCATGACAACAACCCTGTTACCCCTGCACCTTTCCAAAAGCTGTCTCCCAATCTGCTCTTCCATGTCTCTGTTGCTTTTGGGGGCCAGTAGAAAACTCCCAATAAAGTGATTACTCCTTTCATGTTTCTGACTTCCACTTACACTGACTCTGTAGATAAACCCTGCTTGACGACTTCCCTTTCTGCACACTCCCCCACCTCTTTTACCTCCACCCCCTCCCCCCCAATTCCTTTTGAAACATCTTAACCCTAGAACATCCAACAGCCATTCCCGTCCCTGCGATATCCATGTCACCCTAATGGCCACAACACAATAGTTCTAAGAACTGATCCATGCTCTGAGTTTGGCACCATTATTCTTGATGCTTCTTACATTAAAATAGACACACTTCAACCCATCACACTGACTGCACCTTTGCCCCATCAAGTGCCTACCCCTCCTCACAGATACCCTGCATGCTGTATCTGACAGTTCATTACCTACTCCATCATATGATCCCTAGCTCACGTTCCCATTCCTCTGCCAATCTAGTTTAGACTCTCCTAAAGAGCTCTAGCAAACCTCACCTCCAGTTCAGGTGTAATCCATCCTTATTGTGCACGTCCCATCTTCTCAATGATCTGAAGCCCACCCTCCTACACCAGCCCTGCAGCCTCATGTTCATCTGCACTTGCTCTCTATTCCTAGCCTCACGAGCACAACTGGTAGCAATCCTGAGATTAACTGTCTGTTCTTCCTGCCTTCTAGTTTCCAAACCAACATCCTATATTCTTTTTCAGGGTCTCCTCTCTTTCCTTACCGATGTCATTGGCACCAATGTGTACCATGATTTCTGGCTGCTCTCCCTCCCCCTTAAGAATCCTGTAGACTCAATCTGACACATCCCTGACCCTGGCACCTGGGAGGCAACATACCATTCACAATCACAGAATCTGTTGTCTGTTCCTCTCACGATTGAATCTCCTATCACGATTGCTCTCCTATTCACCCCCATTTCCCTTCTGAGCCACAGAGCCAGGCTCAGGGCCAGAGATTTGGCCGCTGTGGCTTTCCCCTAGTAGGTCATTCCCCCCAACATTATCCAAGACAGTATACTTATTATTGAGGGGAACAGCCACAGAGGATCCCTGCACTGTCTGCACATTTCCCACGCCTGACATTCACCAAGCTACATTTATCCTTGTAACTTAGATGTGACTCCCTCCCTATAGCTCCCCTTTATCACCCGCTCAGCTTCCTGAATGATCCAAAGTTCATCCATCTCCAGCTCCAGTTCCCTAATGCAGTCTGAGAGGAGATGAAGTTGGGTGCACCTCTCACAGGCAAACACAGCAGAGACATCAGTGGTGACCCTTACCTCCCAAATCCTGCAAGAGGAACATGCAACTGCCCTAACTTCCATCCCCTCTGCTTTAAAGTATGAACTCACATTTCCCTTCTCAATTGACTTGAGGCATAAATCTGTTCATTGACAGCTAAATTCCATCTGAAGTCCACAGAGGCAGTTATCACCCAAATCATTATGCCTGCAAATCCTTCACAGTTCGTAGCACTCTTAATAGTATATCTTGTCCAGATACTCATTTATATAACCCCTTCAGTAAACCCTGTTCAGCAGTTTGGTTTGGCACTGACAAAAATGAAATATCAACAGTAAAAATGTCCAAATAATTGCTCTTGCTCTATTCCCATTGTTGCCTTTCTGTCCTGTTTAACAATATCACAGCTGCTTAGAAATGAACTTTCTCTGTTCTCCACCTGCTATATTTCTCCTTTGTCTGAATTGCTCCTTTGTTTGACGTTTCACTACACGTCTTCTGTCTTAAATTGTTTCCTGTTTGTACTGCTTCCAGATCAAGGGTCACCAAATCACATGGATCAATATTTTAAATTATGCAAGAAAATTACAATCGTTACCACGACAATTGACACAAGCTCATAAAAAGTAATGGTTAAGCAAGACTAAAATGAATTACGGATTCCACATTTTAAATGAATGTTAAATTTTCCCCATAGTATAGCTTCCAGGTAAAAGCTTGTCACTTTATGTGCAGGTAGCAAACTATATTTCCAATTCATATACACACCTGTTCCTGTGAACAATTGTGTTGGAGTCAATTTTCTCTTCTCTTGGAATAATATTATTAACTTTCCAAACTGATTCAACCATGCTTACCAGACATATAGCCATGCTAACCCTCTTCAAACAGCTGTTATTAAACCAAGTGCTCAACCTAATGCCACAACTTATGTTCAACTCACAGCTTTGTAACTAAGACAGAACAAAATGCTGAAGGTGCTGGAAATCTGATATTAAAACAGTAAACTCTGGGAATACTCAACAAGTCTGACAGCATCCATGGAGAGAAGAGCAAACTTAACATTTCTGGTTGTGATATTTCACCATGGCTGGAGCTGCATTTCTTTGCTCCTTTTCGCCCTTCATAAACAAAGTAAGTTGAATAAACCACTGACCATGAACTAGGCTTTTGACTCTGGGATCATTAACTTCTTCAATCCTGATGCAACAAATAATCTGGACCATGTACTCTTCGAAGCCACTGACTGGCATTTTCTCAGAAATGTGAAGCCTGCTGGAGCAAAGGAAATAAAATGAGATTAAGATTATCAAAAGATTTGTAAAAGGTCATTCTGTGATTCAATAGAGATGGCAGCACATTGCTGTGTGCTGATTTTTCAGCATGGGGTCAGGATTCATGGCTTGCCCATGAAGGTTCAAGTAGAGGTCAACAACACAGAAATTTGGTGCTGCCACTGTAGCGATTGTAATGAGGTCAGCCAGGAAGGCCTCACAGAATATGAGTTCCCTGATTGGGGCTGTTAATCTGGTCCTGTCAGGTAGTAAAAAATGAGGTCTGGGAGCCCTGTTTGACAGATAAGATTAGGAGTGTCAGACATTCTGTTCATTCAGAGAGCTGGCTCTGAGGGAGCTGGATCAATGTCAAGGACTCTCCATGTGTAAATAAAGGGTGAGTTGGTGATGGGATACCAGCCACTGTGGAATTATTTCAGTCACCATGTTCCTATGATTGTACCTGGGAGTTGTACTGTACTGCTGGGTATCATAGCACTTGCAAGAGGCCAGCAGCGGTATTCGTTCATCTTATTTAATGTTCTAGGGTACTGCCCTTTTAAAAAGTATGTTCCTCTTAAATAGAAACTCCACTAATTACTATTTCTGCAAATTTAACAAAGGAAAATGTTATACCAGTGCAGAGAGAGAGAAGGTTCCAAATTCATGGATCTGATGCCAGCGATCTTACTGTTGGAAGGGGACAGAAGGAGAGACATTATTCTTCTGAAAAATGCTGAGGGGGTGCAGAGAAGGGAAATAAGGAGCCCTAAAAGTCCACACTTCAAAGGGAATGGGAACAGATCACCAGGGAATCAACTCCTGGCAATTGTACCTAAAGACCTTGTCGCAGATTTACAAGATGACCAATGACTTCATGTACATGATTCAGGTCAATGAACAGTTCTTTATGTGGCACCTCCTATCCACTGCAGACAAACTCTCGCACTGATGAACGTACCATGCACACATCATTCACCCAGAATCTCTCCCTTGCACTCACGTTTATAATTAAGCATCCAGTTATTCTATCTGCCCTTCATTCATACAAACCAATGCTATAAGCTTAGCAATTGCTTCTTATTGTTTCCAAAGAGCTATAATGTTCCTCTTTAATTTTTTGTTCTGGTCATGCGTGTGCACATTTCTGGCTGGGCCAGCATTCATTGCCCATCCCTAAATGCCCAGATGTCAATTAAGAGTCAACAACTTTGTTGTGGGTCTGAAGCTATGTGTAGACAAGACCAAGAAAGGATGGCAGATTTCCTACACTAAAGGATGTTCATGAACTAAATGCATTTTATGGCATGATATTGCTAACATAATCACCTTTTTAAAAAAATTCACATTTATATTGAATTCAAATTTCACCATCTGCCATAATGAGATTCGAAGCCATGTCATAGGGTCTTACCCTGGGATACTGGTTTCTTGGTCCTATGACATTACTGGCACATCATCGTCAATGGTGGCTGGCACCTCAGTCACACACACAGTGCAACATAGTCACTGACTTTACTGTGGAACAAGGTGGCACACTATAGGTACGATGGTGGCTGGGTATGTCTTCATGCCTTGAGCCCAAATAAAATGGTGCAGTTTATTATCGACCAGCTTGTTAAAAAAAATCATAGAACCTGTCATCATTGCCAGCACTTAGAATAACAGCATGATCCTGCCTTCTGCCCCTTATCAATGCACACTTCACCAACCTCCCACTATTTAGCACAATAAGCAAATGAATATCAAAACACAAAATATCAACAGGCCATTCAGCCCT
Source organism: Hemiscyllium ocellatum (assembly GCF_020745735.1). Classification (NCBI taxonomy): domain Eukaryota; kingdom Metazoa; phylum Chordata; class Chondrichthyes; order Orectolobiformes; family Hemiscylliidae; genus Hemiscyllium; species Hemiscyllium ocellatum. Next base: position 52,884,658 of record NC_083405.1, read on the forward strand.
TCCAGTCTGATCATGGCTGGTCACTCATCTCTGTATCATATTTCTGCTTTCTCCCTTTACTCTTTGATTCTTTTACCTCTTTTGACTATAACACCTATTTGAAAACATTCAAAGTTTTGGCCTCATTGCTTTCTGTGGCAGAGTATTCTACAAGCTCAGCACTCTGACGGTGGCACAGTGGTTAGCACTGCTGCCCACAGCATCTGAGACCCGGGTTCAATTCCTGACTCAGGCAACTGACTGTGTGGAGTTTGCACATTCTCCCTGTGTCTGCATGGGTTTCCTCCGGGTGAATTGGCCATGCTAAATTGCCCGTAGTGTTAGGTAAGGGGTAAATGTAGGGGTAGGGGTATGGGTGGGTTGCACTTCGGCGGGTCGGTGTGGACTTGTTGGGCCGAAGGGCCTATTTCCACACTGTAAGTAATCTAATCTAATCTGAACAAAGGTCTTCTCATCTTAGTCCTAAATGGCCTACCTTGTGTGGTTAAACTATGATGTGTGGTTCTCAACTTACCTACCATTGACCTTGTCTACTCCTGTTAGAATTTTATAATCTTATTCAAAATCCCCCCTCATTCTTCTAAACATCAGTGAATATGGTCCTAATTACTCCAGTATCCTTCCAGATGTCAGTCTTGCTATCCCAAGAATCTGTCAGGTAAATATTTGTTGCACTCTCTCCATTGCTTCCTCCAGTAAGGAGACCAATAATGTGGACAATACACCAGATGTAGTCTCGCCATGTCCCTGTATAATCACAGTAAATCATCCCCATTCCTGTACTAAACTTTTCTTGCTTTGAAGGCCAACATACCATTTGCCTTCTTCACTGCCTACTGCACCTGCATGCTTGCTTTCAGCTGCTGGTATACAAGGACATCCAGGTTTTGTTGCACCTCCTCTTTTCTCCACGCATTTGCCAACTCACTGAACTTGCCCAAATCATAATGAAGCATTTCTACATTCTCCTCACCACTCAGCTTTATGTTGTTTACAAACTTGGCGAGGTTACATTTATCTCTAAATTTTTAATATATGTTGGGAATAGCTGGGGTCCGAAAGTTGATCCCTGCAGTACCCACTAGCCATTGCCTGACTCAGAAAAAAAAGCTCATTCCTACTCTTTGTTTCCTGTCTTCCATCCAGTTCTCCAGCCATGCCAGTAAGCTACTCCTTTTCCCACCCCATCCCTTCCTACCTTCACAACGACTACCTGCTTCTGTGTGTCTGTCATCGGACAGCCAAGAAACTACCTCAACAGTAAAAGCAGCCCATAAAGAGAAGGAGGAGAGATAGGGCAATCAAACAGCGTTCATGTAGCATCGTAGGCTCTTTATCTTACATTTACAGCCATCATCTGAAATATGTGCTGAATATTGTCCAGAGCATGCTTTATGTTGGTATATATTGTCTCAGTATCTGAGAAATCGCGAATGGTGCTGAACATTAGACAATTATCAGCAAGCATCTCACTTCTGACATTATGATGGAGGGAAGGTCATTGATGAAGTATTTGGACTATAATGACCATCTTCCCTGTTCCTAGGTTTGACTCCAACCAACAGAGAATGTTGCCCCATTTCCATTGACTATATGCATACTATTTCAAGCACCTTGATGCCATACTTAGGTAAGAAGTGGTGGTGCCAGTGTTGTACTGGGGTGTACAAAGTCAAAATTCACACAACACTGGATTATAGTCCAACAGGTTTATTTGAAACCACAAGCTTTCGGAGCCCCACTCCTTCCACCTTTCTCATGAGAGAGAATAAATCAGACATAGAATTTATAGAATAAAAATCAAAGGGTCAGACAACTTACGCAAATGTATTAAACGAACATAGATGACAATCAAATCTTTAATCAGTTAGAATGGAGGTGCAAGTTTAAATTGATTAATATGTAAATCTTCGCCCCAAGGTAACTTCAGGTTTTATAAGAATAAGGGTGATGCCTTCGGTCAGACAATGCATTTCAGGTGTGAGGCCATGATTCAAATCTGTTTGTATCTCATCTTGGAGCCAGACTGGCTTTATTTCCAAAGTAGGAGGTTATAAAATGGCACATGGACTGACTATTTACAGATTGTGTGGTTTTTGAACAAACTAGAATGTACTTGCAAATTCAAATCTGCTAATGCAATTTCACCCCATAGACACATGTGTCTGTGTGTGCGTGCTTAAGATGGGGTATGTGTGAATGCGAGGGAGTAGATGTGCTCAAGAGCATGCGTGTGAGTGTGTGCGAGAGTGTGTGTGTGTTTCAGAGAGGGTGTGCGTGAGTATGAGGGAGTGTCTGCCTGTGAGAGAGTGTGAGTGAGAGTGTGTGTGTATGAGAGAGGGTCTGTGTGAGCATGTGAGTATGTTTATGTGAGAGAATGGGTGTGCGTGTCCATGTATATGAGTGTGTGTGAGAGAATGTGTAGTGTGTTGGGGTCACCTGCAGTGTGACACGAACACAAGATCCCAGTTGAGGCCATCCTCATGGGTACTGAACTTGGCTCTCAGCCTCTACTCGGCAACTCTGCATTGTTGTTGAAGCTGTACTCATCTAGTCAATTGGAGAATCTTCCATCACTGTCCTGACTTGTGCCTTGTTTATGGTGGGCTTTGTGGAGTCAGGACTCACTGTAAGATTCCTAGCCTGTGTCCTCCTGTAGAGCCGTTCTGTTTATATAGCGAGCCCAGTTCATTTCTGGTCAACGATAAGCCCTAGGATGTCAGTCAGTGTTAATACAATTGAATGTCAGGAGACAGTGTTTAGCTTCTCTGTCACTCGAGATAGAATTGTGCATCACTTGTGTGGCAGAAATGTTACTTGCCACTTTTTAGCCAAAGCTTGGATATTGTCCAAATCTTGCTGTATATGGGCACGGACTGCTTCAGTATCTGCGGAGCTGCAATCTGGACTTCTCACTCAGGGAGTGTAGGTGCGGAAATCATGAAGCCACGGCTAATTAATGGCATATGGTCGGTTTAATTTAATGAGGCCTGTAAACCAATTAATCACTTGTTTCTGTACACACCAAATGCAGGACTCAGCCATTTTTTATCATTATAATCAGCAAATGAACAGTACCAACATGCAGCTCAGAGGCCCTCAATCCAACATGAGGAATTATGCCTTTCTGATCCCAGACATACATCCCAACACTTTGCGGTCCAACTCTCAAGGTGAACCCTTGCCTTGTTTCCATATTCAGGTTAAAGACCTGACATTGGCAGATAAATCAAAAGCAGTTCACTAGGATCCTGAAAATAGACTTTCCATCTGTGTAATACGCTAGAAGCAAACCTAATTTCTCATTAGGAATATCTTGGTAGGCTCCATTTGTGCACAGAGGCAAGAAAAAGATCACCTTGCAAGGAGCTGAGACATTTCATACGCTGTTTTGTTTTCTAAAACGTTACAACAACACTTGGAAAATGCAAGAAAATAATCTCATTGTAATTTGCTCTAGAAAATTAATAAATTCAAAATTAATTCTCCACTGTGCACAATGTATAGTCTATGTAATCAGGGAGATACAGATCAACAGAAATAATGGATTAACTGAGATAATACCAGTAGTCAGGGACTACCATTATAAAGAGACTGAAGAATTGAGAGCATTTTTCACTGTAGTTCAGAAGTTTGAAGGGCGATCTGATAGAAGTTCCCAAGGTAATGAATGATTGCAATAGTGTAATGATATTGACTTTTTTATTGACTTTTGGGTCAAAGTTCTGGCATTCTTTCCCTAATGCCATTGTGAGTCTACCTTCAGCACATGGACTGTAGTGGTTCAAGAAGGTAGTTCACCACCGGCTTTTCAGGGTAACTATGGATGAGTAATAAATGTTGGCCAACCAGCAATGGTCACATTCCATGAATAAACAAAAAATAGCCAGTTATATTCTGCCTCCTTGACCAGTAAAAACAGTCACAAGGTTGAAGTGTACTTCCAACAGAAGGACAATTGTACTGTGTGTGTGTGAAGCACACTTATGGGCTAAAATTGAAGACCCAGGTTATTTTAACTCTGAGGCCACTTGTGTCGACTGTTAGCCATTTGTCCAACCAATTTTGAGTAGCAAGTTAAAGCACATCGGGGTTGGACATAGGAGAATGACAGCTATCACAAAGGGAAGGCAAGTGGCAATTGATAAGCAGAGAGAGGGTTTCTGAGCAGCTGACTAACAGTAAATGAGGTCAAAGAAACAGGAGGCAATATCTTTCCTTGTCCAGCACCAATCCTGCTGTTTCTACTTTGTAACTTGGGATGAAAACGTTGACTTCTGTCTAAAAATGGGACATTCTGGGTAGAGTACTAGCCCTATCCTCTCACTTGTTCCAATGTCAGACATAAACAAATTTCTGACGTGGGTTTAATGTAAATACCACAGATAGGCTGCAAGCAACAAATGGGCATTTTGTTGCAGCTGTACTACACAACTGCAGGACATCAAACTGATTGTGTGCTCATGTTCTCAGGCTTTGGCTGGTGAAAAGAGTCACTTCTGGATGGACAGTGAGATGGAGGCTTTCTTTGTGAAGCCAGGAGGAGTTCTCCTGTTTCTTTGGGGCAAACAAAAAGTTAATTTCATTTTTTTGCATTCTTACATGTTCTTACCTTCTTAGATTCTTTTAAGGAGTGCTGGTTTGGTTGCTCCAAGTCTAGAATTACTGAACTCCTCTTCCAGCCAATTCCCAACAATTAAGATCAACAACAAATTCCTGAAAAACGTAGATCATTTTCCTTATCTTAGGAATCTCCTCACGATTAAGACAGAGGAAGAAACCTCATCATAAACTCCTACGTACCTGCTCAGCCTTCAGATGGTTGAGGTAGGGTATATTTCAGGATCATGATCTCAAGCACAATAATAAAAAAACAAAAATACAGATTGTTGGAAAAGCTCAGCAGGTTTGGCCACATCTGCAAAGAGAAATCAGAGTTAATGTATCAGAACTGAAATGAACTGAAACAATAATAAAATCATGATTTAGCAGACTACACTGTTTCCTGATCTTATACATTAAAATACCAGCACCTTCCTCAGCTCAAACATCCCCTCTCTTGGCCTCTTTCAGTTCCTTCATACAGGGGAAGTGGCAATAAAGCTGAAAGACTGACTCCTTTCAGCTTATGATCTGTAATTAATGTTATGGAGAAAGGTAAAGGCAAATTATGACATTCCTGTGATGTGCAGATGTTATTCAAATCTGAACGCCTAGTTTGTGCACAATCTTCCAGTAATTGTTGGGTGCACAGCAAAAGGAAAAACACAGAAAATGCGAACAGAGCAAGCCATGCATCTATGTCCTTTCTCCTCTACCCAACTCCCTGGAAATATTTTTATGGGAGAGGAAATAAATACAAATAGTTATATCAATATAGAAAATGTGCAAGAGAAACTAACGGAACTAAAGATTGACAAGTCCCCTGGGTATGATGCAATGCATCCTAGAATATTAAAATAAGTAGAGAAACAGATAATGGAAGCACTTGGAGTAACTTTCCGGAAATCCTGAGATTCTGGAGAAGTCCTCGACAATTGGAAAATTGCCTTTATTTAAAACAGAAGCAGACAAAAAAAGGTAACAGTAGGTCAGTTAGCTTAATGTCAATAATTGGGAAAATGTTAGAGTCAATTGTAAAGGATGTAATAGCAAAACAATTAAAAATGCATACAATAATCAGTCAGTCAGCATAACATCATGTAGGGGAAATAAAGCCTGAAAAACTGATTGGAATTGAGATTGAAAGATCAAAAAAGGGAAACAACAAAAAGGACAATGACAAAAATTCAGTCATCATGTTATATCTGTGAAAGAAAGCTGGCGTTTGGCTTTTTCAAATGTGGCCAAATTGAGCCTAGAATCAAGTGTTGCAAAAAAGTTGCAAAATTCTAGGCTTGATGTTTACCTAAAGCTGAAAATGATCCAGCAGATATCACTAACTGGTAATTCCTTCTTCAGTTTGCACTAAGTTTGAATTCCATAGATTTCTTTCAATGAACAATTTGAAGTATCCATGTTTTAATGTTAACAAGGCTGCTTGACAAGTCTGTTACTACTCTTGACCATGACGAGCTTACAGATCAAATTTATTGAAATAAATTTTTGTCATCTTTAAATGGAATTCACTACCTGTAGTGTGACAATAGAAAGGTTAATTATCTAAGCTGGCAATATCAAAAAACTGCCCTATGCCTGAGGTTTATACACCAATTAAATAGAATATAAATTCCTCAGATGTTTGGATGAAAATACAATGTTGCAATAATGTATTTCCTAGTTTTCTGTAATTATGTGATCTACGCCATGAGGCAGACTCATCGAAGACCAAACATCTTCTAATTTCAATAACCACACAGGACAGACAAGACTGATGTTCTGTGTGCTTGTAACACCAAGCAAATAAGATCTTCGAGTTTCTCAAAATACTTTACAGTGGAAACTAATTTCACAGTCTGCAGTAATCATTTGCAAGATAAGTCATCATTATGCAGTAATGACCTTATAAAATACAATTAGTTGATAAATGTACTTACCGTTGTGTTCTGATGGCACTTACTTAAAGAAACTTAAGTCCTTTCATAAATCCTCCACACAAGTCACCATGGATGATAAGGGATATTAGATATATTATTTCAATGTCTAACTTGGAAATCAACAAAGAGAAAGGCAAATTAATTACAAGTGTATAAGTGAGGAAGAGTGTAGTGAAGGCTCCCCTGATTAATTCCTGGGATGGAAGAGAGATTGAGGAGACAGGAGCTGTATTCTCCAAAGTTTAGCAGGATGAAAGGTGATCTCATTTAAAATTACTAATTTTTTACAAGGCTAGACAGCACAGATGCAGAAAGTATGATTTCACTGGCGCAGAGGTCTCATGCCAGGGATACAGTCTCAGAATAAAAGCCACTTAAGACTGAAGTGAGGAGGAATTCCTTTGTTCAGAGGATAGTGAATTCTTTACCCCTGAGCGCTCTGGAAGGTCAGTCATTCAATGTGTAGAGATCAGTAAAATTCTCAATATTAATAACATTCTCGGAATGTGGGGATACCATGAGGAATTGATGTTGAAGTTGATGATCAGTCATAATCCAGAAAGGTTGAGCAACTCAAGTAGGTCCATGGCTCCTGCTCATATTGCCATGTTTTGAATTGAAGTATTTGCAAAGACCTTATTTCTGCATTTTATAAGCATTAGTAAAATGACAAAACAGTTTTAGGGAGCTGTGCCCAAATAAGAAAGAAATGTTCAAAGTTTTTACTTCATGTTTTCAGCAGCACTAAGATTAATAATATAGACGTTATTCAGTAAACCACATTACTTCAGCAAAGTTATCTGTATTTTCAACGTTTCAAGGTCATCATTAATTCAAAACCTGTACCAGCAAATAAATCATGCTGCTCATCCTGAATGCCACCTTGAAGGATAGAACTGATGCTCATTTTCACACATTATTATATTTATTTAGAGTTACATTTTACAGACACATATTTTATAATTGTATGTGCAACCCACTCATCTGCACATGATGATCGCAGCATCGAAATAGTGATTTTATTCACTTTCTTTAAATAAAAACTAATAGAAACTGGGAACAGAAGTAGACCATTCAGTCCTTCAAGACTTCTCTAGCATGAAATATGATCATGGCTGATCATCCTACTCAGTACCCTGTTTCTGCTTTTACTTCTTGCCCTTTAAAACCTTTGTCTTTAAGAACTATATCTAACTCCTTCTGGAAAGCATTCAATATTTTAGTCTCTACTACTTTTTGTAACAGAGAATTCCACAGGCTCACTACTCTATGGGTGAAGAAATTTCTGAATTTCTGTAAAAAAAAATACCGTGAGTCGGGGAGAAGGGAAAGTTAGGGGGTCAAACTGAAGTTATTGAACTCAATGTTGAGGCCTGTACCTAGGCAGAAGCTGGATTGCTGCTCCTTCATCTTCCTTTAGGCTTTGCAGCAGGCTTCCTATGAAAAAGCTAGCACGAGAGCAAGATGGTGAATTAAAATTGTAAGCAACTAGGAGGACAGAGAAGAGATGTTCCACAAAGCAGTTACGCTGACTGTGTTTGTTCTTGCCAATCCAAAAGACACTGTATTGCGAGTAGCAAATACTATAGAATGGATTGAAAGAAGTACAAGTAAACTGCTGCTGCACCTGGAAGGTGCATTTGGAACCTTGGATAATGAGGATGCAGCAGACCAAAGGACAATTGATAAATTTTCTGTATTTGAAAGGAAGATGCCATGAAAAGATGATGAAAAGGTAGGAGTGACAGAAGAGTGGACCGAGGTTTTGTGGAGAAAACAGTTGCTGTGGATAAGGAAGGGGAGGACATAAAGACAGTATAATTTTTTGTGCTTTTCCTTTTTTGTAGGAGTCTAAAATAAGAAAGAACATTTGAAAACCAAGATTTAAAAGCATGAATAAAAGCTTTGAAAGCAAATTATTTGATACTTCCTGTGAACTGTTTGTGTATCTGCAGGTCCAGCAGACAAACTGAAGTTGAGGCATTGTTTCTGTAAAACTGATTGATGTGCTCACAATTATTACCAACAAAAGTCCTCTGCTTGCCAAAAACTATGTGGTTGGTTGTCAGGTAGCTGAACAGCTTAGACTGTGAACAAGAAAGATATAAACTTTGTTAGACCAGCAGAGAAACCAGCAGGTCTGCAGCAGCTAAAAAAAAATTATCTTTCAATTCTTGTAGCCACTTTAAACCTGAAGAAAACCAGATTTTCTTTCCTTCAGCAGAAATTACCACTGCCTTGGGTAACAGGTCAGAAGGAGTGCAAATACATTCATTTCTTACTATTAGAGACTGACTATATCCTGGATCTCTCAAAATTATAACTTCTTTCCATTCTTCCCCTATTCTTTCTGAGTAAACATTACCCACAGAGGTGAAGTCTTTATAGTGATCAGGCACTAACTCCATACCCAGCCCCTGCCTGGGCTGTGCACTTACCTGCAGCTCCTCAACTTTTCTTGGGGTTTCCTTTGCTAGTTAAACTAATGCCACTGGCTTAGCCTCTTTTACCATATCTTTTCCCGCAATGCCTTTCTTTAATGACCAGCAGCGTTACTTTACATGTCCCACTTTCTGGCAGTGAAAGCACTTCTTCCCAGTGCCCTACTGAATGACCAGCACTGTAATTTTAAGTGTCCCACTCCATTACAGTAAAAACACCTGAGGCCTTTCACCTCTTTTCCACCCGCTTGGGCTTCCCTTTTAACCTGTGGTAAACTATTACCAGTGTGCTATACTCTTTTCTTTGTAGTGTAACATCTCCCTTCTCGCAATTTCCATCCCTTACAGGATGAAACTCTTGCTGGAAGCTAAATTTTGCCTTATGCACCAATGCACATTCATCTGCCATCTCTGTCACTCTTGTCACTTCTTGAACTTTCTGTTCATTCACATGAATTCATATGGATTCTGGAAGTGAGTTTTTAAATTCTTCCAACAGAATAAGCTCTCTTCCCTATTTTTAAGGCTGCACCCATCTATCAAATTTACTATACTTAATTCTTTTGAACAACATTAGTCTGAATTGGTTCCTTCCTTATGTTTCTGAACTGCTATCTATATGCTTCTCATACCAATTCATAAGCACTCAAAATAGCCTGTTTTACATCTGCATAATCTCTTGACCCCTCATCTGATAGTGCTGCAAATACCTCATTAGCTCTGCCTACTGGCTTAGTCAGAACTAGCATTATCCACAAGTTCTCTGACCACTCCATCTGCCGAACTAATTTTTCAAATGAAATAAAGAAGGCTTTGACCTCTTCCTCATCAAAATGTGGCAGTGTTTTAACATATTTGTTTGTATCACTCCCTTCTCTCTTTATCTCCATCCTGTTAACTTAATGTTCCTATCAAAGTTGCAACCTCTGACATTTAAATTCTCTCTCCTTTTCTCTTTCTTCACTCTCTTTTCTTGCCTCATGGATCTCATTTCCCTTTCTTTATCTTCTACCTCCATTTTCCTCAATTGTAATTTATGTTTTTCTTACTCAATTGCACTTGTCTGTTTCTCTAACATACATAAGTGCTTGACTAACTCCCTTACAATTTCAGCTTTACTTTTGTCCTTGATTAAACCCAATTCTAACCTCTTTGCTAATTCTAAAAGTATGGTCTTTCTCTGTCTTTTTAAACTTTCTTAGCAAACTTGGGAATCATCTTCAAACACCAGAAACTCTTTAGTAATTTTATGAGCCATTTCTCTCACTTTAAATTTAATCAACCACAAATAACTGGTATTAAACAAATTGTCTCACTTACGCTTTTTTTAAATCAAAGACGCTAATTGGTAAATGTTTAAGTCTGCTGGGATCTTTTGTACACCAAATCTATTCAAATCTCTGCAAATCTCAGACTGGATCTGTCTAAACCTGTCCAACCCCAGACGAGCCCCCAAACTGTTACGACACAGCAGTGAACCTGTCTGCTAATTAAACCAAACAACCAGAGAAGCTCACCTTGCTTCATAATCCATTAAAGTATGACTGACAGAGAATGCTTGAATTCAACTATTTAAAGGAAAAAAAATCAATTTATTCTTTAACTCTAAAAGTGAACATTAAACACGAGCTATTTACAACTCTAAGCCCCCTTTCTCTTAACTCTATAACAATATACAGTTCCAATAAAAAAGTTATTAAAATTACATTTACTTAATTTCAAAACCACACAGCAGCAGTCTCCCCCGGTGTCCTTCTTCTTTCGGATAAAGATCTCCCTGGGTTGACTTTTGTATTTTTATTACAAAGGTGTTTCATATGAAAAAGTTACCTTTCATAGAAAATATTTTGAATGCCAGTCTCTTTGGGTGGCAGTTTACACCCTGCATAACTTTCAAATATCAGATGATCTCATTGGTTTGAGGTTGGCAAAAACAATAAATTCAAACTTGATTGGGTTTTAGTATCTTGGGTCATAATTTAAACTGATTGGTTAGATTTGAATTGTTGTCAAAACAAGTTAGGTATCTAGCTCACAACCAAATATTACATATTTTCAATTTTCCAGTACACTCTGAGACTGTTAGTTAGTCAGCTGACAGGTGCTTGTAAGCTCTCCATACAAAACAGCATTCAATCTCTCTTAAAGGTACAGTACATGCCTTCAACTTCATAACAAATGTCTCATGCTGGACAGGCTTCAAACAATTCGAAATGTTCACTTTTATCCAGCAACAACAAAAGCAAACAGACAGAAGCGGCATTTGACTCTGAGAATAGTCAATAAATGATCACTGTATCCAGCTCACATTCACTGGAGCCAGGAGTTAATTAAGTCCTATGTAACTTGTTATGTATGTGCTATATCATACAGAACATAATGCTCCTCCTGCTCAAATTCCTCATCTTCCTCCCCAAAGACTGCTGTCACTTTCTTAGTTTGTCCATCTTAATTTTATCCACTTGTTACCTGCTCCAGTTGCGCAGAGCATGGCATGTTGCGATAATGTGGCACTTTCCATCCAGAGTACACTGCAAAACTATTTGTTCTTCACATGAAAGCTGTTTGTCTCTGATCTGAGAGTCAAATAAGCTTCTGATTTGCTTTTTGTTAGTATTCAATGTTGTTGAATAAAGGTGAATGTTTTGAACCTTTTGAAAGCTTCCCTGTATATGTTGGTCCCACACTGAACAACAATAAGCTGTTGGGCTACAGTAGACATCGAGGTAGGAGTAACAGTGACTAGAGGACTATAAGAGAGAATGTGGCTGCAGACAGGTAAACTCTGTGCTTAAACTGTGACTAGGATCAGAATGCACACTTATATTTGCCAGGAGGTATCAGTCATACAAACGTTGTTCCATTACAAGTGTTGGTTTGTGGTTGTTTTGCTCCTACACTGACAGTGAAGGTCAACTTCAGATTGCCAAAGCTTGACTAGGTACATGACCAGGGTTTAAAGTTGGTACCAATGCCAGAGATCCTGAGATTTCCTGGCAGTGGCAAATACTTGTGCCTGAAGGACATTAGAGAATCAGAATGTCATCAAATGAAAGGCCACCATAAGGTGTGGTGCATACTTGTTGAGATAAGTTTGGGACAAACTGCAAAACATTTGTTTAGGCTTTGCAGAGATAAACCATCCAAGAAAGTCAACAAAACTGGCACCTAAACAATTTCTAAGTTTCATCCCACAGTTTCAAACCAGGACAATGTGTAGTTTGGAGGGAAACTTGCTGGAGGTGGTGTTCCAATGATGAGTTGATGCAGTCTATCTTGCTTTAAAGTACACACAACTACCACAATGCATCAGTAGTGGAAGAAGTGAAAATTTAATGTGGTGAACTGAGTGCCACTCAAGTAAAGTGTTTGTCCTGGATAGCATCAAGCTCCTTGAGTGTGATTGGAGCTATACTCATCCAGTGTAAATTATTCAATCACACACCTAAATTATGCTAATAGATTGTATACAGTTTTGGGAGTGAAATGGTGAGTTGTTCATCACAGAATCCCTAGGCCATGACTTATTGTAGCCATTATATCTATGTGGCTTTTTCAATTTAATTTCTGATCAGTATAAACTAAAGGATGTTGATTGTTAGAGGTTCAGTGATCATAATGCCATTGAACATTGAGGGACAGTGATTAGATTTTCTTTTGGTGAAGATGGTTAATACTGGGTACTTGTGAGGCACAAATTTTCCTTGCCAGTTATCAGCCCTTGCTTGAAAGTTGATAAGGTGTCATTTTATATGGAGACAAACTGCTTCAGTCACTGAGGAGTTGTGAATGGTACTGAAAAATGGGCAGTAATCAGAGGGCATCCCCATTTCTGACCTCATGATAGAGGGAGCATCATTGATGAAGCAGCTGAAGTTAGTTGAGCTGAGGGCAAAATGCTGAGCGTGTCCTGCAGCAATATTCTGGAACTAAGATGATTGACCTCCACCAACCAGAACCACAAACATTTTTCTTCATATGAGGTATGACTTCAACCAGTGCAAAGAGTTTTCCCTGATTCCTTTGACTTCAGTTTTGCCAGGGTGTCTTAATGATATACTTGGTCAAATGTTACCTTAATGTTAATAGCCTTTCTTCTTATCTCACTTCATGGGTTCTGCTCTTCTGTCTGTCCTTGTACCAGGCTATCATGAATTCTGGAGCTCAGTGATCCTGGTAGAATTCCAAATTAAGCCTCAGTGATTTATTTTTATTCATTATGTGGAGCCATAGGAGATGGGTGAGATTTTAAATAACTATTTTGCATCAGTATTTACCCTGGAGAAGGACAGATAAACTAGACAACTTGGGGAAATTAATAGCGATATATTGAAAAGTGAGAGAAAGTGAGGACTGCAGATGAAGGAGATCAGAGTCAAAAAGTGTGGTGCTGAAAAAGCACATTCCTGATGAAGGGCTTATGACCAACACATCGACTCTCCTGCCCCTCAGATGCTGCCTGTGCTTTTCCAACACCACATTTTTCGACTCAGATACAGAGGAACCTCAATTATCCAAAATTGATTGGCGTGTAGTTTTTCATTCGGATAATAGCTTATTCCGATAATTGATATGACCTTGAACAAAGCAAGCCATTCTGCACATAATTGCATTAAATAGCATGTTTAGAGAGTTGTTGTTTCATTCAATAACTAACATTTGTACAAACTCTGGATATCGCTTAAAAGTGCATGACATTTTACAAATCAGATCACTTTTTCTGTTCCTGTACAGTAAATAAGGTTCATTGAGGCAGAGGTCAGTTCCTGTTTCTGAAGAAAATATCCAGTCACTGTTGTTTGAGATGCCGCTGTCTCTTTTCATTTGTGAACGATAACATTTGGAAAAGATTCATCAACTTAATGGCATCAACTTCATTTTGTGCTTCGTACCGCTCAATGAAATGTCATAAACTGTCAATAGCTGCGTTAACGGGGGACTGGAAGAGGTATTGGTTTCTGATTTTCCTCACCATCCATGGCATCCATACGTTCCCACTGTTCTCCTGTGACTATGTTGACTATATAATCATCGCTAAGTGTCTCTGTAGCAATGTTGTTGTCACAGTTCACCCAAGCATCGATCTCAAGCTCTACAAAATCTCCCAATCCCAGCTGTCTGCAGTTTATGATGATGTCAGTGGTTAGCTTTTAATCTGAGCGGGTGTCCTCTTCATTGTCATGGCAACTGACATGTAAACCATTGTACCAACACTCCGTGATTGTCAATGGCTTGATGTGGTCCCAAGATTCAGCAATCATGAACAAAGTGCCCTTGACTGTGAATGCCTTCATAATTTCCTGCCCTCCTTTCTCTGCACTGTCTTCATCCAGGATGGCACGCAACATGTTACAGCGATAATATTTTTTCAGAATTGCAATGATTCCCTAATCAAGCGGTTGTAATCTTGAAGTGGTGTTGGGTGGTAAAAACAAACACTTGACAGCTCTGTCTGTGATTCTAATTGGCCGCCTTTCATGGTGTGCGTCCCCACATTTTCAACAAGCAGAAGGGCTCATTGCTCGAATTCAGCACTTGCCAAGTGTAATCTGACAGCAGATATAAAATATTCCTGAAACCAGGATGAAAAAATTGGATAGGTCAGTCATGCCTTATTTTGTACGTTGTACTTCACAGGAGTTCTTGTCACAGTTCTTGAAGCCAATGTGAATGGGCATATCGTCCGATGCAGACAAGTGGTAATGTATAAGTGCTGGTGGCGTTGGCACAAGGGAAAATTGTGATGTGATCCTTCTGCACTTTGTGTCCTGACACCTGCTTTTCCATGGTGGATGCAAGTGTTTTGTCCGGCGGTGCACGTCAAAACAATCCACTTTCATCAACATTGTACAATTGCTCAGGTTCATACTTGCCTCCATGGATGATAGATTGTAGTTTCTGTCTGTAGCCTTCCTTGGTGCAGTCATCCACGGACGCGTGCTCTCCAAGAATGCTGAGCTGCCTAATGCTGTGACGATACTTGAAGCACTGTAACCAGCCAATGATACGTTGTGATCAGACTCACTGGCGTGTAGTCATTCATGAAAACTGGCAACTTTTTCAAGTATCATCAGGCCAGTTATGGGAATCCCCTTTTCATACTGCTGTGGAAACCACAAAAGTAGAGCTTGATCGTGTTGCTCAGCCTTTGCCTACTTTATGGATTTTCTTTTTAAAGCATTTGCAGTGTCATTTGTGCTGATGAATTTCTCAATCACAGGTCTTGCTTTCCTGATGTCGGACTCTGTTGCTATTCCAATTTTGTACTCCTGTGCAATCTTTGATGCCTTTTCACCATGATCCAGATGCTGTAAAATCTCAGTGCTCTGTTCAATTGTCACTGCGATCCACTTTCTCTTCACAGACATGGTAAGTATGTACAACAAACTTGAACAGTTCTACCTGATTCAAACTCGGAACGAAGTCATAGAGTGAATGAAGACACCACCAACTTTGTCATGCATTTTAAATCCTCCAGCATGTCAGCCACCTTTATGTGTTAAAATTCTTTCAATGCTATGACAACTGACTGCCTAAGATTGTTGCAGCAGTGTCATTAACACCTCTTTACTGCAACATTTGCACATCTCAGGTATTGTCAATTAAACTAAACATGCAATCGTTGCACGATTGTCAGTTAAAATTATTTTAACACTGCTACAATTGACTGACTGAGATTGTTGCACCAGCATCATTAATACCTCTTTGATGCAATGTTTGCAGATCTTCATCAGTGCAAGTAACCTTCACTTACCCTGTACTGTAAACAAAAGACGGGGTCATTACACCATTGTCGGTAACACCACTTTGTTGCAACAGCTTCACGGGACTTTCAGATCCTGTTCAGATAATCGGATTTTCAAATAATTGATGTTCAGATAATCGAGGTTCCGCTGTATTGAAAAGTATCCTAATTACAGGAGAGGAAGAGCTGGACATCTTAAAATGCATAAGGATAGATAAATCCCCAGGATGTGATAAGGATACCAGAACTTTGTGGGAAGCTAGGGAAGAGACTGCTGGGCTCTTGCTGAGATATTTGTATTGCCGACAGCCACAGGCAAGGTGCCAGAAGAGTGGAGCGTGGTTAGTGAGGTGGCACAATTTAAGAAAGGTGGCAAGGAAAAGCCAGGGGACTATAGACCGGTGAGCCTGACATCAGAGGTGGATATGTTGTTGGAGTAGATTCTGAGGAATAGATTAACATGCATTTGGAAAGGCAAGGAATGATTGGTGATAGTGAGCATGGCTTTGTGCATGGAAAATTATGTCTCACTAACTTGATTGAGTTTTTTGAAGAAGTGACAAAAACGATTGATGAGGGCAGAACAGTAGGTATTGTCTGTATGGACTTCAGCAAGGTTCTGCGTGGTAGATTGGTCAACAAGGTTAAATCACATGGAATCCAGTGAGAGCTAGTCAATTGGATACAAAACTGGCTTGAAGGTAAAAGACAGAGGGTTGTGGCGGAGAGTTATTTTTGTGACCGGAGGCCTGAGATTAGTAGTGTGCCACAAGGATCCGTGCTGAGTCATTTATGTAAATGATTGGATGTGAATATAGGAGCTATTGTTAGTATGTTTACAGATGACACCAAAGTTTGTGGTGTAGTGGTGTAATGAAGAAAGTTATGGAAAAGCACAACATACCAGGCAGCAACTGAAGAGCAGGAAAATTGATATTTCGGGCATAAGCTCTTTATTAGGGCTCCTCAGATGCTGCCTGACCTGCTGTACTTTTCCAGCACCACACTCTCAACTCTGATCTTCAGCTTTTGCAGTCCTCACTTTCTCCCAGTGAAGAAGGTTATCTCAGTGTTGCATTTTGGTAAGGCAAACCAGAACAGAACATATCCAGTTAATGCTGGGCCCTGAGGAGTGTTGTCAAACAAAGTGATCTGGGGGTGCGGCTGCATAGCTTCCTGAAATTGATAGACAGGGTGGTGAAGAAAACATTTGGTACATTTACCTTCATTGGTCAGTACATTGAGTATAGGTGTTGGGAAGTCATGTCACAGCTGTACATAACATTGGTGGGGCTACTTTTAGAATACAGGACATTCAGTTATAATGCACATTTCATCAACGCAAATTGGCTGTAACGCAATTTATGAATCATGGATAGTGTTTGGATAACATGAACTTTCTACTTAATGGGTATAGTGATTTTCTGTTAGTGATCTTCTTCAGCGCAATTTTCTATAGCAGTTTTCCGTAGAGCAATTTCTATTGTCACAGAACAGTCTGTACTGCGTTCAGTCCTGGTCTCCCTGCATAGGAAAAATGTTGTTAAACTTGAAAGGGTTCAGAAAAGATTTACAGGTTGTTGCCAGAATTGGAGAGTTTGAACTATTGGCAGAGCCTCAATAGGCAGGGGCTGGTTTCCCTGGAGCATCTGAGGTTGAGGTGTGACCTTATAGAGGTTTATGAAATTGGAAGGGACATGGATAGAGTGAATAACCAAACTATATTTTTCCCCAGGGTAGGGGAGTTCAAAATTAGGTTTAAGGTGAGAAGGGAAAGAACTAAAAGGGACCTGAGAGGCAATTGTTTTCATGCAGAGGGTGGTCTGCGAATGGAATGAGCTGACAGCAGAAGTGGTGGAGCCAAGTACAATTACATCAATTAAAAGGTATCTGGATGGGTACATGAATAGGAAGGGTTTAGGAGGATATGGGCCATATGCTGACTAGCCCAAAATTTAAGATTTCTGATCATCATGATAAGATGGACCGAAGGGCCTATTTCCATGCTGGATGACTCCTGTGCCGACAATTGTTCTATTTTATTGTGAGTATTATGAATATTCAAATAAGAGCTGTGATTTGGAGGTGCCGGTGTTGGACTGGGGTGTACAAAGTTAAAAATCACACAACACCAGGTTATAGTCCAACAGGTTTAATTGGAACCACACTAGCTTTCGGAGCGACGCTCCTTCATCAGGTGATTGGAAGCTAGTGTGCTTCCAATTAAACCTGTTGGACTATAACCTGGTGTTGTGTGATTTTTAACCAAATAAGAGCTGAATGTGTCTTTCTGTCTGTTTAACATCTTTGCCTCCATATTCCATATTTGATGGTGCTCTCATATTTGTATTCTCTCTTCCTTCTTGTTACACTATATTCATCATTGCCCATATCATTATCCTGCACTGTTGTGTTTTCCTTTCTCTTTACCATTAACAGCTGATTTGCAATGCAGAGTGGTGTCAAAAATGTAGGATCAATTCCCACACCAGCTGAAGCGACCATGGAACATTCTCTTTCTCAACCTTTCCCCTTGCCGAAAATGTGGTGACTGCCCAGTTAAACCACTATCAGTTGTCTCTCTCTAATGAGAGATCAGTTCTGAGCTCCCCTGGAACTGTGGTGACTTACCTGCAACTTTGTAAGCCATCTCTACAGTCCTCATTATACAATTTGTCATTATTCTGTTACCAGCACAGTTCAGGTGAAAATCGTTCCCATTGTGGATGCCAGCACCCCTTAATTGAAACCCGTTTTTCTCATACCAATCTTTGAGTCACACACATTGAATTCCCTGATCTTACATATTTTATGGTAATTTGCTCATAACTCAGATATTTACCAAGGAACAATTATCTTTGTGGTTTAATTCATATTCTTGCTTCTCATACATCTTTAGTAGAGTCTCTTTGTTACTCGAGTTTTTACTGATCGTACAGTCCACTATAACTGGACCCTTCTTGTCCCACTTCAAGTTCCCCTCCAGTGCTGAGAAGATGTCCTAAACCCTGGATCTCAACAGGCAACATAGCCTTCAGGACTTTTCACATCCCTCCCACCCAACTTGGATGATACCCTGCACATTGATAAAATGTTCAGCATGCTCATCCTCCTTATAGTTACTGCTCTCATCTACATAAGTTGCAAGAACCTCAAACCAATTGGACAATTACAAGGGCTAAAGTAGCTGCATTGTTACTTTCTCGATCTCCCCATGTCTCCCATATTCACAGCCTGCTGTCCCTAATCATAGACTAAATTCAAAGACCCTTGTTTAAGGGTTGTAACTGTCTTTTGGAATGAAGTTCCCAGGAAACAACCCCCCTCTCTCATGCATCACAATTAATTGGAAATTATGGAAAAGTTACCAGAACAAGTGATTGAATTTTCACAGTCACAAGACAGTGAATGTAAGTTCAATGCCTGAGAATCACTGGAACTAAGAATAATTCTCCAGAAGACTGTAGTATATGTAAGGGATGTCTCTATAGAAGTAAATTATATTAAAATTGATGTGTCTTAGAAGATAAGTTTTAGGGGAAGTGAGGACATAGCAAATGTAGTTATAAATGATATTGGTAAGTTAATAGCTGCTATTTTACCAGTAGTTATATATGACATAAAGATGTTTTGATAAAAAAAATAGTGAAACTTATAACACAATGTTTTGTTTAAAATTAGATGTTCAGTGTCTCTTTAAACACTAATGTTCCTGACTGGATTGTAACAATGTTTTAAACCTTCCCCTGAAACTTACAATTTACTCTGGATCAATTCTCAATATAATTATGAAACTGATAGAATTTCTTAAATCAAAAGTTATTAGGGATATGGGGTTAAGGCAATTTGTTCAAGTTTCGATACATTTGGGTCATAGAACAATCCCAGTCTAATTTACTGGTGGATCAGGCTGAAGGGGCTACAAAGCCCTCTCCATACTCTTATGTTCTCAATATTGATTCCTATCTTTCAGGCTATGCAGGCGCTTACATTAAAAGATAGAAAAAGTATATTGAAGATTCTGAATTTTGGACACAAACATGTAATTTGTCTCACACCCTAACTTTACATGCCATCAACTGAGTCTCACATTGCCTGCTATCCATCTCAAAATATGGTGGCAGGAGTTGGCTCCAGCCACTCTTTCATTATGACTTATTTTGTTCTTTCTTTTACTTCTGTATTTATTTTTCGTTCTGTCTTTTTTTTTTGTCTCTCTGTGTCTATCTTTTCTCTCTGTCTTTCTTTCTTTCTCTGATTTATATTGATCCATCTATT
This sequence comes from Hemiscyllium ocellatum, assembly GCF_020745735.1. NCBI lineage: Eukaryota > Metazoa > Chordata > Chondrichthyes > Orectolobiformes > Hemiscylliidae > Hemiscyllium > Hemiscyllium ocellatum. The sequence continues at coordinate 52,904,658 of NC_083405.1, forward strand.
TATTCAGTCCTTCCTTCATTTCCTAATATACCGGGATTCATAAATATGTGTCAGTTGTCCAACCTGAAAGTACTTGAAAATTAGAACATGGTAAGCATTTATTCTATGACGCTTGACTCAGTATCTGGTCTGGCGATATAAGTATGCAAGAGATGCAATGAAAATGCTGTTAAAATGTATGAAAACTTAATCCCTCACCTATTTTCTTATATGCCTATTCTTCTCCCCATCATTCACATCCTTATCTCTTGGAAATTTTGACAAATTTTTCATCTTTTTTTCAGCTTTTTCCAAAGGCAATGGAAGATTGATATTCCTTGATATGAAAGACTCCTTGTGCCATCTTAATGAGACAGTCGACATATCCACCTTCAGGTTCAAACAGACTTGATTAAAAACTGGATACTTACTTCTACCTGGCAGATTTGAATGGATTATTATCCCAAGTATGATTGAAAATAAAAATTAGATATGTCAATTAGTGATAATTAGAGGTGCTCAACCTAATGTTCACTGTCATTATTTTCTCAACAGCAATTTAATTATAAATTCTCTTTGGATATTAGGGCCCAGATTTTTATGCCTTTGTCTGTGTTGGGATAGTAGAAAAAGAGTCCAAACATTGCCAAATTCAATCTGATTTTAGGATTACCACTTCTATTTGCATTATCAGCAATTTTGCCAGTGAAGGACAAGGCTGTGGGTAATGGGACCCAAAGTAATATTCCTGTCCTTGCAACTCCATTGCAGAGGGTGGCATTTCAGAATTCTGTTCCATCTATGGAGCTGAGCCAGCTTTTGTAGAAGATGGTGCCCACAGCTCCTCTAAGGAATCCTGACTCATGGGAAAATCATAAACCTTGACTGGAGTTGACAACCAATAAAACAACGCTGAAAATGTGTTGCTGGAAAAGCGCAGCAGGTCAGGCAGCATCCAAAGAACAGGAAATTCGACGTTTCGAGCATAAGCCCTTCATCAGGAATCAAGGGCAGAGGAGCGGGAAGAGGAGCGGTTTCCTGATGAAGGGCTTATGCCCGAAATGTCGAATTTCCTGTTCCTTGGATGCTGCCTGACCTGCTGCGCTTTTCCAGCAACACATTTTCAGCTGTGATCTCCAGCATCTGCAGACCTCACTTTTTCAACCAATAAAACAATCAGGCATTCAATATTTCCTGCATTCAATCTGAAAAGATATTGGTAACTTTACGCTAATGTAAAGTAATGATAAAATGAAACAATCTGGCAACTGTTGCAACAAAAGCAGATGAAAAGATATCAGTTTTGCCAGATGGCCTCATTGGTTAAATTCCAAGAATAATTAGTCATTCAGGCCAGCAGTATTCTATTCACTCAGTTGCAAAATGGAGTGCTAATTTTGGTTGGTTGACAGCCTTACTAACTGGTAATTATTTCATTTCTATTTGAAGAGGTTTTCAATGCCTATGTGTTTATTTGAATTAGGTTAAGAGTGTGAAGTGGGTTAAAGGTTTCCTTAATGAAATTTTCACTGCCTGTGTGAAACTGTCACTCTCTCGGTACTGACCGTCTGACTGTGCAGCACTCCCTCAGTACTGACCCTCTGACAGTGCAGCACTCTCTCTGTACTGACCCTCTGAAATAGCACTAACTCAGAACTGACACTCTCACTGTGTAGCGCTCCCTCAGTACTAACTTTTTGATAGTGCATGCTCCCTCAGTGCTGACCCTCTGACAGGCAGCTTTCTTATAGTAGGAAATGCATTGAACTCCTGCTTAGTGAGCTTATGGGTTTCAAAATGACTGAGTGATATTGGAACTCACGTAACTTGAATGTGATCTTAATTAATTCAGCTCGAGGGGCTGTGAGATGGATTACAGTGCAGCATCAAAGGCTATCAACCAAACAAAGCCAGAGGACGGGAGTGTAGTGCTGGAAAAGCACGGCAGGTCAGGAAGCATCCGAGGAGCAGGAGACTCGATGTTTTGGGCAAAAACCTTTGATCAGGAATTCCAGAATCAGACAGCTATCAGTATCCTAAGATGCCAAATGCAATAAACATTTCGCAGCTACACTGGCACCACCCTGCACCTTTTCCTCCGCTACATTGATGACTGTATCGGCGCTACCTCATGCTCCCATGAGGAAGTTGAACAGTTCATCCACTTTACTAACACCTTCCATTCCGACCTCAAATTTACCTGGACCGTCTCAGACTCCTCCCTCCCCTTCCTAGACCTCTCCATTTCTATCTTGGACGACCAACTCAACACAGACGTTTACTATAAACCGACTGACTCCCACAGCTACCTAGATTACACCTCCTCCCACCCTGCCCCCTGTAAAAACGCCATCCCATATTCCCAATTCCTTCACCTTCGCACATCTGCTCCCAGGAGGACCAATTCCAATACCGAACAACCCAGATGGCCTCCTTCTTCAAAGACCACAATTTCGCCTCAGACATTGTTGACAATGCTCTCCACCGCATTTCTTCCACTTCCCGCTCCTCTGCCCTTGAACCCCACCCTTCCAATCTCCACCAGGATAGAACCCCACTGGTCCTCACCTACCACCTCACCAACCTCCAGATACATTGTATCATCCTTTGTCATTTCCGCCACCTCCAAACAGATCTCACCACCAAGGATATATTTCTCTCCCCACCCCTATCAGCGTTCCACAAAGACCACTCCCTCCGCAACTCCCTCATCAGATCCACACCCCCCACCAACCCAATCTCCATTCCCAGCACCTTCCCCTGCAACCACAAGAAATGCAAAACTTGCACCCACACTTCTCCCCTCTCTTCTTGCCAAGGCCCCAAGAGATTCTTCCACATCCATCAGAAATTCACCTGTACCTCCACACACACCATTTACTGCATCCACTGCACCCGATGTGGTCTCCTATACATTGGGGAGACAGGCTGCCTACTTGCAGAACGCTTCAGAGAACACCTCTGGGACACCCGCACCAACCAACCCAACCGCCCCGTGGCTGAACACTTTAACTCCCTCTCCCACTCCGCCAAGGACATGAAGGTCCTTGGCCTCCTCCATCGCTAGACCATAGCAACACGACGCCTGGAGGAAGAGCGCCTTATCTTCCACCTAGGAACCCTCCAACCACAAGGGATGATTGCAGATTTCTCCAGCTTTCTCATTTCCCCTCCCCCCACCTTTTCTCAGTCCCAATCTCAGACTCAGCACTGCCTTCTTGACCTGCAATCTTCTTCCCAACCTCTCCGCTCCCACACCCTCTCTGGCCTATCACCCTCATCTTAACCTCCTTCCACCTGTCGTATTCCCAACGTCCTTCCCCCAAGTCCCTCCTCCCTACCTTTTATCTCAACCCGCTTGGCACACCCTCCTCTTTCCTGAAAAATGACATGCCCGAAACGTCGATTCTCCTGCTCCTTTGATGCTGCCTGACCTGCTGCGCTTTTCCAGCAACACATTTTTAAGCAATAAACATTAAAGTCAATGACAAGCATTAGCTAGCTCTGATGGTGAGGAGTCTTATTCTGAGGTGAGGACTCTTCCAATGTAAGTTTGGAAATGAGCTGAAAACATTCCTATTACTGTATACTTGCTTGGTTCACACACAGGAATAATTCAACAACTTCACACTCCTGTGCTGAACTGATCAGTGTTAAAATTCCTGCAGGCCCTCAGCACATTTGTTGTGAAGACAAGCATATAACAAAGAAGACATGATTCAATTTACAAACAATTAATCAAAATTCAATCACTACAGTACATTTAAATTGCACATTCAAATGACTGTGAAAAAACCAGGAAGCTAACAGTTCCCACCAAGCTCTGTAAGTATTTACACAGGCAAATCTTTTCCTGCTAAAAATGAATGCCTTTATTGCCTACTGCTGATTCACAGCATTCTGTCATCCCTTGTCAGCTCTAGGAAGTTAATCAATGCAGTAATTATTCCTCTCTTTTGATCTGGTAATAGTATCAGTGCGGTCTAAGAAGGCCTGAGCACTTGATAAGTTGCCTGTGAACTCCTTGGGAGTTGTTTGAATTAAATACCACCTACTACAGGGGGAAAAATCAATACAGCTGTTAAAATGGTTTCAAAGGGACCTTTCAAGTGATTGAATATTACTCCTCTTATGAGACCTATAGCTGCCTTTTCAGCAGACATTTAGTAGCTAAATACTGTTATTAAATTTTCATAGTTTGTATTCCAGCTGAAAGCTAACATTTTCATCAAATACATTGAACATGTCATTGATTTTGACAGTGTCTTCAAAACTGAAGGTACACAGATTCATTATAATTTATCATTTCAGATGCATTATTTGCTTGATAGTTACAAAGTAATTCTTAGATGATTTCTCATGTGGCAATATAACTGGATTTGATTGAAAGTTTTAATAACAGTAGAAAGATAAAATATACATATAAACCTATTTTAACAGAATGTCTCATACCCATCTTAATGTTGTCTCCAGAATTAAACTATTTATCATAAGAGAATATTAGAGTTTTTGTAAGTAAAATGGACATTAAGTGCTAAATCAGAATGTTTTGACAAAACAAAGAAAAAAATGTAAACATCAGCCTCATATTACACAGGTCGGCAGAGGCAAAGGCATCTGTAAGGTAGGATCGGGTATATTTTGTGTAAGTAGGATGGAACATTTACGGAGTTTATGAACAAGGATGTTGAATTTCTTATGCTGAGCGTGGATCCTTTGAAGCTCAGAAAGAATTGAGGTGACCAGGAAGACTTAACATAGGATTAAATGTGGGCAATAGATGTTATATTGCTTGAAGTTTACGTTAGGTGCTCAGAAAACTTGCAATATATGTGGTAAGTAGAAATGTGAGAATTTAATGTCAGAGGTTTGCAGTCGAGTTAGAGGTAAGTCATGTGAGGGTGGAATTACATGGCTTAATGATGAATTGAATATCTGAAATGATTGGATGTTCAGAGTTGAAAATCATCACAAAAATGGTATTGGCAGTCAATTTTGACTCCTGTATTAATTTCTGTCACATGGAAGAGTGACAATTTTGTATTGATTTACAAGACGTTCTCAGTATTGTTGCGATCAACTGTAATTGTAGTTGAAGAAATTAACAGCATTCTGTCATCTTTTGTCAGCTCTGGGAAGTTAATCAATGCGATTATTATTCCTCTTTTGCAATCTGGCAATAACATCACTGTTTTCTAAGAAGGCCTGAGTATTTGATAACTTGCCTGTGAAAAAAATGATTGCTTATGCTGGGAATTTCTTTCAGCTACCTGTTAAATGATATGAAGTGGAAAGCGTTAATGAAGGGACACCAAACAAAGGTACAATGACATCTGAACCATTGTGTCTATAATGATCATTACCATGTTGCTGTATTTCCAGACTCTAACACACTAATGTGGATGTGTTGGCAAAGCCTGGTTATTTCTGCATTCATATTCCCAGGGAGGCTGTCACAGACCTATACCATCTGCTGCTAGTTAACCTGCAGACAACCTTTACAAGGGAGGCTCCTCCCATACCTGTAAAGATAATCGTATCCTTCCTCGAATCCTTCCTCGTCCCTGTAGGGAACATCTGCCAAATTCTCTGTCTGAGATTCAGTAAACCATGTTTGAAAGGGCAATCCCTTCATTACTTGGAACAAAGGAATTACTTGGATGCTGCAGAGATTTTTACTCAGAGGCAAGGTATCCAGAAGTAGAATCTGTGATAGATGGAACCCAAGTAACAAAGCCTATCATCTACTTCCGTGAATTAATTCTAACACAGTGTGCGTGATGAGCCAAACTTTGCACTTGAAATTTTATACTGCTTGTTTGTTTTGAAATGAAATCAAAGTCCAACATAATGTTGATCAACGTAATACAAAGTCACATGTTTATCAGTGGGGCCTCATAGCTTGCAAATATGCTAAATCTTGCCAGACAAAACTGACTCCCTCCTCATTTCTAATACTGACTCAACCAGACTGCCTCTTTGGCCCATCCCCTAGCCCCTTAAACCTCAACCCTGAACCCTGGCCCCATCTCCAATAACCTGCCGCCAGCCCTGATCAACCTGACTCATCCATCTGCCCCAGCCCTGATCCAATTTGATGACCCAGCTTGCGGCTGGCCCAGTCAAATCCAAACAACTCCTAAGCTCCCTTCTCTTCTTTTTTTGTTCATGCGTGAGATCACCATTCTATGGTTCAGCTTTAGCACAGTCTAGTGTTTTGGGCTTTCTCTGTATGTTCGGAGTAATTGAAATTTAAAAATCTCCTTCATTCCAGAGTCATGGCAAGTAGACTAGGAGCATCAACATACAGAAAGGGTTAACATAAAGGGAGATTCTACGTATGGAAACATGGAAGAACTGTCTCAAATATATGACAGTCCAACAAGGTATTTCAAGCAGACCCCTTTAGTACCAATGCCAGTGTAAATGACGGGATTTCCTCAACAATGGTTTGGCTCTGCCAAATTTTTCAGAATCAGGGGAAAGCCTTTTCACTAAACTATTCATACAACCATCAGTGTCACTTGCTGCACATGTGCAATACCTGCCAATTCAAGCATGCTGGGAAATATAACCAAAATATTGAAAAGTATCACATTGTTGACCTGTTAACAAAATGAAAGCTCAGGATAAAAGGACCGTATCAGTCTAATAAATGACTAAAGGACAGAAAATAGTGCAATGTTGATCAATTTCCTTAGCGACTGGAGAGACGTTTAGAGCTGGTGTCCCCCAAATGTCATTGTAGTGTTTGGAACGTTAGTCCTTTTGATGGATTTTTATGAGCATGATTTGCTTAGGTTGGGAGAAATTTCAAAGTTTGCAGATGATGTACAACTTAGAAACATAGTTAACAATGAGGCTAGTCACAAAGTTCATGATGTCATAATGAGACTGGTGAAAGGGGTAATTGCATTTTGATGCAATGAACTGATGTAATTTGAAAGGAAAATGTGGACATGCAATAAAGCCTGAATGGTATGCTTTTAAAGGAGCCATAGAGACTTGGGTTTATATATGAAATTCTTTGAAGGTGATAGGACAAGCTGGAACAGTTGTTTAAAAAAAAAATTCTTTGGCTTTACAAGTAGAGGCATAAGTGCACTCGTTGTGTTCAATTGTTCCATGTCTGATTATGTGTGTCTGGTGACCATTAATGGTCACTGCCCTCAGCTTAATAAAATCTGGATGTGTGCTGCATGAAAAGCATAAAAGATATAGAAGATGCTTGAAGTTGGTATATGTGTGGGAAATACATGTGAAAGTATTGGGGATTAAACCTGTTATACAGTGAAATAGATGAACTCTGCGTAATTCTGGAATATTAAATGCACAACAGTAGCCCCAAGTAAAGAAATTTTGCTAAACTTTTATAAATCTACTGAAAGATTATGTTCAGTTCTGGGCACCAAACCTTAGGAAAAATATGAAAAGCCTAAAGATGGCGGCACGGTGGCACAGTGGTTAGCACTGCTGCCTCACAGCGCCTGGAGACCCGGGTTCAATTCCCGACTCAGGCGACTGACTGTGTGGAGTTTGCACGTTCTCCCCGTGTCTGCGTGGGTTTCCTCCGGGTGCTCCGGTTTCCTCCCACAGTCCAAAGATGTGCGGGTCAGGTGAATTGGCCATTCTAAATTGCCCATAGTGGTAAGGGGTAAGGGATAATGTAGGGGTATGGGTGGGTTGCGCTTCGGCGGGTCGGTGTGGACTTGTTGGGCCGAAGGGCCTGTTTCCACACTGTAAGTAATCTAATCTAATCTAATGGCAGAGATGAGATTAGCAGAATAGTACCAGGAATGAGCGATTTTATTATTTGAAGAGATCAGAAAAACTGGAATTGTTCTCGTTGACCAGACAATGTAGAGATAATTTGTTAGAGGAATTCAAACAGATTTTCTTTAGTGCCAAAACGTTTAATGACAGGAGGATTACTAATAAAATGGTACAAATTTAAGGTGACTGTCAAACAGTGATAGGTGAAATAAGGAGAATTTATTTCTCAGTGCAAGCTAATTTGACTAGCATGCATTGCCTGGAATGATCATGGACAAAAATTGAATAACAACTTCTGAAAGGACTTAAATCGATAAATGAATGTGTGGTCAAGCACCTGCAGATCCAAAACTGAATATTGTAAATTGACCCACTGCCAGAGAAATTGAATGTGACAGAAAATGGATCAAATGAAATTGAACAGAAGCTAGCAGCTGTTGGCTACAGAGAATGATGGAAACCAAGGTCAAAGAAGTCACGAAGGTTGGGGGAAACCAGTTACAACCAGCACAGAGATCATGCATTGGAGAAGTATCAGTCAGACTTTTGGGCACCTTGACTCCTAATCAGAGTCTGAGGATGTGCATTTGACAACTCCCCAACATGGCAACAGTGAAGGGCGTGGGCGCCATCTCGCTGGATGCGTGGCATCCTGCTTATGACTTCATTGGCCAAAGGCAACGGAAAACTTGGGAAGGTCCAGTGCAAGGAGGAATAAAAAGACAAACCCAGAAGTCAGCCCCTCAGTGAAGATTCACAGCAAGACTGGGGGCAGAAAACTATGCAACAACCCAAGAAAACCCAGTAAAGGATTTGTGCTGACCTGTGAGTCCCACCTTCGTGGAAGATAGTCAATCCTATGTTGGAGATTCCAACAGTCCAGCTCACTCACATGGATTCTTCTGAATAATATCATTTCTCAGACAAATAGGGCTGGATAGAAAGTAAAAATTGTAGGAATTTGGGAAATGCTCACATGGTGCTTTTAATAAGGAATAAATTTGTTTATAAAATTGAGTTGAAGCACAAGCTAATTCTATGGCTCTTTGTCTACTTCAAGGACAAGAGCACTTGGATAAAGTGTTTTTAATCCACAAACTGGTCAGAGTGTCTATGGACAACAAATGGGAGAAATTTGCAGGACTATGGGAAAAAGCAATGGAGTATGACTAACTGGATATAACTTTCAAAAGGCTGGCATTGGAATGATGGGCTGTGACCTCCTTCTGCACTGTACATTCTATGATGCTAAGCAATGTTTGCAAGTTTATGGTAGCTCTTCCCAAGCACAATATACTGTAATGCGGTCCATCAGCCATTTAAGAAGCACAACCAAGGAAAGGTTCTCCAATCTCAACGTATTCAGAGCTTACTCCAAGGGTGGACACATATGTGGGTGCTATTTGTACCTCTACAATAGCTCATGCACCTCCTTCCACTAAGTACGCAGTTTGCTAAGTTGGTAGAGTAGCAGTGATGAAGAAATTCCCAGCTGAAAGTTGCCTGCCTTTCCCACAACCCTCAAACATAGTTACTTTAATTCATAGGCATCACCAGTAAGTAATTATTGCCTGACTCTAATTTCCCTGCAGAACAGGCTTTGATCAGCCTTCTTGAATGCAGAAGTGACCTGTTTAGTGGAGAATTGAACTTGTTCCCAAATAAAACCCTTGACCTGACCTAGTTTGAGGTTGCCTCAGTTGTAGGAAGAAGGTCAGTGACTATCTCAACCCAATCAGCATAAGAGGATCAAAATTCTTTCTACTGCTTCATACTCCCTCTATATCTGTGTGACTGCATTCACCTCCCACAAAGGCACATGCATTAACACTTGGACTCGAACAGTTGGGATGTGGGAGGTGTTATATTAGTACGACGGTATTGCTATTTCACATGTTATGAAGCATCCAAAAGAACAGCATGGCTTCAGAGCATCCCCATGCATAATATGGCAATGAGTTAGCAGGCATTCAGGAGCTGGGACAATCCTACCAACCTAAGTGGGGGGGAGGGCATACCTTTTGAAGTGCCATCTTGGAAGTGATTGTTGTGGGAATAGAGTTATGGGTGGAGGAAGGATGCTAGTTTCCAGGATAACTCACATATGTACCGAGTGCAGCTATCTGCTAGGAGCCATGCTTAATCAGTCTAACAGAACTTCCAGTGAGGAGTGGCATCGGAGCGCGAGACATCTGCAACCACATGGACTAGGAGAAACCAGAGGAGCAACAGGAGCAGGAGTCTCAAGGGGAGCAGAAAGATTGTGCAGATTAGCAGCTTCCTGTGCTCAGAATAGGGTTAACCATCAGATGCTCAGCTTCCTCTAAATGTTGGGGCTGCAGTGTTTCAGAAGATTTCATTTCTCTAGTGAGGCTGTTTGTTGTTGAAAGTGCATCAAGATGATCACCAGCGTCATGTTTAATAAGGCTGGCAACAGCATATTTTGCAACAAACTGGAAGTTGGAAATGTCGATAAGGTTCTGGATTTTCTGGAGGCCATCAATGCTCACATAGTCCAAGTTGCAGCCTTCCTCAAGAGAAAGACTTCCAAATGCTCAATGCACAATGAGCGTGTGACAACCATAAAATGTTCCTTCAGGTTTGTGCACAATTTCCAAGAAGCAGCCATGACACCTACATCCTTAGGCAGTTCCACGCACCAGAGCTTTTCAGATACCGCACCACATCCCCCCCCCCCCCCCCCCCCCCCACACACACACACACACACACACACACACACACACACACCCACACTCACACACACACGTACAAACACAGCTTCAAGGATGAATAATATGAGAGAAGGCCTACCAATTGAAGAGGTAGCTACTAGTACTCATGAGGAACTCAAGTATTGCTGCTGAGGACAAGTAATACCTGCTACAAGATAATTTCAGTTACCAATGAGTAGTCCATCCAGCTTCTGAAATTGGGACTCAGATGCTCACATCTATCCAGTGGAGCCGTTTTGTTTGCTCCTGCAAGGATCTTGCTTATTGTACTGATGTGCTGTGACCTGCACAAGCTGATGCTACAGAAAGGAGAAGCCTTAAACAATGAGGACAATTTTGAGTTCGACATCTCATCTAGTGATGATAGTATAGAGCAACGTTTCCCAAATGATTTCACATGTAACCCCATTTCAACATTCGAAAATCAATAATGTAAGTAAAACAAAAGTTTAAAAAATTGTTGCGTGTGTTATAACTCTTGTGGGGACCACTAATCTTTGATAAAGCATGGTAATTCAGTGGTTAGCACTGCTGCCTCACAGCACCAAGGACTTGGGTTCAATTCTAGCCTCAGGCCACTGTCTGTGTGGAGTTTGCACATTCTCCCCGGGTCTGTGTGGGTTTACTCCCACAGCCCAAAGATGTGTCGGTTAGGTGGATTGGCCATACTAAATTTCCCCTCAGTATCCGGGGGCTGTGTCAGTTAGGTGGATTATCCCTGCTAAAATTCCCCACAGTATCTGGGGATGTGTAGGATAGTTAGATTAGCCATGGTAAGCTTCCCCGCAGCATCCAGGATGTGTGGGATCGGTGGATTCGCCATGGTAAATTTCCCCACAGTATCCAGGGCTGTGCAGGTTGGGTGGATTAGCCATGGTAAATTTCCCCGCAGTATCCAGGGATGTGCAGGTTAGGTGGATTAGCCATGGTAAATTTCCCCACAGTATCCAGGGATGTGCAGGTTAGGTGGATTAGCCATGGTAACCTTCCCCACAGTATCCAGGGATGCGCAGGTTAGGTGGATTAGCCATGGTAAATTTAGCCGCAGTATCCAGGGATGTGCAGGTTAGGTGGATTAGCCATGGTAAATTTCCCCACAGTATCCAGGGATGTGCAGGTTAATTGGATTCACCATGGGAGATGCAGGATTGCATGGATGGGAGAGGCAGGGGTTTAGTCTGAGATTGGTTGCTCTTCAGAGAGCCAGTGTGGACTTGTCGGACTGAATGGCCTGTTTCCACACTGTTCGGATTCTATGGAAAAGGATTTAGTGAGAGATGGAAATTACCCAAGGCCAATATTTTTAGGAGTTTTGCTGCAAGAAGTAAACTAAAATTACATACAGCAAATGCTAAATATCAGGCAATCAAAATATCCAACTACAGAAAATGTACATTTACATTAGCTATCCAAACCCACAAACATTTTCACAGAATTTCACAGAATCATTACAGTCCAGAAGGAAGCCATTCGGCTCCTCATGTTCACACTGGCAAGGCCACCATCATTCCAGTGCCAAAGAAAAATCATGCAACATACTCGATGATTACTGCCTGGTGGCTTAGAATCCATAACAATGAAGTGCATCAAGAGATTGGTCATGACTCATATCAGCTCCAACCTCCCGGATTGCCTTGATCCCTTACAGTTTGGCTACCGATGAAACAGGTCCACGACAGATGCCAGAGCTCTGGGCCAACGCTCATCACTCCAACATCTGGACACCACAGAACACACCAGATGGCCTCCTTCTTTAGAGACCACAATTTACCTTCCCACATGGTTAAAGATGCCCTCCAACGCTACTCGTCCACATCCCACATCTCCGCCCTGAGACTCCAACCCTCCAACCGTAATAAGGACAGAACACCCCTTGTGAAAATGTGTTGCTGGTTAAAGCACAGCAGGTTAGGCAGCATCCAAGGAATAGGAAATTCGACGTTATGGGCATGAGCCCTTCATCAGGAATGAGGAGAGTGTGCCAAGCAGGCTAAGATAAAAGGTAGGGAGGAGGGACTTGGGGGAGGGGTGATGGAGATGTGATAGGTGGAAGGAGGTCAAGGTGAGGGTGATAGGCCGGAGTGGGGTGGGGGCGGAGAGGTCAGGAAGAGGATTGCAGGTTAGGAGGGCGGTGCTGAGTTGAGGGAACCGACTGTGACAAGGTGGGGAGAGGGGAAATGAGGAAACTGGAGAAATCTGAATTCATACCTTGTGGTTGGAATGTTCCCAGGCAGAAGATGAGGCGCTCCTCCTCCAGCCGTCGTGTTGTTATGTTCTGCCGATGGAGGAGTTCAAGGACCTGCATGTCCTCGGTGGAGTGGGAGGGAGAGTTAAAGTGTTGAGCCACGGTGTGGTTGGGTTGGTTGGTCCGGGCGTCCCAGAGGTGTTCTCTGAAGTGTTCTGCAAGTAAGCGGCCCGTCTCCCCAATATAGAGGAGGCCACATCGGGTGCCCTATATTTCCCTCCCCTCCCCTATCAGCGTTCCGCAAAGACCACTCCCTTCGTGACTCCCTCGTCAGGTCCACACCCCCCACCAACCCAACTTCCACTCCCGGCACCTTCCCCTGCAACCGCAGGAAATGTAAAACTTGCGCCCGCACCTCCTCCCTCACTTCCCTCCAAGGCCCCAAGGGATCATTCCATATCCACCACAAGTTCACCTGCACCTCCACACACATCATCTATTGCATCTGCTGCACCCGATGTGGCCTCCTCTATATTGGGGAGACGGGCCGCTTACTTGCGGAACACTTCAGAGAACACCTCTGGGACGCCCGGACCAACCAACCCAACCACACCGTGGCTCAACACTTTAACTCTCCCTCCCACTCCACCGAAGACATGCAGGTCCTTGGACTCCTCCACCGGCAGAACATAACAACACGACGGCTGGAGGAGGAGCGCCTCATCTTCCGCCTGGGAACCCTCCAACCACAAGGAATGAACTCAGATTTCTCCAGTTTCCTCATTTCCCCTTCCCCCACCTTGTCTCAGTCGGTTCCCTCAACTCAGCACCGCCCTCCTAACCTGCAATCTTCTTCCTGACCTCTCCCCCCCCACCCCACTCCGGCCTATCACCCTCACCTTGACCTCCTTCCACCTATCACATCTCCATCGCCCCTCCCCCAAGTCCCTCCTCCCTACCTTTTATCTTAGCCTGGTTGGCACACTCTCCTCATTCCTGATGAAGGGCTCATGCCCGAAACGTCGAATTTCCTATTCCTTGGATGCTGCCTAACCTGCTGTGTTTTAACCAGCAACACATTTTCAGCTGTGATCTCCAGCATCTGCAGACCTCATTTTTTACCAGAACACCCCTTGTGCTCACCTTCCACCCTACAAACCTTCGCATAAACCAAATCATCCGCCGACATTTCCGCCACCTCCAAAAAGACCCCACCACCAGGGATATATTTCCCTCCCCACCCCTTTCCGCCTTCTGCAAAGACCGTTCCCTCCATGACTACCTGGTCAGGTCCACACCCCCCTACAATCCACCCTCCCATCCTGGCACTTTCCCCTGCCACCGCAGGAACTGTAAAACCTGTGCCCACACCTTCTCCCTCACCTCTATCCATGGCCCTAAAGGAGCCTTCCACATCCATCAATTTTTTACCTGCACATCCACTAATATCATTTATTGTATCCGTTGCTCCCGATGTGGTCTCCTCTACATTGGGGAGACTGGGCATCTCCCAGCAGAGCGCTTTCGGGAACATCTCCGAGACACCCACACCAATCAACCACAGCGCCCCGTGGCCCAACATTTCAACACCCCCTTCCACTCTGCCGAGTACATGGAGGTCCTGGGCCTCCTTCACCGCCGCTCCCTCACCACCATACGCCTGGAGGAAGAATGCCTCATCTTCTGCCTCGGAACACTTCAACCCCAGGGCATCAATGTGGACTTCAACAGTTTCCTCATTTCCCCTTCCCCCACCTCACCCTAGTTCCAAACTTCCAGCTCAGCACTGTCCCCATGACTTGTCCGGACTTGTCCTACCTGCCTATCTCCTTTTTCACCTATCCACTCCACCCTCTCCTCCCTGACCTATCACCTTCATCCCCTCCCCACTCATCTATTGTACTCTATGCTACTTTCTCCCCACCCCCACCCCCCTCTAGCTTATCTCTCCACACTTTAGGCTCACTACCTTTAATTCTGATGAAGGGCTTTTGCCCGAAACGTCGATGTTACTGCACCTTGGATGCTTCCTAGGTCATAGAGTCTGGGAGTCCTACTGCATGGAGACAGGCCCTTTAGCCCAAACTGGTTCATGCCAACCAAATGTCCATCTAACCCCATTTCTATACACTTTACCCATATTCATTTAATCCTTTCCTGTCCATATATTTGTCCAAATGCCTTTTAAATGTTGTTAATGTACCCACTTTAACCACTTCTGCTGGCAGCTCATTCCATATGTGTACCACCCTCTGTGCAAACAACCTTCCCCTCAGGTTCCCTTGTAATTCCTTCCCCTTTAGCCTTAAACTAATTCCCTCTAGTCTTCGATTCTCCAACCCTGGATAAAAGACTGAGTGCATTCACACTATCAATGACTCTCATGATCTTATGCACTTCTATAAGATTCTCCTCAGTCTTCCACATTCTGAAGAAAAATGTCCTAGCTTGTCCAACCTTTCCCTGTATCTCAGACGATTGAGCCCTGGTAATATCATTGTAAATTTCTTCTGCAGTCTTTGCATGTTAATAACATCCTTCCTATAGCAAGGTGGCCAGAACTGAACACAATACTCTAAATGCGGCCTCACCAGCAACCTGTACAACTGCAACGTAATTTACCAACTTCTATACTCAATGCGCTGATTGATGAAGGCCAGTGTGGCAACAGCCTTCTTCACTGCCCTGTCTATCTGTGATTCCACTTTTAAAGAACTGTGAGCCTGAAGTCCAAGATCTTTCTGTTCTACTACACACCTTAAGGCCCTACCATTCACCATGAAGCTCCTACCTTGATTTGACTTTCAAAGATGCAAGACCTCATACTTGCCTATATTAAACTTCATTTGTCATTTCTTGGCCCATTTCCCCAGCTTATCAAAATCCTGCTGCAATTTCTGATAACCTTCCACACTGTTCGCGATACCACCTATTTTAGTGTGATCTGCAAACTAGTCATGCATTGTACATTCTCATCCAAATCATTGATATAGATAACAAATAGCAATGGGTTCAGCACTGACCCCTGAGGCACACCACTAGTTACAGGCCTCCGTTCAACAAGTATCCTTCCACTATACCCATTTGCTTCCTACCATTAAGCCAACTGTGTATCCAATTTGCCAGCTCCCCCTGGATTCCATGTAATCTAATTTTCCAGAGCAGCCTACCATGTGGAACATTATCAAAGACTTTACCAATATCGAAATAGACTACGTCTACTGCACTACTCTTGTCAACCTTCCTTGTCACATCACTAAAGTACTCTAATCAATTTGTGATACATGATCTTCCACACACAACGCCATGCTGACTATTTCTAATCAAACTCTATTGTTCCAAATGCATGTATATCTTATCTCTCAGAATCTTTTCAAGTAACTTACCTCCCACAGATGTTAGGCTCACTGGTGTGTGGTTTACAGATTTTTCTTTACATCCCTTCTTGAATAAGGGGAGAACATTCACTCCTCTTCAGTCTTCCAGGACTTCGCCTGTGGCTAATGATGATGTCAAAATATCAGCCAGGGTCCCCACAATTTTTTCTCTAGCCTCATGTTCTTGGATATATCTGGTCAGGACAAGGAGACGTATCCGCCTTCATACAGTTTGATACGTCCAACACCTCCTCTATTGTCACCAAAAGAGAAAATTCTGGAAAATCTCAGCAGGTCTGGCAGCATCTGTAAGGAGAGAAAAGAGCTGACCCTTTGCCACCTCCTCTATTGTGATATATACTGTCCCAGGATACCACCACTAACATTCCCAAGTTCCCAAGTCTCTGCTCCCCCCTCTTTAACTGAATTCACAACTTTCTGACCAAGAGACCACAGTCAGTAATGTTAAGTAATGGCACCTTCACCATAGTCTTCAATATGAGCTGTGTACTTAGCCCCCAGCTACACTCCCTATACACTCACAACTGTGTTGCCAAATTCTACACCAAATCCATTTTGATGTTACCTGATGACACCACCATTATAGTTCGGATATCAACCAACAACAAGACAGAATGAAGGAAGGAGATAGAGTGCTTAGCAGCATAGTGTAAAGACAACAATTTCTCCATCAACGTTAGTAAGATGAAGGAGCTGGTCATTAACTTCAGAAAGCAGATTGGAGGGCACACTCCTGTCTGCATCAATAGTGCTGAGGCGGAGATGGTCAAGAGCATCAAGTTCTTGGGAGTGACAATGGTCAACAATCTTTCCTGGTCCACTCACATTGACACTATGGTTAACAAAGCACAGCAATGCTTCTACTTCTTCAGGCAGTTAAGGAAATTCAGAATATTCAGAAAGATTCTTCCGAACTTTTACAGTTGTACCATAAAAAGCATCCTAGCTGGATGCATCACAATGTAGTATAGCAACTGCTCTGCCCAAGAAACTAAGGAGTTGTGAACACAGCCCAGTCCATCATGCAAACCAGCCTTCTATCCATTGAACTGGTGACTTAGCAGACAGTGAAGAATGTTTTCTAAGATGAGAACGGGATTTTGATCAAATGGGTCAATGAGCCGAAAAATGGTAGATGGGTCAATCTGGATAAATGCAAGGAATTTAATTTAGGTAGAACAAACAAGGGTAGGGCTTATACAATTAATCGTAGGGCGTTGGGCAGTATTTAGGAGAAAGCGAGGCCTGCAAATACTGGAGAAGTCAGAGTCAAAAGGTATGGAGCTGGAAAAGCACAGTAGGTCAGGCAACATCTGAGGAGCAGGAGAGTCAACACTTTGGGCATAAGCCCTTCATCAAGAATATGGAGGGGTGAGGGGGATGAGAGATAAATAGGAGGGTGGGGGTGGAACTGGGGGAAGGTAGCTGGGAAGATGATGGGTGGTTGCAGATGGGGGATAATTGTTTTAGATTGGTGGGGAGGGTGGAGCAGATCGGTGTTAAGGAAGATTAATAGGTAGGGCGGGTCAAGAGGGCTGTGTCAAGTTGGAGGTGGGTCTGGGATGAGGTGGGCGGAGAGATTTTAAAACTGATGAAAGTCGATGTTGATACCATATGATTGAAGGGTTGCAAGGCAGAAGATGAGGCATTCTTCCTCCAGTTGGCAGGAGGGTTTGATTTGGTGGTGGAGAAGGCCCAGGACTTGCATGTCCTTGGGGGAGTGGGAGGGGGTGTTGAAGTGGTTGACCATAGGGCAGTGGAGTTGTTTGGTGCGTGTGTCCCAGAGCTATTTCCTGAAATGTTCCATGAGTTGGCATCCTGTCTCCCTGATGTAGAGGAGACCACATTGAGAGCAACTGACACAGTTGACGAGGTGGGTGGATATGCAGGAAAATCTCTGCTGGATGTGAAAAGATCCTTTGGGATTTTGAATGGAGGTGAAGGGGTAGGTTTTACACCTTTTTTGTGGCAAAGGAAAGACCCACATGTGGAGGGTGGGTTGGTGAGAGGTGTGGATCTAACAAGGGAGTCAAGGAGGGAATGGTCTCTGCAGAATGCTAATAGGGGTGGGGAGGAAAATATATCTTTGGTGGTGAGTCTGACTGCAGGTGGTAGAACTGATGGAGGATAATGTGCTGTATCCGGAGATTAGTGGGGTTGAAGGTGAGGACCAGGAGGTTTCTATCTTTGTTGCAGTTGGAGGGAGTGGGATTCAAGGGCAGAGGTGCAGGAAGTGGAGGAGATGCACTGGAGGGTATTGTTGATCACATGGAAGGGGAAATTGCAGACCTTGGCGTAGGAGGCCATCTGGGATGTCCTGAAGTGGAATTGCTCCTCCTGGAAGCAGGAGGTGGATGGAATTGGGAGTAAGGGTTAGTGTTTTTACTGGGGGAGGGATGTGGGAGGAGGTGTTTGTCCAGGTAGCTGTGGAAGTCAGTGGGTTTGGGTAGTGTTGTAGAACAGAGGGACCTAGGGGTGCAGGTACAGAATTCTTTGAAGTCACAAAATGACAAGGTGGCTAAAAAGGCATTTAGCACACTGTTTCCATTGTTCAGTTCCTTGAATATAGGAATTGGGAAGTCAATGTGAGGTTGTACAGGACATTGGTGAGGCCTCTTCTGGAGTACTGTGTCCAGTTCTGGTCACGCAATTACAGGAAGGATATTATTAAGCTGGAGAGGGTTCACAAGAGATTTATCAGGGTGTTGCTGGGTATGGAAGGTTTTAATTATAAAGAAAGGTTGGATAGGCTGGGACTCATTTCACTGGAGTGCAGGAAGTTGAGAGGCGATCTGATGCAAGTTTATAAAATAAGAAAAGGTATAGATAGAGTTAATGATAGTTGTCTTTTCCCTGGGAAAGGGAATTTCAAGACTACGTGGGCACATTTTTTAAGGTGAGAAGAGGGAGATTTTAAAAAGACACGAGAGGCCAATTTTTTTACACAGAGGGTAGTTGGCATGTGGAATGAACGTCCTGAGGATGCAGTGAATGTGGGCATTGTTACAACATTTAAAAGATTTTGGGATAGGTACACGAGTAGAAAAGGTTTGGAGGGATACGAGCCAGGAGCAGACAGGTGGGACTAGTTTAGTTTAAGATGATGTTCGGCATGGACTGTTTGGGCCGAAGGGTCTGTTTCCAGCTGTATGACTTCATCCATATTTCCTGCAGCATCAGGAAAGCATCCAACTCTAATCAAAGACCCCTCTCACCTTGGTTAGACACCCTTTCATCAGGCAGAAGACATAAACGTTTGAATACGCATACGAACAGATTTAAGAACAGCATTTTCCCCACTGTTATAAGACTTATGAATGGACCTCTCAAATGTTAATTCCAATTTCTCTCTGCACCTTCTAGGCAAGAGAATATTTTTACATGGAACATTATATCCTCACTCTGTTACCCCAATGCACTTGTATAGCACATTCTGCCTGTAAACTACATAAGACAACAATCTTCACTGTACCTCAGTACACATGGTAATAATAAATCAAATCAAATTAATATGGACATGAAACCTCTTAAACATTCAGCTGCAATTGCTGTAGCTAAATCTTAATCCCCACTTTTCCTTTAGTTCTGTGTTGGTGCTTCTTCAGCATTTTTATACGGCAGGTTGACATAATCCTTGTCAATTCAGCCAAACTCTTGTGATGGAAGCACACATGTCAAACTACCTGTTTCTGGCATCTGCCCATATTTTCCCTGAAGTCAAAAGGAAATTAAAACTGGGAGATGTATAAATTGAAGTTGAACTGATAGCACCTGTTTGATACAGTCATTCAATGTCCAAAGATACCATTTTGCATAATTTTAACATGCATTTCAGTTCAATTTGAATACTTTTCGAAGATAGTTCTTCCTTATAAAACATATCTTGACCACAAATGAATATTTGTTTCTACTGTTCTTGTTTGGCTCACTGAGTGAGCAATTTAAAATTTAACATAAATTTAAAAGCTCATTCTTAATATTCCAACTTTGCACAACTTTGAAAGTAATTTGGAGAATGATACATTGGCAACACAGTCCATGAAGTAAACAGAAATATCCCTCAATTTTTATTTTAAAAACACACTGAAAGCAGCATTACCTTGTGTAACTAAGTGATCCCTCCAGATGCATAGAAAACAGAAAGCGCAAAAACGTTTAAACTACAGTGTGAATGTAAAACCAAAATTTGCATTTAATCATATCATAGTCATTTTATGTAAGCAATGACCAAACATCTTAACTGTTGGCACATGCTGTTAAAAGCAAAGTCATTGGTTTATCCCTTCTGCTTCAACCCCCTCAAGCCAAATACTTAATACTCCAAGGAACTAAATATCCACTTTATAGAATGTTACAGGAGATTATATACTTCAAAGTATTCAATGATGTAGAGGCTTTTTTTTTCAAGATTTGAACCTCCCTTCACTCTCTAATGATCAAAGGGATTTGTTGGATGGACCACTGCAGATTAGAAAGTATCAGGTTTTATCTGTTTGATTCCTACAAGCAAATCTCCATGCCCAAATGGGTTTGTAAGCACTTCTTATATAAGTCATGTTCAGGAGAGCATTTTTATACTCTGTACAGCTTGAAGTGCATAAAATCTTTATGAGAAAGATCATAGTTCAGCTCTTTCCCCAAAGCAGTTTTGTTAGTCATGCTCTGAAATAACTCATGAATGAAAAATGTGTAAGTTCATCAAAGATACTGGTCTGCTATTGAAGCAAGTTAATACCCTGCTGATAACCTACTTAAATCAGGTAATATTTATCTAGAACATGCTCATCTCAAAAAAAACTCAGAGGTTCTTAAATGTATTGGCTGTGTACAGGTAGATAGAAACTCTAATTGCTACAGTACATTATGATTTCTACCTTGTGGCATAGTCAAATCTTTCATACAGATTTATGTTTGTTAATTTATCAGAAAAAGTTCTTCAAACAGTTCTCTTGTTGGCTTCTGCTCAACTTATGTAACCTACAGGGATACATCTTGTCCCCATTTCTTGTTCTACTCAAACTCAATCCATTAGTCACATATCATGATCTCTAAAAGATGAAATTGGATAATGCTATGACAAATCATCTCTAGATCAAAAGGTTTTAGGGTCTGTTCAATCGTACCACTGCTAAATTATTTGGAGTTAGCTCTGACAAGTTTTTGCCAAAGATTCTGAGGACTATTCTAAATGGGGTTTTGCCTGATTCAGGGAGTTCTGTGTCCATCCAACAACAAGTCCATAGGAACATTGGTGCTGCTGTACCAATGGAAATTGTAGGAGGTGGATGGTCAATCCTTACTCAGTATTTCCAGACTCCACCATATAATTTCCACAATGTAGGAAGTCTGAAAATTCACCAATTAAATTATGTACATTTGAAAGTATAATTCAAGTACAAATGGAAAATTAAAAAGAGACTATGTGGGTAGAGAAAAAGTGAAGAGAGGAGTAGTTTTAAGGATTTATTTCAGTAGCTTAGATGAGATGTGATCATATAGTGCTGTCAGTAATAAAATTAATCTGAGCATCTTCGAAACTTCATTAGTGTAAGGTTAAGAATTATTTCATTATTATGTGAGTAAATTAAAAATCATAAGAAATGACTAATTTTACTGGCCTATTCAACAGTCTAAGGATTAAGAAGTTACTGTGCACAGAACAGATGTATTTATTCATTCAACTGTATGCAGGCTGAAACCTCCAGAAACAGGTCTAATTTTATCTACTGTCAAATTTGATTGTAGCTGGAGATCTGGCCTACCATACAAATTAATAACATGTTGTCAATGTCTCAGTAAAGAGCATTAGCACTTCGTCTGAACTTAATGATGAAAAGGTCAGGATCTTTTCCAAGAGAGCTGAATTGTGAAGCTTAGATACTGCAATTAAATAATAATGAAGGATTTCAATGTTCAGATTGGAAACAAAGATGAATAGCTCAAAGTACAAGCAACTTCAGGAACATGAAAAGTGTTCCTAATACACCATGAGAAATTAGATATAAAAGGATGTGCTATATGAGGAATATTCCTATAATAACCAAGGGACTAAATTTTTACATTTTTAGTTAAAGTATTTTGTCAAGGAAGATTCATAGCACCTGGCCTGCCATTGTTCGGAGAGACTTTTCTTACACAACCTTCTGCTCTTCACCTTATTAGTTATGAAACTGGCACTTTTCTTGTGGAATTGCATGTCAGGGGAGGCAGAACCACTTGCCACTGCTGGGATCTTTGTATGTTCAGGCCAGTGGAGCCCTGGTTAAAGCCCAACTATACACCACATCAGATGCTGCAAATGAGGAATCTCACTCACTCTGTGGTGTTTGACCATTATCATTGTGAGCATGGCCCAGAAAGGAAAGCTTGCAGCCCATGTCATTAAGAGGGACCAGAACGTGCTGATGTGGAGGATGGCAGTGAGAAGCACCATCCATTTTCCTGTGACTGCCACAATGTAGATCATGCAATCAGAACACACCAGCTGAATCCCAGTTAACAACCCAGAAAAGTGCTGTGTTCTGAATCAGTAGGGATTACTAATAGTCCAAGATAAACCTTAATGATCATCTGTGCTTTACAAGGTTTACTGCTACTACATACACAGACTAGTCCATCATGCAAGCCAATCTTCCATCCATTGAGTCCATCTATACTTCTCACTGCCTTGGGAAGGCAATCAACATCATTAAAGACCCCTCCTTACCCAGTTATAATCCTTTCCAACATCTTCCATTGAGCAGAAGATACAAAAACTCAAACACACATACTAACAGATTCAAGAACTGCTTCTTCCCCACTGTTATTAGACTTCTGAATGCACCTCTCAAATTTTAAACTTAATGTTGATTTTACTCTTTGTGCACCTTCTCTGCATCTATAACGTTGTAGTCTCACTCTGTTCTATTACCATCATATACTTTTTATGCTACGATCTGCCTATACTGCACACAAAAGAAAATGTTTCACTGTACCAAGGAACATGTGACAATAATAAACTAAATCAAATCATTCAAATCTTCTCTCTGCTAGCCTGCACTCACAGAGCCACCAGTCTAACTCTGTCACTGCGCACAGCTCTCATCAAGGCTCTTGGACTACATCTCTCACCATTGTATGCGTCAGGTCCACGTAAAAGCTTTTACCCACCTCATCCGCCTGAACTATTAACCTTCCTGCCCCCTGCACCTCTTACTCACTTACTGGGGACTCTTCACCATCTCTTCTGTACCTACCGCACCACAAACTGTTCTTCCATCCATGCTCAATCCTTATTTTTGTCTCAGTGCAAGAAAAATTGCATCATGACTGGACTGAGAGAACCAAAACCAGCAAACAGGTGACAAATATTAGGCTCCTCACTCTGTATGGGGAGAGATTTCTCAATCTGGTTACAGCATAACACTACCATTCACTTGGGCATAGACACACCTCAATGGCCAACAAATCCAATAGATTCCACTGTGCTGTGCTAATATCCCATTAACATTGGAGCTAATTCTTTCTTTATCCACACACTTTTATCACTCTTACAAAATGAGCATCCTCCCTTCTTTTATGTCGGAACATGTTTGCAGCCAGCGATACTCCACAAGGTGATGCTCAATCCAATCCACCTCCTCAGGAAGTTGCCAGTGATGCCTCAAAAGATGCATCAGTGTAGGTTCTGCCTGTAGCTCAGGCAGTTTAATATCAATGGGCTATTTAGGTTAGACTTGGGAGCTCCGGCTCCCAGATGGAATGCTTTTAGAGTTACCTAAATGAGACAAAGCAAAACATCAAAGTTAAAAAATCATAATGAGGGCTCAGCAAACAGAGAGAACTCCAGCAAATCTTCTGAGCTGAAACTTCAGAGTTAACAAGCAGTTTTAAAATTTTACCTGCAGTAAATTGGAAGACCCTGAGGTGAAACATGTACAATTTACAGACTCATTCATGCATTTACAAATCGTATCACGTGGTCATGACGTTCTCCATGCCACAGGCAAGTAGAGATCCATGAAAGGTAAAACAAAGAGCTGTGGATCCAGAGATCTGAAACAAAAACAGAAATTTCTGGAAAAACTCAGCAGGTCCAGCAGCATCTGTGGAGAGAAAACAGAGTTATTATTTTGAGTCCAGCGACATTCTTTGGAGCATGAAAGGAACGTGAAAGTCCATGAAAGAGAGTGGAAGATGTAATTGGAAGATTTAGCTATATAAAATGAAGAATTGATTCTGATGTCTTCTGCTGTTGAATTAGAAATGCCACAGGTCCCTAACATACAAAGGACTACCATGGGCCAGGCACCCAATCAAGTGGGAAGAGAGCCCGTGGACTTACACATAAATGACAGTTACAGGAACAGCAGGCAGGTTTGTCAGAGGCAGTAAATTGGATTGAATGATGGAGGAGTCTACCAACATGATCAGTACCGAAAGGCTTTGGCACATCTGTGTCTGGTTATGTCCATGGAGAGGTTAGTAACTGCCATGGTGAGCCCAGCCCAGTACCCTCAGTGTCTGCCGGAACAAACAAAATGCAGAAATTGCTGGAGAAACTCAGGGGCCCAGCTGCATCTGTGAGGGGAGAAACAGTAATATCATCTGCTCCAGAAAGGTCAGAGTGTGATCTCTTCATGTTTTCCTTATTAGTTTTTTGATCTAATAACATGCAAGTAATTGTCAAAGAGACGAAGGTAAGGAGGACCAGGAAACAATAATTATTATGAAAGAGGTTGTGTTGGGCAAGCTAATGGAGCTAAGGATAGACAAGTTTCCTGACCCTAATGGAATACTAAAAGAGATGGCAGGAGAAATAGTAAGTGCACTAGTGGTAATTTTCCAAAATTCACCGGGTTCTGAGGCAGTTCCAGCGGTTTAGAAAACAGCAAGTGTGATGCCATTGTTTAAAAAGGGAGATAGACAAAAGGTGGGGAATTATAGTGGGGAAGATGCTGAGTCTATTATAAAGGAAGAAATAGCAAGACATCTAGATAGAAATTGTCCCGCTGAGCAGACACAGTATGGGTTCATGAAGGGCAGGTCATGAAGGGCAGGTTTATTGGAATTCTATGAAGACATCATGAGCAATGTAGTGTATCAAGATTTCCAAAAGGTGTTCGATAAGGTGCCACACAAGAGGCTGCTGCATAGCATTATGGGTAAAGTATTAGCATGGATAAAGGATTGGTTGACTAATAGGAAATAAAGAATGGGGAAGAATGAAAGCTATTCTGGTTAACAATCAGTGACTAGTGGTGTGCCTTAGGGATCAGAGCTGGGACCGCAATTATTCACAATTATATAAATAATTTGGAGTTGGGCACCACGTGTAGTGTGTCAAAGTTTGCCGATGACTCTAAGACAAATGGCAGAGCAAAATGTGCAGAGGACTGTCAAACTTTGCAGAGGAACATAGATACCTTAAGTGAGTGGGCAAAGGATGGCAGATGGAATACAATGTTAATAAATGTGAAGTCATTCATTTTGGTAGGAGAAACAGTAAAAGGGATCATTACTTGAATGGCAACAAGTTGCAGCAAGCTGCTATACTGAGGGACATGGGTGTCCTTGTGCATGAATCACAGAAGGTTGGTCTGCAGGTACAAGTAATTAGGAAAGCAAATGGAATTTTGTCCTTCATTGCTAAAGGGATTGAGTTTAAAAGGAGGGAGGTTATGTTGTAGCTGTATAGTGTGCTGGTGAGCCCACACCTGGAGTACTGTGTGCAGTTCTGGTCACCTTACTTGAGAAAGGATGTACTGGCACTAGAAGGGGTGCAGAGGAGGTTCACTAGATTGATTCTGGAGTTGAGGGGGTTGACTTAGGAGGAGAGACCGAGTAGACTGGGATTATGCTCACTGGAAATTAGAAGAATAAGGGGGGAATCTTATAGAAACATATAAAATTATGAAGAGGATAGACAAGATAGAAGTAGAGAGAATGTTTTCACTGGCAGGTGAAAGTAGGACAAATGAGCATAGCCTCAAAATTAGGGGGAGCATATTTAGGACTGAAGTGAGAAGGAACTTCTTCACCCAGAGGGTTGTGAATCTCTGGAATTCCCTGCCCAGTGAAGTAGCTGACATGACCTCAGTAAATGCTTTTTTAAGCTAAGATTGATTCTTTTTTGAACGTAAAGGATTAAGAGATACAATGAGAAGGCAGGTAAGTGGAGCTGAGTCCACGACAAGGTCAGTCATGATCTTATTGAATGGTGGAGCAGGCTCAAAGGGCAAGATGGCCTACTCCTGCTCCTAGTTCTTATGTTCCCATGATTCATTTTACCCTGGTTAGATACCTTCTCAACCCAGTGAAATTAGTTCCATTTCAACTTGAACATTCCTCTTTAGATTGGTCCTTATTCATCTCCATTACAAGCCTAACGCCTCATGATACAATACTTGCTTTTACCCAAGTGTTCTCTCAGAGACACTTGGCCCACATCATTCACCAGCACCAATTATAGCAATGCTGCCTCTCTGATTGAGTTGACAACATGCTAGTCAAGGAAATTGTACTGAATATATGTCATAGGTTCCTCTCCTCCATATGTTTTAACACTATAACCAATTAATATTGAGGTAGTTGAAGTCTGCCAAAATCATGACTTTTGGTATTTAAATGATAGGAACCAAATTTAAATGCAGTAATACTTTAGCACCAATAATACTTGAGTAGGAAATGACTCCAGTCAGCATTTGCTGTATCTATGTATAATTTTTCAAAAATCTATCTTAATATGTATTTAGGGTATGGTATGACAAATTGAGTCAAGGTAATGTGGGAAGTCTAATTCAGCGTAGCCATACAAGAGGCAGTACAGAGTGGTCAAAAATATAATGTTTCAGAATCAGTCTTCACAGGGAAAATACTGGGGAAGTGGTTCACGGATGAGTAGAATTTTGAGATTTTTTTCTGACTTGCTATTTACGTATTAGTGCATTATTCACTATTAAGCTGTTTGTTTCTGTTTTATGAGTCTAATATTTCAGCCAAGCAGCTACAAGTGATTTCTATATGCTGCAATGTGTGATGTTTTCAAATGTGGCACTTGTAATATGATGGGCATATGTTAGAAGCAAACAGTTTATGGACACCTATAAAATATGAACATTAAATAAGATTTATATTTTAAAAAGTAATGCTGGATAGGAGTAATAAGGATGATTAGGAAATGGCAGATGTGTCAAATTAATTCTTCACATCACTCTTTGCTAATGAAGACAGTGTGACAAGTACAAATTCTTGTCAAATTGCCATAGAAATGTGTGTGTTATCAAGCAACTTAAATATTTACCTGCATATTGAGCACTGAGCTTAATTCTTCAAGAAAGTGAGTGAAAAATAGATGTTTAATTTATACTGTTAGGAGTGCTTAAGAGCTGAATTTTGCGTAAAGATAGGAAATATCATTCACTACTGAGAGAAGGAATGTAATATGAAACTGTCAGTTAAAAACTAGTTGGCTGAACACTGGAAAATTGTTTATAAGCATTTGCCAGCAATGAGTAGCATCCATTATAAGACCATAGAGACCATAAGATTCCAATAAGTTAAGAGCTAAGTCATGCCCCAAAAATAAAATTAACGGAGTTCATGTTTCCAGTGCAGGAGTTGGGGCCCCTGTGATCTATCCACTCACAGACAGTTACACCCATGTGGTTACACTCTTAGTATAGAAGCCAAAGACCCTGATGGTTTTGAAACCATCCAAAATCGTAATCTTTGTCGTAATTATAGGCTCATTCTAATCAAACATGTCATGGTTTTCTTCTATCCACTGTGACTAAAGTTCCAAAGTCTCTACAAGCAAAATATTTCTGATTTAAAGTGCTCATTGAGGTAATTACAGATTCATTCAAATCAAGCATGCAATGGTTTTCTAGTATCTACAGTGACTAAAATATCTTTATGTGTTCGCTGAAAACCAATTATTGTGACTCCCAATTGGATTAAACTATTTTATATTTTAAATATGTTGTATACAGTCAGGCTTTAAATACCTAGAAGGAGAATTTTTAAAGTAATTATTTTGGCAGCAAAATGGATCAGAAGCCTTTTATGTTAGATTTTCTTCCTCGAATAATTCTTCTCAAATGTTTTTGTGTTTCTCTGGCCATGATGATCTTAACCATGTTAACTTACATTACACAGTTCATTCCTGTGGGTGTGAGTTTAAAAGCTTCCTTCTAAGAGTGTGTGCATCCTTCTATGTTCCTCCAGCTACGTTCACCAGGAAAGTAGGTGAAAAGTAACAGCATGGTAACTAAATGAATGGATGGGATTGTAATGAACTAACTTTGACAACTGACAAAGCTAATATGGAAAATTTCAGAGGTAATTGAGTTTTAAGCATATGGGAAATAATATGAATAGATTAAAAGCAGCATGGAAGCATGAGAAATCTATGAGGAATATATTAAGGGTTGAATTTTACATCTTTTTGGCTCAATGTTGAAATGTTTGGAAAGGTTCTCACTGGGACATGGCGCAATTTGTTACCAAACACACCATATTAACTACCGACCTGCCCCAGTTTGTTTTTCCCATCTGATTCCATCCCCATCTTAACACATTATTCCTAGAACTACTCACCCACCAATAGACCAGAATTCCCTTGCATTCTTATCATATTTAAAAAGCCTTTGGCATAGAGACAAATGTTGACAATCTGGCATTGTCTGTCACCAACAGCATAATAGCACAGTAGTTACAAAGCCACAATGCCCACAGCACATAGCTGGCATGTCTGACACTCCTCACGCATATAAAACCCCATTCTCTCACCTTAGTTACTGTTTAACCATCAGGTTTACCTATCCTTAACTAACAGTCCAGCTAAACACCACCTCTAAGTCACCCAGTGGTCATCTGCAACTTGTCATTACCACGTCACATACATTAGGACAAACCCAAATTTATTGATAACTAGCAAAAGAGAACATCAGGGGAAAGAATACAGGCTGCAGTTTGCCTCTACAATGCAAACCAAATGCTGGTAGTTTGTTCCTGGCGGCCCATGTTGGCATCTTCTGGAACCAGGTATCAAGCAGGTCCTGTCTGTCTTGCAGCACACGATGCAGCTGAGCTCTGTCATGCTCAGAGAGAGCTTCTTCCAGTTCAATGTCTTCATCCTTCTCCTTGTATGACTGCTCCCACTGCCCCCCCCCAATTCTTCAGCAATTAACATATCACCTCATTGCCTGTGCCAATTGTGCAGAGAACAGCATCTAGGATGGTGTGCACACTTTTGTCCAGGCTGTTCTAGACAGCCCTCCCAGACTGGTCCAAGCTGCAGAGGTGGACGGATAGGAGCATTGTTGTGTGCTTCATCATGGTCCTGATCATAACATGCTCAGATGCTGAGTGACAACACATTATATCAAAAAGGAGTGTGTGCTGCATTCCGACCACCATGCCACATGACACCCACATAAATCATTCCACTTTTCATTGCATTCATTAGAGTACATCATCATACAGCAGCCTCTAGACATGACTGACCTGATGGCAACCATTGTCTTTGACATTTGCTCCACAACTCCCCTGACTGCCACCATTGACCTACAGGACAGACCATTGCCCATTCCACAGACTGCGGTCAGGTAATTCCCCTGATCATGAGAACCCCAAGCTTAATACAGACCATGGGCAAGCCCTGGAATTGCCTAGACTGGGCTCTGACAATGGTATTGGGACACCCTGGCATAGCACACCCCTCCCCTCAACTGCACTAGAGACTAAGTTCTATACATTTTCAGATGTGCTCATTTGTTTAAATAATTGGGCAATTGTTTGCTACACAGGCAAGAGGCATATGCTGGAGTCAGTAGATTGAGATCTTGGTGTTTTGCTCCACCCTGCAGACTGGTGTCTCCTGATAAGTATGACAGGTAGCCTGATTGTGTGTCTGTGCCACAGAATAAGTTTTTATGGCAGTGATAGTCTTTGGGTTTTGGCTGAAGTGCCAATGCTCCAGTGAGGAAATTCAAACCAATGCAAGGAAGGGATGTTGTGAGTAAATGTATGTTCATATCCAAATGCAGCAAGACCTGGACAATTTCCAGGTTTGGGCTGACAGGTGACAAGTAACATTTGCCCCATGGAAGAACCAGGCAACCACCATCTCCAACAAAAGATAATCTAGCCATCACCTCTTGACATTAAATGGCATCACTGTCACTGAATATCCCACTAATAACATCCTGAGGGTTACCATTAACCAAAAGCTAGTCAGGACTGTGATAGAGTACTCCCCATTTGCCTGGATGAGTGAAGCTCCAAAAACACTAAAAAAACTGGATATCATCCAGAAGAATACAACCCACGTAGTTGACACCACAACCACAAACATCCGCCACCATTGCTCAGTAGCAGCAAGGTGTATCATCTACAAGATTGACTAAGGTTCCTTAGGCAGCAGCTTCATGAGCAGATTGACAACTGTGAGATGTCATTGCCTGTGGGCAATGAGTACCTATGGCTTGTGTGCATGGATCATGCCCTGTGATGCTGTTTGGTCCAAACAACATGAAGTCCCTTTGGAGCAAAAACCGAGGAGAAGTCGGCAGCTCTGGTTTCATGTCAAGATTTCTGGATGTCCAACTTGTTTGGTGCATTTGGTAAGACAAGAAGTGAGATGTTAATGAGAAGAGTTGAACCATTGATGAGATGTTTAACAAGAAATAATCCCCCTTAATTGGCAACTTGCTACTGCCTAGCAGGAAACTCACCTTGCAACTTGCCAAAAGCATAAAGGATGGTGAGAGGCACTCCTAATATCTGAATAGGCCTTGCTGGACTCTTCCTTCCATCTTGCCATAAGTTTCACCATGACCCATATCACATAGACCTCTATAAGATTCCACCTTCATTTCTTTCCTCCAGAAAAAAGATTCAGTCTAAATTTGTTTCCAAAGTACAGATAGATTGAAAAAGGATTTGAATCATGTTTGAAAATGTCAATAGGTGTGGATAGTGTTAGTACAAACAAACTTAATTTGGACTATAACAGCATAATGAGAGAGCATGGTCTGCACAATTTATAATTCTCAAGCAAGTATCAAAGTGAAATCTGCAGTGGTTTCTAGCAAAGGAAAGCACATAATGCCAAGTCAATTAACTCCAGCAAAAAGGAACTTAATAAATGGCTGTTTAAAGATCAGATTAAATGGTGTAAGGATAAATATAGAGACAGATGGTCAAATAGCCTGAGCGCGATGGCTCCTGCACTACTGGGAACATGAAGGCACCATCTGTGGAATGTTAGGTTGGATTGTGGCTATGGGGTGCTATTATTGCTCTCAGGCATAGTTTGAAGGGAAATATATGTATTTTGCTTCTTGGGTGTTTTAGTGTGATTGATTGCTTCCCTCAGGGCATCAGAATCATAGAAATGCTTGAGAAAATAAAGAATTTATTCAGTGAGTTCATACTGTCTGTGTCATTTGTCTGAAAGCCAATCCACTTAGTCTCATTTTCCTGTTCTCATCCA
Organism: Hemiscyllium ocellatum; assembly: GCF_020745735.1. NCBI lineage: Eukaryota > Metazoa > Chordata > Chondrichthyes > Orectolobiformes > Hemiscylliidae > Hemiscyllium > Hemiscyllium ocellatum. Next base: position 52,936,203 of record NC_083405.1, read on the forward strand.
CTTCCCTTTCCTTTCAAATATTTATCCACTTTACTTTTAAAAATGTGTCCTAAGATGCATCACAAGCCCTTGAAAATTGCTGTGTAAAAAAGGTTCTCCTTTCCTTAATTATAGAGATAGATCTTGAGATACAGTGGATAACTTCATTATAAATAACTCCTGTACTACTTATGACTTTAGGAAATGCTATGAGGAATATATCACTGTTAAACATATATAAGTACAGTGTGGTTCATTACAGCTCTGATGTTATGATGATATTTTACATAACCTGGTCTTTGGATTTATAGGAAAAGCCCATAATGCTTTCTGACATTGTTTTTATTTTCATCTGTAGTTAACACTTCTGTTGGCCTGAAATAAGTTTTAAATAAAAGGAAGAGAAATAAAAAAAGTATATTTCACCAGATACTGTCAGTTCTTCTCTAAGGTGATGGTTGCCTTTTTACGCAACCCTGCATAATAGAAAAATTACGCTTTAGAAACAGCTCTTAAAGTGTTGGTGATGTACTCATGTTACAGCCAACACACCTTTCAAACGTTTGCGCTTTGAAACAGCGTCTTCAATTTGTCAATCATGTTACAGCGGATTTGCACTGACAACACACGCATTAGAGCAGAACAACTTGTAATATACCCAGAATAAAGTTTTTTTGATTTTTTTTAATCTTAAGAGATGTGAAAGACCAATACTTGTTGCCCATCCCTATTTGCCTATTTAAAAGGCAAGCCCACATGGGTCAAATTGCACGTAAACTCTTGGAGCTGTATCATGTGCGAGCTGTCATTATGGTATGACAGACATCAGGAGACATGACTGCCATAGCTGGGACATAAATCTTCAAGAGTACTTGAGGTTTTCGAAGGACAGTGGGAAATGAAAAGGAAGGTGTTATGTGTTTTATTAATGTAGGATAAGAACAGTATAGAAGTGAGAAATTATCTTGGTTTGAAGGCTCATAATGTAAAACCAATTTTGGTGAAGATAATTAATAGCAAAGAGAGGAAGTCACATTTGACAGTGGTTTAAAAAGGGCCGCCTTCTAAACATAGTTACACTCAAACTGTGAATAAACTATGGGAGTTTATGAACAAGGCACTGCAATAATCCAGAAAGATTTAATCATCAGATAGATTGGATGAATGAAATTGGTAAAAGTAACCTGGAGAATAAGTAAATTGAGTGCATTCAAGACAGTGTCTTACAATGTATTTTTCAACCAACTGGGGTCAGGCTATTTTGGATCTAGTAATATGTAATAAAGGTTAAAAGTGAGTACAGCATTATAGAACTTTACTTACATTTTGAGGATGAGACCTGGGTCTAAAATTGCTATATTAACATTAAACAGAAACAATTACATGTTTGTTAAGGCAGACTTATTAATGTAGACTAGAAAATAAATTAAAATTTAAGACTGTAGAAAAGCAGTGGCAGAGATTTAAAGAAATAAAATGTGATGTTTTCCACTTTGGCATACATATTATTGAAATGGAGGTTATGAATGTTGCGTTAAGGTGGAATCTGAGTGTGAACCACAAAAAGGATAGCAGGCAGGACATCAGCTAATGAGAAAAGCAAATGGAATATTGATGGTTATTGCAAAGGGGTGCAGATATTGGTATAACTGTAAGGGGCATTGCTGTGACCACACGTGGTCAGAGGACATTCACTAGGCTTCGCTCAGATGAAGGGATTGTTTTATGAAGAAAGGTTCAGTGGGATAAGCTTAGATTCACTGAAGTTTAGAAGAATGACAGGGGCGATATTATTAAAACATAGTCAGAAGTCACATGACACAAGGTTATAGTCCAACAGGTTTATTTGAAATCACAAGCTTTTGAAGTGCCGTTTTTTTTTATCAGGTCTTCACCTGACGAAGGAACAACACTGCTAAAGCTTGTGATTTCAAATAACTCTGTTGGACTGTAGCCTTGTGACGTGTGACTTCTGACTACGTCCAACGCTGGCACCTCCACGTCATTATCAAGACAAGTGATTCTGAGGGGGCTTCACATGGGAGTTGCTGAGAGGATGTTTCCTCCCATAGCAGGGTGGTGGGTGGGGAATGTAGAACAAAGAGGCACAGTTTTTACAAAAGGCCTTGCATTAAAGAAGGGGATAAGAAGCATTTCTTCTCTCAAAGGGTGATAAGTCTTTGGAATTCACTCAACTGGAGGCCAGTTCATCGGACATATTCAAGGTTGAGTTAAATTTTTGACTCAATAAGAGAGTTATAGAGAGCAGGCTAGAAAGTGAAGTTTTAGCCACAATTAGATCAGGCATGATATTGAATGATGGAACAACCTTTAGGAACAAAATAGCCAATTCATGCCCCCATTTAATTTGTTCTTATTATAAATAATATATTTAGCAATAGAATTACCAAGATGCTGGTGTACCTTGACTATTTATTTAATTGTATTTTCTATTGGATATTTGTCATATCTACATATTTGAAACCCTCCCCTGGAAACAGATAATATAAGCTTAATAAATGTTGCTGTGTTGCCAGTACTGTGTTATTTTTTGCAAGTCACCTTTTCATAAATTGCCCTTGCCAAAAGAAAACTAATCAACTGAGGTGTTACACATGCAAACCGTGTTATAAGAAAGGAAGAATCACATTTTCATGCAAAGAGCATTGAAGCTGTAGTAAAAGAATCTATATGGAAATGGTAAAACATTGAGTAATTCTGCCACTAGGATTAATCAGTCCACTGAACATATTCCCTAAAGACAGCTGAGTGCCAAACAGATAATAATCAGTTTCTCCTTTACTGATCACCAGCTAATCATGACCCAAACATTCCAGCCTCAAGGTAATTATAAATACATTTACAAGTCTTTCTTTAATCTTTTGACTTTTCCACACTAGAAGCAGAATCAGCTCATTGGTGAGGACCTTCAAAAGCTATTTCATTTTGAAAATAGCTTTCCGACATAAGTAACACCCAGTTTGGAATTTGTTTCTTGTTAATTGGAAAAATAGATGACAAAGTTCAAAGCAAACACAATCCTCAAGCTTTGAGATTCCCATTAGTAAAGAATTACTCCGAACAATGAAATGCAGTGCACATTTACCAGTATGAGTGCTATATTTCATAGACAATAATAGATAAACAAAATATCAAATGGATATTCAAAATTTTAGATCACTTCCATCACCCGACTATCTTCACTATTTTTGCTGAGTGTCAAAATTATTTAAGAAACTTTGAGCTAGAAATTGAGCAGCCTCAGTTTTTGGCTGAGCAGGTCCATAAGACCTTAAGATATAGGAGTAGAGTTAGGCCATTTGGTCCATCGTGTCTGCTCAGCTATTCAATCATGGCTTATATATGTCTCAAGCCCACTATCCTACCTTCTCAGCATAACCCTGGATCCCGTTACCAATCAAGAATCTATCCATCTCTATCTTAAATATACTCAATTACCTAGCCTCCACAGCCCTCTGTGGCAATGAGTAGCATAGATTTACCACCCTCTGCCTGAAAATATTCCACCTCATCTCAGTCTTAAACGCTCGTCCCTTCACTCTGAGGCTATGTCCTTGAGTCCTTGTCTCTCCTACTAGTAGAAACACCTTCTGCATATCGACTATATCCAGGCCTCTCAGTAAGTTTCAATCTCATATCCCCTCATCCTCTAACCTCCATCAAATACAGACCCAGAGTCCTCAAACACTTCTCATGTGACAAGCCCTTCATCCCTGGGATTATTCTTGTGAATCTCTTCTGGATCCCTGCAAAGCCCAACACATCCTTCCTTTGATATGAGGCACAAAACTGCTCACAATGTTCCAAATGCAGTCGACCAGACTTTTATACAGCCTCAGCAGTACATCTCTGCAGTTGTATTGTAACCCTCTTGAAATGAATGCAACATTGCATTTGTCTTCCTAACTGCCAACTGAACTTGCACATTAACCTTAAAAGAATCTTTTGGATCAGATTTCTGAAGGGTTCCCCCATTTAGAAAATATTCTATGCTTTCATTCTTACAAAAATGCATAACCTCACACTTTCCCACATCATATTCCATCTGCACTTCTTTGTCCATTCTCCTACTCTATCCAAGTCCTTCTGCAGCCTCCCCACTTCCTCAACACGATCTGTCCCTCAAACCAACACTGTGTCATCTGCAAACATAGTAATAGTGCCCTCAGTTTCTACATTCAGATCATTAATGTATAACATGAATTCACAATTCACAAACTGCGCACTCTAGACTCAAAAGACCAGAGCACATAAAATTTATGTAAACTCCCCATCTCCATAGAAGCTCCTGCACTGGCCAGTTGTCCATACTGATGTCATCCTCTGGACACTAGTTGTGCAAATCAATCTTTGAATTGACCATGTTCCCTATGCAGTTTTTCTTCCTGAAAGGAAACTTTCTATGACTTGGGAGCTGCAGTAATGCAGTGGAGACTGCTCAATAATCACTTTGGAATATTCAGTGTTGAAGAAGATGTCAGAAAGATCTCTTCACTTCAGTGACACCAGCCAGGAAGGACTGGTCATACAGGTGGAGCCTGGGATAGGGATCATGTTACTGCTGGAGGTACTGAGGCAGAGAAATGGGCACAAGAAGTTTTTGAGATAGGGCATGAGATGAGAAGGGGAACTGGTGTCAAGAGGAATTGATGCCCAGAGTGTCATACCCAGAATATGGTAGTGGTGTCAAAAGATTTCCAATGACCTCATTCAAATGGTCAAGCTGAGTGGATCTACACAGCCCAAATTAGACCCACCATCAATCCATCTCTCACACTGTTCACTATATCAATACCACTCATCCACAAATCACCCAACATTATATCCTGGCTCTCCAACCTCATCCATGGCATTTTTATATTGAACCTTACACACCCACATCTTGCAATTAGATTAACAGCACACACACATTCACACATATCTGCAAGCCACAGCTATTCAGCTTTGAAATGCACATTGTTCAAGCATATTGACACTCATTAACTGACATCCTGCCCTCTATCTGACAGGAGAAGGTGGCACACATCCAATAGAAGTGGCTGAAGACCAACAACCTTACAGCTCCCTTAAGGAGATTGTCCAACAATTGTTTGGGATCAATCTTGGAAGATAAAATCTGAACCATGGTGTACAAGAGACATCACTTGACTTTCTGCTCATTGCCACTAGGTCAGATAATTACACAAATATTAGAGACTCGTATAGAGCTGGGCTCTCTGTACAATGAGTAACCAGGAATATACTGACCATGTCCAGAACAGCAAGTCTATTGGAGCAGTGTACAGGAAAATACTGTTGAAAATACACAATAAGGTTCTTGGTACATTGAAAGACCTGCCAAGCTACATCCAGTCACTGTGTAGAATGTATATAGGAGTAGAGATTTAACATGCAAAGAGCATCATACTGAGTGCTGAGTCCGTCCATTCCACATGGAACTGGAGGGCCTTTCCATGGCAACACTACCACATGGGCTACCTGCTGATCACTGTGTCTGTGGTCACTGCAGCACTGATGGAGGCCTTCTGCTAGCTCAATGGACTGCTGCTGCTATGGATTCAAGTCTCATTGCTCAGCAGCAGATGCTGACTGGCACAGATCCTGAGAAATCTGTACTCCAGTACATTTATAGAATAGTTGAAGTGCTGCTTTGGCGGAATGACAGTGGCTGCATGGAGCATGTTCCAGTTGTCTTCTCACAGAATTACAGCTTTTCATGATCCAACCACTGCCACTCAACCAATGTCTATGTTGTAAGCTTTCAGCCAGTTCGCCCTGCCTCTACAGCTCAGGCCAGTGTGATGCAGTCTGAAACCAGGCCCTAAAAACCCAGAGAAGCTTGAGGCCTTCCTGCAAGGTCACCTGTAATCAATCTCAGTAAAAGTCAGTAATCATCTATGAACTATGCTACAGCCACAAGGATAGTGTTGCTTAGGAACACTAGGACAGATTAAAGCACCTTCAAGACAGGCTGGAAGGGAGATTGTTCTGTTGTAGTGTATATTTATTGCGGACAATCTTGCTGAGCAAAAGCTTTTGCTGTTGGCCAAGGGAGGATCATTTTCAATTAGTTCACCACTCTGACTGCACCCTGAAGGCATCATCAGAGAGATCGGGTCAGGATCAAAAATGTTGTTCACTGACAAGCAATAGTTAGCCAATTATCTGAGCGGTTTATTTATTAGGCAACCTATTAGGGGTCTATTCCATTGGCAACCACATGTTTCTCCAACCAGGATCGAGTTTAGAAAGCCATGACTATTTTACCAAACAAAACCAAAACTGACCTGACCTCTCTCACTGTCTTCATCCTCAGACCAACAGCTATCAATTCCAATGGTGCAGTTGTTGGAGTGCTAGAGGATTTCTAATTGTGCTCAGTGTGTCAGGAGTTTATTCCACACAACATCCAACTCTGGAGTTCTAGAGTCAATAGTGAGCCCATCTTAATTATCTCATTTCAGAATAGTAATAGGTGTATCGACAACATGCTGCATGCATTTGGCACCCAGATCCTACCAGGGTCTAAAACATAGTACAAGGAAAAGAGCAGTACAGGAACAGGATGTTCGGCCCATCAAGATTGCACTGACACATAGTGTCTTTCTGAATTAAAAACCTTTCGCCATTACACAGTCCATATCCCTCGATTCCTTGCCCATTTATATATCTATTAAGATGCATCTTAAACATCATTATTGCACCTGCCTTCACCACCTCTGCTGGCAGCAGATTCCAGGCACTTCACACCCACTGTGTAAAAACAACCTGCTTCTCGCATTTCCTTTAAGTGACCCTCTTTTACCTCAAACCTTAATAACTGTCATTTCTACCCTGGGAGAAAGAGTCCAACCATCCATTCTATCCATGCCTCTCATAATTTTATAAACTTCTATCAGGTTGCTCCTCAACCTTCGATGGTCAAATGAAAACAAATTAAGTTTGTTAAATCTTTCCTCATAGTTAACAGGCTCTAAACAAGGCAACACCCTGGTAAATCATTTCCCTGTCCAAAGCCTCTACACCCTTCTGATTGTGTGGCAACTAGAACTGTACACTTGAAGTATAAATGCATAGATCTTAGAAAGGCATTACAACTTTAAGATAACCAGATGGCAGCATGGCATTTTATGCTATGATATAAGAAACCTCCATCTCACCCTCAATAGATGTGGTGCTGAGAAAGTACCGCAGGTCAGAATGCATCCGAGGAGCATGAGAGTCAATGTTTCATGCTGAAACGCAAAGGTTGACCTTCCTGCTCCTCGGATGCTGTCTGACCTGCTGAGATTTTCCAGCTTCACATCTATTGGCTCTGACTTCCAGCATCTGCCGTCCTTACTGTCTCCAACTCACTCTGTTTTGTCAATTGCCCACTTAGCAAACAGACAACAGACAGCCAGTCTGTTAATCAATCTGTTAGTCAGCCAGTCAAGTATGTAATACGTCGCAGTCGAGGTAAGCTTATGACCCTAAAAAGTCCATGTAAGTCTGAGATGTCACGCTCGTTAATTGTTAATAGAAGTTCCAGATTCATTTCTCAGGGTATGGAGGGATAAAGTTAGATACCAAAATGGCAGTTATGAAAAGTTATTTTCTTTAAAGCTGTTCCTCATCTGTTCCTGTTTCAGACCTAAAGTTATATTCAACAAACAGGACTGAAGACTACACTTCTAAAGAAGCAAGAAACATTTGTGAGTAACCTTGCCTTTTACAAAAAAAGGAGGCCACAACAGACCAGATTTGATTTAAAAAATGGCAATTTCAAAGATGCTGAAGGGAACTTCTAATGTAAGAAAACAATTCTAGAGCAAAATACAGAGAGAAAACAAAACAGTGAAAGAAACCATCTTGTATATCAAAAGACCTTGTCTATGTCCAAATGTCATGTTGATTACAATATCTTGAATTTCAAAAAGATGCACAAACTAAAGAAAAGTACAATGTGTAACCACAACTCTTCTTGGTGCAAAGACAATCTATGGGCACAGGCTACTAGCTTTAACAATCAGAAAGGAATAAACAGGTAAGAAGATAAAACAAGTAAGGTACAGAAAAAAGCACAATACTTCAGTCTAGATTTTTTATCATTTATAAAGAACACAAACAGCATTGTAAGTATGGAAAACAAACTCTGAACATGGATTGGCACTGCACTAACAATCTATCAGAATTCCAGTTATTCAAAGAGAAAATTAATCTTCATTTTATAGAAAAACAGATAGGTAATGTAAAAAGACAGGCAGGCAAATTTGTTATCTCCTTGCAGAATAATGTATTGCTGAGAATAAATGCTCCAGTGTTTTGTGTATTGGCTGCAATAAAATGTTCCAACCTTTGGAAGATCAGCTAAAAATCTGAACCAACTTCAGGGCTTGAGTTCACGTCATACTGTGAACAGCCAAGTGAAAATATTAATGAATTTCTAGGCAGATGTTGACACAATGATATTATTTGACCAAAGTTAACTTAGTTGAAAGACTGATGCAACTGGTCATTGCCTCTGCACTTATTGAATCTTTCTCAAAGCCTTCCTGGACAAACAAAAGATTATGACAGCGACACATTGGTAGAATCAGGACGCAAGTTTGAAGCAATTGTAGTTCAGCTGCAATGTCTTCAGGCACTTAATTCTGCAACTAATATTGCAGCTGTCACCATGTAAAGGAAAATGTGTAAATCTTGTACATGATATATATTGTCTCAGTGAGTTTGGTATCTCAACAATACATCAGGTCTTTTGGGTCAATGACACCAGACAGCGTCTTCAAATGCACACGCAGGGGACATGCTAGCCTACACTATGCCATGTCATTAATGCCACAGAAGCAGCATTGGAACTGATAAGAACAATGTGACAAACCCAATAAACATGCCTCAATTTAACTGAATTTTACACCTTTTGAAACATTTAGTTAAACAACAGCTCGAGTAGACCGTGAACCAAAACAGGGTGAATACTTGCTAATTATTTTCTCAACAAACAGAACAATTGGAGGGTTTTCAGTGCTAATTAGATGTTTTACTGGGTAATAAACAGAAGTAGTCTATTACGGCAGGCTGTTTTAAATACTACATGGTCCATCTTATGCAATTAGTTGTTGTATAGGAAACATTCAGAGTGTCTCCATTAGCAGAATTATTTTCCCCCCTCACCAAACAGTTTAATTAACTTTCCTTAATGAAATTGCTGAAGCAATAAACAAATTATAAACGTTAGGTTAGATTTGCAACTTACCATCCAGGCGTAAAACTGGGCTTGAGAACTAGTTGAATAAAAAAAGAAAACACCAATTCGCAATCTTTTCTAAGAGGCGGCTAATCTACAATGCAGTCTAATCAGAGTGTAGAACAGGGAGTGATCCAGTATCACTCACTGAACATGGGCCCAACTATTTATGATCTTAATGACTTGGATGAAGGAGTCAATTGCAATGTAGCCAAATTTGCTGATGATGCAAAGTTAGGGAGTGGATTGTAAAGTCAGAAAAGAGAGAGAGAGAGACAGGTCAAGCATGTGGGCAAAAACATTGCAGGTGGAGAACAATGATGGAACATTTGAGGTAGCCTGTTTTGGCAAGAAAAATAGAAAAGTGAAGAACTATTATGATAGACACATACCTCAGAATGCTACAGTGCAGAGAGTGATCAAAGTGTCCTTGCATACAAATGACAAAGGTTAGCTTGTAGCTACAGGAAATACTTAGGGAAGCTAATGGAAAGTTGTCTTCATTAAAAGGGAATGGAGTACAAATATAGAAAAAAATTTCAATAACTGTACAGAACATTCCTCTACAGATGAAGTACTTTCAATTTCTTGATCTGAAGATAGTGAAGACTTCCAATGCAGGAAGCAGTTCAGAAAATATTGCACTAGGATGACCCCTGGGTTGAAGAGCTTGTATTATGAAGAAATGTTGAGCAGTTTTGTTTAAACTCATTGGAGTTTAGAACTGGTTAGGTAAGTTCGGCCTCACTAAATTGCCCACAGTGTTCAGGGATGTGTAGGCTAGGTGCATTAGTCAGGGGAAATGTAAAGTAATAGGGTAAGGGAATGGGTCTGGGTGGATTACTGTTCGGAGGGTCGGTGTGGACTTGTTGGGTCAAACCACCTGTAGAATAGGATTCTATTCTATTAAAATTGAGAAGTGATTGTAATAAAATATTAGATTCTGGAAGGTCTCAACAGATTAAGTGGAGAGTTGATGCTTTGTCTTGAGGTCCTAAACTAGGGGACACTGTTTAAAAATGAATCTCCTTTTTTAAAATAGGGAAGAGAAGAAATTTTTTAGATTAGATTACTTACAGTGTGGAAACAGGCCCTTCGGCCCAACAAGTCCACACCGACCCGCCGAAGCGCAACCCACCCATACCCTTACATTTACCCCTTACCTAACACTACGGACAATTTAGCATGGCCAAATCACCTGACCCGCACATCTTTGGACTGTGGGAGGAAACCGGAGCACCCAGAGGAAACTCACGCAGACACGGGGAGAACATGCAAACTCCACACAGTCAGTCGCCTGAGTCGGGAATTGAACCCGGGTCTCAGGCGCTGTGAGGCAGCAGTGCTAACCACTGTGCCACCGTGCCGCCCATGGCAGTCATTAATTATTAAAATTCTTGCCCTCAAAACACATTGGAGGCTGGACCACCCTGGCCGACCCATTGTCTCAACCTGCTCCTGCCCCATCAAACTCATCTCCACCTACCTCGATATTGTCCTATCCTCCCTAGTCCAGGAACTCCCCACATACATTTGAGACACCACCAATGCCCTCCATCTCCTCCAAGACTTCCGTTTCCCCAGCCCCCCCAACACCTCATCTTCACCATGGACATCCAATCCCTCTACACCTCCACCTGCCATGACCAGGGCCTCCAAGCCCCCTGTTTCTTTCTCTCCCGACATCGCCCACAGTAACCTTCCACCAACACTCTCATTCGTTTGGCTGAACTAGTCCTCACCCTTAATAATTTCTCCTTCAAATCCTCCCACTTCCTCTAGACAAAAGGCCCCAGCTATACCTGTCTCTTTGGCAGCTACGTAGAAAAGTCCATCTTCCGTAGTTACACCGGCACCACTCTTCCTCCCTACATTGATGACTGCACTGGCACCACCTCGTGCTCCCGCAAGGAGGTTGAGCAGTTCAGCAACTTCACCAACACATTCCACCCTGTCCTTAAATTCAGCTGGACCATCTGTGACACCTCCCTCCCCTTCCTGGACCTCTCCCTCTCCATCAATGATGACCGACTTGACACTGAAATTTTCTACAAACCTACCAACTCCCACAGCTACCTGGATTGCACCTCTTCCCAACTTACCTCCTGCAAAAAAGCTATCCCATATTCCCAATTACTCCGCTCCCAGGAGGACCAGTTCCACCACCAGATGGCCTCCTTCTTTAAAGACTGTAATTTCCCTTCCCGCATGGTTGAAGATGCCCTCCAATGCATCTCATCCCACGTCCCACACCTCCGCTCTCAAACCCCACCCCTCTAACCACAATAAGGACAGAACCCCCCGGTCCTCACCTTCCACCCTATTAACCCTCACATAAACCGCATAATCCACAGACATTTCTGCCACCTCCAAAAGGACCCCACCACCAGAGATATATTTCCCTCCCCACCCATTTCCACTTTCTGCAAAGACCGTTCCCTCTGTGACTACCTGATCAGCCCCACGCCCCCCGACAACCCACCTTCCCATCCTGACACTTTCCCCTGACACCCGCAGGAATTGCAAAACCTGCGCCACACCTCCTCCCTCACCTCCATCAAAGGCTCCAAAGGAGCCTTCCACATCCATCAAAGTTTCACCTGCACATCCACCCATGTCATTTATTGTATCTGTTGCTCCCGATGTGATCTCCTTTACATTGGTGAGACTGGATGCCTTCTCGCAGAGTGCTTCAGGAAACATCTCTGTGACACCCGCACTAATCAACCCCACCGCCCTGTAGCCCAACATTTCAACTCCCCCTCCCACTCTGCCAAGAACATGCAGATCCTGGGCCTCCAGCATCGCCGCTCCCTCACTATCCGACGCCTGGAGGAAGAACGCCTCACCTTCCGCCTCCAAACACTTCAACCCCAGAGCATCAATGTGGACTTCACTAGTTTCCTCAATTCCCCTCACCCCACCTTAACACAGTTCCAACCTTCCAGCTCAGCACCATCCTCATGACCTGTCCTACCTGCCCATCTTCCTTCTCACCTAAACACTCCACCCTCCTCTCTGACCAATCACCTTCATCCCCACCTCTATCCACCTATTGTACTCTTGGCTTCCTTCTCCCCAGCCCTACCCCCATTTATCTCTCCACCCCGGAGGATCCTTGCCTTCATTCCTGATGAAGATCTTTTGCCCGAAATGTCAATTTTCCTACTCCTTGGATGCTGCCTGACCTGCTGTACTTTTCCAGCACCACTCTAATCTAGACTCTGATCTCCAGCATCTGCAGTCCTCACCTTTGCCATTGAATATATTCCAAGCCAAGTTAGAAAGACTTTTGATTCACAGTAGAGTCAATGGTTCCAAAGGAGGGCAGGGAGGTGGAGTTAGGGCCATAGTCAGATTGGCCTAGTTTATTGGTGGAGCAAGTTCAACTGGATGAATGCCTACTGCTGCTTCTATTTCTTTTGATCTTCTGATGAGGTGGTAGTACCAAATCCAACGTCCAGTGGAATTGGAGTGGACTGTTTACAGGACTGGTGTCTTGAGTCCGGGTAACAGTATAAGCTAATCTTTAATCCTAAATAACCTTTGTTCATGTTTCCAGACTGGGAAAAAAATAAAATGAAGAAGCTTTAACATTTGTTATTCGATTAGTAATCTCTGTTCGTTTTTGGTTTTCAAATATTCTAAGAAGTAAAAACCCTAATGGAATGAGATGTCTTTTATTTCACAAATGAATAAATATTTTGCAGCTGCCATGGTTGGCACTATGTCGGGGTTTCACAATGATCTGTCACCATCATAATCTTTATTTTCTTAACAGAAATTCTTAAGGAGTTGTACTATGGTGGGACTAAAATGTGGTGAAAGAGGCTTTTTTTAACGTAAAGCTTTATAAAGCTGTGAAGTTCAGCAATCACCCTCCTGTTCAGCACAGTTCACAGGCAGACCTACAAGGTCATGAAATCTCTCTGAATAAAGTATGTCTGTTGTTTACTGAGTTTGGGTGCTCAGCAGTGATCTATTTTTCATTTGGTTATGGGATGTGGATATTGTTGGCTAAGCCAGTATTTATTGTCCATCCTGAATCAGCCTGGGGTAAGTGTGGGGGAGCCACCTATTTGAATATCTGCAGCCCTTTTTTCACTTGAGGTGCTGTTTGAAAATCTGGGCACAAATTTTTTTTTTTTTAGATTAGACTTACAGTGTGGAAACAGGCCCTTCGGCCCAACAAGTCCACACCGACCCGCCGAAGCGCAACCCACCCATACCCCTACATATTACCCCTTACCTAACACTACGGGCAATTTAGCTTGGCCAATTCACCTGACCCGCACATCTTTGGACTGTGGGAGGAAACCGGAGCACCCGGAGGAAACCCACGCAGACACGGGAAGAACGTGCAAACTCCACACAGTCAGTCGCCTGAGTCGGGAATTGAACCCGGGTCTACAGGCGCTGTGAGGCAGCAGTGCTAACCACTGTGCCACCGTGCCGCCCACATGTCACATGATTTTCAATCGTTCAGGCAATGAGCATTTGAACGTCCAAAGCACTCTCCCTCTGAGCAAAATTCACAGCAGCCTGAGCAGTCAGAAAATTATCTCCGAAACATCAGCTCATGCTCACAAATAATACTTGGATCAAAAAAGATCTGTGGTCTCAAACACCAGGCAGCTTGTGTTTATACGCTTACTTTGTTTTCTTTTTTTTGCAAAATTCATTTTGATTCCTGTACTGTTGGTGATTTAGTAAAATTCTCCAAGACTTGCGACCATTTTTCAGAACAGAAAAAGTATTGGGATCTAAGTATGGTTGAACAGATGGTCGGCTTGTTGGTGGGTGGAAACAAAACCTGAGGTGACAGATGGTTGTTGTTGGACAGAAGATGTGGCAAACATACCGTGCCTCAGATAGTTTACATCTTTAGTTCAGAGTGTGAAATCGGTGAAACTAATGTTTGTTCGAAAGGAGTTGAGGTGACCTTCCTATTTGTGTTAAAGGTGAAATGGGAGTTAACAATTCATTAATATTGAATTCAGTTGAACCACTTTTTGTCAAGAACTTATTATGACAGAAGGAATATTAAAACAGATAGTGACAATAATGGAAAAGCATTTTAATTGGCAGGATCTGATGAGCAGCATCCCACAATGGCTTAATTATTCATAGAATCATAGAGTACTTGCAGTGAGCAAAGAGGCTATTTGGCCCATTAGCAACAGTGCTGACCACTGAGCCACCATGCCACCCTGTTAAATGTTCATCATATTCATTCACAGCTTCGGTGTTTTGATAGGAGGCAATATGTCCAAACCTGCAACATTTCCAGCTAGGTTGCAGGCATTATAAATAGCTTGAAGCATAAAATAACAAGAAGCACTAATGTATTAAGTGGCTGGGCAAAATTCTAGCAAATGCATTTCAGTGTAGGAAAATGTGAGGGTATCCCCCAGAAGGAAACAAACAGCAATAACTGTGAAAGAGAAAAATCGGTCTGATTTCTTGTGTGTACATCAAAAGAGAGCCTTAGTATGACCAATATGTTCGCTCCATGCATTACTGGTTTATCCCTCTGGGCCACTTCAGACATCCAAAGGATAAATAGAATACTTCCTCAGCAGTGAAAAGCTAAAAACATTGCAGCTCCACAGAGACCCGAGGCATGATTTTCTACTGCCAGAGATGGAGAGCCTCATGACTTAGTCAGGCAACATCACAAAATAGTTTCTTGCCACTGAGATAAAGAGTTCCAAATGAGTATTGCCTGCTCAGAAAGCAAATCAACCGAATATGCATACATAAAAGATATTTCATTAATTGGAATTAACTTTACCTTCACAATTTACTTCTGTCCAGTTGGGGTACTTGATACTTTAATTATTTGAATGCATAATGCCATTGTGTACCTGGCAACCTAATCCTTGGGTTCAATCTGAATGAGTTCCCTAACTTTTCTGCCTCGAGTGAAATATTGCCAATGTTTGTTGTCTTCATTTTTGGTGTAAAATCCACAACTGCATTAGATGTGCTCAAGTGCCCAGAGCAAGATGAGATACTGGGTCATCATGGAACGGAGCTGGAGAGTAGCAATGCAGCAACTTGTGTCACAGAGCAGCACAAGTTCAGTCAGCAAGTTGTGACTGTAGAGCACAGTGCAACCTCAACATAACCTGTTGCTTGCATGGCATAATAGTGTTGAAAATGTGGTGCTGGAAAAGCACACCAGGTCAGGCAGCATCCAAGGAGCAGGAGAGTCGACATTTCGGGCATGAGCCCTTCTTCTGGAAGGGCTCATGCCCGAAACGTCGACTCTCCTGCTCCTTGGATACTGCCTGACCTGCTGCACTTTTCCAGCAACACATTTTCAGCTCTGATCTCCAGCATCTGCAGTCCTCACTTTCTCCTGGCATAATAGTGTGTTAATATGGGAAGTGGTGTGAGCGCAGCACACACATGTGGAAGTGGAGCATGCTGATATGTAAATGGGAAACAGGAGGCATGCTTAGTAGAGTGAGGGTGGACTTACTTCTGTTAGTGGACCATTTCTAATCCAAGGAGTTGAGGACAGTCCATCAGCAGTTGGGCCAATACAAATCCCAAGATCAGCACCCATCCAGTTCAGTGATTGCGTCATGGTCAGTTCTGGAAGTTGGTAAAATCAGTTCCTGAAGAAGGGCTTATCCTTGAAACGTCGATTCTCCTGCTCCTTGGATGCTGCCTGACCTGCTGCGCTTTTCCAGCAACACATTTTTCAGCTCTGATCTCCAGCATCTGCAGTCCTCACTTTCTCCTAAAATCAGTTCTAGCCTTGTTCATCAGTCAGTCAGGTACTTCTTGTAAAGTCAGTCTGGGATTGGACCTGTGTGTGTGTGTGTGTCAGCTAAATTGGACAGATTATATGGTCTGTGTATGGTGTTTTCAAGGCTGTCCAAAGGTTAAGTCCAGGGATTGGTTTGTTTGTGTTGGTTAGCTGAGGGAATAGTTGCAGTTACAACTGGTAATTGACTGCAGTAGGATGAGATCTGGTAGGACAGGGGAGGAAACAGAACGGTCTCGAAGAAGTAGTCAAGGAAACTCAAAGCAACTCTCAATCCAGGGTTACAGGGAAAGGTGAGGCAGAGCACCTTGATTATGAGTGCCCCTTAGAAATAAACAGGGACATTGATCATAATATCTAGGAGCTCAAACACAACAAGAGGAGGGTGAAGAATCCCTGAGAGCATATATGGATGGTTTCTGGGTGATAAGAGGAGAAATGGGGCCATGAAACCTGAGGGAGGTATAGAATGAATGAAGCTAACAATCATACAACACCAAGTTATAGTCCAACAAGTTTATGATTGATTGAGATATTGTGCATCACACAAAGAGCCTGCAACTCACTGCAAGGAATATAAATATCAGCAGGATAATGAACTGCATAAAAGCTTTTTTCTGCACATGATGTGTTTTCATTTACGCAAAGCCAGTCAGTCCTCTGCTTGATGAATTCAACACTCCTCACAGATTAAGTTGGATTTTCATTGGTTATTGTAAGCCCTAAAATGATGACTTCTCCCTTTCTGATGTGCTTCTAATCTCCTCACCTCTGTAAAAGATAAATTGTGTGCCTAAAACATGCCCTGGAAAATGTTAGCACTGAAGCAGGTGATTCAAATACCTGAATACAACGAAGACTTTGGCAGGAATCCTTTGTGGGCTCTGAGCCTAGAGGAGTCAGCAACCTGAAAGGGGCCTGCAGCGGTGGAGGTACACCCTCCTTGGTCTCAGTCTGGAAGCAATGGGCTCACTGGCAGATGGAAGGTAGAGGAGCAGAGTTGTACTGATGATAGACACATTGCTGTCACTCCCTGTGAGGTGCCTCACTCCACTCTTGCATCTCATCATTAATGCTGGATACCCAGCACGAGGGTGACAGAGTGCATGCCCAAGAGTACATTCAGCAACCTCTGAGCATTCTCTTTCTCTTTGCCTTATTTTTTGCCTTTTCTCTTCTTACAGATACACCATAGCTCATCAATGAGTAATGTGCACAGTCACCATGGCCACAGGTAAGCACAAGACAACAGAGACAATTCCAGGATGTTGCAACATTTGAGAAAAAAGAAGGTTCTGAAAAAGAATCCAATGAAACCTTAACTCTGCTTTCTCTCCCAGAAATATGCTACTATACCTGCTCCATTTTTCCAGTAATTTCTATTGCTGTTTCTGATTTCCAGCATCTGCAGTTGATTTGGTTTGGTTTATTATAGTCACCTAAGTACAATGAAAAGCTTTTTTTTTGTGAGCAGTACAGGCAGATCATAGTAAGCAAGTACATCAGAGTGAGGCACACAGGTTACACTGCACAGGAGATTCGCAAGGCAAGGGTCAGCATTAACAAGATTAACATTAATTAAATTAGAGAGTTCCATTCATCTGTCTAATAACAGCAGGGAAGAAGCTGTTCTTGAACTATTGGTGCGTGTGTTCAAGCTTCTATATCTTCTGCCTGATGGACGAGGTTGTGGGAGAGCATTACTGAGGTGCAGTGGGTCTTTGATGACGATGGCAGCCTTTCTGTGGCAATGAGAGGTGTAAATGGAGTCCATGGATGGTCTGGGCTGTACACATAACTTTCTGCAGTTTCTTACGATCCTGGGCAGAGCAGAGCAGTTGCCATACCAGGCCATTATGCACCCAGGTAGTATGCTTTCCAAGGTACATCTGTAAAGGTTGGTGAAAGTCCTTAAGGACATGCTGAATTTTCTGAGCCGCTTGAGGAAGAAGAGAAGTTCTTGATCATCGCATTTACGTGGGAAGTCCAGGACAGGTTGTTAATTATTGTCACTTGTAGTAATGTGACGCTCTCAATCCTCCTGACCTTTACTTCATCAATGTAGATGAAGTCAATGATCAATTCTTTTCTTTTGCTGATGTTGAGAGAATGGTTGTTATAATTGCATCATGACACCAAACCCTCTTTCTCCTTTCTGTTCATCATTAAGAATGGGCGGCATGGTGGCACAGTGGTGAGCACTGCAGCCTCACAGTGCCAGAGACCTGGGTTCAATTCCTGCCTCAGGAGAATCTCTGTGTGGAGTTTGCACATTCTCCCCATGTTTGCGTGGGTTACCTCTACAATCTAAAACAAAATGTGCAGGTTAGATGAATTGGCCGTGCTAAATTGCCCGTAGTGTTAGGTGAAGGGGTAAATGTAGGGGAATGGGTCTGAGTGGGTTGCGCTCCGGAGGGTTGGTGTGGACTTGTTGGGCTGAAGGGCCTGTTTCCACACTGTAATCTAATCTAATTATTTGATATCCATCCTACTATGGTAATGTCATCAGCAAACTTGTAGAGAAGCCAGGTCTCCTGCACCAGAGGTGGAAACATTACCACCATGTCACAAGTCCCTCTCACTACAAATTTACAGCCTCCACTAAAACAAGCATCCAGCACACTTATGAAGGAAATAAATTGCCTTAAGTACGATATGCATTTTTTTAATCAGATTGTCTCTGACACAGTAGTATTTTGGTATTTTTTGAGAAAAAGAGAACAAGGTACAGTATTTCCTTACATAATGACTGTGACTGCATGTGAAAGTAATTCAATGAGTGTAAAGTATAGGTCATGACAGCTTAGCAATCCAACTACATAAAACTTCCTTAACCCTTATACTTTAATGCTTTTAGTTAAGAAATCTCAGTTACAAATCACAACATCTCAGATTTAAAATTTACAATCCATATAGCATTTGTTATCATTTTCCAGAATCTCAAATATCTAAGACACTTCATAGGTTCAAATACCTTCTAATTTCACCAATCTGTTCCACTGATTATTTCTAGGTGTGGTCGACCCAATGCTTGATAGTGCTGTAGCATAACTTTGACCACCTTGTCCGCTCGACATTAGATGTCAGCATTTCATTAGCCTTTTTAATTATTGTCTGTAATTGTTCCTTACATTTTAATCATCTGTGTACCTGGACTTGAATTGGCTTTTATTGGGTGCTAACTGCTTTTCTGTGAAAAGAAAACAGGAAAAAAGTGCCTGTGTCATGCTGTGTGTATTTGAATGCATCATATTTTTATGCCTGTATGTATAGATCTTTACAAAGTACCTTGACAATAGAATGTCCTAAAGAAGGTTTGAGTGTAATAGTCTTATTGTACGAAGACGTCTGAGCAAATGATTGCAAACAAACCTTAACCTACATCAATTTCATCTGACTGAATTATCTTCTTTTGACCTCTTGCAATCATTTTCAACCACCTTTATTATTTGCATTTGTGTTTTCATTTCAGCAGATTACTGAATCAATCAAGAAAACTGAAATATTACTCAAATAAGCTCATTTAGTAGCTGCAATTTTCTTTTGAATGACATTAATTCCAGTGTAGATAAAAGATTGTGCTTCTTGCTGGCTGAATTTTTTCCCAGATGCGTGTGTTTTCAGGTTAGTTAGTCGTGTGAAATCCTGCCCCGAGTAAATTTAGATATTTCTGCATCAATCTGCTCAATTGTTGTTATATATCTTTGGAACAAGTTAGACTTGAACCCAGGTCTTCTGGATCAGAGGTGAAAACATTACCACCATGTCACAAGTGCCCTCTCACTACAAATTTACAGGCACCACTAAAACAAGCATCAGGCACCTTAGGAAGGAAATAAATTGCCTGAAGCTTGTCAGGATTTTTTTATCAGCTTGTCTCTGAGACAAATTTCAGGGGTCTTCCTCATTTTGGAATCTACATGGATGCATGTAAAAAATTGATTATTAAAAATAGTTCAGTTAAAAAAACACACATCCTTTTGGAACTGGGTGAGCAACAGGATTGCTGTTGAAAGACTTTTGCCCGAAACGTTGATTTTCCTGCTCCTCAGATACTGCCTGACCTGCTGTGTTTTTCCAAAACCACTCTAAATTTGCCTCTCCATTTCCCCTGCCTTCCTTCCAACCTGTTCCAACAACCATCCTGACACCTACCACCCCAAATTGCTCCGTTCCCCGACCCCAGTTTGCTCCACCCACCCATGGCCTGCACTGTTCCACTCTAACTTCCCAGTTTATTCTCACCATTTGTCTAAAGACGGCTCTGATCTTTACTACCCCCCCAACCCCACAGATGAATGAGTAAAAGCTGTTCAGAATTTAGACAGCCTCAAAATAAAATGCAGCTATGTTGTAACTTTTGCCAAGACCTAGGAGGGCTAAGATGTTGTAAGAAAAATAATGAAAATACACAGATGTGACTCTGCAGATTAACAATGGAGCAGACCAATACCCACACATTCTGAAGTAAAGGTGCACTTGTCGATGAGGTGGTTGCAAAGTGTGTAGCCCTGTTTATCAATTCAGAGCACAAACTCAAAGGGTCAGTAGAGTTGGATGTCTGATAAAATGTAAAGCCAGATGTTATGTCAGAATTGACCATAAGCTGAGTCAGTCCTTTCTGCACAGTTACAGCATCCATCTTCATTGCTACCATTCTTCATTTTGTCAAGAACAAGTTTCCAATTGGTGTGGACATTGTCTACAAGATAGATGGTAAATTTTTTAACCAATCTCGCTTGAGGAGCTTCAGTATGCAAATATCAATATCATCCCTGCTCTCTTGAAAGGGAATCTTGAGACTTAATTTAACACCTTTGAGGAAGCATACCGAAGAATTGGTTTCTACCTCAACATCAAGAAGACCCAGCACCTTTACCAACACATCCCATGTCAAATTCTAGTCCATCCTTCCATGAAGAGGGATTCTCTAAAACATGGAACATTTCCCCTATCTAGGAAGCTACTCTCATTCAAGGTTGACATCGATGCTGCGATTCAACATCACATCTAATCTACAAGTGTTGCCTTTAGATGCCTAAGAATGAGAGTCTTCAATGACTGTGACACTTCTGCTGATGCCAGGATTCACATGTATAAGGCATTCATCCTTCCAACTCTTCTATATGGCTCTAGAATGTAGGTTATGTTTAGGCGCTAACTCAAGACCTTTAGAATTACCATCATTATTGTTTGAGATGGATTCTCCACATCAGCTGGGAGGACAGATATACTAACGTCTGCATTCTTAAAGCAGCCAACAATATGATTTCTGAGATTAGCATCATCGATAAACCCACTCTGCCTGGCCAGCCAAATGCTTATGATACCTGAGTTCTGACTACAAAAACAAATCTTCTTCACCCAGCTCAAGGAAGACAATTGAAAAAGAGAAGGACAAAGGAAATGTTTCAAAGACACCAATGCTTCCATCAAGAAATGCAACATTGATATCAATGCATGGGACATCCCAGATTTAGAAGAAACCAGCTCCTGTATGAAGGGGCACAATTATTTGAGAACACCTAGCTCTAGGATTGGTCTCAACCTGCCTCACAAGGACCTGCAGGACACCTGATCAATGACATGAAATATCTGAGGTAGACAATTATATTCATCAGGTAGGTAAAAACAATGATAGCAGATGCTGGAAACCAGATTCTGGATTTGTGGTGCTGGAAGAGCACAGCAGTTCAGGCAGGGGATAGGTCGGGGCAGGGGGAGGGTGGAGTGGATAGGTGAAAAAGAAGATAGGCAGGTAGGATAAGTCATGGGACAGTGCTGAGGTGGAAGTTTGGAACCAGGGTGAGGTGAGGGAAGGGGAAGTGAGGAAACTGTTGAAGTCCACATTGATGCCCTGGGGTTGAAGTGTTCTGAGGCGGAAGATGAGGTGTTCTTCCTCCAGGCGTCGGGTGGTGGGGGAGCGGCGGCGAAGGAGGCCCAGGACCTTCATGTCCTCGGCAGAGTGGGAGGGGAAGTTGAAATGTTGGGCCACGGGGCGGTGTGATTGATTGGTGCAGGTGTCCCGGAGATGTTCCCTAAAGCACTCTGCTAGGAGGCGTCCAGTCTCCCCAATGTAGTAGAGACTGCATCGGGAGCAACGGATACAATAAATTATATTAGTGGATGTGCAGGTAAAACTTTGATGGATGTGGAAGGCTCCTTTAGGGCCTTGGATGGAGGTGAGGGAGAAGGTGTGGGCGCAGGTTTTGCAGTTCCTGCGGTGGCAGGGGAAGGTGCCAGGATGGGAGGTTGCGTTGTAGGGGGGCGTGGACCTGACCAGGTAGTCACGGAGGGAACGGTCTTTGTGGAAGGCGGAAAGGGGTGGGGGGGGGTAGTATATCCCTGGTGGTGGGGTCTTTTTGGAGGTGGCGGAAATGTCGGTGGATGATTTGGTTTATGCGAAGGTTTGTAGGGTGGAAGGTGAGAACCGGGGAGGCGTTCTGTCCTTGTTACGGTTGGAGGGGTGGAGTTTCAGGGTGGAAGTTCAGGATGTGGACGAGATGCATTGGAGGGCATCTTTAACCACGTGGGAAGGTAAATTGCGGTTTCTAAAGGAGAAGGCCATCTGGTGTGTTCTGTGGTGGAAGTGGTCCTCCTGGGCGTAGATACGGCAGAGGCAGAGGAATTGGGAATTTTTTGCAAGAGGTAGGGTGGGAAGAGGTGTAATCCAGGTACCTGTGGAAGTCAGTGGGTTTTTGTAAAAAATGTCAGTGTCAAGTCAGTTGTCATTAATGGAGATGGAGAGGCCTCGGAACATTTCAACCCCAGGGCATCAATGTGGACTTCAACAGTTTCCTCACTTCCCCTTCCCCCACCTCACCCTAGTTCCAAACTTGCCACCTCAGCACTGTCCCCATGACTTGTCCTACCTGCCTATCTTCTTTTCCACCTATCCACTCCACCCTCCCCCCGCCCCCGACCTATCACCTTCATCCCCTCCCCCACTCACCTATTGTACTCTATGCTACTTTCTCCCCACCCCCACCCTCTCCTAGCTTATCTCTCCATGCTTCAGGCTCTCTGCCTTTATTCCTGATGAAGGGACTTTGCCCGAAACGTCGATTTTACTGCACCTCAGATGCTGCCTGAACTGCTATGCTCTTCCAGCACCACTAATCCAGAATTATATTCATCAGTGATTGTCATCAACAACTTCACTGCACTGGCACAGCTCCACTTTTGGCTCTCTGCTGACTCCATCTCTGAGATGACTGGTCATGATGATTTCCGTAGAGGTGTAGTGTCTTTGATTCATTTCCACTGGACAGATTTTTCTTATTATTCTCACTGCTAAGTGCAGGTTTCCTGAAGTTGATGGTGGAAAAAATGTACACGGCCATTATTTTGATCAGAAACCATTAAAATCACACCTAAACACTGAATTGGCAACACTTTCTTGTAAAAGAAGTATATTGAGCCTAGAAATATGCTGACAACCTAATTGTATAAACAGGGCTTCATTTTACCCCCACTCAGTAAATGCAATTTTCTTTAGTTAATGTCTCATAGGCATTCATTTAATAATGATGAATTAAATACACCTCACCAAGCTGTGATCTGAGAATGAGCCATTTAAGATTCGATATTCCAAAAACCTTCTAGGCAGGAAATATTAGAGATAAAGAGAACACTTTTGACTCCAGATAATCTGAAAGTAAAAGATAGCTTAACATTCTAATGAATGTTTAGTATCATGCCTAAGGGAAACGTTAATTTCTTTCTGAAGCTGTGTATTTGCACCACCTTCAGTTTTGATTTTGGATTATCTGCAGTTGTAAAAATTCTCTGTTTATACTTTAGGCTGGAAAAAATATGAACAATATTCAAAACTTTATATTACAGTGAGAAACAATGAGCAGGAATGTACCTTTGCAGAGTTTTGCTAGAAAGATATACCAAATTCTAGTTGCACAATGCGATAATAATATTATTCTTGTAATATTTCTATCTTTCTAAGATACAATCAGAAGCGTGTGAGGTAAGTCAAATTTTACAATGTGTAGCTTCATGTTCGGAGAATTGTTCATGGGATTAAAATTTGGCTTTAGGAGGTGTATGGTTTTCCTTTTTATTTAAGAAGTGAGGTTGAGACAGAGATGCTTTAAGCCAATAAAGCAAACAGCATTTAAGGCCTTGTGTATTTTTTTAAGTTGGAAGACTAAGTGCAGCCTGATTGGGTGGGGTCAAGCTCGCACAGAATCAGGATTTTTAGTTTAGCTTTCAGTAGCTATCTCTGTCTGTCTTTTCTGTTGCAGCTAAAAGCTGGGGCTCTCTTCCTGCTGCTAGAATTACATGTGAGACAATCTATATTTACTGACTTTGCCTTTGCCATGGATGTGTTGAAGGAATGATACTATATTAGAGCAGTTAATGAGTAGGTTCTTTTTTCAGTATTTTGAAAAGCAATTCCTTTCTTTTATTTTTATCTTGTCTATATTTTGACAATAATGTAAGAATAAAGTGTGTTTGCTTCAAGCTTGATAGTTTGACCCACTGAATTGTGTCCAGAATGCAATGGCTAGCATTTATCTCTAAAATAAGAAAATATTAGGGTCTAGCCTGTCTCCTTGATATGTTTTGAGAGTGTTTGGTCTGAACCATAACAATATTTATTCTATCAATTGTCATTACTGTTAATTTATTTCCTTTGACTTTCTTTCAGTAACCCAAATGATTTGATCACATGGTTTAGATTTCTGAAAGACATAGATTATTATCATATTGTCAAAAATAAATATTTACTTTGATTACGAACTTGTAATATTAAATCTTAATATGAATGACTTATCAAGGTAGCAAATGATTTAAAGGTTTAGATTAATGTTGTTATTTCAAGATCATCAAGAAACAATGGGCAGTGGTGGACCAGCCTTAATTACATTGAGGAATTGGTTCTGTGAAGAAAATAGAATCGGCGGATTGGACTTTTCCAGTAATTAGTTGTGTCGATTTTGGGTGGTTTCATGGAGGGTTTTTCTCTGTGAGCTGTAGGGAGTTTTATCACACAATTCTTTACAGCTTACCTTATTAAGTATGCACAGTTTCTTTAGTATCCCACTTGCATTATCATGTGCTCAACAGTGGTGCAAGAACTGACCTCTACTGGAACCTCCTGGGATTCCTGATGGCCACGTTATAGTTAAAGCTCAGCCACAGATCAGGTCAATTTGTTCTCAGTCAAGAGCTGCCCTTAACAGTCGCTGCATGAAGACATCATGGTTTCTGAGTGCGAAAGGTGCTGAGAAAGGGAAGTTAGCTCCCTCCACTACTGACAAAGACATTGAGGTCCTGATGTCAAAGGAAAAGAATATACATTCTTCTCAGGATGTCAAAAAAGACCACGGCACCAGAGCCTGTCAGCTTGGTCCAAAGCTATATCAGTATTTTAAAAAAGCAGCAAATAGGGTAAAAAGGCATCAAAATGGTTTATAAAAGGTATAAAATGTCTCTTTACTAAAATGCATAAAGTATTTGGAACAAAATAAATGAATTAGCAGTACAAATGCAGGATAATGGGTATGATTGTTTAGCCATTACAAGAAGTAGTTACAAAGCTGGAAGCTAAGTATTCAGGGTATATGACTTTTCTAAAGGACAGGCAGGAAAGAAAGAATGGTGGGGTAACTTTATTAGAACAAGATGAAATAAGTATGATAGCAATGGATAGCAATAGTCTTTGATCTGAAATCCTAGTGAGTGAAGATAAGCAATCACAAGGGGAAGAAGGGAGTGGTGACTGTAGTCTATAGGTCCCTCCACAGTAGCTGTTCTGTAGGATAAAGAATAACACAGGACATAATGACGTCATTCAATAAAGGCAATACATTAATCATAGGTGATCTTGATCCTCTGTAGCTTGGGAAAATTGAATGGGAAAGGTAGATATGAGGAAGATTCATAGAGTGGATCAGTGACATTTTTCTGGAACAATATATTGTGGAGTCCAAAGCGTGGTACTGGAAAAGCACAGCCGGTCAGGCAGCATGTGAAGCGCAAGAGAATCGACATTTTGGGCATAAGCCTTTCATCAGGGAATCCAACCAGGAATCAGACTATTTTGGATTTGGTAAAATTATCATAGAGTAAGAGGCTCCCTAGGGAACAGTAATGATAACATGACAGAATTAGCATTCAGTTTGCCAGTGAGAAACCTGGGTCAAAAACAACTATGTTAAACTTAAATAAGGATAATGATAAAGTGATATGAGGTGGGATGGCTAGAGTGAACCATGAATGGAGTTTAACAGAAATAACAGTTGAAGATTCAAGATTTGGGATTAACTGACTGTGGATAACCAAGGAAATTAAAGATTGTATCAAATAAAATGTGACAGAGATTGGTGACAACCTTGAGGATTGGGAGAGTTTTAAAAGTTAACAGAAGATAACCAAAAAATAATCGAGGACAAACTGGCAAGTACATCAAAAAATGGATGACAGAGCTTCTTTTCATATATACAAAGACAAAGTAAGGCAAAAGTGAAGATAAACCCTCTATAGCGCGAAACTAGGGAAATAATAATGGGGAATTGGAAAATGGCAGAGGAATTGAATATGTATTTTACACCTGTCTTCATATCTTTAAAACATACTAAATAATCAAGGGGCCCAAAGGGGAAGAAAAGAAACTCAATATACATCACTATCAAAAAATATTAGGGCAACTAATATGACCAAAATCTGATAAGTCCCCTAGACATATTGGGTAGCATGCTAGGATTTCAAAGACCAAGCTGCAAAGATAGTATATGCTTAGATTTGGCAAAAGTACCAGAGAATTTGAAAACTGTCAATGTAACATTCATAGAGTAGAATCTCTACAGTGTGGAAACAAGCCATTTGGCCCAATGATTCCACACAAACCCGTTGGGGGTCTGGCAGCATCTGTGGACAAAAAGCAGAGTTACCATTTTGAGTCCAGTGACCTTTCTTCAGAACAGATTGTAGCGAGGGATTGGTTGGTGGTACATGCTGAGGATGAGATGGGGGGAGGGGGGGAAATGATGGGGAAGTAAACAATAGGTGGAAGTAGAGCCTAGAATGAGAAAAAGAAACACTTGGGGGCACAAAGCAATGGGGGAAATCAACAGCTACTAATGAGGACCATTAGTGGCTGACAATGGGTAATTTGTGGTAGCAGCTCATGTGATGTCAAAGGGGTTGAGGTAAAGACATGGGCGAAGCTACTCAGGCCTTAAAATTATTGAACTTGATCTTGAGTTCCTGAAGGATACAGGGTCCCCATGCAGGTAATGAGATGTTGTTTATTTGGCTTGTGCTGAGTTTCGTTGGAACACTGCAGCAAGCTCGAGTCAGAGATGTTGACCAGCGAGCACAGTGGTGTATTATCCATTTTTAAAAATGTTTTAATTTTAAATTTTTATTTAGTAAGGTAATCAAAGGTTATGAGGATAAGGTAGGAAAATGGAGTTGAAGATGATCAGATCATCTACAATCTCATTGAATAGCGGAGAATTAATGGGCTGAATGGCCTACTTCTGCTGCTATATTTTATGTTCTTATGGACTAAGTTGCTACCCGGGTCAGTACTGTGTCCATAAGGTTAATGACTTTCCACATTCTCAGAGTTAAATGCACCATCTTCTATCTACCTCTGGACATAGATAATTGTTAAAACCTACCCTCTGCTATTATACCCGGCCTCAGGCAATTACTAGCATGTTGTTTTTAAGAAAGCAAAGGAAACTGACATTTATGTAGCACATTTATGATGTTCGAAAGAAATTTTCAGCCCATGAATGACAGTCACAGGAAATACTAGGTTGTGGCATAGTGGTATTGGGATTTGGTCAGGTCAGTATTTATTGCCCATTATAAATTTATCTTGAACTGGAATTTGCAGTGCCTGGATATTGCACACTAATAACACCGAATCTCACACCCCAATGTTCTGGAGATGTAGGTTTGAATCATACTGTGACAGTGGTAGAAGTTTGAATTCAATAAAATCTGGAATTAACAGTTGGGCTAATAATGGCCACATAAACATTGGCAATAAAACCCATCTGGTTCACTTGTGTCCTTAGCTGACCTGATCTACATGTGACTTCAGATCCACAACAATGTGGCTGCCTCTTAACTGCCCTATTAAAGGCACTGCAAGATCCAGTTCAAGATAAATTTGTAATGGGCAATAAATACTGACCTGACCAAATCCCATGAGCAAATTTTAAAAATTGTGCGCAGCAAACAGCAGTATGATAGTGACCAGATAATCTGTTTTCAGCAATGTTGATTGAGGAATATTATTGACCAGGGATACATCTCCTGCACTTCTTGAAAATATGTGACCTTGTCCATCAACTTGAAAAGAGTCTCAGTTTAACAGCTTGCCCAGTGGATAAGATTTCTGATAGCAATCTGTGGGGACTGAGAATGTCAGTCTAAATTTTTAGTCTCAAGTTTCTGAAATGGGACTTGAACTCACAACTTCTTACGTCTGAGTCAATATTGCTCCCAACTCTGCTATGACTGGGATTGATTGGCATTTAGGCTCATCTGTCTTTTTTTGCATTCCAAGAGATACAATCAATTATACTTCTTGTACAATCTACATTTTCTGAGTTTAATGTTTTTGGTGAATTATTGTACCTATCAGTGATGCATGTGATTACTGGAAAATGGTGTGTAGTAAATCCTCTCAGTTCAGAACCAGCAGAGGTCCCAGGTGTGCTGGAAAGCTCCTTCACAATGGACCATAAACCCAAATGAGAAAGAAGCCTCCCACTACACCAGAATAAATATTCCAATTCATATTTTAGCTTGCATTTTGGGTAAGCTTTCCTGAGTCAGATTACTAATTAGTGCCAACTGTGCAAACAATGGAGAGTTTTGTGCCATGATATTTCTAAGAACTTCATCGCAACTTCCCAAAATTGAACATTGTCATGAGGTGGAGCCTGCCTAAAAGATCTAATTGCGTGCAGTAATATCAGGGCATCACAATCCATTGGTAGTCTTGTGCTTACTTCTTCAAGACACCGTGCAGAATCCTTGCAGGTCCTGACCGACCAGCTCTGGTAATGAGCAAGGTTTTGGGAGAATGTCATGACAGGCTTTTCTCAACATTGGCAGCGAAATTTTCAATTAAGTTCCAGATGCCCATAGTGTTCAGGGATTTGTAGGTTAGATGCATTAGTTGGGGTAAATGTTAAGTAATAGTGTTCAGGAATGGGTTTGGATGGGATAATCTTCGGAAGGTCAGTGTGGTCTTGTTCGGCCGAAGGGCCTGCACTTTAGGGATTCTATAATTCGATGATTCTATGTCAAGTTGAGATTCTGACTAGTGAGAAGCATGGAGCCCATTAACTGTGATAATTACTCTCATTATTATCCTCATTAAAAGTCAGTCTTGCTTAATTGGTATGCACACTCCTATTCTACCAATCATTGGATAGAAACCAGACAGCGAGAATTCTCAACATGGAAGTCAGAAGAGGAATCGGACAACACCAGCTTGCTGCTAGCTGCTCTGGATCAACATCATGGACAGTTGGCACTAATATATCAGGGCAAGGTTCTTCTCCCCCATCCCCATCCATGGACGCTGGCATCTGACACAAACAAACCTCTCTGCATCATCACGTCATATCTCTGATCCATTTACAGTACATGCCCATACTTTAATACTGTACTTTGGAGTGCACCAGCACCTCTCATTTGAATACTGCTGCTAGGACAATTTGAACACAGCAACAGACTCCCAGCGCACAGATTGGACCAAATTGCATCTCTGGGCTGCTTGCTTACTTATTAGTACACACTCATTTCCTACAATTTTACATGCCTCACAAAATCCTCACCTTGCTATTACCCCCTCAGCCAGAACAACAAGCACATAGCACTTTTGTTGTGACTTGCCCTTTAGCATACACACAAAGCTAAGAAACTTGGTATAGTTATCATCAGTTATCAGTCAAGAGATGGACATGTTGCTGTTAGGCACCATGTTACAGCAATCTCACACCTGTACCATGTGCCAGCAGGATAGGTAGCAAACACACAGTGTGAGCTTCAAGCAAAATCATGACTCAAAGTTTAAGGGGAGTAATCCTCAATCAAGTCAAAGGAGGCACCTTTCAGTAAGAGGTACCCAGCAACAATAACATCAAAGCAGCTTCCAATATCAGTCCTGAGACTTGGAAACAGTCATTTGGTTGCTCAAGGTGCTCAGGCTCAGGATTCTCTGCTCTTCAAGAGTGAGGACAATAATACATGAAACAGTAAGATGTAGAAACAGAAGTAGCCCCTATTGTGGGCTGTTTTCTACTGCAATGAATGGAAAGGAGAGATTGTGTGAGATGATGGTATTATCACTGGACAGTTAATCCAGAGGGAGAAAGTGAGGACTGCAGATGCTGGAGATCAGATTTGAGAGTGTGGTGCTGGAAAAACACAGCAGGTCAGGCAGCATCTGAGGAGCAGGAGAATTCTACGTTTCGGGCATAAGCCCTTCATCAGGAATGAGGAGACTCCCACTTTCCTTACAATTTATCCCCCAGAATGCCGGCCCACAAGCCTTATTCCTGATGAAGGGCTAGTGCCCGAAACGTCGATTTTCCTGTTCCTTGGATGCTGCCTGACCTGCTGTGCTTTTCCAGCACCACACTCTCGACTGTTAAACCAGAGACCAAGATAATGATTTGGGTACCTGGATTTGAATCCTGCCAATGACCTTCAAGTTAAATTAAATAAAAATCTGAAATTAAGAGTCTAATGGTGACCATGAATTTATTGTTGATTGTCAGAAAAACCCATCTGGTTCACTAATGTCCTTTAGGGAAGGAAACTGCCATTCTTCCCTAGTCTGGCCTACATGTGACTCCAGACCCACAGTAATGTAATTGACTCTCAATGATCCTCTGGACAATTAGGAATGGGCAGTAAATGCTAGTTTTCCTAACATTGCCCTTATCCTATGGATGAATAACAAAAAGGTGATGTTTCCGCTGGTAGTCCTAGTGCAGGTAAGAGAAGGTAGTGAAGTGTCTCAAGTGAGTAACTGGACAGTATAGAGGCTTTAGAGGGTTAAAAGGATGGGTGGGAGTTAGTGGAGGAAAATGCATATAAGATTGAGATGGTAGAGCACAAACCTGGTGAGAAATGGGTGCAGTAGTTGAGATTGAATGCATGTGAGATGGCACAGTAGTCCTCAGTCAAGTCAAGAAAACATTTACCTGGCCAGTCAGGGAAGCTCGTTCACTTTTTCCTTTCATTCCTAAGTATTCCTACAGACATCTGAAGCTACAATGACACATATCGCACACTTTACCAGTGTCCACCAGGTGTCCACAAGGACAGCTACCAATTTTTCCTTATTTGCAATGTTATGAACCATGTAGGGCAACCCCAGACTAACAGTGCTTGTCTGGATGCACAATGGCCTTTTAAATGTGGCACTGTCTCCAGTCCATTTTAGGATATTCTCGCAAAAGTGAGTTCTTGTTTGTAGCACCAGTGGTAAAACTTATTGTGCATTTGATAATAAATAGCATTATAGGGTCAGGGTAAGTAATTAATGAGATGAATGTGCAATGATAGCCCAAGAACTTTCACTAGACCCAATATAGAAGAAAAAACCCACGAAAACCCGAAAAAATTGACACAGCCAAAAAAACATAGGATTCAGCCTATAATCCCTGCATCGTTTGTGCTTCCCAATGGAGTAATATAATTGCAAACAGTGCAAAGAAAATGTTTAAATATTACAGGTTTCCTTGTATTGAGGACATTGAGTACCACTCCCAAAGAGTTAATAAGCAATCATCAGTTGATACCAAACTTGTATTGTTCAAATTTGTTCATTGCGGAAAAGAAAAAAAGTAGTGTAAAAGTGTAAATTACTAAAAGAGAAAACAATGTACCAACAATTTCATTAGTGTCAAAACCATCACTATTTTCTTTAATTTTTCTCATTTTTTTTGTATTGGAACTCTGAGTAGAGGTCGGGTTGAAATTTGAATACTTGTTTGTTAAAAGGAGAAGAGAACAGCCGCAGACATTAGCTGTTGGGGTCTAACCTGGAAAGTAATGAAACTTAATTACTGATCGAAGAATGCTGTAGACATTCCCTACAATTCCCTATTTCTCTTATCATCAAACTCCAAATTCCCATAATATCCAACATATTTTAAATAAATCTGTTTTGGACAGACCCTTGAAATAAGCGAGACTTAAACTCCAACCTTAAGGCCTAGAGGTAGGGTCACTAACCTTGTGTTACAAAACCCTCATAGCTTCCTATCTTTAAGTTTTATAGTTAACTATAATTTTATCTTGGAATGTATCGATGTACCTTATGTACCTAGGGTGGCATAGTGAATCAGTGGTTAGCACTGCTGCCTCATAGCACCAGGGATGCATGTTTGATTCCATCCTCAGCGTCTGACTGTGTGGAGTTGCCACATTCTCCCTGTTTCGGGGTTGGGTGGGGGAGGGCGGTGTGGGGTGGTGGAGTGGGGCTTGTTCTGATTTTCTTCCCAAGTCCAAAGATGTGCAAATGGATGGATTGGCCATGCTAAATTTCCCATAGTGTCCACAGATGTGCAGACTACATGCGTTAGCCATGAGAATTCAAAGGTTACAGGAATAGGACAGAGGAGTGGGTCTGAGTGGGATTCTCTTCAGAGGGCCAGTCTGGACTTGATAGGCTGAATGGCCTGCTTCCACTTTGTAGAGATTCCATGATTATGTATTATAAAATATCCATTTAAATGTCTGCATTTTTATTGATCGATCCCTTAGCTAAATATTTGAGCTCACCTGGTGAAGCCACCAAACTATTTGAGCCCCAAACAGCATAAGTAGCAAGTGATAGACAGAATTAAGTGATCCCACAACCAACAGATTAGATCTAAGCTCTGTAGTTCTGCCACATCGAGTCATGAATGCTTGTGGATGAATATCTCCATCCTCAATGATGGAACAGCCCAGCACATAAGTGCAAAAGACAAGACTGAAGTCTTCAGCCAGAAACGCTGAGTGGAAGTTCCATCTCAACGTCTTCCAGTCATCTCCAGCATTATGGACACCAGTTTTTACCCAATTCAATTCACTCCACGTGATGTCAAGAAACAGTTAGAGACACTGCACACTGCAAAGGTTATGGACCCTGACAACATTTCAGCAACAGTACTGAACACTTGTCCTCTAGAACTTGCTGCTTCCCTAGGCCAGCTATTCCACTACAGTTACAACACCCAACAATGTGGAAAATTGTCCAGTATGTCCTGTCTATAAAAAGCAGGACATATCCAACCTGGCCAATTACCACCCCATCAGTCTACTCTTGATCATCAGTAAAGTAATGGATGGTGTCATCAACAGTGCTATCAAGCAGCCCCTGCTCAGCAATAACCGGCCCAGTGATGCCCAGTTTGAGTTCTGCCAGGGCCACTCAGCACCTGACCTCATTACAGCCTTGGTTCAAACATGGACAAAAGACCCTTTTAGCAACCCTTAACAGCAAGGATGCCTTTGACCAAGTGTGACATCAAGGAGCCCTAGCAAAACTGGAATCGATGGATATCAGGGGGCAAGCCCTCCAGTGGTTAGAGTCATACCTGACATATAGGAAGACGGTTGTGGTTGTTGGAGGTCAGTTACCTCATGTCCAGGACGTCTCTGCAGGTGTTCCTCTGAGTATTGTCCTAGGTTCAACCATCTTCAGCTGCTTCTTCAATGAACTTCCTTTCATTGTAAGATCAGGAGTGGGAATGTTTACTGAAGATTGCACAATGTTCAGTGCCAATTGTGACTCTGCTGATACTGAAGCAGCCCATGTCTAAATACAACAAGATCTGAATGAGACCCAGGCTTGGGCTGACAAGTGACAGGTATCAATTCATGCCACACAAATGTCAGGCTATGGTCATCACCTCTAAGAGGCAATCTAATCACCGCCTCTTGACATTCAATAGTGTGCTCATCACTGAATTTCCTACCATCAACACCCTGGGGGCTATTATTGACCAGAACTCAACTGGACTCACTACATAAACAATCCACCTTCCACTCCCAGCACCTCCCCTTGTTACTGCAAGACATGTAAAACCTGTGCCAAACCTCCCCCCTTCACCTCTACCCAAGATCCCAAAGGATCCTTCCATATCTGGCATGGATTTTTCTGCACCTCCAAACAACTCATCTACTGTGTCTGTGGTCTCCTCTACATTGGGGAGACAGGATGCCAACTTGCAGAATGTTTTAGAGAACCTCTCTGGGACACGTATACAAATCAATACTACCACCCTATGGTTGAACCTTCAACTCCCCCTCTCACTCCACCATGGACATGCATGTCCTGCGCCTCCTTGATGTCTAAATTCTCGCCACCCAACTCCTGGAGGAAGAACACCTCATCTTCTGCCTTGGGACCCTCCAACCCCACAGGATCAATGTCGATTTCACCAGTTTCCTTATCTCCCTTCTTCCCACCTTATCCCTGATCCAACCTTCCAACTTGGCACAGCCCTCTTGAACTGTCCTACCTGTCCATCTTCCTTCCCACCTATCCGCCCCACCCTCCTGTCCGACCTATCACTTTCACCCCCACCTTCATCTACCTATCGCATTCCCACCTTCCTTCCCCCCAGCCCCACCCCCTCCCATTTATCTCCCATTCCCTCTTGACTCCTGACTCTCCTCCCCCCACACTCCTGATGAAGAGTTTATGCTCAAAACGCCGACTGTCCTGCTCCTCAGATGCTGCCTGAGCAACTCTGTTTTCCTAGCACCACACTCTTTGACTCACCACATAAACACTGTGGCTAAAACAGACTATGAATACTGTGGCAAGTAACATACTTCCTGACTCCCCAGAGTCTGTCCACCATTTATAAGGCATAAATTATAAGTGTGATGGAATACTTCCCATTTCCCTGGATGAATGCAGCCCCAACAACACTCAAGAAGCTTGACACCATCCAGGACAGAGATGGATTGGCATTACATCCACCAGCATCCATTCCCTTCACTATCAATGTTCAGTAGCAACAGTATGTACTATCTACAATGTGCACTGCAGAAATTCACCAAAGATCCTCATATAGCATGATCTGATCGCTATTATACAGAGATTGAGAATGGAATACTAAAGGGTTCATGATGTTTAGGAATAACAAGAAGGTAGGAAAAAGTGCAGGAGTGGCTGTGTTAATTATCGTATGGTTAGTATAATAGGAAGATATGCATAAGCTTAGAAAACCAATATGTGGAAGTGGCTTGAATACAGATG
Organism: Hemiscyllium ocellatum; assembly: GCF_020745735.1. NCBI lineage: Eukaryota > Metazoa > Chordata > Chondrichthyes > Orectolobiformes > Hemiscylliidae > Hemiscyllium > Hemiscyllium ocellatum. Next base: position 52,971,468 of record NC_083405.1, read on the forward strand.
AAAAATTATTTTTAAAAAGTCACTTGTGGGAGTAGTGTACAGACTTCCAAATGGCAACCCCACAGTAGAAGGATTATAATGGAAGAAATAAGGGGAGCTGTGTTTATGTGGTGAGTCTAGTTGAGTTTCTGGTCAATGATAATCCTCAGGATGTTCATAGTGGGGGATTCAGTGATAGCAACAACATTGAACGTCAAAAGGCAGCAGGACAAGGGCAGCAGATAAATGGGAACACCATCATCTTCAGGCTCCCCTCAAAGTTACTCACCATCCTATCTTGGAGGTATATTGCTGTTCCTTCACTGTTATTGGGTCAAAATCCTGGAATTCCAGGTGGTTATACCTGATGAAGGGCTTTTGCCTAAAACGTCAATTTTCCTGCTCCTGGATGCTGCCTGGACTGCTGTGCTTTTCCAGCACCACTCTAATCCCTAATGATATTGGGGGTCAACCCACAGCAGTGGACTGCAACTGTTCAAGAAGGCAGCTCACTACCACTTTCTCAAGGGCAATGAGAGACAGGCAATGCTGGTCACCCACATCCTACAAAATGAATTTTAAAATTTTTTAGCTAACTCTCTTTTATTCCTTCATAATTGCCTTCATTTGAATTTTGAAGAAAAGGGAAGATGTCTTCAGCCCATTTCAGTATGCCACATACTGAATTGAAAATTCAATCTAATTATGATTTGGAAGTGCTGGTATTGAACTGTGGTGGACAAAGTTAAAAATCACACAGCACCAGATTATAGTCCAACAGGTTTATTTGGATGCACTAGCTTTCAAAGCATTGCTCCTTCATCAAGTGGTTGTACCTGATGAAGAAGCAGCACTTCAAAAGCTCATGCTTCCAAATAAACCTATTGGACTATAATCTGGTATTGTGTGATTTTTAACTCAATCGTATTATAATTACTGCTATCAAAGGGCACCTTTGATATGAGATCATCTTTTTGAACAATATTATATATACTACAGCTGACTTTCTGGTTGGCTTCATAATGTGCTTTTATAAAAACTATCCCAAAGCCATTCGATGAACTCTCCATCAAGGCTACCTTTGTGCATCTGATTTTTCCAGTCAATATACACAGAAATATTCCCATGATTATTACTGTACCTTTTTGAAAAGTTCCCATTATTTCTTCCATTATACTCCATTCTACTGTGTAGTTGCTGTTTGAGGGGCTGGTGTTTTTTCTGTTTGCATTACCAGTTAATTGGTTCTGTTCAAAATGCTTCATGCATTCAAATATAATGTCTTTCTTTTTTCTTTTTTTAACTATTATTTGTAACTGCTTGCCTTTTTCATTGTTTTACTCTCAGATTTGTGCTCACTATTCCTTTCTGTTATGATCTTCTCATCTTTTACTGTATTAACAACTTGTTTCCTTGCCTTGTATATTCTCTTTGATTTACTTTGTCTCATTCTCATTCAGATGAGCTCAAATACTTCAAATATGCTGCCAACTGTAAAGGCTGATGCTCTTCCACCCCCCGGATCACCATACCTGCCTCATTTGTAGTTGTCTTGACAACTCTAAGTAAATCAGAAGACTGAATAGTGGAACAGTGTGAAGGTAACTTTCCCTTCCTTGATGTCCCACAGTGTCTGTTGTTCAACCTCCAGCTCATATGATCAAAACCAAAGCTTGTTGAGCTACAAAGATTTACTACGGAGGTATTTGCCTGGGAACACACTAGTATTCAAGAACTCCCACATCCTGCAGTTGCATCACATCACTTATCCTCTTTGTGGCCTAATTAAATTATCTTTGTTAATTAATTTATAAATAACAAACCCACTATTCCCAATAAAATGTACCACTGCACATAAATTTTACTAATATGAATGAAACTTTATAATTGCTGATATATAAATGAAAAAAAAATGCACTGCAACCATTCAGTTACCTAGTTTCCTCATGACATAAGCTTTTATTTTTATCTAAATTTAGTTTTGGGCTTTGAACAATTCACAGAATTGATTCAAACTGGCTGTTCACCTACTTTTATGCAGTTTTTCACTTCTGGCTCTCCACAATGCTAACAAATTCAGAAAAAACAAGAGCACTTATGCCCTGCCTCACCAAATTCTAAGGTTGTATTTGATTTGAGCTCTCCTTTTATTTTCCTTCCAATGCCACAAAATCTGTATTAAAAATCTCTTTAGGATGATTTTCTGAACCACCTCCAGCAGAGTCTTGCAGCAACTTAAACTCACCTCTGCTACATACGGCAATTCTATAATTTACTTGCTAGACAGATTTGTATGAGGCACAAGGATGCATTAATAACGCTTAAACTAAGGGCTAAGAACTTAGTTTGCATAAGTGCAAAATTACTTCATTTGTCTGGTGCATTCTAATAAAGGAAACTCATTTTAACTTCAGGCTCACTCACTCATTCAGTAGCTTTTCCATAACAAGGTGTTCCATTTGTTTTTCTTTAATTTTTGTGCATCTATGACAGATGTTCATATTGGGAGTATGCCAGGGAGAAAGAAAAATGTAAAAACCATTATTGTGTGAAGCATCATTTTCATCAATAAATATGCCAACATCTGTGCAAATTTTAAAATAAAGTGTGCTAAAAGCTGTTAAGGACTGTTCTTGCTATGTAACATTCTTGAATATTATTCTTATTGGTCTTTAAAGTAATATAGGAAATTTAATCCTATTAAATAATCAGAATATCTATGTGTATATACACACACACACACACACACACACACACACACACACACACACACACACACACACACACACACACACACACACACACACACACCACCATCAATGAACATGGGTTACGCTCAAAGGAGAAAATCTTGTCATGCACAGACTGATGGTGAAAATGTCCAGGAAGTAGAGATATTGATAGCTGGTGAAATTATTTTTCACCAGATATATGGCATGGACTCAAAATGAAGTATGTTAGAAGCCACACAGCACCATGTTATAGTCCAAAAGGTTTATTTGAAATCATAAGCTTTGGGAGTGCTGCTCCTTGGTCAGGAAATGGACTGAAGCACCTCCACATCATGACTATCATCAAAATGAACTGACAACCTGTCCTCCATGACAAGTCAAATGTCCTCCCCTTATTTTCATCAAACCCAAGAGGGAGATACAAAGTCTTTTTTTTAGAATAAGAACAGATTAATCAGTATAAAAGGAAAGGTGAAAGAGCTTATTACCAGAGAGCAAAAAAGTTAAAAAGTTGGCAGAGGTGGCAAAGGGAAAACCCATTTTATGCATTGAAGAGTTAGGATTTGAAATGCATGGCCTAACAGAGTGGTGGGTACAGATTCATTACCAGCTTTCCAAAGGGAGAATGCATTGCATATTGGAAATAAGGGGATTTATCTTTGAAAGAGGCAATACCAACCTCAGTAGAACTAAATGACTTTGAATGTAGGTTTGCTCACTGAGCTGGAAGGTTCATTTCCAGACGTTTCGTCACCCTACTAGGTAACATCTTCAGTGGGCATCTGGCGAAGCATTGCTAATAATTCCTGCTTTCTATTTTTTTGGGGCTGGTGATGTAATTTCCTGTGGTAATGCTATATCCTGCGGTGAAGTCATTTCCTGTTCCTTTTCTCAGGGGGTGGTTAAAGGAAACTAGGCTCTGAAAAAAAGTGTTATCTGTTATTTTTGTTTTTAGTTTGTAATGTGTCATTGCCAGGAGAGTTTGGGACAGAAATCTTCATGTTGTTAAGATGGATAAAATTTAGACCTTCCGAATTCTGATAATGTCATGCAATCTGACTCTGCTGAAGAGTCATCTAGACTTGAAATTTGAGCGTGCTGTCTCTCCTGGATGCTGTCTGACACTCTGATCTCCAGCATTTGTTGTTTTTACCAGAATGTTGCTGGGAATGGAGGGCTTGAGTTATAAGGAGAGATTAGATAAACTGGGACCCTTTTCACTGAATCACCAGAGGTTAAGAGGTGACCTTATAGAGGTTTATCAAATCATAAGGTGTATAGATAAAATGAATGGCAAGTGTCTATTCCCTAGGGTGGGGCATTTTAAAACTAGAGGAGATTTTTTAAGGTGAGAGGAGGAAGACATGAGAGGCACTTTTTTTACACAGAGGAAGTGATTATTGTAACTACAGTTACAATGTTTCAAAGACATTTAGATGACTAGATGAATAAGAAATGTTTGGAGGGATATGAGGCAATTGCAGGCAGGTGGACAAGTTTAGTTTGGGATTATGATAAGCTTAGATTTGTTGGACCAAAGGGTCTGTTTCCATGCTGTTCGACACTCTAATTTTAGAAACTTAAAAATTTGAGATAGGAATATAACTTCTCTGGACTTGAATCTTTATAATGGATAGTGGTTGGGAGCAAGTTGAAACTTTGTTTTAATGTTTGTATTAAAATCTTCACAATTGTTATATTACATACATATACAAAATATGTTGGCTTGATTGTTTGGTTTCTTTCTTTTGTGTAATAAACTTATGTGTTGTTGCTAAAGAGTATATGCAGCTTCAAGTGAATAAATTTTGATGACTAACCATAATATTAACTAACTAAACAAAAATTAAAAACATGTGACTTGTCCAGTAGTACCACCATCTCAGATCATAATAGACTTGAAAAGTCTTTCTGCTATTTGTTTCAAAAATGTCAGCAGATTAATTTTTTAAAGTTATTGTTTTTTACATAGAGGTGTGTAACATAAAATCAAGAAGCTACACTACAATCTCAGGATAGCAATAGTTTTTTATTTGGATTATTGGGTCCACTTCATTCAAATTCTTACTCATATGCCAATACTTCTACTGCTCTTCTGGGTTTCAATGGTTCTTCTTCCAAAATTACAGTGACCAAACAGGAGAAAAGTAGGAAAGTATATTTCAGTGGTATTCCACGCACACACCTTGTCATATTCCTCATGATCCCCATGATATTCCTAAACCTCCTACAGAGACATTACACACGCTTGACCTGTGATATTCCTCACACTCCCCTGTGTCATTTCTTTCAATCCCACATTGACTTTCTTCACATTCCCTTGTTTTTCCTCACAATTCCCGCCAATGTTCCCAAAAGAACAAAGAAGAGAACAACCTTTGAACACATAGTGATCCAGCCCATATTATCCAGTACATTGCTAAATGGTACTCCAATATAACTAGTACATTCATTTCCAAGTGTTACCAGTTTTGAGTGTTTCCCCTTTGTATCCTCATACTCCCATCATGACTTTCCTCACACACCCCTGTGACATTTCTAACATTTGTTCTAACATTCTTCACCATCCCCACATCTCCATGACATCCTTTACAATACCCTTGTACCATGCAGCATATTCCCCTATGATATTCCTCACATTTCTAGTGTGACTTTAATTCTGCTGTGACTTTTCTCATATTCTTCCTTAATATTCTCCACACTCACCTGTGGCTCGAAGAAGGAACGTTTTAATTGTTATGTTTTCATTGCATCATACATTCAATATAGTACCCAACTGCATACAATCAACTCCTCGACTATAATGATTTATTAGTGGCTTCATATATGGTTCTTCCACTATTAAAATCTGGTGTATTAAACAAAAAAGTATTGAGGGAATGAAAGTCCATCCTTATCCTGGTAAAGGGAGGTCAGAAGTGAGTGTTGACATTCAGTGACAAACAGAAAATCCACACCTGTTTGGTACAAAGCTGACATTCTCTCTCCTGCAGTGCCTTGTGGATGGCTCTTTTGGGAAATAAAAATGTGCAGTTCAGGGAGCTCTTGTGAATAGTGGACTGAAACATATCAAGGTAAACACACTTGCAGAATATCATGAATCCTGGCATTTCTGTATTTACTTCAGGAGAGCTTGATCTTGCCAAAACCTGAAGTATTAAGTAACACCCTCATCAAAATGCAAACAAAAGTAATCATCGAAGAAGCACAATAAGACTTCTAGGTCCCAGATCCTGTCTGTTGATCTTTTTTTGCATTATTTGATAGTGAAAATGATTTATGGCACACTGACGGACTTTCATAATTTTACAAAGAAAATCAAAAGCTGCAAATAGCTTTATGGATAATATGGACCTAAAACAAATATACAAGTTCTTTTTTCTGGTTGATGAAATATTGGTTAAAAGTTAGATTAGATTTGCACATTTCATCAACGCATATGGTGAAACATTAAAAAGTCACTCACAGGTATAGAACAGATTGTACTTCAACAAAATTAATGAAGCTTAAAAGTCAGCAGATAATGGCACACCTCCTACCATTGCAGCAATTTAATCTTTTCAGCAGCTACAATACTGCACAGAATATTTTGTGACCAAAAGGATCTAACTTTATTATTAATTTTACTAAAGAAAATGTTATTTGCTTTTCTTCAGCAGTGTGAGCTGGGCATTCAATATTGAAGTGAATTAATATATAACCAGCCAAAAAATTATTATCTTAGTCTTCAATCTCAATTCACTGCACGGTAATTAAACATAAATTCCGCAAGTTAAATTTTGTGCTTTAGAATAATGTCTTGTTCAAGACATTGTGCACACTCTTCTCTTTCAATACTGCGACAACTCCTTTTTTCAATATTGTGAATTATTATGTTTTGAAATGGAAAAGTGTAATCATTAAATACTTTTATTTCTCTGTTGGTAGTACACTTATCGATGCGTCAGAACTTTGTGAATCCAATGCACTTTGGACTTTAATTGTAAGTTTTAATGGAGCCTGTGACCCAGGCTGGAACTCCTCCCTCAGATGGAAGTCACTTGCACTCCACCAACCAATAAATTAGATTAGATTCCCTCCAGTGTGGAAACAGGTCCTTCAGTCCAACAAGTCCATACTGACCTTCCAAAAAGTAACTCATCCAGACCCATTCCCCCCTGACTAATACACCTAACATTATGGGCAATTTAGCATGGCCAGTTCACCTAACCTGCACATCTTTGGATTGTGGGAGGAAACCAGAGCACTCGGAAGAAACCTATGCAGACACGGGGAGAATGTGCAAACTCCACACAGACAGTTGCCTGAAGCTGGAATCAAACGTGGGTCCCTCATGCTGTGAGGCAGCAGTGCTAACCACTGAGCCACCGTTACACCAATAGTATTCCTCTTTTAACTTGGTGCACCAGGCAGGTGGCAATGAAACAACAGCCAGAGGTATACTTTTCTGAACCTGATTCTCCTCACTTAGGGGTCTATTTTTTAGCTGCATTGAGGTTCCACTGCCTGGAACATCGTCTGGAGACTGACCTTAGAGGTAAGACCCCTATATGATGGCCCTTCTTCTTCATTTGTGAATGAAAATCACAAAAGCACAACATGATATATTTAATCCTCAGAACCAAACATTTTTCTTGGTTTGATTCCCTGAAAGGAAAAATCAAAAACGATTGATTTACTTATTGCATAATCTTCCATAGATCGCATTTGCTACTGACTAAATTCTAAAAGTGATTTGTTTAGTAACATGGTGCATCAGTGGGTAGCGCTGCTGCCTCACTGTGCCAGAGACCTGGGTTTGATTCCAGCCTCAGGCGACTATCTGTGTGGAGCTTATACAATCTCGCCCTATCTGTGTAGGGTTTCCTTCGGATGTTCTGGTTTTCTCCCATAGTCCAAAGATGTACAAGTTAGGTGACTTGGCTCTGATAAATTGCCCATAGTGTCCAGGGTTGTGTAGGTTAGGTATATTAGTCAGGTTAATGTTGAGTAGTAGGATAGGGGAAAAGGTGTGGGTGGGATACTCTTCGTAGGGTTGGTGTGGGCTTATTGGGCCTAATGAACTGTTACCACACTGTAGGATCCTATGATTCTATGTTATGATGTGTCTAAAGAAATTAAGTCCTTCATAAACACAATCATTTCTTATTCCTTTAAAGTCAGCCTGTACCAACGGTAAAATAAATCTTTTTATACAGAAGTTCCATTTTAAAAATATGTAGATCAATGGCTGCCTAAAATGATTGAAATCATTTTACATCCACATTTTCCTCTTTTAAAATCTACTCCAAAAAAAATTGTTGGAAAGTTAAAGCGATGTCATCATTGTTCAGGTAATGCTGCATCAGCTCCATGATTTCTCTCTGTAGTGATTGGAATCAGGTTGACCTCATTGACTATTACGTCACTGATCGGGGTTGGTAACTTGGGCCAATCAGGAAAGTCCTGGCTGACCAAGAGATTAGAGTCTCCACATCATGGATGCTGGGGATAATATAAACACTACTGCAGTTAAGTGGTAATGTATGAGTGTATCACTCCCCCAAGAAAAATGTCTCTTGGACTTATTTAGCACGTACTTCTTAAACAATTGCAGACAGGGGTGGTCTGTTTTGAAAATATCAAGCTATAGGTTGAAATGTCCTTTTCTTCCCTTGCACAGTTAGCTCCTTTCTGTAAATTTTTTGATCCAGCTATCACTTACTGTAGCTAATTGATTTTTCTTGATGCTTGCTTTGTTTCCTGAAATCAGCTTTCTTTCATGCTTCATCAGTTTTGTGTAGGCTTTCTCTCTCTGGGGCCCAGTGCCTAGGTGGATGTTCAAATTTAGTTCCCAACAGTTCCCATTGCTCCTTCGGGTTTTTCTTCTAATTTTGGTATTGGATTCCTGGGCTGGCCTAGTGCTTCACCCATTAAGCTGTACTTTCACTGGGTTACACTTCCATTGCTCCTTGGGCTCTGGTTTAATGGGTCTGATCTCTGCCTGCCACTACGCAATAAAATCAGGTCTATGCTTTTATAGATAAACATGAACTGACATTGTTAACAAATTCCCTATATGAGAGATGTGAAGAGGGGAATCTTCTAGAACTCTACAGTCCATGTGCTCTGATGTCACCAAGACATCTGAAATAACTCCACAGAGGCCAGTTTCCCCTTCCCAAATCACATTTTATTTACACATGGAGAGTCCTTAACACTGATCCAGCTCCCTCAGAGCCAGCTCTCAGAGTGAATAGGATCTCTGACACTCCTGTTCCTGTCTGTCGGCCAGAGCTCCCTGATAGGACCAGATTAACTGCCCAAATCAGGGAACTCATATTCAGTAAGGTTCACTGCCTGACCTCATTGCAATCACTGCAGCATCACTCTTTACGCACATGCTCAGTAGCTATTCTTTGAGTAGAGGGAGCATTAAATGTTTACTCCACAAGCATGCAAACTGACCATGTGGTTCAGCAGCAAAAGAATTTAGATAATTCAGCAGGCTAAAAATTAGCAAACAGAATATACTGTGGGTAAATGTCAGTTCATACCTTGGCTGTAGGTATAGAAAAACAGTGTGTTATTTAAATCAATAAATATTACAAAAAAAACTAAGGTGCAGATTGACCTGAGTGTTAGCACTGTATACAGGTTTGTTAGGGCTTTAGGGTTTTTGTATTGCTGTTTGCTGTGATTGGATAAAATCACAATGCATCTGGGAGCTGAGTAAATAAGGCAAGTACCAGCCTCGTTAGCCAATCAGGATAAAGTATTGTGAAATAAGTACGTTTTATATGGTCAAGCGATGAAAGAGTAAGACACAGCCCCATTCAGTACACAGTTTGGGGAATTTGGAGGCAACATGGGAAGTTAATGTAGAGAAGAAGATGCTCTTTGCTTGCTTGTTTTGGTTCATTATTTGTACGGTGCTTTCTTTAGGGAGGCATGGTTGCTCAGTGGTTACCACTGTTGCCTCACAGTGCCAGGGACCCGGGTTCGATTCCAGCCTCGGGCACCTGTCTATGTGAAGCTTACACATTCTCCCAGTGTCTGCATGGGTTTCCTCCGGGTGCTCTGGTTTCCTCCCACAATCCAAAGATGTGCAGTTTAGGTGAAGTGGCCGTGCTAAATTGCCCATAGTGTTCAGGGATATGTAGGCTTAGGTGCATTAGTCAGGGGTAGATATAGGGTAGGGGAATGGGTCTGGGTGGGTTACTCTTTGGAGGGTCGATGTGGACTTGGTGGGCCGAAGGGCCTGTGTCCACACTGTAGGGATTCAGATTCTAATTCTAATTCTTAACAGCATAAATTGAAGACCAGTATCAGGAGCTTAGCACAAAAGAGTGACAACACAGGTAAACCATTAAGTTCATTGGTAAGTGATAGTTACTAATTTGAGTATAATTGGTTACTTTCAGATTGAAGGTAAATAGGGAAAATGTTTACATGCTACAAACTAAAAGACCAGCACAAAATTTCTAAAAAGCCATGTTTAAAAACCAGGTAATTAAAATAGAGATGCCAGGCCAGACGATGTTTTGTAAGAGCATGATGTGGGAGCTAATTGACCCCATTATGGTTCATAGTGACCACGTCTGCAGCAAATGTTGGTTGCTTGAGGAACTCTGGCTCAGACTTGTCGAACAATATTACATGTTTCAGGAGGTACTCACACCCCTTAGATTAACTAACTCAAATCTGATCAGTGGTTAGGGACAGGATAATGTGACTACCGATGAGGTAGTTGAGGGATCCAGGAGGTAGTGTTAAAGGAGCGTCAGCCCTTAAGCCTATCTAATAGCTTTCAGTTTCTTGTTCCTAATGTGGATGAGAGTGGGAGCTGGAGGGAGGATGATCAAATTCACCATACAGCCATGGTAAAGGGAGCCATTTAAGAGGGGAGAGAAAAGAGAAATGTAGTTGTAATCAGGGTAAGGATCTTCAGGGGAATAGACACCATTCTCTGTCGCCAACATCAACAGTCCCAAAGGCTATGTTGCCTGCCTGGTGCTTGGGTTCAGGATATCTCACCCAGGCTGCAGACGAACCTAGAGTGAGAGGGGAAAGATCCAGTTGTCACGGTGCATGTAATGGCTATCATCAAGGCAAAGGTGCTGGGGAAGTTGAAAGATCTGAAGGTGCATAAATCACCCCAGATTTCTGAAGCAGATAGCTGAAAAGATTTGATGGTAATCTTTCAGGAATCACTGCAGTCAGGGAAGATCCCAGAGGACTGGAAAATAGCTAATGTAACACCCCTAATTTAAGACGAGAACGAGGCAGAAGACAGGAAACTATCACCTGACACTATAGCCAGTTAGCGTAACCTCAGTCATTGGTAAGATTTTACAATCCATTATTAATGATGGGATTGCAGGATACCTGAAAGTGCTTGTTAAATCGGGCTTCATCAAAACTAATATGTGACAAATCTGTTTGAATTCCTTGAGATGGTAACAGGCAAATTAGACTAAGGAGGGACATTGGACATGATTTGTTTGGATTTCCAGAATTTGATAAGATGCTGCACAGCAGACTGATAAATAAGACAACAGCCTATGGTGTTAGAGGCAAGGTACTAGTATGGATAGAGTATTGGCTGACTGGCAGAAAGCAGAATTTTGTGGAAGTGGGGAGGCTACAGAAGGAGTTGTACAGTCTAGGAGATTTGGAAAGAAGTGACAGATAGAAAGCTGTAGCGTTATGCAATTTGGCACTAAGAATAGAGACATAGGCTGTTTTCTAAGCAGGGAAAGGCTTTATTAATCTGAAGCACAAAGGGACTTGGGAGTCCTAGATCAGGATTCTCTTCAGGTTAACATATAGGCTCAGTTGGCAGATATGAAGGTAAATGCAATGTTAGCATTCATTTCATGAGGGCTAGAATACAAGAGCAAAGATGTATTGCTGAAACTGTATAAGGCTCTGGTCAGACTGTGTTTGGAATATTGTGAGCAGTTTTGGATCACTAATATGAGGAACGATGTGCTAGCATTGGAGTGGAGCCAGAGGAGGTTTACCAGAATTGAAGGGTTTGCCATGTAAGGAGCAGTTAGACGATAAGACCATAGGACATAGAAGCAGAAATTAGGCCATTCAACCGATCGAGTCTTATCATGGATGATAAGTTTCTCAAGCCCATTCTCCAGCTTTCTCCCCGTAACCCTTGATTCCCTTTATATTCAAGAACCTATCTATCTCCATCTTAACTATACTCAATAACCTGGCCTCCACAGCCTTCTGTGGCAGTGAATTCCATAGATTCACCACCCTCTGGCTGAAGAAGTTTCTACGTAAAAACAATGACTGCAGATGCTGGAAACCAGATTCTGGATCAGTGGTGCTGGAAGAGCAGAGCAGTTCAGGCAGCATCCAACACGCTGCTCGTTGGATGCTGCCTGAACTGCTGTGCTCTTCCAGCACCACTGATCCAGAATGAAGAAGTTTCTGCTTATCTCCATTCTAAAAGGTCTTCCTTTTAGGCTGTGCCCTCAGGTTCTCGTCTCTCCTACCAATGGAAACATCTTCCCAACAATTGCTCTGTCCATTGAGTATTCTGTAAGATTCAATTAGAACCTCCTTCATCCTTCTAAACTCTGAGTATCGACCCACAGCCCTCAAACATTCCTCATGTGTTAAGCTATTCATTCCTGTGACCATTCCTGTGATTCTCCAATGAACATGCTCCAGAGACAATATATCCTTCCTGAGATACAGGGCCCAAAACTGTGACTATCATCCAAATGTGGCCTGACCAGAGCCTTTAGAACCTCAGAAGTATATTGCTGCTTTTATATTCAAGTCCTCTCAAAATAAATGCCGACATTGCATTTACCTTCCTAACTGCAGACTCAACCTGCAAGTTTACCTTGAGAGAATGTTGAACTAGAACTACCAAGTCTCTTAACACTTCGGATTTATGAATTTTCTCCCCATTTGGAAAATAGTCCATGCCTCTATTCTTTCTGCCAAGGTGCATGACCTCAGACCTTCCCACATTGTATTCCATCTGCCGTTTCTTTGCCCACTCACCTAACCGGTCCAAATCTTTCTGCAGCCTCCCTACCTCCTCAATGATACTTGTTCCTTGATCTATCTTTGTATCATCTGCAAACTTAGCCAGAATGCCTTCAGTTCCTTTATCTAGATCATTAATGTATAAAGTGAAAGGTGTGGTCCCAACACTGCGTCTTATGAAACACCACTTGTCACCGGCTGCCATCTTGAGAAGGATATTTTTATCCCCACTCTTCTTTCTGCCAGAGAGCCACGCTTCCATCCATGCTAGTGCGTTGCCACTAACACCATGGGCCCTTATCTTACTCAGTAGCCACCAGTGCGGCATGTTGTCAAAGGCTTTCTCGCAGTCCAGGTAGATAACATCCTTTGGTTCTCCTTGGTCTAATCTGCTGCTACTTCCTCAAAGAATTCTAACAGATTTGTCAAGCATGACCTCCCCTGATGAAATCATGCCGACTTTGCCCTATTTTACCAGGCACTTCTAAGTATTTAGAAATCTCATCCTTCACAAAGGATTCCAGGATCTTACCCACGACCAACATTAAACTAATGGGTCTGTAATTTTTTGACTTCTATCTTACTCCCGTTTTAAACAGGGGTGTTATGTTAGTGATTTTCCAGCCCTCTGGGACCCTCCCTGATTCCATCATTCCTGAAAGATTACCACTAATACTTCCACTATCTCTTAAGTATCTCTCTTAGAACTCTGGGGTGCAGTCCATCTGGTCCAGGTGATTTATCTACCTTCAGGCCATTCAGTTTTTCTAGCACCTTCTCCTTGGTGATGGCCACCATACTCTGCTCTGTCCCCTCACTCTCCTGAATATTTGGGAAATTACATACACCTTCCACTGTGAAGGCTAATACAAAGTAATTATTCTGTTCCTCAGCCATTTCTTTATTCCCAACTACTATCTCTCCTGTGTCATTTTCCAGAGGCCCATTGCCTCTCTTTTGCCCTTTATATAGCTAAAGAAACTCTTACAGTCTTCCTTTATATTACTGGCTAGCCTACCCTCATTTTAGTCTTCTCCCTCCTTATTTCTTTTTTTGTTGACTCTGTTGGTCATTGTAAGCTTCTCAATCCTCTTGTTTCCCACTGCCCTTCACTAAATTGCATGCTTTCTCTTTTGCTTTTATGCTATCCCTGACTTCCCTAGTCAGCCATGGTTGTTTCATCCTCCTTGTACCATGCTTCTTTTTCCTTGGGATGAGTCTCTGCTGTGCCTCCTGAATTACTCCCAGAAACTCCTGCCATTGCTGTTACACTGTCTTTCCTGCTAGGGTCCTCTCCCAGTCAATTCTACCCAGCTTCTCCCTCATGCCTCTGTACTTGCCTTTATTTGGCTAAAATACTATTGCCTTTGATTCTATCTTCTCTCTCAAATTACAGATTAAATTCAATTATGTAATGATCATTGCTACCTCAGCATTCCTTCACCTTAAACTCCCTTATCAAGTTTGCCTCATCGCACACTAAATTCAGTATTGCCTGTTCCCTAGTGAGTTCCACCACAACTGCTCCAAAATTCCATCTTGTAGACATTCCACAAATGCCTTTTCTTGCAATCCACTGTCAACCTGATTTTCACAGTCTATCTGCATAGCAAAATCCCCCATGATCACTGTAACTTTATCTTTCCTACACATCTTTTCTATCTCCTGATATGTCTTGTGCCCCAGCTCCTAACTATTGTTTGAAGGCCTATACATGACTCCAACTGTTTTTAACCTTTGCAAATCCTCAATTCTACCCACACAGAATCAACACCATCTGACCCCACTTCATTTCTTACTATTAATTTAATTTCATTTCTTACGAAGAAGGCAATCCCACCCCCTCTGCCCACCTATCTATCTTTTCGATAGTATGTATATCCTTGAATATTCAGCTCCCAGTCCTGATCCCCTTGCAGCCATGTCTCTGTGATGCCTATGACATCATACCTGCCAATTTCGAGCTGTGCCACAAGCTCATTTACCTTATTCCTTATACTGCATGTATTCAGGAATAACACCGTAAGTCCTGTATTAACCATCCCTCTTCTCATTGTCATTCATTTGTCCAGTGTGCTTGACGTTGGATTGCTAACCCATTCCATACACTCTGTCCTACATGTGTCTGTGCTAGAGATTTTAATAAGCTCTCCTGAGTTCTGTTCTCTTACCTCCTCTTTTAATTTGGGTTTTCTAATTTCCCCTATAACTTAACCCCACCCACCCACCCACTCACTTATTAACTATTTAGTTTGGAGCCCTCTCTACAGCCCTAGTTATGAAATTTGCTTAGACTCTAGTCCAAACACGATTCAGGTGAAGAACATTCTCGTCTTCCCCAGTATTGGTGCCAATGTCCCATGGATTCGAACCCATTTCTCTCACACCAACCTCTGAGCCACACATTTGCCTGCTTAATCTCATTGATTCTGTGCCAATTAGCTCATGGCTGAGGTAGATTAGATTCCCTACAGTGTGGAAATGGGCCATTTGGCCCAATAAGTCCACACCAACCCTCCAAAAAGTAACACACCCAGACCCATTTCCCTCTGACTAATGCACCTAACACTATGGACAATTTAGCATGGCCAATTCACATGACCCGCACATCTTTGGATTGTGGGAGGAAACCCATGCAGACATGGGGAGAATGTGCAAACTCCACATAGACAGTCGCCCGAAGCAGGTCCCTGGTACTGTAAGGCTGCAGTGCTAACCACTGAGCCACCATACGGTCGCAAATCCAGTAGTAATCCAGAGTCATAGAGTCATAGAGATGTACAGCATGGAAACAGACCCTTCGGTCCAACCTGTCCATGCCGACCAGATATCCCAACCCAATCTAGTCCCACCTGCCAGCACCAAGCCCATATCCCTCCAAACTCTTCCTATTCATATACCCATCCAAATGCCTCTTAACTGTTGCAATTGTACAAGCTTCCACCACATCCTATGGCAATTATTACCTTTTTGGTTCTGCTTTTTTAATTTAGGTCTTAGCTGTTCATACTCCCTTAGCAGAACTTCTGCCCTAGTCTTATTTATGTCATTGATACCTATGTGAACCATGACCACTGGATCTTGACTCGCTCACTCCAAGTTCTTCTGCAGCCCAGATGATATATCCTGAACCCGAGCACCAGGCAGGCAATACAACTGTTGGGACTCTCAATCCTGGTCACAGAGGACAGTGTTTATGCCCCTAACTCTACTATCCCCAATTACAACAACATTTCTCTTCTTTCCCCCCACTTGAATGACTCCCTGCACCACAGTGCTGTGGTCAGTCGGTTCAGCCTCCCTATAGTCCCCATTCCCATCCACATGCAGAGCAATACTTTTGAATCTGTTGGACAAGCATAATGGCGACTGCAACTCTACCTCCTGGATCCCTCTACCTGCCTCACTCTCAGCCACGTTCTGCTGATCCTAACCACTGGTTGAATTAGAGTTAGTTAGTCTAATGGGTGTGACTGTCTCCTGAAACACAGCATCCTAGTAACTCTCCCCTTCCCTGCTGTGTCACAATATTTGAAGCTCAGATTGCAGCTCATTGAGTCCAAGCCAGAATTCTTCCAACAACAAACATTTACTACAGACATGGTCACTGGGAACCACAATGGGGTCCACCAGCTCCCACATCATGCAGATATAACACATTATCTGACCCTCCATCCTTATTTTATTGGACTTATTCTGAATTTGGGTCTTTTCTTAAATTTTTAACTGTGTTTGTACCTCTGTTTACACGAGTTGTAAACAATAAGTTAACAAAGGTTCAATTTAACACAGATTCAAATTTAGCAGAACCCCTTACTGGCCAATCAAATCACAGTCTTCCTGTGATGTCACCTTTCAGTTTCCCACTCAGATTCTGAAACAGGATCACCCACCTGCCCAGACAACTTTCCACTCAGCTCCAAGTCCATGTGGTAAGTGTTTACACCATTTACTTTCCCAAGTTGAAGAATCTGAGTCTGTACTCAGCAGAGTTTAGAAGGATAGGGGGGAATCTGATTTAAAGAATACTAATGGGCCAGGATTACATGGTCTTGAAGAAGATCTTTCACTGGTAAGAGAGTTGAAGACCTGAGACCACAGCCTCAGAGTGAAGGGACGACCCTTTTTAACTGAAATGAGAAGGAGTTTCTTGAGCCAGACCGTAGTTAATGTATGAAAATCATTGTTATAAAGAATGGAAATAAATTGGTTCCTGATTGATTTGGGGATCCAGGGTTCTGGGGAGAAGGCAGGAGAATGGAATTGAGAAACATATCAGCTGTGATCAAATATTGGGGCAGATTCAATGGGCTGAATGGCCTAATTCTGCTCCTTATGTTTTTATTAATAGCGTGACTGAGAAAATGTCAGCCAGGAAGGGAAATCACGATGATGAAAGAAAGATTGGATTAAGAAAGAGAAAAGATGAAATGGAAAGGAAATGTGAAACTTTAAAAACAAATTTAAATTTTAGATTTGAAAATCTTCAACAAAAATGAAAATCTGAAGGAATGTAACTCCACATTTGTAATAATTAAACTTCAATGCCAGACAGGCTCATCAGTTATGATTAGCACCTATAATGTCATTAAGTGTATTATTCTAGACAACTGATTGTGAAAAATAGGTGCAAAGCCTGATCTTTGCACACTTTATAAGATTTTATTTGACAGATACATATTACAAAATGCATCTCTAAATCTAGTCACCAAAGGTGCAGTACACTCGAATTCATAAAATCCCCACCAAAATATTGTACAATAAACAAAAAGGTTACTTGAATTTGAAATAACTTGACTCAACTTACTTACATGAGATTAGATCATATTAATCATACAAGCACAAGAACATCATTTTATTTACTGGAAGACAGACAGAAACACATTGTTTCCCTAAAGTTAATAGCACACCACCAGGTCTCCAACAGCAACTTTGGATTTCTGGATTTATTCTTGCCGCTGACCTCAATTTTCTGCAGCCTTTTTATTTAAATATCGGTGAACATTATTCGCAACATTGTTATTTTGATGGTAAATTATGGACCATCAGGTTAATCTGACATATTCAGGATTCTAGTTATAGTTGTATCAACCAAAGTGAGACCCTGCATTCTTAGCTATTTTCGAGGATGTCATTTTCAGTTGTGATAGTCAGTGCATCAACAACATTATACATAATATGCTTGTGCCTGACATTAACACTTATCTAATTGGACATAAGCTGTGATTTCCTTTTTGATTAATTTGATCACTCCCGTGCATGCAGCTTCATTTTGTGTTATGAAGAAATGTGATTTGTAAATGGAAAAGTGCATAAAATACCAGGAATTATTACTGGGCTCTGCACTAACAAGAAATTGATCTGCAGAATACATTGCATGCAATTTTTACAAAACCCTCTCTCGATTTCAAGAAATTAACCATCTATATCATATAATTTGGGATAATAAATCAACAGGAGATTTTAAATTAAATAATATGGCCAAAATCCATTTTGTGAGAATTCATTTGAGTTAGATGACCTTATTGACAGTAATTTAGGCTTCAGCATACAGCAGTACTGGAGACCAATTTTATATGTCAAATACTGGGTTGTTCAGCATTTTAGAACATCCAGTGACTGCTTTCTGTCATTTTACTAGGATGAACAAAGCTAGGCTAAGGGCCCTCGGCTATAGCATGTGCAAAGTATTATTCTTACAAGAATTTGGTCATCCTTCATTCCTGTAATAGCAAATATCTTTAAACAAACTATGTTAGTCCATTGCAAAACACAATACTTAAAACGTATTATAATTAGTGATTCGCATTTTGATATTCACATTATGAAGACTGATTACAGAAGTTGTTTCCCTAAATGTTCATATGAAAGATTCAGTCACAATGTAACTAAATTAGTTTGTGGTTACATTTATTTCCTTTCAATTCAATATATGGTGTCACTTTTAAAGAGAATAATAAGGTTGCTTGTAATCATATTTATGTGTGAAGAAATATAGATTTAAAAAACAGTTTAAGCCATCTTGGAAGCAGCTGTTCTGTGTTTCCATTTGGTGTCATAGCTACAAAGAGCCTACTTTGCATTCTGATCTCTGAAAGACTGATTAATGTGGTCTGGGGGAAGACTGTCAGAAATGGCAGACTGAATCAAGGGATTTTCATTCAACATCCAAATGACACACAGCAGCAAGAGAATTAAGTAGATGACGAACCAATGCCCTTTTGCCTGCGGATGAAGATGAGATTGCAAAGTTATAAACCTCAACATGACATTTCACAGGATTAAGACTCTCTATGATTCTACCGTAGGTTTTAATCACTCAGCTTTCTTGATCAGAAGTGCTTCAGCCTGAGCTCTGTGTGTTTGCCGAAGTCCTCACTGGAGCATCTTACAAGCATATATCCACAGAGAAGCCACACGCCATGGCTGAGTGAGGGGAATTATGGGCTTCTAGGTACTTAATTAAAAAATTAAGCAGAAAAGCTCTTGCGTCAACATTCACAAGCAGTTAGTATTGTGGAATACCACTATAATTGAGTTTACTTGCAAATGTTTACATGTGGACTGCAGTAGTTTCATGTTCATTTTACTCCACGCTGTTAATTTGGGTTCTGAATCTGTGCCGCATGCTGATCTTTCCTATTTTACTGAGCCATCTGGTAGATTCAGTTTTGAAAATAAAAGCAGGAGCACCACAGTAGATTTGGCAAAGATCACAGTAAGGAACATACTGCATCACATTCATGAATTTACACTACTAGCATTGGCCTTTCTTTCTGTGTTTTTTCTTTCTCAGAATAAAAAAACCTGAAGAAACATGATAACACACTGGTCCAGATTTCCCAGTCAAAGTAATGGCGAGACTAATGATACTCACTGTTATTTAAGCGCAAATAGTATAAACAGCAGCAGGCATGCAGTTAAACTGAGAAGTCTAAAAATTATTGTCTAAAAATTATTGTCTAACTTTCTGTATATCACCGTTGGCTTCAGAAAAAAATAACTCTTGATGTCTAGATTATCATTGACATACATTCAATGGCATAAAAGTGAAATATTTGTGTGACAGATATGAACTAATCTTGCCATAGATAGTTCTAGTTAAAGAAAGTAATTTCATTTTTGAATACCTTTTCCAAGTTAACAGTGTCAATTACAGTCAAGTCCACCTCTCCAACACTAAAAAAAAACTACTTATTATAATTCGGAGGAGCTGATGTTGGACTGGGATTTAGAAAGTTAAAAATCACATGATACCAGGTTATGGTCCAACAGGTTTATTTAGAAACACCAGCTTTCAGAGTTCTGCTCCTTCATCAGGTGATTGTCACAACCACTGAAGAAGAAGCAGCGCTCCGAAAGCCAGTGCTTTCAAATAAACCTGTTGGACTCTAACCTCGTGTTGTGTGATATTTATTATAAGTGTACAATCTCATTCTTTCAAATTTTAATTGTGATAAATTTATAAACATCATTTTTTAATTAAATAAAATAATTAATTTTCCTTTCTTTTGTTTACTTTCTTTCAATCCAATCTTTCTTCCTTCTCTTTATTTCGCTTTCTGTACTTCTGTTAATTGTAAGAATTCACTTTAGTTGTCATTTAGCTCTCAGTCCTTGCAATGTTAATTCATAGGTCCTGATATTTGCTTCTGGGTCACATTCACAGAAGCAAGAGCAATCCAGGCTGTTCTCACTGCCCAGTTTCAGTGGCTGAGTTGGGGGAGGTGACTGGGTTGCATTGGAAGTTAAGATTAGAGTGGTGTTGGAAAAGCACAGCAGGCCAGGCAGCATCAGAGGAGCAGGAAAATCGACGTTTTGGACAAAATCTCTCCATCAGGAATCAAGTGGGATTGTGATGAATCAGTCTCATGGCTTCAGCTGTGCATCTAAAAATTAAAGTAAAAAACATTGCTCCACCCTATACACCCCTTGAGCTAAAAACGCTTCCACACCCCATCTGTTATGTGACAACTTGTACCCATCTCCGACAGCAACTTAGTTCCAGTTCATGATGATTTATAGTTCCACTTTTGCCTCATCACCTGTAACACCAACTCACCTAATATCTACTAATAAAAGGAATAGTGTTCTATTATTTAAAATTCTATGTTGCAGATTACACTCTGTTGAAAAATATTCTCTAATTTAAAAAAAATATTTTGACAGCTATTCACAGATCTGTTGCCTCATGGCAATTCTTGACAGCTTTGACATATCTTAAAAGTTTTTGACAGGTTTGACAGTTCTTGATGTCTCTTGATAATATTATACTTATTTCACATCATTATAGTTCTGAGATATTTATGCAGCTTTTATACACAGTCTTCTCAGTTAATCCCATTGGATAACTCACACTCTATATGTATCCCAGAATCTTATCCATGGGTTATCATATCTCTTTAAAAGAATACCCTGGATCTCCAAATGAATCCCCAAAACTCAAACCTGCGTGCACTCTAGGTTACCAGTCCACATTTTATGGTCATAAACCAAGTGAGCATTGAGGAAATGTGAGCTCTTCATCATGCAAAATCTGACTGGCTGGTAACTAGGTGCCTTGATGGCCATGTAAGAATAATCAATGGTAATCTACAGCAAAGGGAATCCATCAAAGGAGATGAAGCTCAGTGTACTCTGCAAAGTCACATCTCTCCATAAAGAAGCAAAGAAATTCAGCTCGCTGTGAATTTGATGCCCACCATCTTGACATAATGAAAAGTGCTGCGAAATATGAGGTCTTTGGCAATAACTGCACAGTCTCTGCAACTATTTGCCTGGAGATTTGCTATCTCTTGCATCACTGGCTCTTGGTCGTCTCAGGTTAGTGCTTGGCTACAGCAATAATGCTACGCTATGAGTGTGGCCTTCATGACATTTTTGCCCTTTGTTCCTTTCCTCTGCTTTCCTGCTGTCAACAGGATTACCCCTCCAGAAGGTGATGTTGCTCCTTATTGGCATTAGTTTGTAACTGCATACGACAGCCTTGTGCCAACTTGTCTGCACCTACACTGATCAGCCCGTGCAGTGCTCAAAGGCTTACTGCCCACAATGCAGTAAATGAAGAGCTTAATATTACAGCAAGAGGGCGAGCTTTATTCTAAGTTAAGGAGATCTTAGGGGTGCAAGAGACTCTGAATTTTAGATTAGACTGTAAATGTAGACATCCAGCATTATAGAGAAACAACAAAGGATAGATTCTACGAAGAGGCAACCTTCTGACTCTGGGGAGAAGCACAACCCATAAGCAACAGTTGCAACAGTCCTAGATGTCTCCCAGAGCAAACATCTTTTGGAAATTAATGGCATCACTATCTTAATTGCACATGAGTAATTGCTTATTAGACAGGACACAAAATAAATCAATGTCCACATGCTTAAACCTCAGTTGGAGTCAATGCTTACTTTAGAAGAGAAGAATGGAAAGTTCCTTCAGCAATATATGAAACTATTGAATGTTTTATGAAAATTGCTTCTATGTTACCTATTAAAATATATTTTCTAATTTGATGTAATTGAAAGCTTAGACAAGGAATTTACTAAATTATTAGAAGATATAGATTTAAAGTAATATTTTCTCCCATATACAAGCAAAGAAGAAAATAATAAATTGATTGTTTCTTTTATCACACTCAGTTTGCTTTCATTTCGAACTTTTAACCAATTTCTCTGGAATAATACTCTTTTACACAAATGTTCTTTGCATTCCAGAATCCATTGATTTTCTTTTTATTTTAAATAACATTAGTTTCTGTAAATTTGTTTAATTTTCTGCGTAAGTAAATATTCCTAAAATGATACCCAAATTACGGGTAAAATCGAGAACATTAATGAACCTTTCTAATTACAATATCTATCATGTCTGTGCTCCCTTGGGAACAATAACGCAATAAAACACAACAGTTTGGGGTTTCTTTTGAGAGAACTATTAAGATGGTGAAAACTGATAGTCAAATATTTTGCTTATTACAAAATTCTCCCAGGATGAAACATGAGTAGAACTAGATTATGTTTTCATAAACTGCAAAAATTAAAAGATAATATTATTAAGCAATGAAAAATTGTGCAGTATTACAATTAACTCACACAGATTCCCACATCATTTTCCAATTCCTATGTAAATCTTAAAGTTAATTTAATCCATCCAACTCATGTGCATGATGAAAGTGTTTACTCCTCATCCTCACACAACATGACTCCTCACAGATGTCAGTACTAATTAGTAATGGAGGGATACATATGAATTATTCTATTTGTTTGAAGACAACTTGGTAAGATAGCTATTAGAAATAAATAATAGCATTTACTTGTTATCAAGAGAACGTCTTACAAATATTTTGATAGATTATTGAATGGGTATTAATTTAATTTCATCTACTGTATTATTGATATTTTATGATAGTTTGGAAATCAACCCTTTTACTGGTTTCTGGACTTATCATCAGATTCAGCAACTTTTGATCATAACCACTGCTCTCAATGCTTTGGCAGCAGATGCTGGCAATGATTCTGCTGTTCATTTAATTACTCCTGTCTTATGTCTTAGCACACACTGATGTTTTGTTATTTGCTCGCTGACCATGCCCAGTTTCTGCCTCTCTGAGTATTGTAAAGAGATATCAAAGGTATCAATGTAGATACTCCTTTTGAGTTTAGTTATGTTATTGTGTATTACATGTGCTTATAGAATCACAGCAAGACCAAGTATTGGGACAGTTTCAGAAACTAGCAACGGGCCATCAAGAAGTAGACAACAAAAAAACAGAACATGACAACAAACAGAAATATAAAAACTGAAGCTTTCAAGTTACAAAATGAAAGACAGTAATTTAAGTAAACTCAGGTCCTCAAGAAACAGAGAGGGGAGAAACTGTCATAATGACAGGAGAAAATGGCAGAGCCACTGAACATAATTTGGTGTCTATATATATCAAACATAAATTACAATCCAGGAATCAAGGATAAATAGGTGCAAAAAGGAATGAAAAATATTACAGAATTTAATATCAGCAGAGAAAAAGCACTGGAGAAACTTAATGAACTAAAATGAATAAAATCCCCAGAATCCAAACACCTACATCCAAGCAACGTAAAAGAGACAACAGATGTAATGAAGGTTTAATATATGATATTGTTATTTCTTACTGTTATTTGGGAAGATCGATTTGCAAGTTAGTGTACATATGTTGATAGTTTCCAATTTTGTGCAAGTGAATATTTGGGGGCCAGAAACTTATTCATTTAAACAGTAGATTTCCAGCATTCCCAGTAAATCATATGACTTATGCTGAATGACTCTATAAGCCACCTGGTGAAATAAGTATTTACTAAACTGGACTTTTTAAATCGAGGTATGAGGCCAAAAGTAGGTTCAGTTCAGAAGTAAAGATCCAAAACAGCAGATGAGCTACTTATCAACCTCAAAATTGAGGAAAGATTGGTGTATTAATCTGTCCTTGTATCTCATGCACAGACAGAGAGAATTACATCTGATGGAAGTGTATTAAATCCCCTGATCAGGTGTACCCGAGAACTCTGTGGGAAGCTAGAGAAGTGATTGCTGGGCCCCTTGCTGAGATATTTGCATCATCGATAGTCACAGGTGAGGTCCTGGCAGACTGGAGGTTGGCAAACGTGGTGCAACTATTTAAGAAAGGTGGTAAGGAAAAGCCATCGAACTATAGACCGGTGAACCTGGCATCAGTGGTAGGCAAGTTGTTGGAGGGAATCCTGTGTGATGGATTTATATGTGTTTGGAAAGGCAAGGACTGATTAGGGACAGTCAGCATGGCTTTGGGCATGGGAAATCATGTCTCATGAGTTTGATTGAGTTTTTTGAAGATGTAACAAAGAGGATTGATGGTGGACATGATCTATATGGACTTCAGTAAAGCATTCAACAAGGTTCCTCATGGGAGACTGGTTAGAAAGGTTAGATCTCATGGAATACAGGGAGAACTATCCATTTGGATGGAACTGACTTGAAGGTAGAAGACAGAGGTGGTGGTGGAGGGTTGCCTTTCAGATTGGAGGCCTGTGATCAATGTTGTGCCACAGGGATCAATGTTGAGTCCACTGCTTTACATCATTTTATAGAAATGATTTAGCTGTGAACATAAGAGGTTTGGTTAGTAAATTTGCGGATAACACCAGAATTGAAGGTGTAGTGGGTACTGAAGAAGGTTACCTCAAAGTATAACAGGATCTTGATCGGATGGGCCAATGGGCTGAGAAGCGGCAGATGGAGTTTATATTAGATAAATACGAGGTGCTGCATTTTGGAAAAGCAAATCAGAGATGGACTTATACACTTAATGGTAAGGTCCTAGGGAAGGTTGTTGAACAAAAAAGACCTTGGAGTGCAGGTTCATAGTTTTTTGAAAATAGAGTCACAGGTAAATAGCATAGTGAAGAAAGTGTTTGGTATGCTTTATTTTATTGGTCAGAGTATAGGAGTTAGGAGGTCATGGTGCAGCTGTACAGGACATTGATTCGGTCACATTTGGAAGATTGTGTGCAATTCTGGTCTCCCTCCTATCGGAAGGATGTTGTGAAAGTTGAAAGGGTTCAAAAAAGATTTACAAGGATGTTACCAGGGTTGGAGGATTTAACTATAGGGAGAGGCTGAATAGGCTGGGTCTGTTTTCCCTGGAGTGTTGGAGGCTGAGGGGTGACCTTATAGAGGTTTATAAAATCGTGAGGGGCATGGGTAGGATAAACAGACAAGGTCTTTTCCTTGGGGTGGGGGAGTCCAGAACTAGATGGCATAGGTTTAGGGTGTGAGGGGAAAAATTTAAAAGGACCTGAGGGGCAACGTTTTTACACAGAGGGTGGTGCATGTATGGAATGAGCTGCCAGAAGAAATAGTGGAGGCTGGTAAAATTACAGCATTTAAAAGATATCTGGATGGGTATATGAATAAAAAGGCTTTAGACGGATATAGTGCTGGCAAATGGCACTGGATTAAGTTAAGGTATCTAATCAGCATGGACGTGTTGGACCGAAGGGTCTGCTTACGTGCTGTACATTTCTATGACTCTATAACTCTATAAGTCACTGAAAGAAAACACTTGTGATCTTGTCAGATGATAAGAGGTGTCTGTAAAGATGTCGCTGCAAAAAAAGTTGCTAATTTCTCTTTGCTGTTTATGATAAGGACTTTCCAAATTGTCATATTTAATTGTTTGCATAGGCGATACCACTATTTAATATGGGAACAATTGAACAAATGAGAAAACACAGGCCTGTTATCCTGATTTGATTCATTGGGATATGCTGAAATATATTATTAAGGAAATCTAAATAATGCACATAGAAAATCATAGTATGATTAGACAAAGTCAGCATGGTATTTGACAAATTTATTAGAGTTTTTTGACAATATAACAAGAAGAGTAGACAACGTGCCATATAAAAGGTTAGCATGCAAGTCAACAGTCATACATTGGAAGTAATATATTTCCATGGATAGGGGATTTATAATGGACCGGCAGCAAATTGCAGGCATAACGGAAATTATCTTCAGTTAGCAAGCTGAGCCATTTACAATCAATTGGTATAAAGACATGCTCATGTCAAGAATTCATTTCACAGCATCAGCTGTGGACAAACAGTGGACCATTTTAGAAGACTGAAAAATGGACATTACCTGAAAGTCAAAAAGATGGCTGCCAACTTGCATTACTATGTAGTCCACATTCCACTCCATTGAGATGGACACAAAAGGTTTACAAAGACCCGACCAAATGCAAGAATCCTTGGAGATATGGAAACAGCATCTTGCCCACAGTGTCAAAAGTGGAGATCTATTATATTTGACAGTGGAAGAAAAGACTATTCTGAAGTTAATCATTTGGACAAAAGAACTCAATTTTCATACGATAATGTGAGATAATAATCAGATTATGAAATATACAATGAAAGTTTGAACTTCTGATGTCAGTTATAGAAAAGTCATATGATCAAACAATCTATATGTATATTGGCCATAGAGTCATAGTCATAGAGGTATCCAGCACGGAACCAGGCCCTTCAGCACAATTCATCCATGACAACGAGCTTTCCTAAACCGAACTAATCTTATTTGCCTGTGATTGGTCTATATCTCTCTACACCTTTCCTATCCATGTACCTGTCCAAATGTTGTTTGTAAATGTTGTAATTGTACCCACCTGTTCAACTTCTTCTGTTCCATATACACACCATCCTCTGTGTCAAAACGTTGTTCCTCTGGTCCCTTTTAAATGTTCCCTCTCTCACCTTAAACCTGTGCCCTCTAGTTTTGGATACCCCTACCTTGGTGAATAGGCCTTGGCTATTCACTCTATCTATACCTCTCATGATTTTAAAAACCTTTTCAAGGTCACCCCTCAGCCTTATACACTTCAGGGAAAATAGTCCTAGCTTATTCAGCCTCTCCTTATAATTAAAACCTTCCAGTCTTAGTAACATCTTTGAAAATCTTTTTTGGACCCTTTCCAATATAATAAGATACATCCTATAGCAGGATGACCAGAATTGTACACAGTATTCCAAATGTGGCCTTACCAATGTCTTGTTCAGCCATAGCATGATATCTCAACACCTGTACTCAATCTCTCACGAATGAAGTCAAGCATGCATCCCTCGATCTCTCTGTTCAATAGCACTCTGCATGATCCTAACATTAACTATAAGTCCTGCTGTGATTTGTCTTGCCAAAATGCAACACCTCTCTATCTGCCATTCCTTGGCCCACTAGCCCAGTTCATCATTGTGCATTTAATTGACTTTTCTCACTGTTCATTATACCATCAATTTTCGTGTCAATCGCAAAATTACTAACCATACCTCCTATATTCTCATTCAAATCATTTGTATAAATGATGAACAACAGTGAATTCTTGCATCACATCGCTGATCACAGGTTTATCACCTGAGAAACAGCCCTCTAGGACCACCCTCTGTCTCCAACTGTTGATCCAATTTTGTATCCATTTCACTAGCCCTCTCTGGATTCCATGTGATCTAACCTTTCTAACCAGTCTACCATGTGGTACCTTGTTGAAGGCCTTGCAAAAGTATTCGTAGACAATGTCTACTGCACTATCTTCATCGACTTCATTGGTCACCTCTTCAAAAAACTTAATCAAATTTGTGAAATACGATTTCCCATGCACAAAGCCATGCTGACTATTCCTAATCAGTCCTTGCCTTTCCAAATGCATGTCGATCCTATCTCTCGGAATCTACTCCAGCAACTTACCCCCCACTGACTTTAGGCTCACTGGCCTGTAGTTCTCAGCCTTTTCCTTTCTTACATAATGATACAACATTAGACACCATCCAGAGTTTTGGCACCTCACCCATGACTGTTGATGACACAAATATGTCTGCCAGGGCCCTGCAATTTCTTCTGTAGCTTCCCACATTGTCCTGGATACACCTGATCAGGTCCTGGGGATTTATTCATCCTTTATGTAATTTAAGACCTCCAGTACCACCTCTTCTGTATTGTGGTCTCTTTTCAAGATATTATTATTTACTTCCTTGAGTTCCTTAATTTCCATACTTTTCTCTGCAGTAAATACTGATGAGAAATATTTGTTTTGGATCTCACCCATCACCTGTGGCTCCACACATAGATAAACTTGTTAATCTTTAACGGGCCCTATTCTCTCTCTAATTGCTGTTTTGTCCTTAATATACTGTGGAATCTCTTTGGATTCCCATTTACCTTTGTTGTCATATCACATTTTTGCACTCCTGATTTTCTTCTTAAACATACTCTTATACCGTCAAGACATTCACTTGATCCCAGCTATCTATATATGCCTCCTTCTTTTTTCTTGACCACAATATCTTTCGTCATTCAGTGTTCCCTCCTCCTTTCAGCCTTGCCCTTCACACTAACAGGAACATGCTGGCTCTGAACTCTCGTTATCTCGCATTTGAAAGCCTCCCACTTGCCAGATGTTCCTTTACCTATGAACAGCCAACCCTACTGAACTTTTGAAAGTTCCTGTCTCATGCCATCAAAATTGGCCTTGCCCCAATTTAGAACTTTAACTTGTGGACCAGACTTATCCTTTCCATAACTAGGTAAAAACTAATAGAATTACGGTCACTGGTTCCAAAGTGATCTACCACTAACACCTCAGTCATTTATCCTACCTTATTTCACAAGAGAAGATCAAGTTATGCGTTTTCTCTAGTTGCACAACTTACTTTGAAAGTTTTTTGAACACAGTTAACAAATTCCTCTCCATCCAAGCCCTTAACACTCTAGGAGTCCTAGTTTATGTTTGGAAAGGTAAAATCCCCTACCACTACTATTATTCTTACAGCTATCTGCAATCTCCTTATATATTTGCTCCTCAATTTCCCACTTACTATTATGGGACCTATAGTACAATCTGATCAAAGTGATCACTCCCTTCTCATTTCCCAGTTCCACCCATATAGTTTCATTAGACTATCCCCCAGGAATATCCTCTCTAATTACTGCCATGATGTATTCCTTAATCAAAAACACCAATCCTCCTCCACTCTTGCCTCCCCTTCTTTCCATCTTATAGTGTCTATACACCCAAACATTGAACTGTCAGTCCTAGATCTCCCTCAGTCATGTTTCTGTAATTCTTATGATATCTCACTCCTACGATCCCATCCATGCCTTGGAGTTCATCTGCCTTACCTATCAGGCTTTTTACATTGAAACAATTGCATTCTAATTCATCCATCTTCCCTCATTCTCTATTGTGCTGTTGCCTGCCTTGCCGATCTAGCTTGTTCTTTTTAACTTCTGTACCAGGGACAAACTTCTCTCTTGTCTCACTATTGTTTAAAGTCCCATCCCCTGCTATATTAAATTGTTCATGCTCAAACTTCAATTGATCACTCACTAGTATCATGCAATCTGCACTTTTCTGAAGTTTCCACTTATATCAACCATGTTTCATTTGGTTCCACAAGCTTCCACCATGTTTCCTGTATTATATTTGTGTGACTTGTGAAGGAGACAACAAATGTACATTTTTGCCTGAAGCTGTTTTCAGTTTTATGTCATAGTGCCATTTTTGACTGCACTATTTGTGTCAACTTTAACAGTCACGTTTGAGGAAGCAGATCAAATGTGCTCTTAATCTACTGTTCATCAAAAGCCCAGCACGGGTATATGTTGTAGCAGAATGCGGAGTTGTTTTACAAAATCAGCAGGATATTATCTAGCTGCTGTTTCACACTTTGTTTTCAACAGCAATGCAGCTCTTGTTTCTCAAGTGCTTCTTTGACTATCTTAACAGATCTTTCAGTTCCTCTGTTTGATGCTGAACTGCTAATGGCTCACAAATCTTTACCTCCCGGAAAGGTAAACTTCCCCAGTCAAACTTATTGTCAGCTTTAAACCTCAACTAGGAGAAATGTAAGATCATTAAAGAAACAAAATCTTTACCAGCTGAAGAATGGGTCCTGTATTGAAATATCCTCTCCACAGTTTTCTCAGAATAGAACATTTCTACAGGTATGTTATGGCAGAATTTTTTTTATGTCTAATGATATCGGCACTCAAAGCCTAACTTAGAGTCATATAGATATACAGCACAGAAACAGACCCTTTGGTCCAACTCATTTGCGCTGACCAGACATCCCATATAAACCTAATACTATTTGTCAGCATTTGACCTATATCCCTCTAAATCTTCCTATTCTAATATCCATCCAGATGCCTTTTAAATGTAACTATACCAGCCTCCACCACTTTCTCTGGCAACTCACTCCATACACTCACTAACCTCTGCAACTCTTTAGGTCACTTTTATATACTTCCCCTCTCACCTTAGACCTATGCCCTGTAGTTTTGGACTCCCCCACCCCAGGGAAAAGACCTTGCCAATTTACCCTATCCATGCCCCTCATAATTTTTATAAACCTCTGTAAGGTCAGCCCTCAGCCTCTGACACTGCAGGGAAAACAACCCCAGCCTATTCAGCCTCTCCTTATTGCTCAAACAGTCCAACCCTGGCAACATCCTTGTAAATCTTTTCTGAATGCATTTTAGTTTCGCTACCTAAGAATTCTTGGATATTG
Source organism: Hemiscyllium ocellatum (assembly GCF_020745735.1). Lineage (NCBI taxonomy): Eukaryota > Metazoa > Chordata > Chondrichthyes > Orectolobiformes > Hemiscylliidae > Hemiscyllium > Hemiscyllium ocellatum. The sequence goes on from NC_083405.1 coordinate 53,002,247, forward strand.
TTATCCAAGTATAAGCTTGAGGAAATAAACATGACACTACAACATTTTAGATTTATTTATGAATACCTATAGTAAAAATCAACTCTAAGTTACAATGTCGGAATTTATAATTTATTATATATAATATTTAAAGACAATTATCTGACTTATACAGATAGGATTAGAAAAATCCCTATTAGAATTTTTAAAACTTAAATATTTACTGTTGTATTCCCCTAATACTGACTGCAGCTATATAATTAAAGGTAGTAAGAGAATATCTATCCTCCTTGAAACTTGCATATTTAAATTCACCGAAAAAAAATTGGTTATTTAACCAAACAAGACTTTTGTCAAAAAATGTTCTCATAATCCATCATTATTTCATTACAATATGTTTGTCTCAAGCTTAAGAAGGGAAATTCTTTCATATCCAACCCTTTCCTATTTCCTAAGATGACTGTTCTCTGTTTGTGTGTTATCTTTTTTAAGTCTTATACATCCGTCTCTGTAGTACAGGCTTTTCACTTTGCTTATACTGTCTCTTTTATGAATTTTTAAGGTTTACTGTTCATTTTTCTTATAGTTGATTGGCTATTTTTCAGCAGTAATGCCAATCTCTGAAAGTCTATGCTTCTGTGAAAAGTGCTTTATTTGAGCTTCTTGGCACTTATTCAAATGCTGTATTTTATCTCCATTAACTCCTATTAATTTAGTTAATTCTGTTTTTCTTCACTTATTTTATAGGATGATCAGGAGAAGTGAATGTATCTAGCTACACTTTTATGAAATTTTGATTAGACCAGAACAAAGTTGTGAATCGTTATCTGAGAAAACTTTTCAGGTCATCCATGAGTAGGGAAAATAAAGACTGAAAGTGATCCTATTTTTCATTCATTATTGGTGGTTTGACCCATGTGCTCATTCTGAATTTCCTTTGAATGGCTATTAATGAGTACCAGGAAATTGCTATTTGCCTTCTCAGAAAAGTCTACAAGAGCTGTTTGAAATGGAAGACATCCACACCCATGGTTGTAAAGAGAAATCTTTTGGTGGCTTCTTTCTACAAGTTTTGCAGATAGTACTTTTTCTAACTCTAGTGTCTGTAGATCGCTGTCGAGATCAGGCTAACAAAGGAGTCCTTACTCTACGAATTTCATTTTACCTGTTCCTGTGTATTCAATCTGGAATTCTGCCAGAATCCTACCTCTCAAAGACAAGACACCACCACTCTGTGACTTCACATGATGTGGCCCTGTTCACAGGAAACCCATTATGATGATTGTTTCAGATCCTTGATTGTGCTCTGAGCAACCATTCAAAGGCAGAACTAAACTCTTTTCAATACTTCTGAGTTTCAGGGACAATTTCAACTCCTGTGATTGGAAACTCATTATTTGCTACCCCATTGTGAAGATTGTATCTTCACAGTCTATTCTGAGTCCTCCTGGGATAAACCATCAGCAATAGCATTCTCTTTTGAATTCTGATACTTAATGTAATCACACTGAGTGAAGTACAGTTCAAAGCTGTATCCTTCATGCTGCCATCATCAGCATTGTCAACCTTGGTCCCAGAATACAGGTTAATGATCTGTTACTAGCATAAAGTTACAGCCTGACATAAACTGGTGAAAGTTTGCACTTCTAAAGATAATTCCCAGCACTTCATTTTTTTATCTGCATGTAATTGCATTTACATTCAATAAGTGGACATGACATGGATGCACTGGGATTCTCTCGACTGCTGTCCATGGCTGATCACTGCCTGAACTCCATAGTTGTAGCATCATAATAGCTTCAGATCACAAAGTGTGCTACAATGAATGGTCAGTGAATCACTGGTCAAATGTTTGATGCATGCATCATAAACATCCAGCTGTGTTTTTTACAGTTCCAGTTTATATAACTTATTCATGAAAATTCACTTCCTTCATTAATAACCCATGTAGTAGAACTGCAATAAAAATATGCATATACCAAAAATTATTTCAAATCTGAATGCTGTATACCCCAACTTAATCTTTTAAAATAAAAATTGAAGACTCATTCCAGTGACTTGAGCTCACAGCTCTGGTAACAAATCATAGTCTGAGAAAGTGGCAGATTTGCATTGTAATGATAAATTATTTCCTGCCAGATTGTATTCACCTCTGTTTTTATCATTATGATATCTATTATTTTAGGATGAAAATATTTCTCCAACTTGATGATAATTGGTTAGCATTGTTGGGAGCAAGAAGGATATTAGCATGCCCTATACTTTCAGGCCAATTTCTAGAAGAAAACTTGTTTTTTTGGACCCAGGAAGTGCCTTGTTGTGTGTCTGGACATTCTCAATTTGACCTTCAAATTCTATTACGTTGTTAACCATAAAAATATGCCATTCTTTCAATAGGTGAAGGAAATAGTTCACAAGTTGTCTCAAACATTCATAGTGTTCCAATATATTGGTGCAATTCAATTTCAAGTACAGTGCTGGCACACCGTTGTTTTCTGTGACCATTCTATGCCAACCTAAATCACAACAAACCCAACCAAAGCCAGCTGAGTTGGTTATTGAAGAAGATGAACAACTGTAACTTACGGCAGTCCATTCCATTGAGTGTGGCCATATAATCTCAGGCACACTGAGGCCATGCACAATTCAGTCAAAATCTCTGTCATCTGAATAGTTAAGTAACAGGGGTTTTTTTTGTTTTTATTTGTCCCAGTTCCTACTAACATTTCCTGTAAATATTTATGAACTGTGATCCCATCCTCATTGCCAAAAGCTATCAGAAACTTGGGGGCACTTGCAATTGAAACACAATGACCAAAATGATCTGAACAAATGAATGCATAAGACTGGGCTGTCTCCAAACCTGTTATAATATAGGGTCATACAGATGTACAGCATGGAAACAGATCCTTCAGTCCAACTTATCCATGCCGACTAGATAGCCTAACCTAATCTAGTCCCATTTGCCAGCACTTGGCCCACATCCCTCTAAACCCTTCCTATTCATATGCCCATCCAGATGTCTTTTAAATGCTGCAATTGTACCAGCCTCTACCACTTCCTCTGGCAGCTCATTCCATACACATACTACCCTCTGTGTGATAAAGTTGCCCCTTGGGTCTCTTTTATATCTTTCCCCTCTCACACTAAACCTATGACCTCTAGTTCTGGACTCCCCCACTCCAGGGAAAAGACTTTGTCATTTTTATCCTATCCATGCCCCTCATGACATTATAAACCTCTATAAGGTCACTCTTCAGCCTCCGATGCTACAGGGAAAACAGCTCCAGCTTGTTCAGCCTCTCCCTATAGTTCAAATCCTCCAATCTAGGCAAAATCCCTGTAAATCTTTTCTGAACTTTTCAAAGTTTCGCAACATCTAATAGGAAGGAGACCAGAATTGCATACAATATTCCAAAAGTGGCCGAGCCAATGTCCTGGACAGCCACAACATGACCTCCCAGCTCCTATACTCAATACTCTGACCCATAAAGGAAAGCATACCAAATGCCTTCTTCTCCTCCCTATCTACCCATGACCCTAATCTCAAAGAACAATGAACTTGCACTTCATGGTCTCTTTGTTCAGCAACACTCCCTACGATGTGACCATTAAGTGTAGAAGTCCTGAACTGATTTGCTTTTACAAAATGCAGCACCTCGCATTTATCTAAATTAAACTTCATCTTGCCACCCCTCAGCCCATTGCCCTTTCTGATCAAGATCCCATTGTAATCTAAGGTAACCTTCTTTGCTGTCCATTACACCTCCAATTTTGGCATCATCTACAAAATACTAACTATACCTTTTATGTTCCCATCCAAGTCATTTTTATAAATGACGAAAAGTGATGGATCCACACCTATCTTAAGTCCATATAGATCACGTCCACTGCTCTGTCCTCATCAATTCTCTTTGTTACTTCTTCAAAAAACTCAATCATGTTTGTGAGACATAATGTCCCCCACACAAAGCCATGTTGACTATCCTTAATCAGTCCTTGCCATTCAAAAAAACATGTAAATCCTGTCCCTCAGGATTCCCTCCAACAATTTGCCCACCACTGACATCAGGCTCACTGGTCTATAATTCCCTGCTTTTTCCTTACCACCTTTCTTAAGTAGTAGTACCACATTAGGCAACCTCCAGTCTTCCGGCACCTCACCTGTAACTATTGATGATACAAGTATCTTAACAAGTGGCCCAGCAATCACTTCCCTAGCTTCCCACAAAATTCTAGGGAAGACCTGATCAGGACCTGGGGATTTATCCACTTTTATGCTTTTCAAGACATCCAGCAGTCCCTCCTCTGTAATATGGACATTTTTCAAGATGTCACCATTTATTTCCCCACATTCTATATCTTCCATGTCCCTCTCCACATTAAACACTGATGCAAAATACTCATTTAGTATATCTCCCCCCATCTCCTGTGGCTCCACACATAGGCTGCCTTTCTGGTCTTTGAGGGTCCCTATTCTTAGCCTAGTTACCCTTTTGTCCTTAATGTATTTGTAAAGTCTCTTTGGATTCCCCTTAACCCTAGCTTTCTCATGTCCCCTTTTTGCCCTCCTGATTTCCCTCTTAAGTATACTCCTACTGCCTTTATACTCCTCTAAGAATTCTCTCAATTTCTCCTGTCTATACTTGACATATACTTCCTTCTTTTTCTTAACCAAAACTTCAATTTCTCTTGACATCTAGCTTTCCCTAGACCTACCAGCCTTTCCTTTCACCCTAACAGGAACATATTGTCTCTGGATTCTCGTTATCTCATTTCTGAAAGCTTCCCATTTTCCAACAGTCCTTTTACCTGCAAACATTTGCCGTCAATCAGCTTTTGAAAGTTCTTGCCTAATAGCGTCAAAATTGGCCTTCCTCCAATTGAGAACTTCACTTTTTAGATCCAGTCTATCATTTGCCATCACCATGTTAAAACTAATAGAATTATGGTCGCTGGCCCCAAAGTGCTCCCCCACTAACACCTCAGTCACCTGCCTTGCCTTATTTCCTAAAAGTAGGTCAGGTTTTGCACCTTTTCTTGTAGGTACATCCACATACTGAATCAGAAAATGTTCTTGTACACACTTAACAAATTCCTCTCAATCTAAACCCTTAATACTATGGCAGTCCCAGTCAGTGTTTGGAAAGTTAAAAGCCCCCATCATAACCACCCTATTATTCTTACAGAGAACTGAAATCCCCTTACAAATTTGTTTCTCAATTTCCCATGGACTATAAGGGGGTCTCTGATACAATCCCAATAAAGTGATCATCCCTTTCTCATTTCTCAGTTCCACCCAAATAACTTCCCTGGATGTATTTCTGGGAATATTCTCCCTCAGTACAATGTAATACCTTATCAAAAACACCCCTCCACCTCTTGCCTCCCTTTCTGCCTTTCCTATAGCATTTGTATCCTGGAACATTAATCTGCCAGTCCTGTTCTATCTCTGAGCCACATTTCTGTAACTGCTAGGATATCCCAGTCCCATGTTCCTAACTGTGCCCTGAGTTCATCTGCCTTCCCTGTTACACCTCTTGCAATGAAGTAAATGCAGTTTAATTTATCAGTCCTACCTTGTTCTCTGCTTTGTTTCTGCCTATTCTGAGTGTTTGACTCGCTCCTTTTCCCAACTGTACCAGTCTAAGATTTAACTCTTTCCTCACAATTTCCCTGGGTCCCACCACCCACCCCCCACAACCACCTTACTAGTTTATATCCTCCTGAGTAGCTCTAGCAAATGTCCTTGCCAGTATATTCATCCCCTTCCAATTCATATGCAAGCCATCCTTCTTGTACAGTTCACTTCTATCCCAGAAGAGATTCTAATGATCCAAAAATGTAAACCCTCCTCCCATGCACCAGCTCCTCAGCCATGCTTTCATCTGCTCTGTCCTCCTCTTCCTATCCTCAGTTGCTCATAGCACCAGGAGTAATGCAGATATTATTACCCTCAAGGACATTTTTAAACTCCTGCCTAACTTTCTATGTTCTCCTTTCAGAATTATTGGTTTCAATGTGTACAATGACCTGTTGCTGGTCCGTCACCCCTTTGAGAACATACTGTACCCTCTCTAAGACATCCTTGATCCTGGCACCAGGGAGGCAACACGCCATTCTGGCCACAGGAACATCTGTCTGTGCCTCTGACTAGAGAATCCCCTACCATAATTGATCGCTTGGAACCCGACATACCCCTCATTACATTACAGCCTGTCTAAATAGCTGAAACTTGGCTGTTCATGTGACATTCCCCTGAGAGTCAATCACCCCTACGTTTTCCAAAACTGTTTGAATGGGTTAGCCACAGAAGACTCCTGCACTACCTGCCTACCCCTCCTACAATTTCTGGAGTTAATTCATTTATCTGACTATCTGCAGCCATAGAAATTATAAGGTTACAGGTGTAGGGTAGGGGAGAGGATCTGGATGCTCTTTGGAGGGTCAGGGTCAACCGATGGGCTGAATGGCCTGTTTCCATGCTCTCAGTATTCTATAATTCTATGAACACCCTTTACTTCATCATATCAGACTTTCAAAGCCGGGTTTTGGGTCCCCTTTCCATTTGTGCTTATCCACATCACCGTAATATTATGGGTCTTGGATTTTCACATAGGCTTCTCATTATTAAAAGAAAACATATGATTAATGCACATGTACTGGACATGTATGACACAGGACACCAGTTTGTTAATTTATTTTCCAATTTTTATCTTAATTTTATCATCTTGTTATTTGCTTCAACTAAGTTGTTATGGGGTGAATTTGAAACATTGTTGTAAGAATTATAAAAGGGATCTTTTGCACAAGATGATACAATAGGGCTATTACTGAGGTACAAGATTTGTGGCACAGCAATGACGTTGACCACATGTTGACCTGCAGTGGCATAGGCTTTGTGGAGAGTCAGATCAGCCTTTCCAACACTGATGGTTTGAATTTGTATATATCAATAATTGCAGATATGTGCAAACTTGCAAGACCAGAAGACAAAAAAAACTGTGTAGAATTCTGGTGTAAGAAAATGACATGCATATAAAGAATCAGTAATAAATGAATTCTAAAACGTTTATTCAGATATAGGCTACAAAGGCTGCTCGATGAGTTGCACTTGTAAAACATTGTCAAATTACCACAGCTGCTGAATTGACAGAAACTGCATTAACAAATCATGACTGTACTCAAGATGTCAGAAAGAAAGATTTCACTGACAGCTTTTCTTTCAATTCTTGACAGATTACTTACTGTGAACTACTACAGGTATGTCATCTATCAAGTGCCACAGTGGAGAGTCTTATTTTAGCTTATGAATATAAAACAACTAGGTTAGGTTATTTGATTTCCTAAATCCTTCCTTTCAGTTATCTCCATTGTATGCACCCTCAAGCTTTTCTCTTCTTGCAGTCTTGTTTTCAATTCACTGTTACTTTTAAACAAGTTGTTGCAATCTTTTTTATGGAATTGCTGCTGTTTAGAAATGCCAGATTGTCATCATTCTCCAAGCTGACTCTGAATCACAGCTCTACACATTGATAATTTGATTCTAAAACATGAAAATTGAGTAAAATGAAATGTAGTTTATCCACATATCTTGAATGAAGTTCAAAAGTAACCTTAAGGCCTTTTGGAAATAAAAATAAATATTTCGGTTTCATGGCATAGGAGGCTTTCTATAACATTTCAATCTTTATAAAAGCTGCAGGAATTCTAAGTCACACAAAAAAAATCTTCTTGCCAAGTTAGACACACTAATCCATTGCAGAGTAGAATCTTTGAAGGAATGTTCATAATTTAGCTTGTTTGCTTAAATAATCAAAGCAAGGGATTCTGTATAATTCTTGCCTGCCTAAAATGCAAACATAGGCTTATAATGGAGGATAAAATGGCAAACATTCTAGTAGCTGTCATTTTCCAGAGTTTACTGGATAATACATTTAAAATTTAGTCCTTAGATTATTCTCCCATTCTAACATTAGGGTAAAACCTACTTGTCCATTGATAAATATTTAAAAATACAATCAAATTAATATATAACAAACAAAAACAGAAGCTGCTGGAAAAGCTCAGCAGATCTGGCAGCATCTGTGAAGAGAAATCAGAGTTAACATTGCGAGTCTGGTGACCCTTTCTCAGAAAGTTCTGCGGAAGGAAATGTTAACTCTGATTTCAATTCACAGATACTGCCAGACCTGCTGAGCTTTTACAGCAATTTCTGTCTTTGCTTCTGATTTACAGCATTTGCAGTTCTTTTGGTTTTTACTTCAATATATAATCTGTCTGAACCATTGTAAGGTCATCCTCATCAGTGGAAAAACAACAGAAAGTATTCTTTGGACTGTTGCATAACAGAGAACAAGTTTGCGGTTGAAAAGCTAAACCCACATTCCATAATCAAAACGTTATTCAAGGTACAAACATTTGGTTAAAGGGTTCTGCATCTTACATGCATAGTGTGATCTGCTGATCATGTGTTGCGGTTGATTTGTCATTTGAGGTAAGGCCTCAACAGCTTGAGCTATGAAAGCTTAAAGCTCCACAGACAATGGTTAGCTTTTGACAGACACTTAATATAAGAAATATACGCAGAAACAAGTGGCAGTAGGAATGTAGAAAAATTGAATGATTGTAATTTTGGACAATAACACAAAGAAGTGAGTATATCAAAAAGATTCAGATGATGGAAGATCCATGTTTAAGTACAATCAGTATATTGTGGAGACTACCCATTTGGGTAGTGAGTTGGTGCCATTTGTTTAATCAAAATAAATTATATAAATTCAAAATTAAGATTAATAATGTAAATACATGTAACACACAAAAATGATCTTACAGTCCTGCTTTTAAGATCAATTTTGTTCAAATAAATCCTGAAGGACAAGAAAATGTATTAACCATTTATGCCAGCACATTAATATTAGTCAGTGAAAAGAGACAGTTAAAAGCTCCAATATAAAAATATTTCCCTTTAAGAACACTGAAATAAATAATTTTTTAAAAGCCAATAAACATGTTCCATTAACATTAGGCCATTGATGTATTTTATGTTCATAAAAAGAAAATGTGTATTTTTTTTGTGTGATTTCATGAGAACTTGTATTTCAGTCCAGTAAAGCACTCATCATTGGAATGCAATAGCATAAATATCAAGGCATAAACAAAAATGCAACTTTATTTTAGAGAGCCCAGTTATTATCATTACACCGTAAGTTCCTCATTCAGTGTACACTTGAAGAAAGGGACGATGCCACAATGGAATCACCATTGATTCTGCAGGCATTTTAAAACTTCTTTATTACACATTCCAGCACTAAATTGGACAGGTTATAAATCTAATTGTGGCCAAGAAGAAATGGAACTCAGTGAAAAAAACAATTTGCATGTTGAAATTTAGCTTACATTAAATGCAACAGTCTGATGTAGGATCAGAGATTTATTTGTAAAATGGACATTGATAATGTTTAAAAGAGAATTACAAATTCCTTCATATCATCCATATATCTTGTCTTTTTGAACATTTTCTCCCTTTTAAATCCATTAAAGGTGGAACAATGTAATAAACCAAATCCATTTTATTATAAATCAAAAAAATCTCCAAACTGCAAAATGAGAGTATATAATAAACCTCTGCCTTGTCTCTGGCAAGTCAGTTTGTCCTGTTCTCAGCACTGAAAGTTCTTATAAGGATCTGATAAATTTGTTGTTATATGCTGCCACTGTTATTTATGTAGGCTGCACCAACTGTGTACAACTGAAACAATGGTTTACAGAGAGGTTTCTTCATGTGCTATTTATAATACAATCATAAATGTGTTTCCCAATAACAGGTTTCTGATTTTTCTGTAAATTTTGTACAGTTAATATCTTTCCTCCAGAATGTTATTCTTTAGATCAGAGGTAAGAATCACTGCACATGCTAACTGGTGTGTTTACAATGGCAGAGTTCCAGAAAAATGTCAAAATGTCTAAAGTTTTCCATATGGTAAATTCATAGAATAACAGTGCGGAAGGATATCATTCAGCCAATCAAGCTTTTACACCTTTGGCGGCTATTTAAAAGTGTTATTTAATAAACCTATAGTCTTTCCCTTCAAATCTTTCTCCCTCAAATGTGTATACAATTGTCTTTTGAAGGCTGCAATGGAATTTACTTTGATCATTCTTTCACAAAGTAATTTCCTGATCATGGTAGGGCCAGTGACTAAGGTGACGCTGGGGGAGCGCTTTGTGGCCAGTGACCATAATTCTACTCATTTTAAAATATTGATGGAAAAAGATTGACCGGATCTAAAAGTTAAAGTTCTAAATTGGAGGAAGAACAATTTTGATGACATTAGGTGAGAACCTGCAAAATTTGATTGAAGGCAGATTTTCGCAGGTAAAAGGAGCTAATGAGAGTCTACAGACAGTATGTTTCTGTTAGGGTGAAGGGCAAGGTAGGAGCAGGGAATGCTGGATGACTAAAGAAATTGAGGTTTCGATTAAGAATAAGAAGGATGCATATGTCAGCAGAAATCAAGTGATTCACTAGAAGTGTAGAAAAGCAGTAGGAGTATATTTAAGAGGGAAATCAGGAGGGCAAAAAGGGGACAGTAAATAGCTTTGGCAAAGAGGGTTAAGGAGAATCCAAAGGGATTTTATAAATACATTAAGGGAAAAATGGTAACTAGGGAGAGAATAGGGTCCCTCAAAATTAGCAATGCAGGGAACCACAGGAGGTGGGGGAGATACTAAACAAGTATTTGCATCAGTGTTTACTGTGGAGAATGATAAGGAAGATATAGAAATTGGAGAAATGAATAGCAACTGATTAGGGATAGTCAACATGGCTTTGTGCATGGGAAATCGAGTCTCATGAACTTGATTGAGTTTTTTAAAGAAGTAACAAAGAGATTAAAGGGGGCAGAGCTGTGGGCATAATCTCTACGGACTTCAGTAAGGCGTTCGACAAAGTTCCTCATGAGAGACTGGTTAGCAGGGTTTAGAACTCATAGAATACAAAGAGAACTAGCTTCTTGGATACAGAATTGGCTCAAAGGTAGAAGACAGAGGGTGATGATAGAGGACTGCATTTCGGACTGGAGGCCTGTGACCAATGGTGTGCCACAAGGATCGATGCTGGGTCCACTGCTTTCTGTCATTTATATAAATGATTTAGATGTGAACATAGGATGTATAGTTAGTAAGTTTGCAGATGACATCAAAATTGGAGGTGCACTGGACAGCAAAGAAAGTTACCTCAGAGTAAAACAGGATTTTGATCAGATGGGCAGAGGAATGGCAGATAGAGTTTAATTTGAATAAATGTGACGTGCTGCATTTTTGAAACGCAAATCAGGATATGGCTTATACACTTAATGGTAAGGACCTGGCGAGTGTTGCTGAACAAAGAGACCTTCAGATGCAGGTTCATAGTTCCTTGAAAGTCGAGTCGCAGGTAGATAGGATAGTGAAGAGGGCATTTGGTATGGTTGCCTTTACTGGCCAGTGCATTAAATGTAGGAGTTGGGAGGCTATGTTGTAGCTATACAGGCCATTATTGGACTATTGTGTGCAATTCTGAGTTCTCTGCTTTAAGAAGGAAGTTGTAAAATTTGAAAGGGTTCAGAAAAGATTTAAAAGAAGGTTGCCAGGATTGAAGGGCTTGAGCTATAGAGGGAGGCTGAATAGACTGGGGCTGTTTTCGCTGGATCGTCAGAGACTGAGGGGTAACCTTACAGAGGTTTATAAAATCATGAGGGGAAAGGGTAGGGTAAATAAGCAATGTCTTTACCCTGGGGTGGGGAAGTCCAAAACTGGACGGCATAGGTTTAAGGCGAGTGAGGAGAGATTTAAAAGAAACCTAAGGTCCAACTTTTTCACACAGAGTGTGATGTGTGTATGGAATGAGCTGCCAGAGGAAGTGGTGGAAGCTAGTTTAATGACAACAATTAAAAGGCATCTGGATGGGTCTTAAAATAGGAAGGGTTTAAGAGGGGTATGAGCCAAATGTTGGCAGGTGGGACTTGGTTAATTTAGGATAGCTGGTCAGCATGGACAAGTTGCACCGAAGGGTCTGTTTTTGTGCTGTACATCCCTATGACTCTATCACTATATGACAATTCTTAAATCTGATTTCTTGAAAATAAATGAGTCAAAAAAATCCTCTTAATAGTGTTACAGTAATGATAGAATTTATTGTGAGACTAATTAGCTTCTGAAATATATCTGACTATGCACCTAAATTGGATTTGATGAGCAAGATGAAAAACAAACTGACACCTCTCAAGAGCATTTGTTGGAAGTTCTATTCTAGGTTATTCGAACATGCTACTTTAAAAGGTGTGTTGTTCTGCTCCATTAAAAAATGTTCTGTCCATGTTAATGTGGCCAATGGTATTCCATGGGGATCAAGGCAGGGTCCACTTTTGCTTTACTTTTATATAAATGCTTTGTATGAGAACATAGGAGACCTGGTTAGTAAGTTTGCAGATGGTGATATAGTGGACAGTGAAGATGTTACTTAAGATAACAAAGAAATCTTGATCAGCTGGGGCAATGGGTTGATGGAGTTTAATTTGGATAAATGTGAGGTGTTGAATTTTGGTAAAACAAGCAAGGACAGGACATTAACAATTAATGGTAGGTCACTGCTTAATGTTATAGTGAACCTCCACAGCCCTGTGCCCGACTACTTTAACTTCCCCCTCCCACTCAACCAAGGACATGAAAGTCTTGGGTCTACTCCACCACCAAACTCAAGCCACCTGACGCCTGGAGGAAGAACACCTCATTTTCCGCCTTGGGACTTTCCAACCAGATGGGTTCAATAGATTTTACGAGTTTCCCATTTCCTCTCCTCCCACCTTATCCCAAATCCAACCTTCCAACTTGGCACTGCCCTCTTGAATGGTCCTACCTGTCCAACTTCCTTCCCACCTATCTGCTCCACCCTCCTCTCTGAACTATCACTTCACAACCATCTCCATCTACCTATTGCATTCCCAGCTACTTTCCCCTCAGCCCACCCTCATCCCATTTATGTCTTAGCCCCACTGGGCCACCCCCTCATTTTTGATGACGTGCTTATGCTCGAAACATCGACTGTCCTGCTCCTTGGAAGCTGCCTGAGCAGCTGTGCTTTTCCAGCACCACACTCTTCGACTCTGATCTCCAGCATCTGCAGTCTTCATTTTCTCCTGGGACCTTTTTCACTGAACCATAGGACGCTGAGGGGTGACCTTATTGAGTTTATTAAATTATGAGGGGCATATAATAAGGTGAATGACAAGACTCTTTTTGCTAGGGTGGGGAGTTCAAAACTATGGGGAATATTTTCAAGGTTAGACGAGAAAGATTAAAAAAGGACATGAGGGACAACATTTTACACAGAATGGTTCATATGTGGAATAAAACTATCAGAGAAAATGGTGGGTGGAAGTACAGTTAAAACTGTTAAAAGATATTTAGCTAACTTCATGAATAGGAAAGGTTTGGAGGGATATAGGCCAAGCACAGGCAAGATGGTGAAGATCTAGACCCCTCCAAAGGGGCCTCTTGGTTTGATATCAGTCAAAAGAATTACTAGGAGTATGGTCTGTTTAAAGCAAGGTTACTAGTTTAATAAATTAAGGCAGCCTGGTGCAGATTTCTCCAGCAACACAGAGGTTAAAATCTTCTGTGTTCCATGGAGAAATGATGCAATTTTTAAGAGACAGCACAGCCTTAATTACCAGAAAAGACCAATCAACTTTAATATGGTGACATGATTGACAGCAGGCTAATCCAATGATATTTTCTGAGAAACAGACCATTCCACACACAAAATCATCCCGTGCTTGCTAGTTCAAGGTCAGTTTGAATACCAAATCACTGTCTTATGATTCATTTTATGAAAACTCCATTGTTTTCTCTTATCTCTAAATAGAATCAATTCAACAAAGCATCAGTTCAAGTTCACAGTGTCATAGAAAATTCTAAAGCCATTTTGTTATGTTATTTTAAATTGAAAACCCATTTTGTGGTTAATAAACATCTACATATGCTTGTTGCTTCTGACAACAGCCTAAAATTCAAATTTTAGATCCTCAGTGGGACTAATTTAGTTTGGGAACATGGTCAGGTGGACTGGTTGGACCAAACGGTCTGTTTTCACGCTGTGAGCCTGTATCTGCTGACTGCCTGACTCTAAGATGCAAATAAATCATTAATCATACCAAGGTTATAGCACATTCTCCAGGAAATTAGAGATGGGCAATAAATGTTGGCCCACATTGCATGGAGAACTGAAAAAAAACTTAATAGCCACAGATGCAATGGACTCAATTTTTTATGGCCTTTATTTTTAAGTAAACAAACACATACTACAAATGCAGATTGAGATTCATGATATTTTTCTCAATGAGTACCCCGGTACCTTCTGTTAATTGCCATCTCTCCCAGTACATGGTACTGATAAGAGTTGTTTGAGATAGTTCACTGTCATTAAACATCCTTTGCCTTTGTTTTGCCTTGGGCCCGTCTAGTGGTTAATGGTAGGAGGTAGACCATTGCACTGTATTGACAAAAAAGGCACTGTCCATAGATAATAAGAAGGTCTGTTGAATGATAACATGATAACATTAAGTACATCTATATTTGGTCTGGGGTAATTGTGAATGAACTGGTAAAAATATATCTGCTCCCTCTGAAATCTAGAGTAGAACATAGAATATAGAGTAGGATGTTTTGTTTCCACCAAATGACTGCGTTAAGTCAATAGAATGGAGGGACCAATCTGACATGGACATCTGAATCAAAAATCTGGCAGCATCAGCACAGAAAAACAGAAGGTCGAATCTTATAGGGGTCTGAGCTATGTGCGTTATAGTGAAATTGTGGGAGAATCCACCAAAGCCCAGCTTGATGTCGGGAGCAAGCTGATGCATCATTTCTACATTTGCTAAGTGGTGAGATGACTTTCTGACTAAGTAGTAGCAGGTTGCATGTGAAGGGGATTATTGCTTGTTGAACATCTTATTAATGCCACAACTAGCCTCCTTTACATTCAGCTTGCTCTAGTAAAAATATGTATAAACAAACTAGATGCCAACATCAGAGCAGGTACCTGGCAAGTTCAGCTCATCACCGACTGAGGAGCCTCCACGTTGCTCTTGGAGCATCTTGGGGCATGATTCATTGGCACCATCCACACGCACCCTTCACCTACAGGCATTGGTACTCGACATTAGTCAACTGCTCACAAACAATTAATCTGCTGACCAGGCAGCCTGCCTTGCTCATCCACAATCCTCAGTTGCAAGGAAGTGTACTACATCAAGCTTACAGTTCTGACCATGAGCCAGCACCTTATGTGGTATTATGAAGATATGGGTGTACCTTTAAGAGAGTTAAAAGCACCATAATTACATTGCATAGCATCAAGTGTTCTCAATAAGGCAACAATGTAAAACAGGGTTGAACATCTCAATTAGTTCATTACCTGGAGAGAAAAAAAAATTTGAATTCAGCCAGTTTAAATTATACCCCCCCAAAAAATACCAATTTCCAATTAAGTTTGAATTGAGTATATTGACAATTTTAAAAGCCATTGACACAATCCGATACTCTAGAGTAGAAGACTGGGAGAAACTTGAACAGTTGAGAGAGGAACTGCTAAGTCTGAACTTGTAACAGTACTGCTTGAAAAAAATCTCTCTTAAAAGTACCTTTTCAATCAGTAACCGGTGATACAGAAATTCCTAACAAGGAGAAAAAGGAGACAAGAAGATCCAACAGCTACCTGGTTTTGAGATAAGAAGTGTTATTTTGTAAATCTTAAT
The DNA here is from genome assembly GCF_020745735.1 of Hemiscyllium ocellatum. Taxonomy (NCBI): domain Eukaryota; kingdom Metazoa; phylum Chordata; class Chondrichthyes; order Orectolobiformes; family Hemiscylliidae; genus Hemiscyllium; species Hemiscyllium ocellatum. Next base: position 53,018,026 of record NC_083405.1, read on the forward strand.
TGGGAGTTTTATCAGACAATTTTATGGAAGGGAAGGTAAAAGGTTAGAGAAAGAAATTGTAAATAGTCAAGTTAATTATTCTCTCTTATACTTTAAGAAATAAAGTTGTTAATGTTTCCTTTGCTTATTTCTTGGCCAGTCAAATTTTTACAGATTGCTGCACAGGATAAATCTTTTGTGTTGCTGCTTTTAAATTAAGCTGGAGAGTTTACCATGTGTCCTAACAGTTTGGCGACATGGGTCCATTATTGTAACTGCTTTAGACTGATTTTGAAAAGATTTGTGGGTATGAAAATTCCAGCAGGTTTAAACACTTCTTTTTTTAGGTTATTGTCCTAGACCTTTTAAACAAAATGTCAGTGAGGCAACTTGTTTAATTTTGGTGATTTTTATGGTTGATTAAATTTGAGAGAAATAGCTCTTAAAATTGCAAAATAGGATCTGGGATTTGAAGATGATTTTTGCCAGGAAAGTTTAGAAGGAAAGAAAAAAGCCACACTTTTAGAATTAACAAAAGTAAGATTTGGGTTTAAACAAGGACAAAAATAAAGCTGAAATTGTAAAGGGGTTACACTTCTGTGTCAGAGAAACAGACAAGTGCAGCAGAGGTATAAAATGTAAATTACAATTGAGGAAAATGGAGTTAGAAGATAAACAAACAAGGAGAGAGAGATCCCACGTGGTAACTTGGGAAGCATAAAGACACAATGGAGATGTGGTAAAAGAAGCTAAGCCAGTGTCATCAGTGAAGGTCGTAAAGGAAACTTCCAGCAGAGCTGAGGAGCTGCAGGATAGTGCATAGTCTAATCAGGGACTGGGTATGAGTTAGTACCTATTTCTACAAAAGATTTGTCTGAGTAATGTTTACTCAAAGAACAGGGGGGAAAAAGACAAGTTATAATTTTGAGATACATGATCTAACCAGTCACTGATAGTAAGGGATGAGCGAATGTGCACTCTTTCTGATCTGTTACCTGAGCATGTGGTAATTTGTGGGATAGGTGGAGAAAAATTTAGTGTTTTCCCCCATGTAATGTCAAGTTGGAGTGCAAAGGAGAAATAGGCCAAAGTGCACCAGATTATGTTGTCGGTAGCATTCAGACAGGAAGGGTTACGGGTAACACATGAACTACCTGTAGGAGGTCACCTGGTGGTATGAAAGCTTCAGGTAAAGGTACAAAAAATTTTTAATGGTCTGAAATGTACAGGGATGTGATTAATTTTTGTCATGCATGCCAAATGGTAGGTAAGCCACAGGCACCAATAAAACCTGCACCTTTGTTGCCAATTCCCACATTTGAAGAACTTTTCATGTAGGTTATCATTGATTGTGTAGGTCCCCTCCAAAGAACTAAAAGTGGGAACCAATACTTGTTAACCATAATAGATGTGACTAACAGATTTCTGGAGGCAATTCCATCAGAGTATCAAGGCAAAAAAAGTGGTATAGGAGTTAATAGTTTTCTTCACACAGTATAGGCTACCCAGAGAGATTCAGTCAGACCAAGGGTCAAATTTTACTGCTAGGCTGTTTAAATAGGTTATGGATAGCTTAGGTATACAACATTTTAAATCCAGTGAGTATCATCCTGAATCCCAGGGAGCTTTAGAGAGGTGGCATCAGACATTGAAGACCATGTTAAGTGCATATTGTCAGGATTTCCCGAATAATTGGGATACAGGTATCCCATTTGTATTGTTTGCCATTACATATGCCCCAAACAAATCTACTCCGTTCATTCCCTTAGAAATAATATTCGGTCACAAAATGAGAGAACAATTGAAATGAATTAAATAAATAAGCATTGACAGGACCAAAATCAGAGATTTCAAAATTTTCTTTTTATTATGGGAGGTAAGGGAGAGACTAAATCCAGTCAGTGAATTAACTAAACAGCACCTAAGGAAGGAACATTGTAGAATGAATTAGGTGGCAGATAAAGACTCAGGGATTTGGTTGTTTACCCAAGGGAATGATGTATTGATATTGGTAACCATGATAGGAGATCCCTTCAAAGCCAGGTTTAGTGGTCCCTATCAAACTGAGAAAAAGTTGAGTCAAGTGAACTATTTAATAAAGATGCTAGGTAGAAAAACAGTTTCAGGTATCTCACGTTAACATGTTGAAACCATTTTGTGCTGGAGAGAAAGAACTGGAGAAACAGGTGTTAGTTACTGCCATGTAGAGTGAGGAATCCATTCAAGATGATATGGATTTTGAGGTGCCTCAAAATAGATTAAAAATGAAGTCATTGAGGAGTGGGATAGATTGGTAAGCTATATCAGGAGCATAGAACGGAGTTGAAAATTACTACAGTAAAAGGACATATGTAAGAATCAGATGGGGATGACTAATGCTATCATACATGAAGTAGATGTATGGAATACTGCTCCGATAAAATAACACCCCTATCAGCTTAATCCTTTCAAAGCCAGACAGGTCCAGATGGAGGTGGAGGCCATACTCTGAGAATATCATCGAACCAAACCAGAGCAAATGGAATTCGCCAATTGTCTTAGTTCCCAAACCGGACAGGACTCGACGATTCTGCGTGGATTGTTGGAAGGTCAATGCTGTTACAAAGTCAGACTCCTATCCAATTCCTAGATTGGAGGACTGTGTAAAGAAAGTTGCTCAAGCCAGTTACATCACAAGTTGGACTTAATGTGTGGTTACTGGCAGGTACCTTTTATCAGAGATAGCGAAAGAAATTTTGGCATTTGTAACCCCAAATGGGCTATATCAGTTTAATGTGAAGCTCTTTGGAATGAAGAACAAACTGTGCAGTCTATTTGGATGATGTAGTGGCTTTTAGTAAGTCCCAGAAAGATCACATGGTACAATTGGCAGAGCTCTTTGAGCAACTACAGGAAGCAAAACTGGTGATAAACTTAAATAAAACAAAGTTTGTGAAAGCAGAGTGATGTTCTTGGGACATAACATTGGTCATGGAAAGTTGACCCCATGGAACACAATGATGAAGACCGTTGAGGAAATTCCACGACCAACCTTGTAGAAAGAGTTGCTTCAATTCTTAGGACTCAGCAAAGTCTATCCAAGTTTGTTCCAAACTTCAGCAGTGTCGTGGCACCTTTAAGCAATTTGCTGAAGAAGAACAAAGTTTTGATAGGACCATGCCAGGAGGCATTCAACCATTTGAAATCTATATTAACCACCAAACCAGTTTTAGCTACACAACTTTTCAAAACAGTTTTAAAGTCATCATCAATGCTAGTGACATAAAAGATGGAGCTGTACTTCTACAGGAAAAAGTGAGGATGGGATTGAACTACCAGTTGGTTACTTTCTGAAGAAGATCAACATCCACCAGAGGAAATACTCCACAATCAAAAAGGAACTATTGAGCTTGGTACTGGCCTTGCAACAATTTAATGTGTATATCACAAACAATGTGTCAGACATGGTTGTGTATACTGACCACAATCTGCTTGTATTCTTAGAACGTTTTAGATAAGAATATGAAACCATTTCGTTGGAGTCTTGTGTTACAGACTTTTAATTTAAAAATCATACATGTTGCAGGTCGGAAGAATGTAATTGCAGATGTGTTATCATGAATTTAACTGACAGTTTAAATGAGATTTGTCTTTTATTTAATGTTTTTGCATATAGATATACAGGAAGTTAAGGTGAGCTTCCATGAAAGTTATCGATATGTTAGGGAATTGTGTTTAAATGGTAGAAAAAAAGTGAAGCCATTTTTTTATGATGGTTCATTTTTCCTTAAAGGGGGAGGTGTTATGAAGGTGTGGGTGTACCTTTTTTCTTTTTTTTTTAAAAGAGTTAAAAGCAGCAGAGTTACCAGACACAGCTCCAAGTGTTCTCAGTAAGGTAACAATGTAAAATGGGGTCGAACAACTCAGTTCATTGGCCAAATTTTGAAGTTTTGTCTTTTGTCTCTAGGCAATCAGTTTAAATTATAACACACACACACCCCCCCCCCGCATACCAATATCAATCAAGTGTCAATATATTCAATTCAAAATCTCAGAAGTCAATGACCCAATCCAATGCTCTGGGATATATGACTGTGGGAAAATTGAACACTTGAGAGGAGAACTGCCAAGTTCTAGAGCAGACTGCTTGTAATGGTACTTTTTAAGAGATTGTTTTTCAATTAGTAACCTGTGATGCTGAAATTCCTAACAAGGAGAGGAAAAGACACAGGAAGATCCGAAGACACAAACCACAGCTTCCTGGTTTTTACATAAGTGTTGCTTTGTAAATCTTAATTGGCAGTTTTATCAGACTACCCACATAGAAGGAAAGGTAAAAGATAGGTTTGAGGAAGGAGTTGTAAGTAGTGGTTAGTTAATTATTCTGTTATATTTTAAAGTAAAAAAAGTTGTGGATTTTTACTTGGCCACTAAAATTTTTACAGACTACTGCTTGGGATAAATCTTGTGTTGATGGTTTTAAATTAAGTAGGAGGGTTTCCCCTGTGTCATAACAGTGGCAAACACACTGCATGCATAGCTAGGCAAAGATATAGCCTCATCTCAAACTCTTAAGGGAATAGTGTAGGAATCTGGTTTGTGACCAGGAATTTGCTAACTCTTAAATGGTTTGAATCCCCCTTCTTCCTTCTTTCCACTCTTGCCCCACCCCACCCCCCCAACAATCCCTGGGTTGATCTGGAAATGTGAAATGAAGAAGGCTATGGGCAGGTGTTTCAGGGCAAAAGAATCTCTGCATGTATTAAATACAAATAAAGCGTTATACAAGAAATAAAGGCAAACATAATAAACAATGAAATTTACACAAGTGATACAGAGGACAGTAAACACACACTATCAATATTTAACACCGGTTAAGCACTATTTGAAACTAAACAGCAGTTTCAGTCACCAATTTTAATCAGACTTCCTAACCTTGGGGTTCCTGCACTGTCACCGCCTGCTATCTAGGTTGGAAACTCTGGGATCTCGGGAATGGAGGTCACTATTGGGGTTAAATCAGGTTCTGAAGTACAGCTGGCTGTTCCCACATGCCATATCCAGTGCCTCGCTGAAGACTTTGGATGATGTAGGCCTTCAGTCTGGGTTGAGTCCACTGATGCAGTAGGATGTATTTTGGATTTATCAGATGAGTACTTTTCCTTACTTTGTGGTTTTTGTGCGCCAGGTTTCACCACAGGATGAGACCTTGTGGTGTCAGTCAGGTCGGTGGTTTTCAGAGGTTGTCTGTTCTCAGCTCCATTGGTCACTGTCAGCTGCTGTTAGATCCCCCGGTAAGGAACAGGCCTGTGTCAGTAGGTTTTGGGATTGCTGTTGGGATCCCCCTGGAAGTAGCTGTGCAGATAGTTCTCTGGGAGATAACTCTCTTTCAGATCCTGCTTCAGGAAATGGCCATGGGAACAGTTCCTAGTGCTATAGTTCTCTCTCAGGTGAGATGGTGGCCTGCAGTTATACTAACTATGAGCCTCTTATCTTTGTGCCAAATCTGTACTTGCCATTGTATTACTGGTGTTCCCTTTGAGGTCAACTGGCTTCCTGAAGGTTAGTGTATAAATGTATTTTTCTTGAAGTTGAATGTCTGGTACCTCTATGAATGAACATTGATTTTAAGTTCACTGTCTGGCATTTGTAAAGGCCCCATTCAGTCTGGGTGGGTGGTTCTTTTTCGGGTGGATGTGTGAATGGGGTTTTCGGTCTGTGCCTGTGTGTGGTTTTTTTTTCCAGAGGATAGCCCACCTGCCTTTTTTATTTGAAAAGTCCAGGACTTTAGTCCAGTATTTCAGAGTATCATGATTTTTTTGCTCAATCCTACAGTAGTCCTCACTGAAGTCAGTGAAAGTAGCCATCAGTCAGGTGGTCCTGGAAAACCCTATCAAGGGCAGCCTCCTTTTTCAGCACCTTCAAGAGGCAGGGAGAAGTATGTGACCACTCCTGGCATGGGGTCAGTCATAGAGATGTACAGCATGGAAATGGACTCTTTTTTTTGGTTCAACTCATCCATGCCAACCAGATATCCTAAATTGATCTAGTCCCATTTTGCCAGCATTTGATCTATATTCCTCTGAACCCTTCCTATTTATATACCCATCCAGATGCCTTTTAAAATGTTGTAATTGTACCAGCCTCCACCACTTCCTCTGGCAACTCATTTCATACATGTACCCACCCTCTTTGTGAAAAAGTTGTCTCTTAGGTCTCATATCTTTTCCCCCCTCACCCTAAACCTATGCCCTCTAGTTCTAGACTCCTCCACTCCAGGGAAAATACATTGTCTATTTATCCTATCCATGTCCCTTGTGATTTTATAAATCTCTAAAGGTCACCACTCAGCCTCTGATGCTCCAGGAAAAACAGCCCCAACCTGTTTAGCCTCTCCTGATTAGCTCAAATCTTCCAAACCTGGCGCAATCCTTGTAAATAGTTTCTGAACCCTTTCAAGTTTCACAACATTCTTCCGATGGGAGGGAGACAAGAATTGCATGCAATATTCTTGTAGTGGCCTAACCAATGTCCTGAACAGCCACAACATGACCTCCCAACTCCTGTACTCAATAATCTTTCCAATAAAGGAAAGCATACCAAACACCATCTTCACTCTCCTATCTACCTGTGACTCTACTTCCAAAGAACCTGAAAGGTAAGCAGGTGTGATCTCATGTAGTTGGGTAGGATGGGCACCTTGGTTGGTGCAAATGCATCAGGTCACGGGAAAGGCTACCAAAAAGATGTTTAGGCCTCAATGATACTTAGGTGGAGTATGGATGCCATTGGCCAAGGAGAACTCCCTATCACTTTCCAGCATGTTGGAAATTGAAATTACTCAATGGGAAAGGAAAATGATTATGATCACAACCAGTGTGGCTAGGGTAACTATCTTGATCTGTGAGGGACAGGGCAGCAGGGGGTGAAAGGAGTTGCATAGCCATCACTACTTGTCTGTACAATCCCTTTCTGCCATGCAGTGGGTTGTCTTCTCTTGGAATGAGAGCAAGGGAGGATTGAGTGAGGTGAAAATGGTGGCCTGGCTGTTAATGTTGGAATAAGTAGGCGAAAGGTAGAGGTTTTCTGAGAATGTGACAGTGTAGACAACATGCAGTGTCTGTCGAGTGGGAGCTTGGGAAGAGTGAAAGTGAACACGGGTGTATATCTCAGGCAATAGAGGGAGTGTCAGAAGTCACATGACACCAGGTTATAGTCCAATAGGTTTATTTGAAATCACAAGAAATTACCAGGACTTCACTTGATGAAGGAGCAGCACTCTGAAAGCTAATGATTTCAAACCAATCTGTTGGACTATAACAAGGTGACGTGTGACTTCTGAAATTATCTACCCCAGTCCAACACTGGCATCTCCACATTCATATTGAAAGTGGCAGAGCATGTTTCCTTCTGAAAGGTATGTGCAATAGCAGAGATGGAGTGAGTGTGAGATAGTAGAAAAGTGCGGTACTCTTGCAGGTAGAGTGGAGAAGGTCATTGACATTTTTTTGCTGAATTGATACTGGCCTGGGTGATGACTGTGACCAGACTGCCATGTCCTGGGGTCATCCAGCAGTCCTTCAGTAACCACCAGTTTTAGCACGGAATCTTCAACCTGGAGCTCTAGGACCATGTCAGAGAGTCACAGCACCATCTTCCCAATATCCAACATGTTCAGAATCTGTCTGTATGAGCAAGTCAGCTTTGGAATGTCAGTGCTCATGTGGTGCATGATGGCCTCTAAATATGGTGGTGGCACCATGATTTCTGGCCTCTCAGCAGAGTGGCATGTTATTTCAGAAATGATTTATATTAAGGTGGCAATAGAATCCAGCATGTGGAATACCGGTAGGGGTTGGGAGGAGTCTGTATTAATGCAGCACATATGGTGAGAAAATCCCCTTTGCGCCTCTGAGAATCCAAAATATTGACTTGACTCGCACTTAAATTTTGATTTAACACAAATAAAAAGGCATAGATTCAAGCCGAGTGAATATATTGAGTCCAATTTGACACTTTTTTTTTTGAAGACACTATTTTCCTATCCACAGATACTGCCAGCTCAGTGTCTCAAATCTAATGGGTTTTTTCAGATTTCCAATAGCTATACTATTTTTCATCTTATTCACATGAATGTCGACCTCTTCAGAACCATTATATTGGACACTAATCCCTAAATATCTTCCCCTTGCCATCATGTGTACACTTGCCACTAACCCATCTTCTTCAATTCTGACTTCACAAACGTACCAAGTCTAGGCATATACATTTATTGGGAAAGTGGTGAGCCAAGGTGTCAGGTGGATAGAGTATCAAGAAGGTCATTGAGTGATTTTTAGGTAGGCCATGGTCAGGCATGGTGGCAGTGCATTCGGTTGGCAGGGGTGGGATTTTTAAAATCAGTCAGAGAGGGAGTGTCCACTCCATTTGGGGAAGGAGTGTGTAGTCCAGTGGGGGCGGAGTTGTCAAGTCTGGACGGGGAGGGAGAGGAGAGTCCGGTGAGTTGAAGGGGTTTTCCATCTAGTATGGTACCAAACCAATAGTGGACAGTGTCATTATTAATTTACAAAAAAAAAGTGATGCTACTCGGGTCATGGTAGGAAGTAATTAGTACACTAGAAAAGGTATAAAGTTGATAAGCAAGAGGCATTGGATAAATTGTGCTTACATTTACTGTGGACCAAATGTGATGAAAATTCATCCAAGGATACTAAAAGTAGAACGGGCAGAGGGACTAGCCATAATTTTCTACTCTCCATAGACTTGAGATGTTGGTAGAAGCCTGGAGAGCAATGAATCTAACACACTTCTTCAAAAAGAAGTATTCATATGCCTTGCAACTGCAGTTAGTTCAATTCAGTGGAGGAATAATGGGGGGGCTTCCAGAAACAATAATTTGGGATAAAATTGATTTTATTTGGCAAATCCTATTAATTAAGGAATGCCTAGTATGATTTGTCAAGGGAAAATTATGCTTGACCAGCGAAAATATTTGAAAAGGTATCAGATGAAGGTAATGCTGTTGATGTGGTGAACATTGACTTCCAAAAGGCTGCATTGCTGCAACATTTTTAGCTCTCAATAAAAAGGGGCAGGAACATTGTTGAGATAAAATTACCCAATAAATAAGAAAAACATAGTGGTAAATGGGTGTTTCTTGGCCTGGGAGGGGGAAGATATGTAGCCTACAATCCCCCCCGGGGTTGGTGTTGGAACTGTCGCTGTTGCTGATTATAGCTTAATAAGCTAGGCCTTGATATATAGAGTACAATTTCAAGATTAAAAGCATAGTGAGTTGTGAGGAGGACAATGCAGAACTCCAAAGGGCTATATACAAATTGGTAGAGTGGCTAGATAGGTGACAAATGAAGTCCAGTGTAAAATGTAGAAGGATTAATTGTGATAAGGATAGATAGAGGTGCAGGAGCAGATGGATAAGGTATATGTGCGTATGTCATTGAAGATGACAGCATTCAATAACGAGGTCACGCTTTCAAGGTGAGAAGTGGACAGTTTGAGGGGGATACACGTGACAAGTGTACACTTTACACAGATGGTGGGCATCTGGAATGCATTGCCAGCAGAGGTAATAGAGGCAGGCATGGCAGATTCATTTAAAATGCATCTGGACACATGCATGAGTAGGTGAGAGCAGAGGGATACATATGCTTAAGAATTAACCTGCAGGTTTTGACAGTACCTTTGGATCAGCTCAGGCTTGGAGGGCCGAAGGGCCTGTTCTTGGGCTGTAAATGTTCTCTTCTTCTTTGGCATTCTCTCACCCTGTCAAAGAACAATTAAAGCATACAGTATTCAATACATTATTAATGGAGGCATTGAGTACAAGAGCAAGGAAGTGGTGTTAAACATGAATAAAACATTGCTTTGGCCTGAACTTGAATATTACATCCAATTATGGATGCCATGCTTTAGGAAAGGCATTGAGACATTAGAGAGCACATCAAAAGCATGAGAATGATTCCAGGGATGGGGAAATTGTTACATCGGTGGAGTGAAGTACTTGGAACAGTTTTTCTTAGAGAAGGGAAGGCTGAGAGGAGATTTGATAGTTATTCAAAGTAATGAATGACCCTGAAAATAATAAGTAAGGGAAACATTGTTCTCTTTTGTGGAAGGAGGGAGAATGAGAGAACATGAGGGCTAAAATGGAAAGAGAAAAATCTTATCCATGAAACTGATGGTTAAGATGTAGCATGTTGCCTGAAAATGGAGGTAGATTCAATCAAAATATTTATAAGGGAATTGGACTTTCAACTAAAAAGGAGTGTATAGGATGATGAGAAAGTAAGGTTGGTGAATTGTTCATTTGGAGAGTAGGCACAGACATGAAGGGCCAGTTAGCTCCTTTTGTTGATGTCACAGGTCTCTGATTCTGTTAATTGCTTTTTTTTTGCTAAAATTATTTATATACTGATATTTTAATGTAAGATGCACACCAGTAAAAATCTTGAAGGTTCTTTGGGCATTATTTTTAGAATTCTGATTAGAAAGTTTGTATCAAATTCCTTTGTGTACTACTTTAACAATACACCAACCTGCTTTCTTTAAAATAAAAGACAAAAAATGTCAAACACCCCCACTTCCTTATGGTTCCACCCAAATAAATCTGAACTGTGAATATAAATTGACTTTCCACATAACCAATTTATATTGTGCTAACATTTCCCTACAGATTTTAATAATATATGGCACCAATACAGTGTAATTGAGATAAATTGACACGTATTAACATCAACATTCAGTTGATCATTGTCAACATTCAGAATATTATTAGTAAATACCTATTTTGTCAGTATTTTGCTGCAGCTTCATAAAAGGCAAAAAGAGGAAGTCTTCCAAAAAAACAAATGACTTTGAAGTCATTGACATCAGGTATTGTAATGAATGCTTGACATTAGAGCAATTGGGACCATTTTAAAATGAGATATTGTTTCATAATATAATTTCTTTATAGTGATAATTATCTTCAAATCCATCACTGTCTGAGTTAGAAATACTAATCACATTGAAGTTAAAGAGCTAGAGATATATACTTGAAAGGTTGATATTCCACAACACTAAAAAAATTACCTAGCCCTGATTGTTTGGAATTTAGTGCACAAATGCTTTCATCAAACGAGCATGCTTTTGTACATACATGGTTTCTACATTATGAATAATCTAGTCAATAAAGCCATAATAAATCTTCTGCTGGATAATAACAGCAGCAGACATTGTGGTCAGGGTATTTTCTGCACTAGTTACACCAACTCAACCACATAATTCAAAAGCAGTTCAACAGAAAATTCTTTAGGAGCTGCTACGTGAATTTCCCACTCCTGCATACCACTTTAGGCACTTAACATTTGAGAATGGGCACTTACTCAATCCACTGGGATATGAGTAGTTTCATTTATGGACAATTATGGAAATATGTCACTTGTCTTGATCTTGATTAATTAAATTTGCCAGTCCTTTTAATTTTCAAGTCTTTTTTAAACCTCTTCCCAGTCTGTCCAAAGACCTCCCAAAAACTAGTCACAGTTCTGACAGTTTCTCATGGTCTGCAATCACCATCTCCACCACATCTGCCCATCAAATCCCTAGTCACTGCTACCCTTTTCTTGACAGAGATTGAGAAGCCTGAGTCATTTATGCAAAACAACCTGACTGCAAAATGTCATTGCATGTTTAATCCAGTGGTTGTCAAGCAACCGTTGATTTGGCAATAGTAAGCTAACAATTGCATACTACCGTCAAATCTCAGGGGATCTTCATATGCCAGATCTCTACAAATCCCCTCATAGAAAGCCATCTAACAAAATGCCAAGCTGCATAGAAGCAAACTGATTTGAGATGAGGATCACCTCAATCCAGTGGAGAGAGAACTAGCTCCATAATCCTGATCCTACGATCTATAATTAGAATCTTACTGGAAGATAGAAACAGTTTATAGAAATGTACATTTAGGCTCAAAGGGCATATAGTGTTAGCAGAGTATAGCTACTGCAAACATTATAGTTAAACGTAATTTGATTTGTTATTCATGAAGGTAACAGGTACACCTAATTTGTTGCTGAGAACTTTAAGCAAATAATATCTTTGACATCAGTTTGGAACAAAGGTGATGCTGATCACAAAGGGAGACTATATTCCACAGAGAGGAGGCTTTCACATTGCAACACGGCAGCTACTGTGAAAGCATAAACTATAAGGAACCCAATTTTAATTTTTTCTTTTGGGACCCATCTTTTATAAAGTAAACATAAAGTAATTGCAAATGTCATGTGATTGGGAGTCAAGTAGTCAGACATCTTAAGACTAAACATCATGTGATCAAACCTTTGAGAATACTCCCAACTAGAGTGAACAACCTTAGTTTTCAGAGAAAGCATGTTTTTCTTTTGTTCTTTATTCTTGAATCTGTCTTCAGCATTCAATTCAATGTTGCTGAGTAGGTAGTCTTAAGAGATTGTGTCCAATAAACTAAAGAGAGGTTACTGGCCATCTACGGTTTTCTCATAGTAAATGTTTGGTCATATTCTGATAATAATGAACACTTAGTCTTAAAAAAAAAAATCAGAATTATTGCTTCTCTCAATCATAACACAATTTGTTACATCATTACTGACAGTTTCCCATTCACATAGTTAGATGTTAACCCTTTGCTATACACCTTTTGATAATGAAATGATTCCCCTTTGAACTGAGGTGATCTGAAGGTTAAGTGCAGAAAGGGCTTTTTATTAAAATTATATTCAACAGCATTATGTCAAAAATATCTACAAAAGAAAATTCAATCCTGTCTCCTACAATCACATAATGGCAGTGGGATGATTTCCAGAAGATTGTCAGGTTATGTATGACATATAAAATAAATCACTACTTGTGCTGAAAAATCTCATTGTTTTGGGAATAAATTAATATTGACAAATATCTATGTGAGTTATTTATTTATTGGACAATAAACCTTTGTAAAGATGGACTTAAACTATTTGAAAATGTAGTATTTGCATCGTTGTTGATAAGAATGTCGTTGGTTTATTCATTATTTGTGGGATTTTCATTTATGTAGAAAAGTAACACAAACGAAGGAAAATATCACAGCATTTTAATATACTTTCAATTGACTTCCTGTACTCTGATCAGAATTTGACAGGTAACAGTTCCACAGCTTTCTGTGAAAGTAGAAAAAAAATGAATTGGAACTGTCATAAGAGTAACATCTAAAACCACTTTCCTTTCATCAAGCATGTGGTGAAAGGGATTTTATTGCCACTGTATTGTCTCTGCCACTTGTGACATCTCAGATCTGTAGGTATTAAAGATGAGAGAGTTGTCACAATGTAATTTCCTGGAAGCAACTTTTCTGTCAAACCTCCTCATCAATCTCATTCTCATCTATTAAAACTGACAACACTAAATTAAAGGCTTTTATACAAATCGTAATTGCACAGAGAAAGTCTCAGCAATAATACATCAGTGAAAAGGGTCACATCTTGTTTTCAGTATGAGAAGAATTGTTGTGCTGTCTATATCATTACTTTATCACAATTTTTTTTAAAACTGTTATTGTATCTCTGCATTGTTGAAAGCCAGCAAGTAAACAAAGGTGAAGTACGTAGAGGAAGATCTTTGAGCTGCATAAATACAAAACAATTGGACTATATTTTTAGTCAAATATTATAAAGCATAATCATACTTTTACCTTGGTTTATGGTCCTAAGCCATTGGCATGGGTTATCCTTATGCAACCCTTTAAGTTGTTGAATTTGAGACCTATCTAGTTTTTGTAATTTTCCCTTTGTGTTCTCCTGCTTATTGTTCATGCTCACCAAAGCAGTTTCAATTTTCTGAATGCTGACTGTATTCAGTTCACAGAAGGTTCATATCAGAAACAAGCATTCAAAACATTCTGAATTCAAAATAACATATCAATCAAATAAGTGATACTCTATTTACATTGTCTAATAATGCTAGGAGATAAAAGTAGACTTTTTATGTCCTGTATTCGTGCCCTGATTAATGCTCTTACTCTATTGTGTTGCACTGACTTAATTAAAATATCTCACTTTAAATTATGCTGTGATGAATTCTGCTGCATAGTAATGATTTTTTTTTAGAAAAGCAATCATAGCCAAAGGAATGCAGTAATTGTTACTCAGTGCAAATCTGTTGACTTTAAAATTCATTTACACTTCATAGTGACCAGGTCATCTCCAGCAGAAAATGATGTTAAACCTTGATGACTTGGGTCAGGGTCTTGTTCCATGCAACATTAAAAAGGGCAAAGGATTATCAAGCATTTTGAGAATTCTCAGGAAAGTAATAGAGGTTTCTATAAACTGTGAAGAAAACGAGCTGAACCAGGAATGTCTGTGGAATCAATTTGATCTCTAATGTTACTTTTCTGATGTTCCCTATTCTCATGTTCTTCTGTATATGAGTTCTATTTCCTTCCTTCACCATTTCCCTGCTGCATGTCAAAAGCAAAGCATGAATTGAGATACATTTTTGCTACTGGTGCCAATACTGCCAAAGTCCCAAAGAGAAATAATAGCCATCAGATTTATTTAGACCTACTCTGGCATGACTCATGTGGCAGTCTGATTCACTCAGTACTACCACAGTGGTGTCATGAGACTGTCTGAATCATGCAAAATGAGTAGATTATAGCTACAGTCTGAGACCAATTTAACTCCACTCCTGTCAGTTTGAAGCAAGCTGACCCAATTAAAACCCTCTTCAACAACTCCCAACTGAAGTCAGTTTGAGCTGTTCCAGAGTACCCTCGCCAATATAAGAAAGTGATCAGTGTTCTTATTGCTAGACTATTAAACAAAAAGATCCACACAATGTTCGTGGGACCCAGATTTGAATTCTGCCATGCCAGATTCTAGAATTTAAATTCACTGAAAATCTGGAATTAAATGTCTAATCATGACCAGGAAGCCATTGTTAATCATCAGGGAAAAACCCAATGTTCCTTTCAGGAAGGAAACTACCATCATTATCTGGTCTGGCCTACATGTGACTTCAGAGCCACAGTAATGTGGTTGATTCTTAACTTCTGGGTTGTTAGGGAGAGGCAATAAATGCTGTCCTAGTCAGAAATACCCACCATCCCACAAATAAAATGTTTTTGTTTTTAAAAAGTAAAACTTAAAGCATTAATCAAACCATTTCCAGGTGAGGTGCTTTGACGTTTTTTGCTGGGGTGGAATTTGTGAAAGTTCTGTTCGTGAGTACAGTGCAGGATTCTGATTGGGTGGTTAGACAAGATTTCTGCCTTGGCAAGTGATAGACTGCTTCTGTAATCAAAATATAATTGCAGATCCTCTATAATTCAGACAGAAGAGGACTATTGCAGTGTCCAAGGGAAGGAGGGTGTGGTATATTCTACAATGCTACCAATTTCCAACAGTTTGCTGCCATCATCCTCTTTCCTTAACTAGATCGTAGTCATTTACAAAAAACATTTACGAATGCTAGTTGAGGTTAGTATCATCTCTCACTATTGATGAGAAACAAACTGAATTAAATTTTCAACTACATGCATATTCTTTGCTTTTCAAACAAGCATGGGGATTAAAAAATACAATTCACTAAGCAAGCATACTTGAAGCTGAAGAAAGTTGTGTTAGCCATTCAGTGGAAAGAACTGTCTGAGAAGACACCCAATTCAAAACATTTTTTACCTGAATGCGAAGGTATGTCTATTTCTTATTTTAACAGAAATGTTTAATGTCAATGACACTGAGATAATGATGCTTTGTGATTCAGGACTATAGTTTAGAATGTTCATAGTCAATAAATGCAAAATCTCGACAGTTTTTATTTCTTGATTTATTTTGTTGCTCTTCATGTGAATACTAAATATGCACACAATGTGGCACTTCATCACCGTCAAGGTCCTTAATGGCTCAATTACAATTTGAGCATCAAAATATAATAAATATTCTTAAAGATGGGGTGTGTTGAAAAGTTCATGCAACTGGGCTTCATAATCTTCATTTAGATGAAGTAGTCATGTCGAAGGGCATTTATCGATACTGAACAGAATCCAACAGTACAAAAGAAACTGCTAAAAAACTGATGTCACTCAAAAATCACATGAAGAATTAACTGAGTTATATTCCTTGTACTTTGAGGGATCTCTATGAATTTACACAGCACAGAGTAACATAGGCTGTCGGGTTGCCTCTATGGTTACAGCAGTTAGTGACTGCTGTAATGGTCTTGGGGTGTAGAGATTCAGGTTCTGGACGTCATGATGAATTCCCAGGGACACTCCCTGTATCAGCCCAGCCAGCAGTTCTGGGGATTGAATGTTCTTGGGAACTTTGACCCCAGTTCAAATGGCCCCTCCTTGCAAGGCAATGAGGTGGTTCAAGGAAGTGCACAGCAGGATGTGGACCCACACACTGTTTCCACCCCCCACACCCCCCACCCCACTGTCCCCTCAGGACACTGCAGAGGTGACTGAGCCTCCCACTTCCAACCTGTCAGCCCCTCTCCAGCACTTGGAAATTGGAGCCAAAAATGTCAACTTGCATCTGGCAAGAAGACTGTCAGCATGCCTAGCCCATCGAAACACTTGTGCCTTTAGGGCTACCTCACCATGCCTCCAGGACTGAGAGGTTCAATAGATGAGCTGACCTGCTCTATCATAGCTGTGGGCCCAGGGAATGCACTAATAAATAGCAGGAAGGAGATAAAGAAGCAAAACTATTGAGGGCATTTTGGTGGTAGAGGTGAAAATGGCTTGTATGTCATTCTGAGTTTATTCATAAACATTCCTGATTTTAACATGAGTGTGGTTGCAGGTGCAACTTGCATTTTTACACCACCCAGCAACATTTCTTAGTCACAGATGAAGCTCCATGGAAGAAAGACTCTGTTGAGGTCTTACTGCACCATTTGGAAGTGGAGGAACAATACACACAGATGGTATTTGGTTATTATGAAACCTTTATCCATCTTTGTTCAACATCCCTGATGTTTGGATCTCTGTGCGTGCAAGGGTAGAGCTGTCACTGTGTTGTTCAGTAGTCGTTATGCCAGAGAATTGCAAAGTCCAAAGAGAGTCAGTGCTGCAGGATGGGCAAGGAGTGTGTTTGTGTTCTGTACAATCTATGATCCTGTGTCCAATAATCCATCCCTTTAGAAACTCAATGATCAATATTTGCTGCCTTTTGGAAGGACTGACAAAACAAGGAAGTAGACATAAATGGTAGGACTTTAGAATATACAAAGAATCAGAGGGTGTGCATGTCCATAGACCCTTGATGGCAGCAAGCCAAATAGATAAGGCAGCGATGAAGGTTGTGAAGAACATCCTCCAAGGTGGCCTTCGAGATACACAACAACGTAGAATTACTGAGCAGAAACTGATAGCCAAGCTCTGTACACATGAAAATGTCCATCACCTTGATCTTGGGTTCATATCGCGCTACATGTAGTCCCACCACACTGTTCTGTCTCTCTAAAGTCTTCCTTACTGTCCTGTTTTGACCCCATCACCTTGATAATTTGCTGTGATCTCGCTACCTTAATTAGTTTGTACAGTTCTGGATTACCTTTTACTTTGGTTAGACCCTCAGCATGTGACTCTTATACCTATTACATTATTCCAGTCATTTGGTTTGTCTCAAGCACCACCTTATTTTTAAATCTTTGTAATTATCTCTCTGCCTCTTTTAATCAGGTAAGAGGTCAACCTTTTTGTTGTTATTCAGCTGTTGACGCTTTCACTCACGCACTGTCTAACACCCTTGGTCACCTGCAGAGACTTATTACTTGATACTCCACTCACATCATTTGAATGATCTTTTGATCTCTCTGCCTATAAATTCTGAGACTGTGTGCTTCTCCCTCACTTCACCTCCAAAAAGGTTGTGATTTCAAATAAACTTGTTGGAATATAACCCAGCGTTGTGTGATTTACCATTGACACTGTGTGGTCACAGCCATTGTCTCCCCCACTATATACTATCAATTTTTAGCATGATGGAAAATGACAGTGAGTATTCTTGTTCTGGTGGCTTCTATCCTCAGCCTGATCTCCACATATCCCCTTCCTAGAACCCCTTTCCATTATCCCCACAGGCTTCACATTTCAACCCATTTACATGCACCTGCACCTGCCTACCTTTCCCACCCAATCCTGGCATATGAAGTAAGTATGATGAAGGGCTTATGCCCGAAATATCGAATTTCCTGTTCCTTGGATGCTGCCTAACCTGCTGTGCTTTAACCAGCAACACATTTTCAGCTATGAAGTATGACTGGTATGGTCATTTATTGTCCCCTCCCTTGAAGGTGGAGTGTTCCTGATCACTAATAATGCCCATCCTGTGCTTTGCTGAATCTCCTTTTCCAAATTCCACTGCCCTCTTCACAAGTGTGCTCTGCTCTTGACTAGAGCTTACAACCCCAAATCCCAAAGACAAGCCTGGCAAGATTCAGTCCCATGGCAATAGTTGCTAGTGCACCTGCAATGCATCTTCCAGAGCATGTTGTAGTGCATTAGGGAAATGCCAGGATGGTGATGAAAGGTTGGCAGTTGCTGGATGCCAATGTCCATGGATAAAAGGGTATATGCAGGTGGTGCCCATGGATTGTGCTAGGACTGTGGTTTTGTGACAAACATCATGGAGGTCCTTTGGAGCAAGCTGAATTCTGGTTTCTTTGTCAAATAATCCCAATAATTAACTCATTAGGCAAGTTTGGTAAGATGGGAGTCTGAATATTCCAGGAGGCAAGTTGTGCCATTAAAAGGATACTTAAACGTTAGTCTCTATTAATTAGCATCTTGCCACTGAAGAGGAGAATCATGTCACACTGTTTGTGAAAAGCATAAAAGATGGAGCAAGGTGATCCCAGCATTGGAACGGACCTAACCAAAATTCTCATCTGATTCGATTTCACATCTGGCCATAACCCACAACAGTCATATTGTGAAGTCAAGCTGGTGTGAAACGTTCATGTGTTTATGGCAACGGAATTACAAGTAGCAGAACTTGGTACTACAGCTTTCCCAACTTCATGGACAGTTTGAAACACTAGCCGGGCTTATCGAACAAATTTATTTCAATGAGAAATGTAAATCAAAAGATTTTATCATTAACACTGTGTTGAACCTTGTCCACCTTGCATGGACAGTATACTTGCATAAAACTCTGATTACTGTTGACATCAGCCACAGTTGAGTGTTTGTTGTATCACTGTTGACTTTGGACATGGAACAATATGGCTGTTCGATGAGATGCATTAGTACGCCAGAATATACAAGATACATTCAATTCATAATATTGAAAAACAGGCATATCTTTCAGAGCAAGTAACATTGAAGCCGAATTGATAAGAACTTATGTTGAGTTTTGAATTTGAGTGTAGGAATGTAATTTTCTAGTGAAAATTAGCTGTAAAATGTAGAAGGCATGTTAACAAACCTTCTTGCTTCTGACATAATTCTTGTAAAGACAAATAACACTTAAAAGAAAATACTGTAACTTCAAATGACTAGAAGGATCACAACAGATTCCACATCTTAAGAATTTTATCGTAACAAATACATCAAAAGCAACATTGAGTAAGTACTATTTTATAGTTTAGATTGTAAGTTGCCTGCTGAGAAGATCCCTAATGTCAATTTTACATTTGAAAATTTATGTCATTGTTATACTTTACAATATTTAAGTGAATCCCTTTTCCTTTTGGAACTAATCCCAAACTATTCTCCATTCTTGATCAGCTATTGAATGGGTACAGCATCATTTTTTAAGTGAGTTAACAAGGCATAATTGCTGGAGAAATGCATATTCACATAAGGCATGAAGAATAATCAGTATATGGCAAGATTAGACCAGTTCCTTGGCCCAGTATTGCAAATACAAACAGAAATCATGAGCAACACTATTGCTCCACTACAAACGGTTGAAGAAGATTTGAAATTGGAAAAGTCCGAGGCACAGTCAGGTGCATGCAAGACACATTTGACCAGGGGAAAAAAAAAAAAACCACACAACACCAGGTTATAGTCCAACAGGTTTAATTGGAACCATACTAGCTTTCGGAGCGACGCTCTTTCACCTGATGAAGGAACGGTGCTCCAAAAGCTAGTGTGCTTCCAATTAAACCTGTTGGACTATAACCTGGTATTGTATGATTTTTAACTTTGTGCACCCCAGTCCAACACCAGCATCTCCAAATCACGACATTTGACCAGTGATACATTTCTCATTCATTCTAATATAAACTGCACCCTCAAGCCTATCTTGGTGACAGCCATGATAAGTTCCTTGCATTTATGTTACATGTATTCACAAAGAGTGAACCCAACTACACACAAGCAGAAGAGGAAGTGCTGAGAATTATTTGTGTTATCAAAAACTTTCATGAATTTATAATGGGTTGAACCTTCATGCTAGTAAAAGATCATAAACCTCTCAGCTATTCTGGGAATAAAGTCAGTAATGCCAATATTGATATTGGCTAGCTCAGAGCTGGCTCCTAGAATGAACAGAACTCCTGACAGTCCTGTTTATATCTGTCAGCCAAGACTCCCCAATTGTACCAGGTTGACAGCCCCAATCAGGGAATCATATTCTATGAGATTCATCTGGCTGACATTGTAACTACAGTCAGTGGAACATCAAAGGGTAACAGAATGGTGGCAACTATTTTTATGAAAGTTAGATTTCTGAACACAATCCAGAATCCCCTGAGGCAACTACTTTGGTCAGCTTGATGAGTGTACTTCCTTCAAAATTCTTGGATATATCTCATCTGGCCTTGGTACCTTGTCAATTCTAAAATACTAACAGCATATCCAATATCCCTTCCTTTTCAATTTCGAACCTTCCTAGTGATTGAGTTTCATCCTGTGTCACCAATGGTCTGGGTAACATCTGCTTCCTTGGTAAAGACAAATATAAAATATGAATTAAAACCTTCAGCTATGTCCCAGCTATATCTACAATGTTCTGGTGTCCCACACAAATCAACAGAAGCTACAACTTTAAAGATTAGGTGGTGATCCCATGAGTGTGAAACTTGGAATACAGTGAGTATCAGAATGAATTTTGAGGGTTTTTTTTTAAAAAGAAGAGAAATGTATAATCTTGCTAACTTGCAATTAGCCGTCAATGGATTTGTCATTGTGGATTGCAGCCAGGAAATTAGATTTGAGACCACAACCAGATCAAGCATGATCATATCGAATGGTGGACCAGGCTTGACTGGCAAAAGAGTTAGAGTGTAGTGCTGGAAAAGCACCGCTGGGCAGGCAGCATCTGAGGGGCAGGAGAGTTGATGTTTCAAGCATAAACTTTTCATGAGGTATCGGCATAAGAGCCTACTTCTACTTCGGAGTCCTATTTTCCTGTGGATAAAGGTCAGCAGGTGCCTGATCCTCGGAGAATATTTGACCATTATTTCCTCCACCAGCTGTGGAGCAAGTCATTGATATACTCAGATTTTGACCCTAGGGAATTGAATCTACATCCCACTGGGATGAATATCTCTGTACTGGTGGAGGGTGTAAGTGAACTTCCCTAGGTTTGACCCATATGCCTTATGCCAGCTAATATTCCCACCAAACATCAATAACTCATTAGGCCCTCCAAGCCAATTTAGCATGTCCATGCCCATTCACTCAATTGGCACACTGTACAAAATCAATGAACCAATTAATAACAGTTAAGTTCGAAGAAGCTTAAAAAACAAGTGCCCATAAGTGTTTTTGTATAAAACTGCGTTACTATGAAACTTTTTGCAGGTTTAATCAACAACACCTTTAAAAGTATTATAACATGAACTATAAGCAATTAATAGTTAACTATCTTTTGTAAATAAACATAGTTATTGATAAGATGGCAGTAAGAATAAAAACTCAAAACAATGCATTGCCTTATATGCACCTGTTTCATCAAATGAATGGAAGTGTGGACTCTCAGCCAAGAACGCACACCTCCTTCTTTCTCCGGAGTTGTTTGCCGAAGGCCTGGTGGAAAGAACTTCAGTATAATGGAGAGCCATGAAGAGAACAACACATTATCAGGGTCACAGGACACAAAATGTTAACTCTGCTTCTCTCTCCATGGATACTGCCAGACCTGTTGAGTTTCTCCGGAAATTTCTGTTTTCGTTTCAGATTTCCTGGATCCACGGTTCCTCGCTTTATTTTCTCACGGTATATTTGGAGACAAGTTTAGGCACATAACATTCCTCTTCAGTGAGCTACACAGCAGAACAATTGTTTCTAACTAGTAATAGCTGTTTTCATGATATTTCTGCCATAGCCTGGTAGTATGTGTGTGATTGGGTGGAAGAGGATGTCATATGCCATCAGTAATCGCTAAACTAGGTAACCTTTGTTAGTAAGAAAGGAGCCTGTGGTTCTTTGTGATGCCACAAACAAGGTGAAAATATAGTCAACTGGAGTAGGATAAAACCATGGTGGCTGCTGCCAAGAAAAGTAGGCATCAACTAATTAAATGCTCGTGCATGGTCACACACTAACCACACATTAAGTGAATGATAAATTTTCTGGTAGAGTCATAGCCTTCACAGAGCCATTTAAATATCCAATGCTGCAAAGAAATCCTATAGTGCCAACACAGCTATGAACTCACACCCTCATGCTTCTTTCTGCTTTTAGGATAAAATTATGAAGACCCCTCTCTTTGAATGGTGCTTCAGTGACCTTTTTGATCATTTGTTATGCAGTAAACTGTCATGTCACAATAATCCAGTCTGCCAAGATCCTGTGGCATAAAAATCAATATGCCACAGCTAATTCTGGGCATCTCATTGTAGGAAAATACCAAAGTCAGAATGTAAAGATTTACAAAAATTGTGTCAAGGTTTATAAAGACTTCGGTTAAATGGAGAAGTTAGAGAAATTGTGGTTCTTCTTTTAGAGAAGATTAAGGGGGGATTTAATAGAGATGTTCACAATCATGAAGGGTTTTGCGAGAGTAAGTAAGGAAAAACTATTTCCAGTGGCAGACCCATCAATAATCAGAGAACACAGATTACTGGCGGTTGATAAAAGAACCAGTGGCAACACAAAGAAAGAAATATTAATGCAGCATTTTTTAAAAATCAACTGCATTGCAATGGCTGAAAGCGTAGTGCAAACATCCAATAATAATTTTCAAGATTAATTGGTTGAATAACTGAACTGGAAACATTGGCAGTGGTCCTCCAAAAAACAAGTAGACATAAAACTGGCTTTTTCTTCTGTACCACCTGTTTCTTAAATGAGAAGCCTTTCAGGGTGATGACAGAAAGCATTTCTTCACACAAAGTTGGTGAAAAGTTTGGAATTTCCTTTCTAAGAAGTTATTGGGATTAGGTGTTATGAAGACTTCAGTACTGAGATGGATACATTTGTGATGAACATGACAGAACTAAGGTGAACAGATGAAGCTGAGACCCATAGAATAACTTGTGGAACAAATTTGAGGAATTGAACGGACTATTCCTGTTTGCATTGAATTGGGAAACCAAGCAATATGCAGAGTCATAGCTGATCTGTTTATCCCCTCTAAATGCTTCATATAAATTAGAGATTAGTTCCATTACTTCAGAAGATAGTTAAGTGTCAACCATGTTGGTGTAGGACTGGGGTCAAATATGGGATAGTTGAGGTAAGGCAAAGCAGGTGTCCTCTGAAGGATGTGGTTGAATCAAGTGGATTTTAACAATAGCTTCATGGTCAAATTTATTAATGCAAGCTCTTCTGGGTTTTATAAAAACTGAATTCAAATTTTCTCTATGGCATTGTGGAGTGTTAACCATATTACACTGCTCTATTAGTATCTCATTCAAAATATAAATATCACTGATTAGGGATGAAATATGTATACCCCACCTGCAAATAAATATAATATTCTAACAAGATGCTTCACTTCACTTCTGCACACATTAACAACTTTTAGCCCTTGAACTGCACAATAATGAATTGGTAGTAGATGTAATAGTTTCCAGATTTGTTACATGTCAGCTGTCAAAAGTCATGCACTACAGTTTGCTAATTTGCTTTCAATCATGGGCAACAGCTTCCATTGAACTCTTGTATCCATTGTTGATAGGCATCACTGAGCCAGCAATAATAAGCCACATTTCTAAAATCATTAGCTCAGTTCAAAGGATTCCTAAATTTCTTGCCATCAGTTTACTATCAGGCAAACATAGTGCAGTCCTACATCTTTTAGCAAGATAGTATGTTCGTCAGCTCACATTAATTTCAGTTGAATCACAGAATTGCCAGCACTTATGTAAAAACCTGTCACTTTTCATATTCAAATTAATATTTTTATACAGTGATTTCAGTTCCTTCTACCATTTTATTAAATACTAAGAGATGAGTTAGCAGAGGGAAATTTATTGATCATTCCATACAGTTAATCATCAAGTTAACCATTTATTTTGCATGACTTCCATATTGGAAGTTCAGGAAACAACAGGGAATTAGGCATACCTTTAAGCTAAAATAAGCTTCACCCCAACATAGTTTCTCAACCCAACTTTAGATTCAAGCTTTTCATTCTTTACTCTGTGACACTGTCAAGGCACCACCAGTCTTTAACATTTTCAATTGAGCTAAATCAAATTAATTACTTTTGAAAGAGGAGTCATTTCATTTTGTCAGCAAAATGCCACTCATTTTGTATACAAAAAAAAAAGGTCCTACAACCAATCAACTGATCTGTTTTAGTGGCATTGATTAAAGGTAAAAAAATCCCATGACACCAGGTTCAGGTCCAACTGGTTTATTTGAAAACACTAGCTTTCAGAGCATCTGATGAAGGGGCAGCGCTCTGAAAGCTAATGTTTTCAAATAACCCGTTGGACTATAACTTGGTGTCGTGTAATTTTTGACCTTGTCCAACCCAGTCCAACACTGGCACCTTCACATCTTGATTAAAGATGAAAGCTAGTCATAAAATCAGGAGAATTGTTTTGATTCTATTCAAAAGAATTAAACCATTTCTTACATTATACATTATAGTACAGGCAACTGGGGACCATGGTTTAATACTTCACTTGAGTCCTGTATACTTACATGGAGTCACAGAATCCCTACAGTGTGGAAACAGGCTCTTCAGCCTAATTAGTCCACACCAACCCTCAGAAGAGTAACTCACCCAGAGCCATTCCCCAACATATAACCCCTGACAAAAGCACCCAACCTACACATCCCTGAACACTTAATTTAACATGGCCATTTCATCTAGCCTGCACATCCTTGGACTATGGGAGGAAACCAGAGCACCTGAAGGAAACCTATGCAGACACGTAGAATGTGCAAACACAAAGAATTTCAGAATGGAGATAGCTGGAAATTTTTTGATAGGTTGGTTGCTTGTTTGGTGAGAAAGCAACCAGGAACCAGATGCCTAGAACATAGGAGGCTATGGGGTTTTGTAACACAAGGGTAGTGACCCTACCTAAGGCATAAGGTTAGAGTTTAAGTCTCACTGGTCTCAAGGGCATGTCCAAAACAGGTTCATTAAAAATATTTAGGATGTTATGAGGATTTGGAGTTTGATGATAAGAGAAATAGGGTATTGTAAAGGTTGAAGGGGAGTAAAAGATTCCAGGGGATGTAGGGGTCATGGAAATGGGAATCAATGAAAATTTGTGGAGAGGGATGTTCTGACACAGCAGGTTTAGCTTGTCGGGCCTTGCTCTGCTCTGATTTAGGACAATGAAATCATTAAATCAGAGACATTTACTGCAAAGGAGAAAACTTGGTCCATTGTGTCTTTTCTAGTCGAAAGCATACGACCCAGACAAATTCAGTCTTCGAGTTCTTTGTCCATTGTCTTGAGGCCCTTCAAGTGCATCTTCAAGTAACTGCAGTCCCATTAAATGCATTGACCTCATGTGTCAAGTCCTTTTCATCTTTTTTCACCTACCAGGATTCCCAAGTCCCAAAAATAATCAGAACTCTTGTCTGTTAAAAATAAGAGAGCTCTGTTCACATAGCAGAGTATAGACCTATAAAAGATATTCTTGGCATATTGTCGTGTCCGGAGAGTAAATTGGTCATCTGAGACACCCACGTCTCATTTGAAACAGAAATCAATGGGCTAGGGTGGGGTTCTGGAGTTTCTCACTCATTCCTGGATATTAAAATTCACCTCGTTACCCATAAAACTATAATAATCTATCAAAAGATCAAAGTTGAAAAATCACACAATGCCAGGTTATAGTCTGGTGCTCCAAAAGCTAGTGTTTCCAAATAAATGTGTTGGACTATAACCTGGTGTTGAGATTTTTAAACTTTGTCCACTCCAGTTCAACACCGGCACCTCCAAGCCATATAATAAGATCATATGATACAGGAACAGAAGTAGGCTGTTCACCTCATCACATCTACTCCCCCATTCAATCATGACTGATATCAGTACTGTATTGAAGAGATAATATGAGTCACCCCAAAAGTAGCAGGCTTGAAATTTGATGCAGGTATATTACAGAAGGTCAACTTATTCAAACTAATTTTGAAAACCAAAATTTTGGCATTATTTATTATAACCATGAATATTCTGACAATCTGGCACTTTTTAGGCAGAATGTGCCTAAGAAGATCAGCACTAATTCATCTCCTGCCACTGATATGAACAGTCTCCTATTCTTCATTGGAGCAGAATAGTACACAAGGCACAAAAAAAAGAGGAAGAATGTCTAAAAGTCTCAGTTCTATGTCCCAGTATAAGTCCAACTTCACCTTGATTGGTTTGAATTTTAATGTTAGGTTATCTCATTTCACAAATAGTTTGTTTTCATTTTTCACATTTGCATTGCCTGGATATAATAATTTGCAAACATGAGCAAATTCTGCTCTTTCATTGCTTGATATTCTTCCCCTCCATGTAGAGAAGCCTTTTTTTTCAGCACAATAGTATTTCATTTTTTTGAATCTGACATTAAAGCTGTTTCATTCTGCCTAAGAAGTGTCAGATGGTCAGAATATTCATGGTTATAATAAATAATGCCAAAATTTTGGTTTTCAAAATTAGTTTGAATAAGTTGACCTTCTGTGATATATCTCATCAATTTTAAATATATGAGGACAGAAATGGGTTCAGACAATTCCCAGTGGAACCTGCAAAAAAACTGCTTTGGTCAGGTGTCCAAATTCCAGGTAACAATTCCCTGACCTCCAGGAAACTGAAGTGATTGCTGCTGATTAGCTTATTTACTCAGAGTGGCATTAGGGTGGCACAGGTCAAATATCTCCACAGACAGATAGTCACCAGAGCTTCATGGGCCTGGGAAAATTGAGGTGCCTTTCCACTAGTCCCAGACATTTACATCCAACAGAATTTTGCACAAGACTTCCAGAGGCAATGAAAATGCTACTTTGTACACAGTTTTGGATAATCAGGAAACATCTCCTGTAAGATTTTTCCTAACTTTAATCCAAATTGATTTAGATTTAACTGGGACTTTTTGATCTTTGACCCAGGTCATGTATCCTGGAGAATGTATATTCTAAATAATATGCGAATGTATTTCTTTGTTTATTGAATGCCTCCCAATAAAGTCCAACCTGGTAGTAGGTAGCCTAAGTTTTAAGGTAGACTAACAGCTCAATAACAGCAATTGGGGAGATATATTTTGGTAGGTCCAATAAAGGGAGGGATATACCGAATAAATGGTAGTTCCCTAGGTAGTACTGGTGAACAAAGGGACCTTGGCAAACAAGTCCATATAACCCTGAAGGCATTAGCGCAGGTAGACAATATGGTGAAGACGACATATAGGATGCCTGCCTTCATTAGTCAAGGTGTAGAATATAGAAGGAAGGAAATCTTGTCACAACTTTATAAAACATGATGAAGCCCCAGATGGAGTATTATACACAGTCCTGGTTGCCACACTATTGAAAGGACTTGGTTGCACTGGAGAGGTACAAAGGAATTTCACCAGAATGCTGTCTGGGATGAAACATCCAGCCTATCCAGTCTGAGACTTGAAGCTGGGGAGACTGAGGAGGGATCTGATTGAGGTGTACAAAATTATGAGCAGCATGGATAGCATAGATCAGGAGAATCTTTTCTTCATGGCAGACACCATAAGATTAGGTGATGAACAAGTGGTTGAGATGAGATTAGTAAAAAGGTATTTTCACCAAGAGAGTGATGGAACTTAGGAACATGCTCCCCCTACTCATGAATAGAAAGTAAAAACAAATTTACATTTCTCTGGTGACTTTCATGGCCTCAAGACATTTAAAAAAAAACATCCCAGTTAATGGTGTTCTTTTGTATCACAGTGATTGTTGTAACATGAGTAACTAAAATTAACTGAGGTGCATCTGTGGGGAGGGGACACCCTAAACACCACCTTGCACTCAAAGTCACTTTTCATTGAGTCGATGAGTCCAACCTAAATAGAGATGGAGTTTACCTGTGATAGGAGTCCCTGCATTGCCAGAGACACAGGTTCATGGTAGATGGTGGAATTGGAATTCAATAAAAATCTGGAATTAAAAATCTAATGATGACCATGAAAGCATTATGAATTGTCAAAAAAAATCAGGTTCACTCATGTCCTTTAATGAAGGAAACTGTCAACTCTATCTTGTCTGGCCAAAAAATGATTCCAGATCCAAAGCAATGTGACCTTCCTTTAACTGTCTTCTGAAGTGGCCATGCGAGTCAATTCAGTAATATTGAACACTAGAAAGAAAAAAAAAGGAAATATATCCAATAAGACCACCTGGCATTAACGAAGGCACCAGAAATGACAGTGGCCAAACTGTTCAGTTGCCCCTGCAAAATCCTCTTGGGCCAAGTGCCAAAATTAGGAGAATGGACTTGCAGACTCATCAAGCAACAACCTGACATTGTCATCTTCACAGAATCATATCTTACATCACCATCACTGGGAATGTCAGACTCCACTGGCAGCACAGTGATGTACATAAAGGGAGAGTTTCCCTCAGAATCCTTAATAATCAGTCTGGACCCCATGAGGTCTCATGTCATCAGGTCAAACAAGTGCAAGGTACCTCTGGGGATTGCAATGTATTACCATCACCAACCTTCCCACCCACCTGATGAAGCAGTCCTCTTCCATGTTAAACAGCACTTGGAGGAAACACAGACTGGCAAGGGCACAGAGTGTAATCTGGTTGGGGATTTCAATATCCATCACTGAGAGTGGCTCAGAAGCACCACTACTGAATGTGCTGGTCAAGTCCAAAAGGATCTAACTACTAGATTGAGTCTACAGCAGATGGTGAGGGAACCAACAAGAGGGAAAACTTACTTGACCCTAAGTTTTAAACAACCTGCCTGCTACAGATACTGCTACTATCATAGACAGTTGTAAGAATGACCAGAACACAGTTCTTGTGGAGACAAAGTCTCATCTTCACATGAAAAATACCCTCCATTTGTGTGGCACCACCACTGAGCTAAATGGGACAGACTTCAAACACAAAAGGAAACTGGATATCCATCAAGGCCATCTGCAGCAATCAAATTGGACACCAATACAATCCCCAACTTTACCACTACCACCAAGCCAGGGGATTAACACTGATTCAGTGAAGAGTGTCGGTGGGGATGACCAGAACTGCACCAAGCAAAAGTGAAAATAAGATTTCAACCCGGTGAAGCTTTCAAACAGGACTGCTTGTGTACCAAACAGCTTATTCACCAAGAGAGAGAGACAGAGCTAAATGATTCTACAGCCAACAGATCCATCTAACTCTGCAGTTCTGATATATCTAATCATGAATGGTAGTGGACAGTGAAACAACTCACTGGAGGAGGCTCCATAAAACATTCCAACCTGCAATGAAGCACTTCCAGGTACTCTGTAATATCATCCTTAATAATAGACTCTAAAATCTTACCTCGGATCCAGGTCAGGCTAACTTGGTTATAATTCCCTACTTTCTTAGAAGTGTTACATTAGCCATTTTCAGCCCTCTGGGACCCTTCCTAACTCTAATGATTCCTGAAAAGTCATCCCCAGAGCCTCCACAATCATCTCTGCTGTCTCCTTCAGATCCCTGGAATGTAGATTAGCTCAAAGATGATATATCCACCTTCACACCTTCCAGTTTCCCCAGCATCTTCTCCTTAGTGATGGCCACTACACTCTGCCTCTTGACCCTCATGAAGTTCTGGTATGTTGCTGGTGTCTTCCACTGTGAAAACTGATGCACCAGAAACAAAAAGGAACCAATTAAAAAAGGTTTTCTTGAATGAAAGAAAGCACAATTACATTATCTGTTAAGCCTGAGAAAAATGACAGACATGTTGTCAACCATATACACACAAGTACAATGTTAAAAAGGGATAATAGCCAATCCAAAAAAGGAAGATGAAAAAAATGTACTTTTTACTGTCCTTAGAATATCCTTGAGAATAACAATATTAGCCAGAGACAAGTTTGCTTAATCGAAGTCATGTCCTCAGGAGTAGTGATTATTTTAGTTGTCCTTTAAATTCTTTTTGTCCTGTTGTTTCTTTTTGAGTAGCTTTGTCACTGGTCACTTACTCACTTGAGAATGAACTTTCTTTAGCTGATCCCAGTCTCAGATCCATCTTGCCTGCTCTGTCAAAAGCAGTTCTTTGAAATAGAGTTCCTTGCTTTGAAGGTTGACAATTGTAGGCAATATCTTTCATCTCAGACATGAGAGAACTGTCATACAGGTGACAATCAATTTAGGTGAGGAGGATATCCTGACTGGTTTCAGCTAAACAACTAATTTTCTACATAGATTACCCAGATTTTGTGAAAACAATGTGATTTGTTGATTGCTGAGGCCATTTTAAATCAGTGTAATTTTTTCCCCTCTATTTAAAGCTATTTTATTCCAAGAATGTCTTAAAATGACCATGGAATTTGAAAATCAATAGTTCACATGTTACTATGAGCATTACAAGTCCTAATTCCTTCAGGAATTGAATTCCTTGGAGAAAATTTAAAACTGTTAACTTTTAGGTCTTTTGTATACTTTTCCATCTCTTGTTCTTCCTCACAATTCAACCTCTCTGCTGTCATAAGCCTGCATTTTGCTGAGATAATTAAGATTTCACCAGAGTAGAAAGTCTTGACGGACCATGACAGGAACACCATATTTACTTTCAAGAGTTGAACGGTTAAGGAGCTATCTTTGGGAACCTGCTAATTAAGGAAGGCAAGTTGACCAGCAGCAAGTCCAGTTGGATAACCTTCAGCAATGCTCAGCTGGTGGCTTTCGATGAGAATGCAAGGCATTTCAAGACGGGGGCATCTCTGAAAAGTGACCAGCGATCACTAGTATCCATACACACAAACAAAGAGGGACAACAGTTCAACTGGGACAATATATCCATCCTGGGGCAGACTAAACAAAGGCACACAGGGGAATTCCTAGAGGCCTGGCAATCAAATCAGAACTCCATTAACAAATATATTGATTTGGACCCCATTTACCAACCTTCAGAAAAAGAACTGCAAGTGAGATCACCCACCATAACAGACCAAGACACAGATAGAAAGTGGAACAGAACACCAGAGCTTCATCAGGGGCTCATTGATGATATTACCTAGCATGGTGACAAAACACCTGAAAACAAACTTACCAGCTCAGCGAGCTAACTTACAATTTGATGTGAAAAATTATGTCCCTCTCAAACAGGGAGTGTGTCATTTTCTGCACATCCTATTTATCTCAGAGCAATGCAGAGATGTTTCCAGAAGTTTATTTGCAATGCTTAAAAATATTTCAGGAATTTACACACACCTTCACAGCTCAGAGCTCAGATCCTTTCTGGAAGTCTCAAATATAGAGTCAACCACTTGACTCTCTAGCTCCACCCACAGTCTTAAAATCAAGACAGTGTACAAGGATCAGTGAACCAGACCAAACAAAAAAAGAATATTTTAAATCATTGAACACTGCTGCACTAACAAAAGCTGCCAGGCTATCAATGTGAAGAGGTGTCAGTCTTAAAAGGGAGTTGGTGCAGCTTAGATTAGTGCAGTTTGATTGTGCAGGCCAAACTAAAAGTTTCAAATTAATCCCTTCAATCTATACAATTTAACTGTTGCAGCTTCAACAGAAATACAGACAGGAGGGCATTAATTCATTTGGATAATCGATTATTCGGTTAACTGATTAAATGCCTTTTCTCTGGGGCTCAGAGTTTTTTTAAGTCTGCTCGCCATTCAGGACACTGCAGCTCCCGCCCACCCCATCCAATAGCACCCCCCTGCCTGCCCCCCCAAACCCCGTCCAACACCTCACCCCCACCCACCCCCAACCCTGACCCCCTTTCACCCCTAACCCTGTCCAACATTGCCCCTTCCACCCACCCCACACCACCCCCAGTGTGCCCCACAACCCCATTCAACACCACCACCCATCCCACCCAACACTGCCCCCCCCACCCAACACTGCCCCCCCCACCCAACACTGCCCAACACTGCTCCCCGCCCAACACTGCTCCCCAGTGTGCCCCACCAACCCCATTCAACACACCACCAGCCTGCCCCCCACCCCCATCCAACACTGCTTCCCCCCACTCCCACCCCCATCCAGCACTGCCCCTGCCCCCTGTCTGGGCAGCCAGACTGGACAGTAACAAACAAGACTGCTGCTGCCTTTGTGGGGTAAGTCTCCAAATAGCGTACACACACAAAACTTTTAACAGCAATGTTTTGACAGCTTCCATCTTTGCCCTGTACAGGACAATGTTGAAGAAGTTATCTGGGGAAGGGGGCGGTTTAGGCTACACCCCTCTGTAGAACTCCAGGGAAAGTGTGGGAGGTCAGTCATTTGGAGATGGTGCCTGTTTAATCACTGAACAAAAGACACGATCACTGTCGGAAACGCATCTTCGATGTAATGTTTCCATTGGGACCTCGAGATCTCCTTCAGATAATCTGATATTCGGATAATCGAGGTTCCTCTGTATACCACTGGACAAAGCAAAATGCTGTGTTAGTGAATAACGTCAAGCCTTATTGATTATAATGAAACAAAATCATACATGCATGCATGTAACAGCCAAATACTCTTTTAATACTGAACAAAGAAACAAAACTGTGTTCCCAGAAATACAGAATAATCTCTGGACAAAATAAGGAATATGAAGGAATACTCATCATATACTTCAGGCTGAATCCAATTCCTTTTTGTGGACAGGAAATCCTCTTCCTTCCCTCAGACAAATACCTCCAAGCTTTCATTCTCAGAAAATATTGCTAACTGTCCTTGAAAACTGACTTTTGGGCAGGAAATGTCTTCCTTCTTTGAGTACAAACACCACAAGTTTCCACAAGAAGAGGTATGCTTAAACTGACACATCTTTGAGTAATCTAAACTCCAACTGATGTGGGCCAGACCCACACTGCCCTAAAACATCTGGAGAACTTTTATACATTTTTTTCATATTTGAAATCATTATTTTATACTTGTCTTTGGGAATAAAAACTCTTGAATTAAAAAGTTATTGTCAAATCTCAGTTTGCTCATAATATGATACTGCATACTTTAATTGGTCTTCCTTAGTTGCATAAATTGCCTTAAACATAAGACAATAGAGCATTTTAGACTGGCTGTATCTTGTTCCTTTGAATTCTGTTGCCTGTCTATCTCTCACAATGTGGATAAACCCCATTTTTTAAAACATAACCAGTTATTAAGATGTATTAGTAAAAATTAAGAAAAGTACAGACTTTATTCACTGATGATTATTAATTACTTATTCTTTAATTACAGCTTAATTGAGGTGCTTTTTCCAATTACTCATTGGTTTCTGATTAATAACAAGGCTTGTCAGTGTTTTGACTAATGTGTGCCCTAGTCAAAATGGTTCTTGGATTCAAGCAAAATGGCCTCTTTCCCTTGTTAGACCAGCTGAATATACATGTTTGTAGGAAGCTTCTGAAAATAGTTAGATTAATTAAATTTTTAAATAAAATCCAAAATGCAGGATTACTTACAGAGGAAATCCTTCCATGTTATGGTCCGAGATCATAGTTGTGTCTCTCTGACACTCACAGTTCAGTCTGATGGGGTAGAATTAAAAGAGGCCTTGCTGTCTTCTCACTTGTCACTGCAAGGCTGCGGCTGTGTCTGCACAATGGCCGATTCCAGCCTCAGCAGAATGCCTTTTTATCATCTGGAAGATCCCAGCAACTTCACCAATTTAAAATCAAGTGTGGACTTAATTGAACTTAATTAGCTACAAATCAACTACTTGCCAAAGCCAGCAGGTAACCGAAGCTAGTCAGATCCTGCCTCTGACAAGATAGTTCCACTCCAATGCAAGATCCTTTCATTTTCATCCCGGTTCTCCGTCCCAAGCCATAACCATGGAAACAGGGAAATTCAGTCCTTCATTTCTTTTTCTGATTTGACATTGAATTTTCTCGCTATAATTCACACTTCCTTCTTAGTCCTTGCGCTATAAATTTCCTAATCCTCCAATCTGATTGTTTATTCTGTTGACTCAGTTCACAGATGCCCCATTTTCTCCACTGTACTGTTAATAGTTTGCATTTACAGCAGCTTTGTAAGAAAAATATTTTTGAGCTGAAAGATATAGTAGCAGATCCAACCACCAAGATCAAATGTGACTCGTAGCCAACAAATAACAACATGTCCTGGCCTCCTGACTTGGAATCTGTACAGTTCAATTCCACAGTGAGCAATTGAGTCATTAGAAAGTTTCGGAACTACAATCAATTAAATATTGTTCCACCTAATTTGTGTGCTATAGGTGATAATATGAAGATCATTAAATCAATGTCATCACTTTTTCTTCTCAAGTATCCAGAAAATTGATGTATTATTTTCCCCGCAATAGAAGAGCTATACAATATTCAGCTCTTTTGTGCATTTATTGATTGAACACCATCTGAACCTTTGAAATTCATATTCCAATAATGAGCTAGGAGTAATAGTAAGAACGCTTGTAGGGTGAATTTTGCCAGGAATACTGTTAGAGGGTCAGATGTTGAAATCTATAACATTGCCACTTTTACCTTTTAACTAGAATAATTCTTTGGCTATGATGCACTTTGAGATGTTCTGAGATTATGAGAGTGTTACATAATTGCAAGACTTTCTTAACTACTGATTAAACAAGAAACCTCAAAAGGATATAAATTCTAAATTTTTTTCTAGAAGACAGTTTCAATATTTATTTTAATAAAACCTGATTGTTTTTAAAGGTAAATCAAAGAAGACTTGCAGTTCATTTTAAAGCTAATTAAGATTACATTCAAAGAACAAAGAATGTTTTTAAACCTAATTAAGATTACAGTCAAAGAACAAACAATATTAATTCTTAATTATGTCATTCTGTCCCTCTGTACATATTCATGCTCAAATAAGCAAAGATCTATTACTTATGTCTAACCTACAATTTATAGTGGTTTATCCTACATGTACCTACATTCTCAAGAACAAGAGGTTATGTGGAGCTGATGTTGAAAGTTAGCAAACAATAATATCCTTAAACCATAAGACCATCAGACAGAGGAGCAGAATTAGACCATTTGGCCCATCAAAACTGCTCCACTATTTAATCATGGCTGATACGTTTCTCAAACCCGTTCTCCTACCTTCTCCCTGTAACCTTTGATCCCCTCAATAATCAAGAACGTATTTATCTCTGTCTTAATTAAACTCAATGACATGGTCTCCACAGCCTTCGGTGGCAATGAGTTCCACAGATTAACCACTCTCTAGCTGAAGAAATTCCTCCTCACCTCAGTACTAAAGATTCATCCCTCCACTCTGAAGCTATGTCCTCAGGTCTTACTCTCTCGCTCATACTAGTGAAAATATCTTCTCAACATCCACTCTATCCAAGGCTTCTCAGTATTCTGTAAGCTAAAATCAAATCCTTCTCATCCTTCTAAGCTCCACCGAGCACAGACTCCATGTCCTCAACCACTCCTCACCAGACAAGCCCTTCATACCCAAAATCATTCTTGTAAACTTCCTCTGGATCCTTCTAATGCCAGCACAGCCTTCCTCAGGTATGGAGTCCAAAACTGCTCCCAATATTTCAAATGTGATTTGACCAGAGTCCTATCAGCCTTAACAGTGCATTATAGCCCTCTTGAAATGAATGCTTACATTGCACTTGTCTCCCTAACTTCCAACTGAACCTGTATGTTATACTTAAGAGAATCCGAAACTAAGATTCCCAAATCCCTTGTGTTTCAGATTTCTGAAGCCTTTCCCCATTCAGAAAATAGTCTACACCTTGATTCTTCCTGCCAAAGTGCATAACCTCACACTCCAATTGCATTCCATCTCCCAATTATTTGCCTGCTCTCCTCGCCTATCCAAGTCCAGCTGCAACCTCCCTGCATTGTCAAAACTACTCATCCCTCCACCTATCTTTGTGTTATCTGCAAACCTAGCAAGAATGCCCTCAGTTCCTTTGTTCTGATTGTTATCATATATCATGAACAGTCATGGTCCCAACACAGACCCCTGCAGAACTCCACCGGGTCATCGTCTGTCATCCTGAAAAAGACTCCTTTAAACCTGCCCTATGCCTTCTGCTAGCCAGCCAGCCAATCCTCTATCCAAGTCAGTACCTTGTCCCCAACACCAAGGGTTTTTGTCTTATTTAACAGCCTCCTACGCAACACCTTGTTAAAGGCCTTCCAGAAATCCAAATAGATCATGTCCGCTGGCTGTCCTTAGTTTAACTTGCTCATGCTCAGACATGACCACGCCCTTGATGAAGCTGTGCAGACTCAGCCATATTTTATCATGCATGTCTTAGTACACCAAGGAGGAGAAAGTGAGGACTGCAGAGGGGGGAGAGTCAGAAAGTGTGATGCTGGAAAAGCACAACAGGTCAGGCAGCATCTGAGAAGCAGGAGAGTTGACATTTTGAACATAAGCCCTTTAACAGGAATGTCAGGACATTCCTGATGAAGGACTTATGCTTGAAACATCAACTCTCCTGCTCCTTGGATGCTGCCTGACCTGCTGTGCTTTTCCAGACCCAACCTTTTCAATAGTGCCAAATACACCACAAGCTTATCCTTAGCAATGGATTTGAAAATCTTATCAATGACTGAAATCAGGCTAATTGGTTTATGTTTCCTGTCTTCTACCTTCCTTCTTTCTTAAACAGGGGTTAGCCATTTTCTTGTCTTCTGGGACCCTCCCTGACTCCAGTAATTCCTGACGGGTCATCACCAGTGCTTCTACAATTTCCTCAGCTGTCTCCTTCGGAATTGTGGGATGTGGTCTGTCTAATTCAGGTGACTTATCCACCTTTAGACCTTTCAGCTTCTCCAGCACCTTCTCTTTAGTGATGGCCACTGCACTCATCTCTGCCTCCTGGCTCTCTTGAAATTCTGGTATGCTGCTTGCACTTTCCACTGTGAAAACTCATGCAAAGTACTTATTCAGTTCCTATACCATTTCTTTGTTCCCTATTACTCTCTCTCCAGCCTCATTTTCAGTGGTCCACTCTTGCCTCTGTTAAATTTTAGATGCCTAAAAAAGTCTTGAAATCTTCTTTTATATGACTAGCTTACTCTCATATTTCATATTCTGCCTCATTTTTGCATTTTTAGCTATTCTCTGCTAGTTTTTAAATGATTTCTAATCCTTTGGCTTCCCATTAATCTTCATCACATTGTGTGTGTTTTTTTCTTTTATGCTCTCCCTGACCTCCCTTGTTAGCCATGGTGGCCTCATCCTTCCCTTAGTGTGCTTCTCCTTGTGATGAATTTCTGACTGTGTCTCCAGAATTACCCCCAGAAAGTTCTGCCATTGCTGCTCACCATCTTCCTTGCAAGGCTCTCTTTCCAATCAACTCTAGCCAGTTCCTCCCTCATGTCTTTGTGTTACATTTACCCAATTGTAATACAGTTACATCTGATTTCAGTTTCTCCAATTCTCAAACTACAGGACAAATTCTATCATATTATGGTCAGTGCCTACTCAGAATTCCTTCATCTTAATCAGGTCTGCCTCATTACACATGACCAAATGCAGACTTGCCTGTTTTGAGCACACCTACGCCCTTGAAATCAACGATGCCCTCCAGTGCATCTCCTTCATGTCCCACACCTCTGCCCTTGAACTCAACCCCTCCAACCACAACAAGGATAGAGACCCCCTGATCCATACCTTCCACCCCACCAATCTTCGGATATAGTGCATTATCCTCCGCCATCTCCCCGCCCCTATCAGCATGCCGCAGAGACCATTCCATCCATGACTCCCTCATTAGGTCCATGTCCCCCCACCAAACCACGCCCCACTCCCTGAACCTTCCCTTGCCATCACGAGAAGTGTAAAACCTGTGCCCACGCCTCCCCCTTCATCTCCATCCAAGGCCCCAAAGAATCCTTCCACATCCAGCAAACATTTTCTTGCACATTCAAACACCTCATCAACTGTGTCCATTGCTCTCAATATGGTCTCCTCTACGTTGGGGAGACAGGGTGCCAACTTGTGGAAGCTTTCAGGGAACATCTCTGGGACACAAGCACAAAACAAACCCACCACTATATGACTGACAACTTTGATTCACCCTCCCAATCCACCAAGGACATACAGTAACTAGGAGGCCAGAACTAGAGGGCATAGGTTTAGGATGAGAGGGGAAGATATTAAAGATATTAAAGAGACCTAATGGGCAACTTTTCCATGCAGAGGGTGGTACGTGTATGGAATGAGCTGCCACAGGAAGTGGTGGAGGCTGGTTCATTCGCAACATTTAAAAGGCATTTGGATGGGTATATGAATAGAAAGGATTTGGAGGGCTATGGGTGCTGGCAGGTGGGACTAGATTAGGTTGGGATATCTGGTCGGCATGGACGGGTTGGACAGTTTCCATGCTGTACATCTCTATGACGCTATGTCACTTGGAGGAAGAATGCCTCTTCTTCCGCCTTGGGACTCTTCAACCACACGGCGTCAACATCAACTTCACCAGTTTTGTCATCTCTCCTCCCTCTACCTCATCCCAGATCCAACCCTCCAACTCAGCGCTGCCCTCTTGAGTTGTCGTACCTGTCCATCTTCCTTCCCACCTATTCGCTCCACCCTCCTCACCAACCTATCACTATCACCACCCACCTGCATCTACCTATCATCTTCCCAACTACCTCACCCCCACTCCCTTATTTATTTCTCAGCCCCCCTCCTACCACTACCCCCCACCCCCCCACCCCCACCAACATTCCTGAAGTAGGGCTTATGTTCAAAACATTGATTGTCCTGCTCCTCAGATGCTGTCTGACCTGCTGTGTTTTTCCAGCACCATACTTTTCAACTCTGATCTCCAGCATCTGCAGTCCTCACTTTCTCCTTTTCCCTTGTGGGCTCTACCACAAGCTGCTCCAAAACTCCATCTTGTAGACCTTCCACAAATTACTTCTTATTGAGATCCACTATTAAACTGATTTTCCAAGACCACCTGCAAATGGAAGGCACCCATGATTATTGTAATAGTGCCTTTTTTTACATGCCTTTTCTATCTCATAATTATTTTCTTCTGAACATCCTGACCACTGCTGGGAAGCCTAAATATCATTCCCATCAGTCTTTTTTTAACCATTTGTGGTTCCTCAACTTTACTCACACAGATTTGATACCTTCCAACTCTATACCACTTCTTGCTATCGATTCAATTTTACTTTCTTATTGACAAGGCAACGTTGCCCCCTCTGCCCATCTGCCTGTCCTTTCAATAGATGTGTATCCTTGCCAGCCCCTTGCAGACACATCTCTGTGATACCCACATCGTACCCATCAATTCCAATCTGCACCACAAGCTCATTTTGTGTTTTGAATGCATTTACGTCCAACAGCCTCAGTCCTGCATTGACTGCATCCTTGTGTTTCTCACATCTGTCCCGTTATCCACTTCCCAGAGTTTAGATTCCTGTCGCTCTCCATATTCTCTGTCCTGTTATTGTTCTGAAACTTTAATAATTATTGTTAACCCGTCCCCCCTTAACTTTTTCCATAATTTTCCATGCAACTAAAACCAGGCCTTCGCCCAACAATTTAACTCCCCCAGCAGAACCTCTTTCCCCACCCTACCTGTATCATTCATACCCATGTGGACCATGACGGCGGATGGTATGGTGATTCTGTGGTTAGCATTACTGCCTCACAGCACCAGGGACCTGGGTTTGATTCAAAATTCGAGCGACTGTTTGTCTGGAGTTTGCATATTCTCCCCGTGTCTGTGTGGGCTTCCTCCCACAGTCCAAAGATGTGCAGGTTAGCTAGATTGGCCATGCTAAATTGCCCAAAGTGTCCAGGGATGTGTAGGTCAGGTGCATTAGCCATTGGGAATGCATGGTTACAGGGATATTGTATGGGGTAGGTCTGGATGGGATGCTGTTTGAACGTATGGTGTGGAGTCAGTGGCATGAATGGCCTACCTCCACATTATGGTGATTCTATGATCAAGTGGATTTTTCCCCTCATTCAAAATTCCTCTGCAGCCCAGATGACATATCCCGAACATGGACACCAGGTAACGGTGTCTATTCCTCTGACATGCTATCTTCAAATACAACTACATTTCTCTTTTCTCCACCCCTCTTAAATTGCTCCCTATACCATGGTGCCTTGGTCAGTTTGCTCATCCTCCCTATAATCTCCACTATCAACCACACAGGGAGTAAGAATCTCAAACTTGTTAGATAATCTCAAGGGCTGAGGCTCTTTGGCACTACCTCCTGGTCCGTCTACCTGCATGGTTCATAATCACACTTTCCTGTTCCTGACCACTGAGTAAATTTGTGGTAGTTAATCTCAGGAGTTTAGCTTCTTCCTGAAACACAGCAACTCTCTCTCTCGTTGATATGTCATAGTGTTCAAAGCTCAGATCCCAGCTCATCAACTCTGATCCAGAGTTCCTCAAACTGCCAGCAGTCGCTACATAGTATGATCATAATGAACCACAATGGGATCCATCAATTATACAGAGACATTGCCTGGCCCTGTAGCTCTATTTCAGTTATTTCATTCTTAGTTCGGTTTTAAAAAAAATGTAATTATCTTTTAGTTTGTAATGTGAAAATGTGTCTCCGACTTACCTTCAGTCTGAAAATTACCTATGATAATAGTCAAATTAGCAGAGATCACCAACCAATGAACTTATGTTTATGTGTGATGTCACCCTTGTGTGCTTGGCCCCGATCCTGGACTTCAGTTTGTCCAGTTAGAAAAAATCTTACAATCGATGGACCAAAAAAAAATCAAACAAATAGCACCTCTCCCCTGCTGCACCTCTTCCTGTCAGCACTGAATTCCCATGATACCTCCAAAGTCCTCAGTAGGGCTGTCTCTCATTCTGGATGTTACCTTTCCTTCCCGTCTATGTGAAGCTGACTAATGACGGAACTGTGCTCTCTTACAATATTATTATGTTAAAGTATTGAAACATACAGGCAGCTGTAAAAATATAGGATGTACGTAAGAAACAAATCTGTTCTAGAGATTCCCATAATATGTCTAATGACTGTATTTAAGAGTATTGCATATCAGCATAGTTCCAGGTTTTTGAAATATAATCTACTATCACATCTTTCAAATTGTTCGAAAGCAATAAATTATTATTGAGGCAGATTACATCATAAATGTCATGTTAGATAACAAATAATTTATAGACAGAATCTGTCAGGAAA
Organism: Hemiscyllium ocellatum; assembly: GCF_020745735.1. Lineage (NCBI taxonomy): Eukaryota > Metazoa > Chordata > Chondrichthyes > Orectolobiformes > Hemiscylliidae > Hemiscyllium > Hemiscyllium ocellatum. The sequence goes on from NC_083405.1 coordinate 53,059,648, forward strand.
TATTTTATTTTTCAGATTATACAGCCCACGTAATAACTCATAGCTTACAAGAGGAATAAAATATTGCAAAAGATGAGGCTACAAAGCTGTGTATAGCAAACTGGGAGGAAGAACCATTTTAATCCAAGTTTGATCAATACAAACATATCAACCAGAATAAAGACTTGTGTTTGAAGGATTATTTCTTTTTGAATTCAAGGTTAAAAATGGTTCTCACTAAAAATAAGAGGTTATCAGAAGTGTTGTAATCCAATGTAATCCACAAACTACAGTATATATTTGAAGTCAGTAGAGAATTGCATCATGCATGTGTTGTACATCAATATGATTACAAAGTTGTATTGTTCATGAATTCAATGTTAGATACAATCGTGTCTGTCCTTTTACAGATAAAGCTAACATTAGACTGGAGTGCAGGTGGCTCATAGAAAAAAGAGCTAATAAAAAGCTCAAAGGTACCTCACAATTTATTTTATTTTCAGTGGCAAGCACAAATCCTTCCCATTAACAAGACTACTCTCAGTTGTATTTTTCTTTGTTGCTGGTATGATTTGTCAGAATAGCATAAAGAACTACTTACAGTCAAAATTATTTCAATAAACCTTTATTGATGTATATTTTGGAAACATGCTGTTGTTAATCTCCAATTGAATTATTTTCATTTAATTCTACTCCTAGTATTGTACTGAGCAGCAACATAAACCCACTCAGCCATACTCACGTGGCCTCGGGGAATGTCACTTTGCTGTCTTTGGAGTCTTCCTTATCTGCAGTTACAAAGAATTAATTAATTGATGCTCTGACTAGCCTCATCTTGACAAAAACATATGATGTTCAAATGTTAAACATGGAAGGAGAGATGAAACTGTCAGAGAAAGGTTGAAAGCAGTTATTAATATAGTTTTTGATAAATATCTATGCAGGCTCACACTGTGTCTCATCTGGCTGCATCTCTGAAAGTAGTTAATCTGATTGATGAAGATCCCATTTCAGATTATCTCCCCTGCTGAGTTTAATAACAGCACTTTTGCAAAATTCCCCATCACAATGCACTGAACTTCAATCAGTCATGTGTTCCAGTCATGTGGGCACTAAGCCCCTGCAGATACTCACAGCGCTGTCTGTCCCACTGTGATAGCAACTGCAATTCGCACTGTAAGGGTGTGTGGGAAGTCATTTCCACCTCCCTGTCATGTACTCTACAATAGCAGACTTAACCACAAAAGTTGTCTGATAAATATTGTTCATGCCGAAATCAATCCCTGAAATTCAGAGGCATTTTTTCAACTGCCAAAAGGATATTGTCTCCTACATAAATGTATATGTTTGATAAGCAGAATTATTATAAAGCAGTGAATATTTCTGTTTACTGCATTGCCAATAACATCCAAGACTTGGTAGATAAATTGTAATTGATTCTGCACAGCAATGATATGTCTCCAAATCACAGCCATCCTTAGATTGTGGACTCCAATTGTGTTGACCATTCTTGAACTCAGAAGAAAGCTTTTATTTTCTTGGAATAGTATTGTTTATGAAGGAAGATGCGAGATATGAGATGATCAGCAGATTGACAGCATTGCCATTGAATAATCCACATAGTAGAATGAGGTTGATACATTGGTCAACCTGAGGTTGGTCAGGTGATTTAGGTATTGGAGGGTCACTCTGAGACTGTATGGAAAAGTAAGACATGAAATTGAAAATGCCCATTAGTGGAAATTCAATATATTTGTACTAACTAAGGCTCTCTTGTCAGTTATCTAAAACATATTAAGATGGACCATAAGACCATAAGAGTAGAAGCAGGCTATTCGGCCCACCAAACCTGCTCAGCTATTCAATAAAATAATGGCTGATCTGATAACACAACTCCACTTTCTAGTCTTTCTCCATCACCCTTGATTCCCTTACTGATTAAAAATGTTTATCTCAGTCTTGATTATCCTTAACGGCTCAGTCTCTACAGCCCTCAATGAAGAATTGTTCCTTATCTTTGTCTTAGATGGGGGTTACTTGCTCTGAGATATTTTATTTAGTCCTAAACTCTCCCACAAGGGAAAACAATCTTTCAACATCTACCCTACCCAGCTCCCTAAGAATCCTATATGCTTCAATAAGGTCACTTCGCATTCTTGTGAATTCCAATGGGTCAAGCCCAACCTACTCAGCATCTCTCCCTAAGAAGATCTTTCCATCCTCAGAACCAACCTACTATACTTTCTCCAGAATGCCCTCAAAGCCAGTATATGCTTCTTTAGCTAAAGGGACCAAAACTGTTCATAGCATTCCAGGTGCGATCAAACTAAAACCTCATAAAGCTTTAGCATGACTTCCCTATTTTAGTACTCAATTCCCCTTGAAATAAAGGCAACAAATTTATTTGTCTTTGCTATTACCTGCTGAACTTACATGCTAACATTTTGTGATTTATGCACGAGCACCTGAAAATGCTTCAATACAGCAGCCTTCTGCAGTGTTTCTCCATTTAATTCATTTTCAGTTCTTCTATTCCTCTTGCCAAAGTGCATAATTTCACATTTTTTTCACATCATATTCCATTGGCACATTTTTCCCCCTCACTTAACTTGTTTATCGCACTGCAGACTCATTGTATCTCCTCACCACTTGCCATCCTACCTATTTTTGTGTCTTCCATAGTTTTGATGATAGTACATTAACTTCATCAAAGTCATTAACGTACATGTCACTAATTGTGGTCTCCAGCGCTGAGCCCTGTGGCACTCCTGTAGTTATAGGTTAGATTCTGAAAGCAGCATCTAATCCCAACACTCTGTCTTTTGTTAGTTAGCTAGTTCTCTATGTTGTATATTACCTCATACACCATTGTCACTTATTTTATTAAGTAGCCTTACATTTGATATCAAATGCTTTTGAAAATAACAATATATTACATCTACTGGTTCTTTTCTATGTATCCTGTTTGTTACCACCTCAAAAGAATCTAATTGAATTTGTCAGGGATGATTTCCCCTCCAAGAAACCATGCTGACCTATTTGGTTATTTTGTGTATTTCTAAATGCTCTGCTGTCCTTTAAAATAGACTTTCAGAATTTCCCAATGACACATGTTAAGTTACCTGACCTACGTTTTTATTGTCTCTCTCCCTTTTGTATGAGGTGGTTACACTGGCAATTTTCAAAACATCCAGAATTTCTCCAGAAATCAAAGGATCCTTGTAACATTACTATTTTGTTTAAAATCCTAGGATGTAGAGTAATAGGGTAGGGGAATGAGTTTAGGAGAGTTACTCTTCAGAGGGTCGGTGTGGACTTATTGAGCCTAATAGCCTATTTCCACACAGTAGGGATTCTATGGTTCAATGATGCAACCCAACAGATAAAAGGGCCTTATTGGCCTTTATTCCCATTTGTTTCCCCAGTACTTTTTCTCTCCCCGCTCCCCCAAGCCCACTTTTGCCAAATTATTATTTTGTATTTCTGGAGTGCAATTAGTGCCTTCTACTGTGAAGACTGATGCAATATTTGTAGTCAACCCCTATGCCATTTCCTGAGTCACTCATGCCATTTTCTCAGCCTTACTCTGTCAGTGGTCTCAGCCCTCTTTGACTACTCTCTTTCTTTTTATATTATTATAAAAACCTTATTGTCAGTGTTTTATTTTCTATCACTTGACATTTTACCCTCATAGTTTATTTTTGCCTTCTTTATTTAGACTACACTCTACCTGGTTCACTTTGCACAACCACCAAGGAACTCCAATGTAAGTCAAAGTCAGAGTCTGGCTCAATTAATAGAGTGAGAATCTTTCATCCATCTTCAGACTGTGACTCCAAGATTATATTACCCAACTTTAGTGTTGGTGTGAAGTGAAATGAATTTATACCTATGCTAACCTTAATGGATATAAGAAACCAAAAAAAAACACACTTATCTGAAACATTTCACACAACAATCTATCTTATGGTGAATGCAACAAATTGCTCATTATCATTAGCTTTTAGGCTATTGCAAATCCCCTGGAGCTGAAAACTGTTAGAGTATTAAAGACAGTAGTCTTTGTGATTTTAGTCAATAAATTTCTATCAGCAATGTTATCCTATGAATGATCAACTTAAAATACTTCTCTTCATAAGAGCCCTTAGCTCTATTCAAACTAATATTCATTAAAATGGCAGCAATAGTAACTTGGTATGAGGAGGACCCAATTTTATTTAAGCAAACCTGTTACCTAAAGGTGCTGATGAACCTGAAGACATTAATGCATTTTTTTTCCATTCCTGTGATGTGGCTGTCACTGACTCAGCCAGCATTTACTGCCCATTCCTAGTTGCCCTTGAGAAGGTGGTAGTAAGCTGCCTTCTTGAACTGCTGCAGTTTATTTGTTGTAGGTGGAATCACCAGGTTTTTGAAAAAGTATTTCCAGAATTTTGATCCGGCGACACTGAAAGAAGAGTGATATATTTCCAAGTCAGGATGATGAGTAGTTTGAAGAGGAACCTGTAGATGATGGTGTTCCTATCTATTTGCTGCCCTTGGCCTTCTATATGGAAGTTGGCACGAATGTGTAAGGTGCTGTCTAAGATGTTTTGATGAATCTCTGCAGTGCATCTTGTAAATGGTAAACACTATTACTACTGATCTTTACTGTTGGAGGGAGCAAATGTTTGTGGACATGGTGCCAAGCAAGTAAGCTGCTTTGTCTTGGACAGTACCAAGGTTCTTGACTGTTATTAGAGCTGCACCCATCCAGGCAACTTGGAAATATTCATAAGACATCTGACATAAGGCTTGTAGATGATGGATAGGCTTCGGCAAGCTACTCATCATAAGTTCCCAAGCCTCTGATCAGCCCTTGTAACCACCATATTTTTATCGAGAGTGTAGTGCTAGAAAAGCACAGCCAATCAGGCAGCATCCGGGGAGCAGGAGAATCGACATTTCAGGCATAAGCTCTTCATTGGGAAGGGCTTATGCCCAAAAGGTCGATTCTCCTGCTCCTCGGATGCTGCCTGACAGGCTGTGCTTTTTCAGCACTACACTCTCAACTCTGATCTCCAGCATCTGCAGTCCTCACTTTCTCCACAGTATTTATATAACTAGTCACATTTAATTTCTGGTCAAAGATGACCCCATACTCCAGAATGTTGATAGTGGAAGATTCAGTAATTATAATACCAATAAAGTCAAGAGGTGATGGGTAGATTCCTTATTGTTAGAGGTGGACATTGCCTGACACTTGTATGATGCAACAGTTACTTGTCACTCCAAACCTAGATATAGTCTAAGTCTTGCTACATTTGGACATGGATGGTTTGTGTATCTGAGGAGTCGTACATGGCACTGAACATTGTCACTTGTTAGACAACATTCCCATTAATGATGTTGCGAAGAGGAAGAGGAAGGTCATTGATAAAGCAGAAGAAAATGTTTGGACGTTAGACACCAGTCTACAGCAAAATGTCTGAAACACCAAAGCTGTTGGGTAATAAGGAGAAGGACATGATAGCCAGTAGACTGTATTTCATAGGATCCCAATTTGTATTTTTACTGCCCGACTCACTCGTTTGTAAGATAATATCAAAGGTAAACTGTTGCACAATGACTAAACTACTTTGGATCTTCCATCTATCCCTCACACAAACTTGTTGGAAAGATTATGTGGAACCGAAATAATAAGTGATGACAGTCTTACACATGTTCATTTCAGATAAAGCCTCTATGATGTATGAAGCTCAGGGCTTGAATTTCAGTTACAAATTAGGTAAAAGCAAAATACTGCAAATGTTGGAAATCTAAACAAAAGCAGATGAAATTTTGACAATCTCTCCTGACCACCATCCTTCTGTTCTCTCACATTACTCCCCATATAGTTTGCTCAAAACCCATTGTGTTTATATCTTTCTTCAATGCCAATGAAAGTTGTCTCCATAAATGTTGTCTGACCTATTGAGTATTTTCAACATTTTGTGTGTGTCACGCAGGAGCTTCATTGCTGCCTGAACTCGTTATTTGTCAGACTCTGTGATGTCCAGTGTTCCTTCCTGTAGGTTTATACACTCTCTTCCTTGTATGAGTTGTTTCTGAGGCACAGTTAAGCTTACCAATGATTTTGCTAGGTTTGGCTATTAATCTTAACATTCATGTGTCATTCAATTGGTGGTCAATTACTTTCCAAACTGTGCATTGTGCAGATCATGACATCACAGTTGCTAGTTTGTTGCTAAATGAATGCCAGTAATGTTGCAAAGAATTATATATTGCGATTAGCCAAATACTGATGAGAAATGAAGCAGGAAAATGGTTTTCAGATGAATAGACAAATTTATTACCTTGATATGCAAAGCCACAGAAGATGCTATTGTAAAGTCCGTAACAGCTACATGTTTCTTTAATAGTTAATAGCTTCATGATACAGGCATTATATGATGGAGTACAAGTACTTGTACAAGTTATTTGGTCAGGAACGTAGAAAAGGTTAAAAGGAAAAAGCTCAGTCAAAAACACAAAGAAAGACAGAAGCAGCAAGGAGTGCTTTAGTTAGAAGTTGATTAACTTCATCATGAATTCAAATAGAAATCGAATGTAATTGTTTGGTTATACAGAGATTTTGATGGTATTTCTCAATGAGGATTTATAAAGTGCCTTACAATGTTTTTCAAAAATTAATTGTTTTGAAATGGAGCAAATAAAAAAACCACTATTCCACATTCGATAGTGTTCCAAAAACAACAGCAAGAGAATCGGTTTGATGGTATGTTTGAGAAAGAAATGTTACCTGGTACACTAGAAGATCCCAAAATTTTTATTTGAATAAAATACATGATGCATGCACTTCATTTTCCTGTGTTGAATTTTTTCTCTTCCCAAGCTGAATTTTGGGATCCCTGATTTTCAATTACCCTCAAATCTGTGCTCTGACTGACTTTGTTCAAGGCATAGCATTCCCCATGATCATTATCCTGCTAAATCTTACTGGAGGTAGGCTGGGTCATTTTTGGCAAGTTTCATGGAGGGTTTCTCTGAGAGGACTAGCGAGTTTTCTCACACTTTCGCCACAAACTCACCTCATTAATCATGCCCACATTGAGACCCACTCATCCTATTCTCCCAATTGCCATAGGCAGAAGTACTCATCACTCTCTGGTTACCCCAGGATGCCTGGCATCAATGCAATCTTTGAGCCCAGCTATTCACCTGGTTATCGTTGGCAAGCTGGAGGTGCCCTTTGCTGTGTACCCAGTGGGACAGCAACCAATGCTGATCAGGGCACATGCATGTCATGGCTAACATTTCATTACATATGCAAGTGCACATTCATACATCTGCTATTTAAGCACCACAACACCCAGCTTAAGTATCCTTGGTCACATCCCATCTTACAGCCTTCTCTAAGTCAGTGCTACTCTTCTCCCAATGCCCAGCGTTCAATGGGATCATCATTCAACTGTATTCAGCAACATTAAAAGCAAACGTAATGTTCTATGTTCTATGTTCAAACATCAAGGCAAACAAAAGCTGCCCTTGCCCATTTGAGTAGAAATGGAATGCTGACAAATTTCCAGACAATGAGTGACCAGTTCACATCTGTTGGAACCAGGCATCAATTCAAATCTATCTGACTTGTAATACCCATGTAGAAAGTGATGTTCCTCTGCTCAACACCCCCATTTTCCTCCTGGGAAGACTGCCCTAAAAATTGACCCTGGATCCAATGAAATCTCATGCCTACAGGTCAAGCATGACAAGAAAGCTTCCTGCTGCTTATACAGAACCTCCACCAACACTACGTCAGTTGATAAAATCAGTCCTCACCACATTCAAAATCAGGTGGAGGAAGCCAAGAGGGGGTGAAGAGAAGTGACTGTATGGGTTGCTTCAATGTCCATCACCAAGAGAAGCTCAGCAGCCCCACTTTTGACTGAGCTAGTCAAGTTCTAAAAGTTAAAGCTGCTAGTCTGGGTCTGCAGCAGACGGTGAGGGAGCCAACAAGAGGGAATAAAATGCTTAACCATATCATCACAGATCTGCCTTCAGCAGATGTATTTGTCCATGACAGTATCTGTAAAAGACAACATTGCACAATCTTTGTGAACTCAAAATCCTATCTTCATATTGAGAATACCTTACATAATGTCATGCAACACAATCTCCATGCTGAATGGGATGAACTTTGAACAGATGCAGCAACTCAAGACTGGACATCCATGAGGCACTGTGGGCCATCAACAGCAGCAGAATTGTACTCTGTAAGCTCATAACCTGGAATATTCCCCAGTCAACCAGTATCCTTAAGCCAGGGGATCAACACTAGTTCAATGGAAAGTGCAGGAGGGCATGCCAGGAGCAGTACCAGGTACAACTAAAAATCGAGTATCAACCTGGTGAAGCCACCAAACAGCATTACTTTGTGCCAAACCTCATAAGCAGTAAGTGGTGGACAGAGTCAAGCAACCGTGCAACTAGTTGATCTGATTTAAGCTCTGCAGTCCTGCCACATGCAGACACAGATTGTGGTGGGCATTTAACAGGAGGATGAGGATCCACAGACATCCCCATCCTCAATAATGGGGAAGCCCAGCGCATCACAGCAAAAGACAAGGCTGAAGCATTCACAACAATCTTCAACCATGAGTGTCACGTTGATGATTCACCTCATTCATACGAGAGGGCTGCATCATCACAAATACCAATCTCCCTTTAATTGGGTTCACCCCCACTTTCAAGAACTGTTCAGAATCTCTGGATACTGCAAAGTCTGTAGGTCCTGACAAGATTCCTGTTACAGATATAAAGACTTGTGCTCCTGAACTTGCCATACCAGAGCCAAGATATTCCAGCTACAATACTGACACTGACTCAACAATATGGAAGATTGTCCAGATATGTTCTCTGCACAAAAAGAAGAACAAATCCAACCTGGCCTATAACTATGCCATTATTCTGCCCTCGATCATCAGTAAAGTGAGGGAAGATGTTATCAGTAGTACTATCAAGCAGCACCTGCTAAGCAATAAACAATCAGTGACATCCAGTTTGGGTTCCGCCAGGGCCACTCAGCTCCAGACCTTATTACAGCCTTAATAGGTTATTTAATAGGTATTCATAAACACAGTGGAATACGATTTTAATGTGTGAGCATTGCTTTAAGTAGTTGATCATGAACAAGGAAGGCTCTGAAATGTGCATTTCTATACAATCCTTACTGCATTTATTGTGGTACTTCAGCTACAATTTTGAAAACGTAAGAGGTGGAAATCAGTTTTAGTGCCTAACCATGCCAGGCATCTTAATTTGCTTTGCCAGACTGGTGCAAGCATTGTCCAAATGGTTGCATTGTGCCTTTCCAATGCTTGGCACTTTCTTTTTGCCATGTGTTTTACTCAATTGCCCAGTAAGCATCAGTACCAACTGCATTGTAATGTTGCTGCCAATATAGAATAAGAATATGGTGAAGAGATGTGGTGAAGAGATCTGAACAGGAATGACATGAGAATACATTCGCTGCAGACTGTCAGTTTCCAGGCCTGTGCTCGAGCATAGAGGTTTGCACAGCACTTTCAAATAACTACACTGTTATTCCACTAAGTTTTTTAAAGAGATTCAGCACCTTACATTTGCTTTACATGTGAATGATGTCAGTACATAGTTCTGTTTATTGAAAACAAAGGCATGATGCTTGTACGTAACTCCCTCTGCTGGTAAGTTTCTACTTCAACTGTAGCATAACTAACATTGAAGAATTCAGTGTCAGACACTAACAAACATATTTCTTTGACAAAACTCCCTTAGGTTTTGAAATGAATTGACAAAAGATCACTTTAGTAGTGCTGTGCATTTATGTTAAGAATCCTGTGTAGCCATTTAGAGCCAAGTTTCTCCCAGAAAACAGGGCTGTCAGATGGAACATTACTCAACTGAGCTGAGATAATGAGCAAGCAGAGATTGAAACAATAGAATTTGCTAAGAATGCATTTTTCTAAACCAAAGAAACATAAGCATTAACAGTTGTTACAGAAATAGAGCTTGCTTTTCTTTAGAAACTTATGGGGCAAGAGCCAATAAAATTGTGATATTTCCCTAGATCACAGCTACTTGGACATTGTGGTATTTATTACTTCTACCATTATGTGTACTTGGTAAGGAACAGGTCAGTTGGCTGGACAGCTAGATTGTAATGCAAGGTGATGCCAACAGTTTGGGTTGAATTCCTGCACTGGCTGAGATCACCATATGAAGGGCTGTCCTTCTCAACTTCTCCCCTTGCCTAAGGTGTTGTGAGCCTTAGGTTAAACCACCAACGATCATCTGTCTCTGATGAGAGGGCAGTCCTGAAGTCTATTAAGACTATGGTAACTTTATTGAGTAAGTAGAGTTTGAGATATTTGACTGCCACTAATCCTTTTTTGTTTAATCATGAGGCTATCTAGTGATTAGTTTAGAGAATGAAGCACCATGGAAATCTGCAAAAGAGCCTGTATTCTGAAGTAATAAAGGGATTTATTGTATAATACTAATAAATACAATTGAATTTGGTCAGGTACAATCACTGGAACCTCAGGGAGCTGGTAAGATACATGTGCTCCATCTGAATCCTAGAATTGAAGTCCTTGTCTTCATACACACATCGCGTGTGATAATTGTAGAATGGCAGAGACCACTACATCAACATTATGTAATGAGAAATGCAAGAACAGGAGCTCAAAATTATAAGGCAAGGATTCTTTATTGCACCAACATCAGGTTTTTACAAAATTTAAGGCGAATTAAGGCTTAAACAAGGTAAACAGTATTTACATTGGAGCGAGTCCACATTTCATATCATGGATTGAGGAATCCTTTACTTGTCTGCTTCTCTTTTTCTCTCTAAGAGACTGCTGCCAGACAAAGATTCCCTCTACTCCAGAGAGGAACTGTAGGTACCATATGGTCCCAGGTCAGTGCCCTCCCACAACGTCATCACTTGCTGCTCGAAGTCTGGTTGCATGTTTCGCTGCATGAGATTTGTCCTCCCAGGAAATGCACATAGCATTCTGTAACCACTTAAAAGGTGGTTGTGGGATCTATTGTGTCTCAATGGCCAATATAAGAACTTATAAGTTTGGTACAGAAGTTGACTGCGCTCATAATTGATATAAATGTTTTAAAAAAGTAAACGGAGGGAATCCAGTCCTCACATTCTGCCAATCAGAAGAAAGAAAGCCAAAAGTGTGGATTCAATCCCCATATCATCAATGGTAGCCCAGCGGAGGCTAACTGCTCATTCTACCTCACTTAACCAACCAACATTCCCACTCAACCTCCTCCTACCTTCTAATGGAGACCCTGTGGAAAACTTCCCATCACTGTTTACATTACTGTCTAGCTTCCTCTCTCAGTCTCATTTCTTTCTTCTGATTAAGCTTTTAGTCATTCTCTGACTATCTTTACATTCTGACCAATCATCTGACCTGTTTTTAATCTTTTGTCTAATTAAATGTTTTGTCTTAAATTTGATGTGTTCCTTAACTTCTTACAAACCTCTCCTCTGAATGTGTTTCTTTAGTTGGAATATGCTTATTTGGAATCAGACATGTTGAAGCTGAAGAATGCATGAAGGCAGCAAGAAGACCAAGTTAATTGAATTTCAGGAGAGAGAGAGTAATGGTCTGTAACGACCATGTGGGGAAGGCATGCAATGAAATGCCCCATGGTTAGTACTAAGATCAATGCTTTCTTTTGGTACTTGTTAATGACTTAGACATGAGTATACAGGGCTTAACTTCAAAATTTGTAAATGGTACAAACATTGGAAGTATTGCAAAGTGAGGAAGATTGAGATGGACTTCAGTAGGGTATATACAGGCTGGAGGATTGAATGGAAACACCACAGATGTAATTTAATGAAGGGAATTTTGAAGTGATACATTTTGGTGGAAGAATGAGAAGAGGTAAAGATGTAATAAAAGGCACAATTCAAACAGACATGAAGAAACAGAGCCACTGGAACATCGTATTATTTTGAAAAAAAGCAACGAACTGGATAAAAATTATCTAGTGACAACACATTACAGGGGAAATGTAACAAAAAAAGCAAATTGTCAAAATTCGGTTTTGAGGGAATGATGCTCTCCATTCCTTGCAGTACTTATGGATTGCCGGTGGCTTCCATTGTGCCAAAGGACACTGTTTGCTCCCTCTCCAGGGCTGTACTCATGGTCATATCTACAAAAGAAAGGCAGTCTGTTAACTCTAACAATTCCCCCACCACAGCCCACTGCCTGCATCGGTTATTGAGTGCTTTGGCCAGGAGTAGAAAGGACACACAAAATGATCAGTTGATTTGCCTAGCCCCTCACTGGGGAGTTAGGTAATCACAAATTATAGAAGCTGTTAGGGCAGGTAGCAAAATTGGTTTACAAAGTATACATGATGTTAGACTTTATAAGTAGAAGCTTAGACTATAAATCCAAGGAAACTATGATGAACCTTTATACAGCTCTGCTTTGATCTCAACCAAGCATGGTGTCACAGTCAGGACAGCCCAATCTATCAAGTTTATGAAGACTTTAGAGAGGTTAGAGAGAAGATTTAGGAGAATGATTCCAATTGTGTAGAATTCAGTTACCTTGATAGATTAGTGAAGCTGCAATTCTTCCTCTTAGCAAAGGGAATAATGAGAAGAGAGCTTTTCTTGAAAATCATGAAGGGCTTAAACAAAGTAAACCTTTCCCCATTGGCTGAAAGTTCATGAATCAGAAGGTACAGATTTCAGGTGACTAGCAAGAGGATCAATACCAATTTAGGGAAACACATTTTTTTAATGCAGTGTATGGTGGGGGGTTGTGTCAGAATTCAGAAGCACATCTCAGAAGGTATAGAGGCTGATACAGTTAACAATTACAAAATGGAATTTGATAAAGATCTGATAATAACAAGTTTGCAGGATAAGTGTGAGGCAGTGGACTAGCTAAATTGTTCTTGCAGAAAGCCAGAACTAAAGCAATTGGCTGAATGGCCTCTTCATGTGCTGTAGCTACTTGATTATTCTACGCTTCCAGTACAAATTCATGCAGTCTATTTGGTGACACGATAGAAGATAAATTTAAAATAATATTTGTGAGATATTTTGCAGCTTTATAATTAAATGTACATTTTTCCATGAAAATGTTCCTTCAAATGTTTGTTCAAAAAGTATTTTTCTATCCTGTTATTTTGTTGAACTGAGGCATGAGGACACTGCAACTGCAATGCACAGTAACAATGTCATAATTATCTTTCAAACTTGCATGGAATAATGCATGGTGCCTGCTAATAAGTAGGTATTTGTGAAAATGTCAAGTGGCATGCTGCCAGTTGCTCTTTGAACTAATGTAGATTTAATTCTAACAGCTTATAGTTAGTAATTTCAGTAACACTTGACAAAAGAACCTTTTAAACAGATATTTTGATCTCTTCATAACCTGGTCCTCTGATGTAAGATCTCACACATGCCTGACATACTCCCACCATTTTTTAGGATTCAATTCCTTTTAGCTCACTAAAATATCATCTTAACAACAGTTTCTGGTTTTCTTTTTTTTGTACTTCTAATGAGCAAACCAATCTTACATAGAGCTTTGTTGGCTTCTTCTCACACAAGTTCTGTATTGTTGTTTCTGTGAGTGCTTTTGATACAGTCTTCTTCACTTTCACTCACCCATCAGCAATTCTACTTGTAGCTCTCCTTTATGTCTGGTTGCATGGCTCATATTTTAACTTCTTTCCTATTGGTACTGCTTCCAGATAATGGGTCACCAGGTTACATGAATAATATTTCTTATTATCCAACAAAATTACAATTGACCCTTTCATGACTAATTACAAGTAATTACAGATTACAAAAGTACATTGAAGAAATCATACATTTATATTATTTTATTGCTTCCAAGTAAAGATCATCAGATTATATTAAGATGATATAATAATTTATATATCATTACATGATTATTATTTGTTACTGCAGCTAGAAATGTTGGTCAGATTAGTATTATGACATTCAACAATTTTAATCTATTGAATTTCCCTATAAATCACAGCCTGACAGCATTGCTAATGATAATCTCCTTGCTATTTTTGTTTTAATTTGTAGAAATGTTATTAATTATGAAGCAATACATCTATCTAAGCTGGAATTTGATGGTTTCTCTACAGATACACATCAATTCCAGGTTGACATTAGGGGTTTTGTATAAATGGTTTACATGTATTGTACCATAGTTTACAGTTAGTAGAAACTGCCAATAATGAAGTTAATGACCAGGTACATTAATAATTTCTCACTTTATCGAACCCATATTCTATTCATATTTTTCCATAAGATACCTAATTTATTTTGAGAATGTTAGGACTGCTAGTGCTTTAATAGAATATTGATAAATGTATTCTTTCCAGTAGACATGAATAGCAAGAATTCAATTTCTCCACTTCCCTTGAGGATCTTTTTAATATCTTGTTTTATGTTCTCTTCTTTTTCCTCAAGGTTTAAAGACTGCTTCTCATGTTAGCCATTAGAACTGTGCAGTGCAGTGAAACGAGTGCAGTCTGTCTTAATTTAACCTCACTTAATCTCAGTTGCCAAAACAAAACTGACCAAAGTTGGCCATTTTAGTTGGCACCAATCTTCATAGTGATTAATGTATCTTGATCTGACACAGTCACTTCTCACTTTAACCAATACATCTGTCAAGAATCCAGATTTTAAGTTAAATGGTGAAAATTAATACACTCCAAAGAGAATCAGAATGGTACAAAGAACATTAAAATATTTGATATCTTTTCATGATTAAAGTGCTTATTTTTACATTACTTCTGTGGCAACAAATTTCAATGACGCAAAAGGGAGGTCACTCAATACACCCTTTCAGACTTTAGCAACACCAAGGCATGTTGTAGTAAGTGCAAAGGCAGCAATTTCCTCTTTGTGCATGAACAATAGAGCTTTGGAAAAAAAGCAAGTGCCTGTGCTATTATTGAATTACTTGGCATTCTGCATTCTGCATGGCTTTAGTAAGACTTCAAGGCATTGATCAGCAGGGAATCAACCCAAACATTGCAAAGTGGCATGATACAACATTTACTGCAAAGAGCAAGCTTTTGTGCTGTTCAAGTAATTCTGGTTCTCACAGATTTTCATTGTTTAAAAAAGTGGCTCTTCAACCTGCAACAAAATGTAATTAATCTTACTTTAATTTCTATGCTGATGTGGTTCATAGCTATTATTCTCCTATTATTAACCACCACAGTGACAGTGGAACTGACAGCCAGAGACACACCGTCATTAGGTGAAGTGATTTTGAACCACAATTCATTCTTGACAGAGCCTGAAAAAAAATCCACCACATTGGAACAGGGGAAATATTGTTCTGCAATTCATTGAAGTTTCAGGACAAAGTAAGGTTTCTGATCTTGACATTCTGTTTTCTTTATGAATGAATTAAAAAAAATTCAATTCAGATTTTTTTAAGTACTTAGCTGATTAGAATAAAAAAAAAGCAAGTTCAAAATTAAGGAACAAGACAAAATTGTATTTCATCAATAAAGCAACTTTTGAAGTAAAAAATACAATATCTTTAAGTAAATAATAGATGCAATTATTTCATAAATTATAACATTAAAAAGAATTGGCATACATCATTAGTTGCCTTCTCTGTGCATCTTCCTCAAGAAACATCATTTAATCATCTGATATATAATGAAGATGATTAATAAATATCTTTCTATAATGCACAGTATTAATTGTGATAATAGTATGGCTTTAAGATGCATATGTTGTCATGGTTTAGAGGTTGAGACAAAGGTATTGAGCAGTCTGCTCAAAGCCAATAGAGTAAACAGCTTGTGAGGCTTTGGGATTTTTTTGTGAAAGTTAGAATAGTAAAAGCAGTCTGAATGGGTGAGGACAAGCTCCCACAAGATCAGGATCTTGAATTTGAGCTTTCTGCACTTGCTGGGATCTTGGAACTGGATGTGGAAGCCCTTATTCCTCTCTCTGTTACAGCTAAAAGCTAGGGTTCTCTTCCTGCTGTTAGAATTACATGTGAGACAATCTGTATTATTGAATTTGCCACTGCCAAGAGTGTGTATATGGGATATTACCATTTGAAACAGTTAATTAGTGGTAATTAACATATCTATTATTTTCACAGAGTTACAGATACAATTAAGCCAATTCTTTTCTTTTTGTTTTGTCTGTATTTTAACTATAGTATAAAAACAAAGTGTGTTTTCCTTAACATCAAGTAGTTGACCAATTGAATTGTATATGGAACACAACACCTTACACTTACCTTTAAAATAAGAAATATTTAGGGTCTATATTATCTTCTTAATATACTTTGAGGGGTTTGGTCTGGTCTATAAAAACTGGCTCTTCATGTTGGGATCAAAATCTAGTTTCAGGTTGGGTTTAGGATTACTGGACTCAAAGACAGTGAATGGTGAGTATTGGTGTTTGTTTTTATTTTGGATGTTGCATTCAGTTGGTTTAAATGGGGTGCACCTTGTGTAATAATGGCGCTTCCAGTTGCTAAGAGTTTCCTGGAGGTGGAAGAAGTCACATCAGGTGTTTTACAGAAAGTGAAAGCAAAGCTTTCAGAATTGGCAAGCAAGTTGAAATTGGAGTTGCCTGTGTCTGTGAAGAAAGGGAAAATAATCTCAGCAATAGCTCTCCATTTATAATTGCCAGGAATACAATTAGACTCAGTGGAGATTGCTAAAATTCAATCATAAATGAAAGAGTTTGCCTTCGTTGGCAAGGGAAAAAGAAACAGTAGCCCTAGCAGAGTACAACAAAAGAGAAATGGAAATAAAACAGCTTAAATTATGATTAAAAGCTGAGGAAAAAGAAAAGGAAGGGATGGCCCTAGCAGAAGAAAGGAAGATAGAGAGATTTTGAACTTCAGAGATTGGAAATGAAAATTCAAAGTCAACTTAAAATGACAGAGGTAGGGGTCATGATGAGCACAGTGATGGAAAGCAATTTCATTACAGCCAAAGGCCTAGTAGGATCTGTTTAAATGTATCCAAGTATTGCCAAAGTTCAACAAGAAGGATGTTGAAGCCTTTTTCATTTATTTTGAGAAAGTGGCTAAACCAATGAAATGGCCAGTGACCATGTGGGTTTTATTGATCCAAATAAAGTTGGCAAGTAGAGCTAGTGAGGTATTTGCACCACTATTAAAAGTGTTATCCCGGGAGTGTAATGAGGTGAAGCATGCCATCTTAGGGGTATTTGAGTTAGTACCAGAAGCATACAGACAATGTTTTAAAAATCTAAAGAGGGAACCTAGTCACACCTACATAGAGTCATAGAGATGTACAGTATGGAAACTGACCCTTCGGTCCAACCATACATAGAGTTTGAAAAAATCAAACAAAGTATCTTTTTTTTGGGTGGATAAAGGCACTGAAAATACATCAAACATATGACTTTTTTCATGAGACAATTATTTTGGAGGAGTTCAAAAGTGTACTTCCTGAAGTAGTGAGAATGCATGTGGAAGAGCAGAGAGTTAACACTACAAGGTCAGCTGTGGAAATGGCGGATGATTATGAGTTTGTTCATAAACCAAAGTTTCACTTCCAACATCAATTTCAATCTGTGAGAGATAGAAACTGGGGCAAAGAGAAATCCCCACGTGGTAAAGAAAAAGGAGATCTCATTGAAAATAGTAAAAATAGTTTACCACAGGGTAAAAAGGAAACTCAGGAAGGGGAAAGAGAAGTTAAAAAAAGTTCAAGTGTTTTCACTGTGATAAGGTAGGCCACATGAAGTTTCAGTTGGAGGTTTAGAAAAAGCACTGAGAAGACACAGATGTGGGAAAATTGGGTAAGCCAGTGAGTTTTGCTGAAGTGGTAAAAGAAAGCGCAGTAGAATGTAGAATGCAGCAAAAGAATGTACAATCTGGTTAGGGCTTGGTTAAGAAGCAAGTGCCAGATCTCTTAAAAAAAATTTGAATGTATAAGATTTACTTATGTATGCCAAGAGCAATAGGTAAAGGAATTAAGATCTTAAGAGACACAGGAACAAGTCAATCTTTAATGGTGAGATGTGAGGAGATATATAACTCAGAAGGAGTATTGCCAGGAAAAGTGGTAATATGTGGAATTCATTGTGAGAAGAACAATGGTCCATTATATCAAGAGAAGTTGGAGAATCCAGTGAAAAGTGATAAAGTGGTGGTAGGAGTAATAGAGAAAGTCTCGATTCCAGAAATACAGTTTATCCTTGGTAATGATACAGTGGGATCACAGGTGGGAGTGATGCCTACTGTGGTTGAAAAGGCAGTGGAAAGTCAGGCAACTGGGATTTTTCCTGACTGTGTGGGAACAGCATCGCAAAGTCACATGTTAAAGCAAGAGGGGAAACAAGGACTAAAGATAAGAAAGTTGAAGTTCAATTATCAGGAACTATCTTTGAATAATTAGTTGAAAAAACAAGAGCAGGTAAAGGACAAAGTGAATATTTTTGGTTCAGAGAAATGAGCTGAATTACAACAGAAAGAGGGAAAACTAATGTAATTGTGTCAAAACGCCAACACAGAAGAAGAAGAGTCTAAGTGTTTCCCGGAATGTTACTAACTTAAACATGAAATTTTGATGAGAAAATGGAGACAGGGTGTCTTGTGAATATGCTCAGAAGGTATTTGGATAAGGAAATAAAACAAAAGGAGAATGTGTTATTGGTTACAACACAGAGTGAAGAACCAATTCAGATGATTCTGAATTGGACATTCCTTATTTCACTTGGACAATGAAGAAGTTCCCAAAAAATTGGTAAAAGTTATTGAGTTACCTTCCAGATGGAAATCAAAACTATCTGAAAGGGTTATTACAATCATATAGGGAGACATGTGGGAATAAGCTGGGAGGTATTAACCTGATTATGCATAATGTAGCTATAGAAAATGCTGTTCCAGTTAAGCACAATCCTTATAGATTTAACCCGCTAAATTTGGCACAAAACAAAGAGAACAAAGAAAATTTACAGCCCAGAAACAGGCCCTTCAGCCCTGCAAGCCTGAGCCAGGATTCAAAAAGAGATTGAGCATGTGCTCAAAGCCAATATAATCAAAGTGTGGTGCAGCGAATGGAACTCACCCTTAGCAATGCTGCAAAAACCAGACGGTACCCAATGATTTTGTGTGGACTATCACATAGTCAATGCAGTTACAAAGTCTGATTCATATCCTAGTCAACATTTGGAAGGCTGTATTGAAAAGGTGGGACAAACAACTTACATTTCTAAGTTGGACTTATTCAGAAGATACTGGCAGGTATCTTTATTCAAAAGAGTGAAGAAAATATCAATTTCTGTGATTCTGAATGGATTGTATCAGCTTAAACTCATGCCATTTGATACGAAAAGGCATCCAACCACGTTTCAAAGGCTAACCAATAAAGTAATTCGGGGATTGCATAATTATTTGATATACATCAAGGATCTGGTGATTTTTTATCACACGTGGAAGGAATACTTGCAGCATTGAGCAGAATTGATTGATCAACTTTGGGAAGTGGCTTGGTGATAAACCTGGCTAAGAGTGAGTTCACAAATGCCCAAGTCACATTCCTGGGCCATGTTATTCAATAAGGAAAGATGGTTCCATGATATGTGAAAACAAAACTTATTATTGCGTTTCCCCTACCATCGATGAAGAGGGAGGTATTACAATTCCTGGAATGAAGTCATTTTTATTTGAAGTTCATACTGAATTTTAGCAGTGTAGTTGTTCCGTTGACTGACTTATTGGATAAGTGCAGAAAATTTCAGTGGACGGAGGAAAGGTAGAAGATGATTGACAATCTGAAAGCTG
Organism: Hemiscyllium ocellatum; assembly: GCF_020745735.1. Taxonomy (NCBI): domain Eukaryota; kingdom Metazoa; phylum Chordata; class Chondrichthyes; order Orectolobiformes; family Hemiscylliidae; genus Hemiscyllium; species Hemiscyllium ocellatum. The sequence continues at coordinate 53,079,465 of NC_083405.1, forward strand.
TGTTAACCACTGCTTCAGTGTCAGCCACACCTAATAACGCAAAACCATTCAAGGTGGCTATCTATGCAAGTGATATGGGTATTGGTGCTGTACTCTTGCAAGAAGACTTTGAGAAGATAGAAAGACCAATTGGGTAATTTTCCGGGAAGATTGAATAATCATCAACAGAAATGTTCCACAATTGAGAAAGAGACCTTGAGTTTGGTGTTGGTATTGCAACATTTCAACATTCATGTTGCCAGTAATGTGTGTGAGACAATTGTGCATCCTGTTCATAATCCCTTAAAGTTTTCAGAAAGTTTTAAAGATAAAAAAATTACAGACTATTTAGATAAAGTTTATTATTGTAGTCAATTTGAAAATGATATATGTGGCAGGACAAGAAAAGGTCATTGCCAACACACTGTTGTGATTTTAATAAGGAAAGACAGGGACATTCAGTGGCGGGAAAATAAATGAGCTGAAATGGACTATAGTAGTGAATGTTTGCATGCTTAGAGTCAATGGAATGTATACGTATTGTAGGGTACTAATAGCATAAAACTAAAAGTTTTTTTAAAAATGAAGCCATTTTTATATAATGATGGTTTATTTCCTTTTTAAGAGAGGAAGTGTGATAATACTATGGCTTTCAGAGGCATATTTTGTCCTGTTTCTTTTCAGGTTGAGACAGAGGTGTCAGGTGGCCTACTTAAACCCAATAGAGTTAATGGATTATTAGCCTTTCCTGTTTTTTTTAAAGTTGTAACAATAGAAGCAACCTGAATGGGTGGGGTCAAGGTCCAACAGAACCAAGTATTTTAACTCTAGCTTACTGCAGTTGCTGGGATCTTGGAGCTTGATGTCAAAACTCTTATTCCTCTCTCTGTTACAGCTAAAAGCTGGTGTTCTCTTCCTGCTGCTGGAACCATATGAGAGTCAATCTGTTTTACTGAAATTGCCACTGCCAAGGGTGTGATTATGGGATGTTACTACACTGAAGTAGTTATTGAGCAGTAGTTAATAAATCTATTATTTTCTTAAGCATCTTGATCAATTTAGAGTTAAGCTAATTATTCTATTTTGTCTGTATTTTACTTGTAGTCTCAAAGTTAACTGTGTTTTGCTTAGCGTTAAGTAGTTTGACCAATTGAATTGCATCTGGAACACAATGCCTTACATTTACCTTTAAAATAAGAAAAGGTGAGGGTTTAGATGATCTTCTTAATTTATTTTGAGAGTGTTTGGTCTGGTACATAATCCTGATGTACTACACACTATACATGGCAGCGAGTTATGCATCAGTTCTATTGTAATGCACAACACTGATGTACTTTGGAAATAGAGAAAATGCAAGAGGGAAAACAGTGACAGAATTGGGCAGGGTCAACATGGATTTACAAAAGAGAAATCACATTTGACAAATCTACTTGGAATTGTCACAAGTGTAATGAGTAGAGTTGAGAAGAGGTACTAGACATAAGATTAATATGTAACATTAAAGCCATTGGTTTGGGGGTAGTGTACTGATATGGATAGAGAACTGGTTGGCAGACAGGAAACAGTGAGCAGGAATAAATGGATCATTTTCTGACTGTCATACAGTGACAATGGGATCAGTTAGAACAGTGCTCTTCACAATATGTATCACTAATTTAGATGAAGAAATGAAATGTAATATCCCCTAGTTTGCAGACTATAAGATATGAGCAAAATTATGTCATTTTGCCCACCAGGCCTTCTTCACCATTTGATAATGGCTGATATATTTCTTAACCCCATTCTCCTACTTGCTCCTAATAACCTTTGATCCTCTTACCAATTGAGAACCTATCAATCTCTGTCTCAAGTATACTCAATGGCTTGGCCTTAAAAACCTTCTGCGGAAATGAGTTTCACAGATTAACCACCATCCTGCTGAAGAAATTCCTCCTCATCTCAGTTCCAAAGGGTTGTACCTTCACTGAGGCTGTCCCCTCAAATCCTGATCTCTCCTACTAACAGAAACTTCTCCATGTCCACTCTGTCCAGGCCTCTCAGTATTCTGTAAGTTTCAATCAGATTCCCCCATCCTTCTAAATTCCATTGAGTACAGACCTCACCTCCTCTACCAATCCTCATATGATCAGTCTTGTAAACATTAACTTCTCTTTGGGACCTCCACCAATGCCAACGCACCCTTCCTTAGATATGGGGCTCAAAACTGTTCACAATATTTGGAATGTGGTCTGATCAGTTCCCTATACAGCCTCAGCAATATATGTCTGGTCTTGTTTTCTAGCCCTCTTGAAATGAATGCTGACATTGCAAAGGTCTGCCAAACATCTAACTAAACCTGCAGGTTAAACTAGGACTCCCAAAACCATCTGTGCTTTATATTTCCACAGCATTTCTCCATTTCAAAAATAATCTACACCTCCATTCTTGCCAAAGTGCATAACCTGCTCATCTTCAAACAGAAATTTGATGCAACTTATTAATTCAACAGAATGAAACTAACTTTGTAATTAACCACAGTTTGGTAGAGTGCATTTTATCAGTTTTTATTCAGCCAAATGGAAAATCATTTTCTGTGTTCAAAATATGATGGGTTAGCAATTTTTGAGAAGATTTGTAGCTCAGGTTGATAATAATTTTATAAGTTAGCTCACTGAACTAGAAGGTTTGCTTTCAGATGTTTCATCACCATATTAGTTAACATCATTAGTGAGAGTCAGTGAAGTGCTGGTGGTATGTCCCACTTCTCTATTTGTAGGTCTTGGTTTCTTTAGGTGGGTGATGTCATTTCCAGTTCTTTTTTTCAAGGGAAGGTAGACGGGATCTAAATCGATGTTTTTATTGATGGAGTTCTGTTTAGAATGTCATACTTCTAAGATTTCTTGTGTGTGTCTTTGCTTTGCCTGTCCTAGGAAGTGTGTGTTGTCCTAGTCAAAGTGGTGTCCTTCTTTGTCTGTATGTATGGAAACTAGTGATATGGATCATGTCTTTTGGTGGCTAGTTGGTCCTAATGTATCCTTGTGGTAAGTTTCCTGCTTGTTTGTGCGATGTAGTGTTTTTTTACAGTTCTTGCATGGTATCTTGTAAATGATGTTTGTTTTTCTGTTGGTATCTAGTGGATCCTTTAGGTTCATTAGTCACTGTTTAAGTGTGTTGGTAGGTTTGTGGGCTACCATGATGGCAAGGGGTCTGAGTAGTCTGGAAGTCATTTCTGATATGTCTTTGATGTAAGGAAATGTGACTATTGCATTGTGTCTGTTTGGGTTTGTTTCTGAAGAATTGGTGGATTGTGTTTGTTGGGTAACCACTTTTCTTGAAAACATTGTATAGATATTTTTCTTCTGCTGTTTGTAGTTCTTGCGTGCTGCAGTTTGATGTAGCTCATTGAAATGTCTTGATGCAGCTCCATTTGTAAGTGTTGGGATGATTGCTTCTGAAGTTAATTTTTGGTCTGTGTTTGTTGTTTTTCTGTAGACGCTAGTTTGAAGCTCTCCATTAACTGGACATTCAACTGACATGTCTAGGAATGGGAGTCTGTTGTTGTTCTCCTCCTCTTTTGTGAATTTTATGCCTGTCAGGATATTGTTGATGGTGTTGTATGTTTCCTCTGATTTGTGACATTTTGTCATGAGAAAGCTGTCATCCACATTGCAGACCCAAAGTTTGGGTTGGATAGATGGGAGGGCAGCTTGTTCAAGTGTCTGCATTACTGTTTCTGCTATAAGACCTGATATTAGTGATCCCATGACTTGTTTGTACGTTTTGTGATTGAATGTGAAGTGGGTGGTGAGGCACAGGTCCAATAGCTTGAAGATGTTGTCTTTGTTGATGAAGTTGGTGCTGTCTGGTGTTTGTGGCCCTGGTTTTCCTAATAGTGATGCCAGTGTTTCTTTGTGAAAAGAGCTGTAACATCAAAAGAGACCATTATTACGTCCTCTTCTATCTTGGTATCTTTAGTATTCAGGAATTCTTGGGTGGAGTGAATGGAGTGGCATGAATCTTCAATTAGGTGTTTTAGTTTTTGGTGGAGTTCCTTGGTTAGTCTGTATGTTGGTGTAACAAGTAGGGAGACGATGGGTCTGAGGGGGGGCCCAGATTTGTGTATTTTTGGTAATCCATAGAAGCAGGGTGAGTCGGATCCATCTGCTTTCATATTTTGGAAGTCTGTCCTGTGTAATTCTCCTGGCTTTTTTCAATGATCGATGTTAACATTTGTAAATAGCATACTTCTATTTTAGTGCTAGTAGGATCATCGGTCATTCCTCTGGCAAGCAAGGTACAATTAGATGGTTAGTAAACTCTCAAAATTCAGCTAATGATAAATCTGATCCAAAACCTTAAAAGAACAAACTGCTTTAACCAAAGGTCTGAGGAAGGGTCACTCGACCTGAAACTTTAATTCTGGTTTCTCTCCACAGATGCTGCCAGACGTCCTGAGCTTTTCCTGCAATTTGTATTTTTGTTTCTGATTTACAGCATCCACAGTTCTTTCATTTTATATCAAAAATTGTGCCTTTTCTGGGTCAATTGGCTTCAAGTTAGGTACAGTTTTCATTTTGGGATCTATTCCTTCTAAGAATATCATTGGGACATGATCAAACTCATTCAATGTAAGAAAACAGGTAGAAATCAAATCAATTTCAGGCCTCAGAAACATACATCTTGCAGGCAGTTTATAGAAACATTCTACTCCACAGACTGTGCTTCTGTGATATTCCAACTTATTTGTATTTGAGGCATAACCAGTAGCATGAGATTAGGGAGAAATTTCAAATAAAATGTGAGGAGATACTTAGGCTAATACTTTCGACTTATAAACAAAAACTGACAGAGATAACAGACTCCAGTTGAAATATTTTGCAGCACTACTGTATTGTAGGGCAATAGAGTAGAAGTTGCTTTGGGGCTGTTTTGTATGCAAATCTGTGTTGAACTTAGAGAACATACTTGAACCCGTTGATGCAAAAAGGTCCCAATTGATCCTCCTGACTAACTTAACTAAATAGGTCACTCTCAGCCTTACCCCGATTGGTCATCAAATAATGCAGCAAACAACTGATTCTGGCATCAAAAGGCCCCGGTGAAGAGATTTCCCATTTAACTCCCTCATTGCATTCTGAAAAATGAAACAAGATAAAGCAGATTAGATTTTCAAACAGAAATTAATGCATAAACTGGAATTAGGTTATTTTAGACATTTCTCATCAGAAATTAAAACAGTTGAAATACTGTGCATTCAAAAATTTAAAAACCGTTAAGTAAATATCTTTTTAAATATGAAGAAGAAAGAATGCAAATCAGATAATCCCTTGCGAGTGATAGTTGTGAACATTTGTTTGCTCAGTTGCCTGGTTTTGGAGTGACTGTGCTTCTTTGGCTATTACTAACTCTTTTCTTCCTCTGCAGACATAGATAGTCCACATGACCATCAGAATCATAGAGTGATAAAGTCATAGAGATGTACAGCATGGAAACAGACTCTTTGTTCCAACCTGTCCATGCCAACCAGATATCCCAACCCAAAATAGTCCCACCTACCAGCACCCGGCCCATATCCCTCCAATCCCTTCCTATTCATATACCCATCCAAATGCCTTTTAAATGTTGCAATTGTACCAGCCTCCACCACATCCTCTGGCAGCTCATTCCATTCACGTACCACCCTCTGAGTGAAAGAGTAACCCCTTAAGTCTCTTTTAGATCTTTCTCCTCTCACCCTAAACCTATGCCCGATAGTTCTGGACTACCCCAACACAAGGAAAACACTTTGTCTATTTATCCTATCCAGAGCAAGATGTGGATAGCGCAAAGTAAGAAACATAGCATTCAATTTTATACATGGGGAAAATCGCAGGGAGATTAGCACTGCTGACTGGTAAAAGAGTAGGCTGGAAGTGTCTCCTTATGCAGGTATACTGTGTACTCATATAAAGAATGAGTTTACGATAATAAGATAGCCCAGATAGCAACCTGCCAAAGAGAGAACTCTCATCTGAACCCTGATACAGAAACCACACTACCGATAAGAATTCTGTTGGCAATTCACACAAGCCTTTTAAAAGGCCCTTCCACCAAACTTACTACAATGTCATAGTCCATGGATTCCAGCTCTAATTTGTACTTAGGGAGCAAACATGATAATGTTATGAAGACGCTTTAAAGTTATTATTTTTCAAAAGACTTATATCTTAATGCATTATGGAAAATTGATTTATTTCAAGTTTTGTTAAATGTTTTGAATTCTTTAAAAGATAATTATGAAAGGTCACTGCAGAGATAGGAGTTATTTTTTAAACAAAGCTTCCAAGAGATCACTGGCTTTAATTACTTTTATTGCTGCAGGTCCCTGCTGGGACTGTTTAGAACAGTGACTGGCTTGAATAGAGTACTCTGACATCTGGAGTTGGTGGGGGGGCATTAAGCCTGAGAAAGGGCAGTCCAGCTTATCTCCCATTCCTAGAAAGGAAACCATCCGGTTGAGTTCGGAGAGAAAGCTATTTGTTCTTCTATAAGAGTGATTAGAGAAACATGTCAGTATTGCATTTCCTGAGCAAGTTGAGTCTGAAAGATTGCAGAGACTGTCAAGTGACATGAGCCAGAACATCTGAGTGACAGGCTTCAGAACATCCTAAACCTTATCGTTTTCAATAAGACCCTGTGGAAAAATGTTTTTCCCTTTACCGGAGAAAAGTATTTTCATTTTACGTTGCAAACCATGGACTAGTGGGATGAGAATGACAGTGAACTCCTCCAGTCTCGGTTGTAAAAAGAGGGACTCTGAGGATCATCCAATAAAGCATGAGGGACCTGGTTAGCTCACTTGCCTGTATGGTTGGTATACAATGCAGAACAAATGCCAACAGTGTAGGTTTAATTCTTGCATTGACTGAAGGACTGTCCTTTCCTCTCACATGAGATATGGTGTTCCTCAGGTTAAACCACCACCAGATTTTTTATCTCTTCTGAGGTGCAGTCCTTAGGTGCAGTCAGATTATAACAACTTTACCTCATCTTTATTTAGTTAGTTCCATTTTTTCTACCATGATTTCATGGCTATCTGTGAGGACAGTAATGCCAGCCAAACACAGACATCAATTTCCATCTCCTTGACTTATGGAAAATAAGTGCAGCAGAAAGAATGACAAGACTGTACATAACTATTTGCAAGGGTCATGTATTTTCTTGATAGTCTGGGAAACAAAGAGGTCAATGAATAAGAAATTTTTTTTGTAGTTGTTGAGTATTATAAGTTTACAGTATAACATCCCAATGGAACACAAAATAGCCCTTAGTAATATTCTGCGAATCAGCAGAGTGACAGGTTTCTTTGTCTCAATTATTTCCTTGGACCGTAAGCACAGAAAAACAGCACACCTGAATCAAATTTCATTCTTCTACATTTTTTAAATCTCAGAGCTGAGTTCCTTAACAAATGTCACTGTTGAAGCAGGATCAAGCTGTGTTAGAGTGAAATGACAATTCATGGCTCAAAGTGCCATAAGAGTTTTAACCCTCCTTTGCTGATAACAGTGTTTGAAAATTACACCACTTTAATCATACCAACCTTAGCTGAAGCTTTATTCTGACAGATTTTTCATGAAATTGTCATTCTTTTCAAGAAGTTATTCAGGGTGATTGTCAACTTCATGGATCATTGAAAACTGGTCCACTGGCAAAGAAGATTTACTCTCCAACATCCCACACCATTGCTGTCGCCTTCGACTTTAACCTGGTGGTAAGGATGTTCACCTGGAGCAAGGATGCTCCCTCTATAAATATATAAACCACCCTGATAGTACCAAAAATATTCAAGATTGAAGTTGTATTCTGAGCAGTTTTTCCATTATATAGAAGAGAAGCTGCAGCCAGATGAACCTCAGATGGGCAACTTTATTTATTTTTGTTTCCTTGTGAGGTTTGGCAGGATAAAACTAACCTCTATATCCTGCAGGAATAGTCTTGGCCTGTCCTCACCTACTTCCCTCTGGAAACAAACATCCTGTAACATAAAACAAAGAACTGTGGATGTTGGAGATCTGAAACAAAAACAGAAATTGCTGGGGAAACTCAGCAGGCCAGGTAGCATCTATGGGAAGAAAGCAGAGTAAACATTTTGAGTCTAGTGTCTCATCATCAGTTCTGTTATCACTATCACATCTTAACAAAAGGATACACTTGTCATACACAACAAATACTTTCCACTGCATAATGGGCATACGCAGTTCAGCATTTTTCAACATTCTGCCACAACGCGCTCTCTTTGGAATTGGGAGATTAGTACATCTTTGACTTGATGACTGTTGGCTTTGAGTCTGATCTTTTGCAAATCAGTTAAATGCTGGAGAACCTTGTCTCTATTTGCATCCTTTGTAAACATTCTCTCTAAGACACTGCTACTCTGTCCCCAATGCCCATTGGAGACTCACGGCTTGTCTTAGTGAAAAGTTTTGTTTGCGAGAAGTACAGACAGATCATAGCAAGTCAGGACACGCAGATCATAGGATCCATGGGCAGAGTAAGGTATAAAGGTTACACTGCACAGGATATATGTGAGGCAAGATCAACGTTAGCAAGATCGACATTATTGGAGGTGACAGAGTCCATTCATCAGTCTAGTTACAGCAGGGAAGAAGCTGTTCTTCAACCTGTTCAAGCTTCAAACTTCTGCCTGATGGAAGAGGTTGAGCATAGAACATAGAACAATACAAAGCAGAACAGGCCCTTCGGCCCTCGATGTTACGATGACCTGTGGACTTTTCTCAGCTTGTCCCTCCACACTATCCCAAAATCATCCATGAGCTTATCTAAGGATTGGTTAAATCTCCCTAATGTGGCTGAGTTGACTACCTTAGCAGGTAGGGCATTCCACACCCTTACCACTCTCTGTGTAAAGAACTTGCCTCTGAAATCTAACTTAAATCTATCACCCCTCAATTTGTAGTTATGCCCTCTCAAACAAACTGACGTCATCGTCCTAGGAAAAAGTCTTTCTCTGTCTACCCTATCTAATCCTCTGACCATCTTGTATTCTCTATCAAATCCCCCCTTAGCCTTCTTCTTTCCAATGAGAAAAGACCCAAGTCCCTCAGCCTTTCCTCATGAGACCTTCCCTCCAGACCAGGCAACAACTTGGTAAATCTCCTCTGCACCTTTTCCAAAGCTTCCATATCCTTTTTGTAATGGGACGACCAGAAGATGTACTGAAAATGTGTTGCTGGAAAAGCGCAGCAGGTCAGGCAGCATCCAAGGAGCAGGAGAATCAATGTTTCGGGCATAAGCCCTTCTTCAGGAATTGTAGGGGGAGGAAGAGAGCTTCTTCAAGGAAGGCATCCTTGTAAGAGGATTCGCAGTAGGTTAAAATCAACTAGGAGAAAGTGAGGACTGCAGATGCTGGAGATCGGAGCTGTACACAATATTCCAAGTGTGACCGCACCAGCGTTTTGTATAGTTGCAGCATGATATTGCGGTTCCGGAACTCAATCCCTCTACCAAAGAAACCTAACACACCGTATGCCTTCTTAATAGCATTATCCACCTGGATGGCAACTTTCAGGAATCTATGCACATGGACTCCAAGATCCCTCTGCACATCCACGCTACCAAGAATCTTTCCATTGACTAAGTATTCTGCCATCCTGTTATTCTTCCCAATGTGCATCATCTCACATTTAGCTGCATTGGACTCCATTTGCCACCTCTGCAGTTTATCCAAATCCCCCTGCAACCTGTAATATTCTTCCACACTGTTCACTACTCTACCAACTTTAGTGTCATCTACAAATTTACTAATCCATCCACCTATGCCTGCGTCTAAGTCATTTATAAAAATGACAAACAGCAGTGGTGCCAAAATAGATCCTTGTGGCACACCATTAGTAACTGGACTCCAGACTGAATATTTTCCATCAACCACCACTCACTGCCTTCTTCCAGAAAGCCAGTTTCTAATCCAAACTGCTAAATTACCCTCAATTCCATGCCTCTGCATTTTCTCCATCAGCCTTCCATGTGGAGCCTTATCAAAGAGTTTACTGAAGTCCAAGTATACCATGTCAACTGCCCTACCCTCATCTACATGCTTGGTCACCTTCTCAAAAAACCCAATGAGTTTTCTGAGACATGACCTGCCCTTGACGAAACCATGTTGACTATCTGAAATCAAATTGTTGGTTGCTAAATGATTATAAATCTTTTCTCTTATAATCCTTTCCAAAACCTTTCCTACAACAGAAGTAAGGCTCACTGGACTATAATTACCTGGGTCATCTCTACTGCCCTCCTTGAATAAGGGCACAACATTTGCAATCCTCTAGTCCTCAGGTACTAAACCCGTGGACAACGACGACTCAAATATCCAAGCCAAAGGCTCTGCTATCTCCTCCCTAGCTTCCCAGAGAATCCTCGGATAAATCCCATCCGGCCCAGGGGACTTGTCTACTTTCACTCCTTCTAGAATTGATAACACCTGTGCGTAACTAACCTCGATCCTTTCTAGTCTAACATCTCATACCTCATTCTTCTCCTCTACAACATTCACCTATTCCTGAGTAAACACTGATGAGAAATGTTCATTTAGCACCTCCCCAATCTCTACAGGGTCCACACTCAACTTCCCAATTCTGTCTTTGACTAGCCCTATTCCTATCCTAATCAACCTTTTATTCCTCACATACCTATAGAAAGTTTTAGGGCTCTCCTTTATTCTATTTGCTAAAGACTGCTCATGTCCTCTCTCTGCTCTTCTTAACTCTCTCTTTAAATCCTTCCTAGGTGATCTGTAACTCTCCATTTCCTCGTCTGTACCATCTTGCCTCATCAACACATTAGCCTCTTGCTTCTTCTTAAAAAGAGATGTAATTTCTATAGTAAACTTCTGTTGTAGGAGAGCATTACTGGGGTGGGAGGGGTCTTTGATGTTCACAGCCTTTCTGCGGCAACAAGAAGTGTAAATGGAGTCCATGGATGGGAGGGGTGGCTTCCATGATAGTCTGGGCTTTGCACACAACTGATTGCAGTTTCTAACAGCCCTGGGCAGAGCAATTGCCATTCCAGGCTGTTTTGGACCCGGACAGTATGTTTTCTATGGTGTATCTGTACAAGTTAGTGAGAGTTCTTATGGACATGCTGAATTTCCTGAACAGCCTGAGGAAGAAGAGACCTTATTGTGCCTTCTTGATTATCGCATCTACGTGAGAGATCCAGGACAAGTGTCAGTTATTATCACTCCTAGGAACTTGAAGTTCTCAACCTCTCAACCTCCATTCCATTGATGTAGATAGGGGTGTGTTGTCCTCCTTTCTTTCCAAAGTCAATGATCAGTTCTTTAGTTTTGCTGACATTGAGAGAGAGTTTGTTATAATTGAATCATGACACCAAGCCCTCTATCTCCTTTCTGTATTTAACTCATCATTGTTAGATATCCATCCTACCACAATGATGTCATCAGCAGACATGTAGATGGTATTCATTCAGAATTTGGCTACACAGTCGTGGTATACGACGAGTCTAGTATGAGGCTGAGAATGCATCTTTCGGGAGTTCCAGTGTTGAGTGTTATCGTGGAGGAGATGCAGTTGTCTATCTTCACTGTTTGCGAGTTCTTGCAGTTTTGAGATCAGTCTGGAGGGGAAATGGTGTTGAAGGCAGAGTTGTAGTTGTGAGCAGGAGTCCAACATATGCGTCTTTGTTGTCCAGATGTTCAAGGGATGAGTGCTGGGCTAGGAAAATGACATCCACTGTGGAACTGTTACTATTGTAGGCAAATTGTAGGGGGCTGAGGCAGGTTGGGAGGGTAGACTTGATGTGGGCCATGACCAGGCTTTCGAAGCACTTCATAGTTATGGAGGTCAGAGCCACTGGGTGGTAGCCATTAATGCATGTTGCATGCGCTTTCTTAGGTACTGGGATAATAGTGGTTTTCTTGAAGCAGATGGGACTTCAGTTTGTAGGAGGGAGCAGTCGAAGATGTCAACCCGATTGCAGTCGGTAGCTTTTATGCCCAGTAACCACCTTTATAAAGCACCTCGACCCTCAAACACACCAGATTCAAGCGAGTGCACTCCAGGAAATAGGAGTCATGGTAACTGCCAGGACAGCAGCCACACGCTTCCAGGAAATGATAACAGTAGTGGCACCTTTTCCTAATGCTGAATTCTGCGATGTTATGACATGGTCCTCTCAGTGTCATATGTGTACAGTAAATGGCACCTGGGGGAACCTAATTATGTTCCAAGATCCCACTGCCCAGGCTGCAGCACATACTTCCTCTTGGGGGAATCAAAATGAACTGATGTGACCCTGTGCAGACAGCATCAGGCACTGATGCATTGATGTACTGTGGGTGCTTGACTAAGCGCCCCACAAAGGTCACCCATTATTCCCTGATAGGAGCAAACCACATAGAAATTCAAAATGGCTCCCGCCTTCACTTTCTCTGGGAGAAATTGCAGACCCCCCACCCTCCACCTCCAACTCCAAGGTTCTGCAGCCCTTAGGTCCCACTCTACCTATCAGCAAAATTCCTTCAGAGTGCACTGTGCCTTGCTTATCCCTAACAAATAGAGTCAGGGCACAAATGGTCTCAGCACCCTGTGGATCACATACACGTGGGGTCCTGCAGCTACAATCTCTGCCTGAGCTGGCTAGTGCTCATCCTCCACAGCTGGACTGTTGCCGTTCCTCGGCTTGGTATCAGTCCTGGTTCTGCAACATCCACTTCGTATTCTTCAGAAGGCAGCCATAGTGAGCAATAGTCCATTGGCAGCCTGGTACAGGGTCCTGAGTATAAATGACCCACATTGTGAACACAAGGAGTGAAAAAGGTTCTTAGATCTCTGAAGAGTCATCGGTGGCATACCCCAGAGATGAGGGCTGAGCACACTCCTTCAGGCAGTGAGACATGACAGCGCCCCAATAATGACAGCCAAGTTTCCATCATTCATTTAGTTTCAGCCTCAGCATGTGCATCACCTTGCTGAAGGTGTCACACTTGCTGAAAAACCAGCATATTACATTACAAAAGGAAGTGTCTGGTGCACTCCGACTCTTTCGAATCCCAGGCCAACGTCAATCATTCGATTTTTCATTACATTCAGTACAGATACTCATCAGACTTACATAACAGATGATGAAATGATGGAGCATGTCTCCCATAGCTTCCTTGGAAGATGCATTGCCACTTCCATGGAAGTACCGAAGAGGGGGAAGTAATGGCATAGTGGTATTATCACTGAACTGTTAATCCAGAGACCCAGATAATGCCCTGGGGAACCCAGGTTTGAATCTGACCATGGCAGATGATCAAATTTGAATTCAATAAACATTTGGAATTAAGAGTCTAACAATAACCATGAATCCATTGTCAATTGCCAGGAAAATTCCATCTGGTTCACTAATGTCCTTTAGGGAAGGAAACTGCCATCCTTACCTCGTCTGGCGTACATGTGACTCCAGACCCACAGCAATGTGGTTGACTCTTAACTGCCTCTGACCAATAATGCTGGTCTAGCCAGTGATGCCCTGAATTAATTTTTTAAAACTGCAAAGGATTGGTTATGGATATGAAGAGATTTTATTGAAAAGGAAGATAACCAAATTTTCTTCTAGGAAAAACATCGAACTCCATAACTATTCTAAGGGATGCAGGATCTCAAACTTTCCAAGACAGAAATTTAATTGTCCTTCCAGAAAATTCAATAAAAGTTGAAGTATTGGTAAATGCGATGGTTGAAGAGGGTATCCCAGTGCTAAAATGTTCACTTGGAGTGTGAGTTATCACTGGGGTCTAGGCGTATTTGGGGATGTTATGAATTATCAGTAGTTGGAGTTGGTTTAGTTCTAGGGAATGGCAAAGAGAAACATTTTATACTATTATTCGCAAGAGAATTAATTTTGAAATGATTTGGAATAGCAGGGTTTGAGTTCCAATGCACGACTCCAGTGAATGGTGACGCTATATGTCCCTGATCCATCAGACCTCTTGTACCTTTCCAGTTGGTGGGATTGGACATACCCAGGGATCATGATGATGGTGACTTGGATACAGTTGTTCCCAAGGAATCATACTTTACAGACAATGTTAGGCTGTTCCTTAACTAGTCTGTGACAGCTCTCCCAATTTTGGCACAATTCTCCGGTTGTTACTAAAAAGAACTTTGCAATGCCGACAGGGCTTTGTGTGCCATTGTCGCTTCAGGCTCCGTGGTTGATACTGGCTAGTCCATTCAGTTTCATTCCTTTAATTAGATTCTGTACCTGTTAGATACGACTGAGTGGCTTTCTATGTCATTTTTGAGAGCTTATTAGAATCAATCGCATTGCTGTGGATTTGGAGTCACATATAAGTGAGGATGTTGGATTTTCATTCCCTTAGGACATTAGTATTCACAATCATTATTAGATAAGCTTTTTTTTTAGAAAATGTGTTTTTATTAATTGAATTCAAATTCCACCATCTGCCTTGATGGGACTGTGAATCCATGTCTCCAGGGCATTATGCTGGGACCTTGGAATGCCAGTCCAGAGAAACAATGATATGTCACTACTCCCCAGGAAGACCTGGAAATGAAGATTTCAGAATCATTGTAATAAAAGTCCATTCCTTTAAACTTAATGGAGCACATAATGAACAAGAGACTTAATACAGTGACAACCCAGCTGCAAGCAGCCAGATTGAGATTGGGAATGACAGGCAGCGACATTTTGTTGAGAGGTATAAGCAAATAAATGAATAAAAAGACTAAACATTTGCTGAGCCACTAAAATATTTTTCTTTTAACCAATTTACTTACAAATGAACTTACAGTTATTTTTGCAGAGGGACTCAGCACTTTGTGCAAATTGCAAACTAGAGAAAATGCATATTAGTAGAATAGCAACAGCTTTGTGATTTAGGATCTGATTATCAACTCCAGTTCTTAAAGAGAAGACATCAAGTAACCTTTAGCTGCTTTGAAATATAATGAGGTTATCACAGCCTTTTCTTGAATAATTTCTTAAAATGAGTGATTGTTCCAATGTTGTTAGTTAATTTCTATTTCTCCATGAAGATATCATCATTTTCCATGGTATCATATGGGAATATAACATAGATCGTGATCATTTAATTCTGTTCATTTAGCCCCACAGAAGGAATGCAATTTACACAAACTTCATTAAAATATACACAGTGATTTCGGTTTTTGCACTATACTACCATTTCTAACAGTGAAGATAGGTTACTGTCCATCTTCCAATCCAAAAGACTTTGTTCTATCTTATATTGAAAACACTCTGACTTTTCCACCCTTCACTGGATTAAAAACTTGAAAATTGACATTCCATCTCTGTTAACCTTTGGCAGTGCTTGGGGAAATTTTCTGTCCTTCACGAAGAGCTCATCTAATTACTAATCTATAATCCTTTTAATATGCTACGCTTGCCTGATTGATCCGTTGCCAGTTGACACAAGATTGCTAGTAGCTACATTAACCTTTTCAGGACTATGGTCTCAGTTTCAAATGATTTCTGCTGACTGTTTAACAAGTTTGTTTTTAATTCTCCCTACCTTCGAAAGTAGTCATCAGTAATAAGTTAATTGGCTCCACAGGAGTCAACTTCCTTCAGTACCCTCTTCAAGATCCTCTGATTCAACATATGAGCATTGGCAATGAAGGTCAGTAGCCTATGGAAACTTGGGAAGCATCGTAGCCAAAGTGATGAATATATTATTATCTTATGTAATCACATGAATAATTCTGTTGGGTACTATTAACTAGTGACGAGGTACTCTGGTTAATTTTCTTCTCCCAAACCCAGATGCCAAGACTAAAAATACCAAAAATATTCATCAATTTTACACCAGCCATGAGAAATTGATTTTTAAATTCACAAACACAAAGTGACAATGGAAGGTGTATACTCCAGAATAAAAGGAAGTGATTATCTTATTATTGAACCAATTTTCACCAAACATTATACGGAGTGAATAAAGATTACACCCCAACTTTTGTGTTATAAGTTTAGTTTCTAGGACACGTAGGAATTCCTGGATAAAAATTCGTAGTCACTGACATAGGTATAGTAATAAAGCCATTGACCAATCATAGCTATTCATCTTAATCAACTAGTTTATACCAGCTCATGTCATGACAGGAAGAAAACTCCAATGGTGGAGAACTTTGAGAATCATAGATCCACTGACAACATTTACATCCCAAGCATGTCACACAAACCACTCAAAACATCCAAAATTGATAGAACCAAGTTAAATTAAGAGTGAACTTTAATTTGATAACATGACATAGGTTGATATATTTGGTTGAATTGTTGTATTCTTGCATATTGATGCTCTGGGTGTTCGAAGATCATAAAAAATGCTTCACAAATAAAAGTCTTTATTTTAGTAATAATATCAACAAAAATAAATGATGGAAGAACACTTGCAAATTTTTTTTTAACTGCAAAATAAGAATGTTTATGATTCTCTGTAAGAGGGAGAGTTTTTGTTGTGAAAAGACCTCTCGACCCTGAAGCAAGCTTGTGATGTTGTCACAGAACTGCACATTAGTGAGCACATATACCACAGTGTGCACAGAACTAAAGCTCTCTCCATCAGATTAAACCAGACTGCACACAGAATAATGAGAAAGTAAGGACTAAGAATGCTGGAGATCAGAGTTGAGAGTGTGTTGCTGGAAAAGCACAGCAGCGTCTGAGGAGCGGGATAATTGAAGTTTCGAGCATAAGCCCATCGGGCATAAGAAAATTAACCAGAGTTCCTAGTGACTGATGAAGGGCTTAAGCCCAAAATGTCGATTCCCTTGCTCCTCAGATGCTGCCTGACCTGCTATGCCTTTCCAGCACCACAGAATAAACTGAGTGCTTTGACAGCACATGACCATGAACACACAGGTAAAGTAGATTAGTCCTTACCTAATGTAACTTTAAGACTAAAGTCTAATATAATTATGATTATCATCTACAACAGCATTAATTATTAAGATATAATAAGTAGTGTTACTTTGAAGTCTAAGTCGAAATCTACATTCTTGACTTTCCCTTCTCAACCAGTTCGTCTTTAACCCAAAATCGTTGTGTCATATACAACCACTTGATAAAGAATTCCTATGAAACACATGCCTGAAACCCCAACAAAATAAATAGCCTCCTTCATAAGGTGTATTTGAAACGTCTAATTTTCTTGGTGTTCTCGTCACATTTTCACTTGGAAATCAGAAATAATCTCAAAAGATGAAAATGATTTAATTTACATACTAACACAAGTTAACAAAAAAGCACTGAGGAAAGTTTTGCTTTAAAATTTCAAATTTAGAAACCATCCAAGAAAAACTTGTGAGATGTACTTTAATCTCATCTGAACAAACTTTGAACAGAAAGGTAAGCAACTTCAATTTAGTAGATGAGCAGATGTTTAGTCAATCTGTAATGTGACAGCATCTCCACCATAAGTAAGATCAAAAATTCAACATATATATTTTTTCAGCAAATATGCTTTCACTGAAGAAAATAATAGGGCTAAAGTTTAGGTGAAATACATGACAGAGGTTCGAAATAGTTAAATGAAAGAAAGTGTTAAAACATTTGGTAGAACTAAAATTTAAAATTCTGCAGATTGTAGAAGAAAGGAGACGGATTAATCATTCCACAGTTTTGAGATACTGGAAAATGATCAGCTAAACATAGCCAACTGTGTCGTGTATCTTGATGGTGGATTCTGCAATAGGTCATGGAGGTGAGTTCAAAGAGGTTGGACAATTACAGAATCATTTCCTGTCATTTCCTGACTATTAAATTTGATAGAATGGAAGTTACAGACAAATGGTTCACGATTTCTTAATTTGGGCATTCTATTTTGGTTCTTGTCAAGAGCACTCAGTTCTAGAATCTATAATTTGATTTCAACACAATGGAAGTACTTGTCAGGTTAGGTGAAAGAGTTACTGAGGGGAAGAGTTATAGGGTAGAATTTATACAACATAAAGGAATGAGAGAAGTAAATCTAAAAAGAAACTGCCCATAATAATCATCAATATGTATAAAGATCCATTAAAGGGTTTGATTGAAAGAGAGATAATGAATACAAGAACTGAGAGGTGGCAGAAGTGTGAGATTATTTTATTCCATTAAGGGAACTTGGGTTTTCTATTGAAACTCAGACAATGGCATACTGATTTTTTTTTTAAATGGAGGACTATTATTATAAATAAAAGTCTTTATAAAGGCAAACACATTTTAATTATGACAGTAGTTCAAGAAGAAGAATATATCATTCAAGATAGCAGCAGAGTAGTAGCACTGTGTTCGAGCTCCTGGCCCAGGGCTTATCTGCTTCTTTGTATCTTTTTTTCTCTTTTACTTATGCTCTTTTTCTTTATTTTCTCTTGAAAAGCCTTTGTCAGTGTTTTCAGGGGGGGGCAAGAGTGGCACGGCAACAGAGCTGGCTCCTCCCAGCAATTGAAGATAGTAGCAACAGTTTGCATGGCATGTACAGTACTGAGACTCATGGGGGAGGAGAGCAAGCCCAATGCAGGTAGAGTGAGCCTTGTGTGGGAGAGGAGAGTGAGCCCAGTGCAGAGGAGAGTGAGCTGAGTGGGGGAGGAGAGTGAGCCCAGTGCAGGGCCGAGTGAGCCCAGTGCAGGGACAGCGAGTCCAGTGAGAGGGAAAACAAACCCAGTGAGGGGGAGAATGAGCCCAGTGAAGGGTGAGGGAGCCCAGTGAGGGGGAGAGTGAGTCCATTTCAGTGGACAGCGAGTCCAGTAAGGGGGAGATCGAGCCTAGGGAGGGGAAGAATAAACCCAGTGAGAGGGAGAGCAAGCTCAATGCAGGAGACAGCAAGTCTAGTGAGGGGGAGAGTGAGGCAAGTGAGGGAGAGATCGAGCCTAGTGAGGGGGAGAGCGAGACCAGTCAAGGGGAGAGCAAGCTCAATGCAGAGGAGAGGGAGCCCAGTGAGGGAGGGGGGTGGGGAAAGTGAGCTCAGTGCAGGGGAGAGTGAGCCTTGTAGGGTGAGGGGGGAGAGCGAGTTCAGTGCAGGGAAAAGGGAGCCCAGTAGGGGAGAGAGAGCTAGCTCAGAGCACGGGTGAGGGAGCTCAATGGGGAGAGAGTGAGCCCAGTGGGGAGGAAGAGAGAGCTAGCTCAGAGCACGGGTGAGGGAGCTCAATGGGGGGAGAGTGAGCCCAGTGGGGGGAGAGCAAGCTAGCTCAGCGCAGGGGAGAGGGAGCCCATTCAGGGGGACAGCCGAGTGGGTGGGGGTGGGGGAGAATGAGCTCAGTTGTGGGGAGAGTGAGCCCAGTGCAGGGGAGAATGTGAGCTCAGTGCAGGGGAGAGTGAGACCATTGTGGGGGAGCGTGAGCCCAGTGCAGAGGAGAGGGAGTCTCGTGGATGATAGAGTACGCCCTGAGACTATATTGGCGAGGTCGAGCCAGTGACGAAAAATGGCACCTAAGGTTTGGCTTCTTTGTTGTTGTTTGGGACCAGTGCTGGCAGTGGTGGTGAAGCAGTAGCAAGACAGCACCACAGCAATATTTTCCGTGACAATAGACTCCGATGTTGAAGTGCCTGGCGTGGGCAGTGGCGATGGTGAATCAGCCCAATGGTGAAAGATGGTGCCTGAGGATCAGTGACTTCAACACTGATTGGGTCTGGCAAGACAATTCTGAGCTGGTTCAGAACTCAAATGTAGATGGACTTCTCTTTAAGCTATATCTTTTCATTTTCTGTTTTTCTTAAACTATCAAAATGGCACTGGATTATGGTGACAAATGAACGCTTTTCACTGTATTTTATTATATTTCACTTTTCACGTGACAATGAAATAATTCATTCATTCATTTGCGGATAACCTTAGAAATATATATACAGGTATGTAATTATGGACAATGTGGAGAACCGGAAATATTCATCTGTTCGGACACTTTCTATAATGAAGTACATTGATTGCCCTTAATTACTGCAATACCAACCACCGTGTGGCAGTTGCCTAACAACTATAGGTGGGTTTCCACTTTGGATTCCTGGGGATTTAGAGAAGGAAAAGCAGCAATAAGGATCAGAAGGCTCTCTTTCTCCCTAGTTAAAATTTGGAACCCTGATAAGGTCAATTCCTCGGTATTTTTATCTTCTTGCAAATACCAAGAATTGACCTGTGATCACTTTGTAAAAACTTTGAACTAGCTTAATTTCTGATCAAGTTGAAATTTTTAAACAAAGGTCTTCTATTCCTGAACAATTGTCAGACACCTGATTTTGTCAACAAGAAGCTCAGTAGAATGGTAGGAATCATCAACCATTAACCATTGTTTCACAGAACATTGGTCAATTGACCGATAGGTTTGTTATTTTCTTTTATTTTTTCATGAAATGTAATGTTTTTTGAGTTGTAGCTATCCTCTGGGTTTATGTCCGAAATATCGATTCTCCTGCTTCTCTGATGCTGCCTGACCTACTGTGCTTTTCCAACACCACAATCTCAACGGTGTGTGAGACTATGTTTATTTAAGATCAGAAGGGGATGTAGCATCGCTTTCTGACAGTGCCAGGGACTCTGGTTCGATTCCAGCCTTCGGTGACTGTCTGTATAATGTTCTCATGTTCTCTCCATGTTTGCGTGAGTTTCTGTCGGGTGCGCCGGTTGCCTTCTACAGTCCAAAGATGTGCAGGTTAGGTGGATTAGCCATGGTAAATGTGCAGTTACAGGGGTAGGATGTGGGGCTGGGTCAGGGTGGGATGCCCTTCAGCGGGTCAGTGCAGACTGACCCTCAATGAGCTGAATGGCCTTTTCCTGCATTGTAAGGATTCAATGGTTCTAATTCTGAAATAAACCAGTTTTTCTATCTGATGAAAAGAAGCTTTATTTTATAATAAACAAATTATTTTGAATGTATTGAAGGAGCTTGAACTTTAATCTAGATAGCAATACTGAAGGGAAATAGTTGGTCATTTTGCTGATTCAATTTATACGACATATATGGACTTCAACGTGTCAGAATATTAATTCCACAAGCTTAAAGACGAGGTCAATATGATTAATGAATGTCTTCAGCTTTACTAAACCTTCAACTGCCGCAGGCCTTTTTTGAGATGAGTCAATAGCCATAGATCTAATGTACACCACTATCCACCTCAGCCTTAACAACAATGCATTGGTCGTGCTCGCATGAACTCATATATTGACTGATATATTCCCATTTGATTGACGAGTCTATTTCAGATTGGGCAGATGTTATGACAAATGTTAATATTACGAGCACTGAATGAAGCTCTTCTCTTGACTTGCTGGAATCAATGGTTACAAGGTAGGTTTGGTATGCTGTCTGAAACAGGTATTGTGAAGATTGTTTGGGGTTTCTCAATCATCTAACAATCAAGTATAAGGCAGCAAATGAATCAATTGTTTTTGACGGGTTCCATCATGGAAGAGTGAATCTGTAGATGCCCTTTGAAAACAGCAAAACGTAATTTCTTAATGCAGAACATGAAATCGAAACAGATTATAGGAGGATGTTCATCTAATATTTTGTGCAGCTGATCCCTGAAGGAAATGCATATCATTAATGAGCTTTTTGAAGTGGCAAAACATTTGATCTAGCCAAATGTCATGCAGTAGGCGTGGAAAGGAAGCAAAAATTCTCTATCAACTAGATAAATGTCAAACACAAATTATATAATTCAAGGGAAAAGCGCTGTCAAATCAGGTCAACTGTGAGTGTGGTCAAATTATCTCATTACAAGATATTGTTCAGCAAAGGTCAAAACGCATCGTGCTTACAGAAAGCAAAATCACTTACATTTATGTTAATCGTGCAAAGATAAACTTCTGCAAAACACGGTGGTATGTATGAACATCCACACCCTTGAGGAATGGGTGATAATCTCCAGGCATGGATACTTATATTACAATTTTATTTCTCACTTTAGCAACACTTTAAGTAATATCCAAAAGACAAGCATGGGCATGCCTATCTTCAAATCAAGTAACCACAACCTGGCACGATGTAGTCCAGACATATGAAAAAACACATTCTCTTTTCATGCCTCAAGGTAGTTTAACAGGGCTTGAATTTTTACATGATATCATTATTTTTCTCATTCACTATGCAAAGTTATGTGAAGAGATAAGCTACACAGATTTCGCATTAACAATAAAAGGAATTATTTTTATTGCGAATTCACTCAAGTGATGTTTAAAACATATTGAAAAGGTTTAAGTAATCATAAATCCTGTGACATACACACACATTCGCATGCAAAACATAAACAATTTACAGAACAATGGAAGCAGAATTAGAAATAGTTAAAGCCTATAAATATAGGCCACACTTCCACATAAGATGGCAGCAGAGTAGGGCTCCTCACCAAAGCTCATCTGCTCCGACCACTTTTCTTTCTTCTTATCTCATTTTTTCTTTCTTTTAGTTCTTTACTCTTTCGAGCTCAATCATGGAGGTGCTGGCAATGGCAGAGTCTGGGGGATTTTAACATTTGGCCACGAGGCAACAGCACAGGTCAGCAGCATCGTGGCTTCGTTGATGTCAGGTTGGGTACCAGAGCTGGTCTCTGCAGTGAGGCAGTTAACACGGCGACAGAGCGCAGCAGCAGCTGGGGCCCAGCACAAGCCTGGATGGAGGAAACACTGAGGCAGTGGCTGGCGTGAAAGATGGCAGTCAGCGATGAGATAGCAGCGGCAGTGGTCAGAGCCAAAGCTTTACAAGCAGCGTCAAAGAGTAGAGTCTGCAGTCAGCAGCAGCGAAGGCAGCTGGCACACACAGGCAGCTCTCAGCCCAGTGTGGGTGAAAGAATGCCCAACGCAGAGGAGAGCAAGGCCTCATGGGTAAGCCTGGTTTGGAGTGTCTACAGGCCCATGGCTTAAGAAAGGACAGTAATGTTTGACTTTTTAAACTTTATTTTTTTTTTCTCTTAAATAGGAAGAAGACTACAACGCTGAACAATTTTATTTATTATTTATTTTTCTTTTGTACCTCGGTACTTTGTGCCTAAAGTGGTGCCATGTATGGCAAGATTGTACACTTTTCATTGTCTTCTTGTACTCCAGTAAAACTTAAACCTAAACAATTTTAGAGAAGATTTGTAGCTCAGGCTGTGGATCAGGTTGTATGTTTGCATGCTGCGCTGGTAGATTTGTTCTCAGATGTTTTGTCACCATGCTAGGTAACATTATCAGTGAGCCTCCATATCAGCACTGGTGTTCTGTATTTGTGTGTCTTGGTCTGCTAAGGTGGGTGATATCATCACGGTTCTTTTTCTGAGAGGTTTGTAAATGGGGTCAAATTTGATGTGTTTGTTGATAGAGTTCTGGTTTGAATGTCAGGTCTCCAGGAATTCCCGTGTTTATCTGGCCCTTTGGCATCATGATAGCCCAAAAACCAGCACCACACCGACACAGCTCCTGATGAATTTAAAAGGACCCCGTACCAACAACCAGCAGAATGATTGACATATACAAAATACCCTGCAAGGAATGCAACAAACATTACATTGGACAGAAGGCTGGAAACTAGCCACCAGGATACATGGGCACCATCTAGCCACCAAAAGCCATGTCCAGCTATCACTAGTACCCATACACACACATACAAAGAGGGGCACCAGTTCGACTGGGACAGTATACCCATCCTGGGACAGACTAAACAAAGACACACACAGGAATTCCTGGAGGTCTGGCATTCAAACTGGAACTTCATTAACAAACAATCAATGTGGACCCCATTTACCAACCTCTCAGAAAAAGAACCAAATACGACATCACCCACCTTAGCAGACCAAGACACTCAAATAGAGAGCAGGACAGAACACCAGTGCTGATGCGAAGGCTCACTGATAATGTTACCTAGCATGGTGAACAAATCTACCAGCGCAGCAAACAAACTTACAACCTAAACCTATACCTAAAACACGTTATACATTTCAATGTTCCTTTGGTGGTCTTGAAGTCCCTTGATGTTCTTGTCAATGTAAGCTGATTGTTCCTCTGGAGACAACCTTAATTAAGCTTCAGTCAGTCCAATGGTATTGTATTCTTGTGCTCTTTTCCTTAATACACTGTACATAACTAGCACTCTTACAAGATTGACAAATTGAGTAGGTTCTGAAATAATTTTGCAAAACCCAGTATCCTGTCACCAAGTCACCCTTTATTTGCACATACACGGTGTATGACACCGACCCAGCTAGCTCAGAACCAGAGCCTTGAGTGAGCAGAACCCCTGACACACCTGTTTATATTTTTTTATTTCTTTTTTTCACCAAGACACCCTTTATTTACTTCTCTACTGTACATTATGGCTATCCAGCTTGGAGTCAGTCGCCTAACTAGGGGAGATTCTGCTCTCCTGGTTATTTTGTTTTATAAACCCCCACAATATTGTGATACAGCAGTAGTGCTTACTTTTCCCTACAGCATGTGTGTGTGTGGTGTGTGTAGACGTGTGTGTGTGTGTGTGTGGTGTGTGTGAGAGAGAGAGAAACCATAATGTGCGAAGTCATTTTATTCAACATTTCCACCGCCAGGAAAAACACCCATGAGGCCAGGGAACCAGTAACAAGCAAAACCCAGTAGGGGCAATGCGAACATGAAAAACAACATGAAGGGAGGAGGGTAGGGATCAAATCAACATTGAGTTGGACGGAAAGATAAAGCTCTCCAATCCCCCTCCCCCCACATTGCCCACCTCTCCCTAAAGACACAGAGTGTGAGTGGACTGCCTGGACCTATTTATAACCAGCCTGGCCAGGCCCAGGAGGAGATCCTCTAACCTACCCTCCCTGTCCACACAGGATGCGCAAAGATCAGGAGCATGGGACTGAAATGCAACCAAAAACAAAGGAGAAGGTTCTCTAGAAAACTAAAAAGGGAGTGCAAACACCCACCCCTTATATATACATGGACCACGGATTTCACAGCACCACAGAACAAGCAGATGGACAGGGAGTCCATAAACCACCACAATCTGCAGCTGCAGGGGACCGCTGCGTGTAGCATCCTCCACCCAAGATTCCACCAAGGAAAGAGGGAGGAATCCAGCATAACACTCTATTTTAAATTTTATTAACCATTACAAATTACACACAAACAGTTAACATGAACAGCTGTATACAAGGAAGAACAATTTACAGGGGAAAGGGGTGGCAAAGCCAAATGCCAAACCTCACCGTTCAACTAGTTTTCAGGGAAATGAAGACAAACCACAAATCCCACTTTCAATCATCACAAAATTAACAGTCACAAATATGTACAAGACAATCCAATCAAATAAGAAGCACTCCTGTCTTTTTTGACACTCACCCAGCTCCCTCAGAGCCAGCTCTCAAAGTGAAAAGAACCTCTGACACAAAAAATATAAACTCCTGTTTATATTTTTTCCTATTTCTTTTCCCCCCACACTACCAGCTAACAACAGTCGTGCTTATTTTACCCCAGCACCTATGTTGTGTGTGTGCAGGTGAGACTCAGGTGTACAAATCTTTATTCATTTTCCATCACTTGGAAGAAAAGAAACACCAGGATGGCCAATGATAAGCACTGCCCTTCTCATCAAAGGGCAATGCTGCGTGAAACACCCCTGTTTTCTTTTAACCGAACAACAATAACAACACACTGACTGTGGTCCAGACAGCACAGAAGTCCGTCCCCTCCCTAACACAAAATAGAGAATCCTTCAACACTGGTTCAGCTCCCCCCAGAGCCAGCTCTTAGAGTGAACAGAACCCCTGATATTCCTGTCCTTTTTTTTTATTTTGCTTCTTTTTCTTTTTTTACCATTTTCTTTTTTTTTTGCTTATTTTTCCCCAGCACCCATGTCATGTGTAGGACATAGTGAAGAACAACAAGTGTGTAAATCTTTATTTATATCCCATAACCCAGAAGAAAGGAAACACTAGAATGTCTCGTGATGAGCAGCACCCTTCTCATCAAAGGGCAATGCTGAATGAAACACTCCTGCTTATATCTATCAAACAGGAGTCCTTGATTGGATCAGGTTAACAGCCCCAAATCATTGAACTCTTATTCTGCGAGGTCCATCTGGCTGACATCATTCCAGTCACTACAGGGTCAATCTACTTAAAAATCACAAATTGGTCTACTTAACAGAAATGTCGACAACTTGCAGTTACAAAGCAATTTATGTACAGGTCCTTAAACTTGCATGCTGCTGCATTGAGCCCTTGTGGCTACTGGTCAAGTGGTACCACCCTGGCTGGGGAGATAGAAGAAAAAAGAAAAAAGAAAACGGAAAAAAAAAGGAGTGTTTCAGGCAACATTGCCCTTTGATGAGAAGGGTGCTGCTCGACACTAACCATTCTAGTGCTTCCTTTCTTCCGGGAGGTGGGATATAAATAAAGATTTACACACTTGCTGTTTTTCACTTGTCCTATACCTGCACACACATGACATGGGTGCTGGGGAAAAATTTAAAAAAAAGAAAAAGAAAAAAGTGGGAAAAAAAAGGAAAAAGGACAAATTAAAAAAAAAGAAAAATGACAGGAATGTCAGAGGTTCTGCAGAATTAGAAACAGTGACTTCCCAAAGATTAGTAAAAGGATCACTGGTTGTTTCACTGTATACAAGCAAATTGTATGGTGGAATACAAAATACTGTTATGATGATATCAAACTGAGAAGGATAGAAAAGGCAAAGGATGATACAAAATGTCTACAACCTGACAGAGGAAGGCCAACAGAATGAGCAAACAAATGGCAGCATAAATCAATAAAAGTAAGCTTCACAGGGTGAGGAAGGAGAGTCTGGCACAACTCGAGTAAGTATATTTTTCAGGGATTTGGGAGCAGTGTGGAAATAGAACTGGGAAATCTTGCTTTTCATTCTGCTTTTAAAAGTTCAAAATTCAGTAGTCTAGTGAAAAGGTTAATATTTATATGAGGGACTGAGGGACAGTTATCAGTTAATCACTTGAAGCCTGAATAGGACATTAATAGATATTGATTACTATCGAAACTTAACTAATATGGTCTCAGATCGCCTCTGCTCTATTTAAGAGAGGGTCTGTTGAACACATGGTTGCAAGGACAGTGCAGGAGGAAGGGTTTCAGGTACATGGATAATTGGAGCTCATTTTGGGGAAGGTGGAACCTCTACAAACACAATGTTCTTCACTTGAACCAGAGGGGTACTAATATCCTGGGTGGGAAATTTGCTGCTGCTATTTGTGTGGGTTTAAACTAGCTCAGCAGGGGAGATGGGAACCTGTGGTGTAGTTCCAGCACACAGGAGGATGAGAGTAGACAGGATTTCACCATCACAGGAGTGTGCTGGCAGACAGCAAACAGTTTTGAAATGTGTCTACTTCAACACCAGGAGTATCCGATGTAAGGTAGGTGAGCTTGACAGCATGGACAGGTACCTGGGACTTCAATGTTGTGGCCATTTTGGAGACACGAATAGAGCAGGGTGAGAAATGGATGTTGCAGGTTCCAGGATTTAGATATTTCATTAAGAACAAGGAAGATGGTAAAAGAGCGGAAGTTGTGGCCTTCTTAGTCAAGGACAGTATAATGGTGGCTGAAAGAACTTTTGATGAGGACTCGTCTACTGAAGTGGTATGGACTGAAGTTAGAAACAGGAGGAGAGGTCACACCGCTGGGAAATTCTTATAGGTCTCGACAGAGTTCCACGGATAGAACAGAGAACATAGAACAAGACAGCACAGAACAGGCCCTTCGGCCCACGATGTTGTGCTGAACATTTGCCCTAGCTTAAGCACCTATCCATGTACCTATCCAATTGCCGCTTAAAGGTCACCAATGATTCATACTGTCTACTCTATCTATTTCCCTGATCATCTTATAAACCTCTATCAAGTCACCCCTCATCCTTCACCGTTCCAATGAGAAAAGGCCGAGCACTCTCAACCTATCCTCGTACAACCTATTCTCCATTCCAAGCAACATCCTGGTAAATCTCCTCTGCACCCTCTCCAAAGCTTCCACATCTTTCCTAAAGTGAGGCAACCAGAACTGCACACAATACTCCAAATGTGGCCTTACCAAGGTCCTATATGGCTGCAAGATCACCTCACGACTCTTAAATTCAATCCGTCTGCTAATGAACGCTAATACACCATAGGCCTTCTTACAAGCTCTATCCACCTGAGTGGCAACTTTCAAAGAGCTATGAACATAGACCCCAAGATCCCTCTGCTCCTCCACCTTACTAAGAACCCTACTGTTAACCCTGTATTCCACATTCTTATTTGTCCTTCCAAAATGGACAACCTCACACTTGACAGGGTTGAACTCCATCTGCCACTCCTCAGCGCAGCTCTGCATCATATCTAAGTCTCTTTGCAGCCAACAACAGCCCTCCTCACTTTCCACAACTCCACCAATCTTCGTATCATCTGCAAATTTACTGACCCACTCTTCGACTCCCTCTTCCAAGTCATTAATAAAAATTACAAACAGCAGAGGACCCAGAACTGATCCCTGTGGAACTCCACTTGTAACTGGGCTCCAGGATGATTATTTACCATCTACCACCACTCTCTGACTTCGACTGGTTAGCCAGTTCTCTACCCAACTGCCAAATTTCCCATTATCTCATGCCTACTGACTTTCCGCATAAGCTTACCATGGGGAACCTTATCAAATGCCTTACTAAAATCCATGTACACTACATCCACTGCTCTACCCTCATCCACATGTTTGGTCACCTCCTCAAAGAATTCAGTAAGACTTGTAAGTCAAGACCTACCCCTCACAAATCCATGCTGGCTGTCCCTAATCAAGCAGTGTCTTTCCAGGTACTCATTAATCTTATCCCTCAGTACCCTTTCCATTACTTTGTCTACCAGCGAAGTAAGACTAACTGGCCTGTAATTCCCGGGGTTATCCCTATTCCCCTTTTTGAACAGGGGCACAACATTCGCCACTCTCCAGTCCCCTGATACCATCCCCGTTGACAGTGAAGATGAAAAGATCATTGCCAACAGCTCTGTAATTTCCTCTCTTGCTTCCCACATATTCCTAGGATACATCCCGTCAGGCCCGGGGGATTTGTCTATCCTCAAGTTTTTCAAAATGCCCAACACATCTTCCTTCTTAACAAGTATCTCCTCTAGCTTACCAGTCCGTTTCATACTCTCCTCTTCAACAATACGGTCCCTCTCATTTGTAAATACTGAAGAAAAGTACTCATTCAAGACCTCTCCTGTCTCTTCCGACTCAATACACAGTCTCCCACTACTGTCCTTGATCGGACCTACCCTCGTTCTCGTCATTCTCATGTTTGTCACATATGCATAATAGGCCTTGGGGTTATCCTTGATCCTACCGCCAAAGATTTTTCATGCCCTCTCTTAGCTCTCCTAATCCCTTTCTTCAGCTCCCTCCTGGCTATCCTGTATCCTTCCAACGCTCTGTCTGAACCTTGTTTCCTTAATCTTACGCAAACCTCCTTCTTCCTCTTTACTAGACATTCAACCTCCTTCATCAACTAAGGTTCACTCACACGACCATCTCTTTCCTGCCTGACAGGTACATACATATCAAGAACACGTCGTATCTGTTTCTTGAAAAAGTTCCATATTTCAATGACATCCTTCCCTGACAGCCTATGCTCCCAACTTATGCTCCTCAGATCCTGTCTTGCAGCATCGTATTTACCCTTCCCACAATTGTAAAACCTACCCTGTTGCACGCTCCTATCTCTCTCCTTAACCAAGGTGAAAGTCACAGAATTGTGGTCACCATCACCAAAATGCTCACCCACTAACAAGCCCATCACTTGTCTCGGTTTGTTACCAAGTACCAAATCCAATATGGTCTCCTCTCTGGTCGGACAATCTACATTCTGAGTTAGAAAAGCTTCCTGGACACACTGCACTAACACCGCCCCATCCAATCTACTTGATCTAAAGAGCTTCCAATCAATATTTGGGAAGTTGAAATCGCCCATGACTACTACCCTGTGGCTTCTGCACCTTTCCAAAATCTGTTTCCCAATCTGTTTCTCGACATCTCTGCTGCTATTGGGGGGCCTATAGTAAACACCCAACAAGGTGACTGCTCCTTTCCTATTTCTGACTTCAGCCCATACTACCTCCAAAGGCAGATCCCCCTCGAACTGCCTTTCTGCAGTCATTATACCATTTCTAATTCGCAACGCCATACCCCCTCCTTTTTTACCACCCTCCCTAATCTTACTGAAACGTCTGTAACCAGGAACCTCCAACAACCATTCCTGTCCCTCTTCTATCCATGTTTCTGTGATGGCCACAATATCGTAGTCCCAAGTACTGATCCACGCCTTAAGTTCACCCACCTTATTTCTGATACTCCTTGTGTTGAAGTATACACACTTGAACCCATCTCTGTGTCTGCAAGTATTCCCTGTCAGTGCTACCTTATCCACAGCCTCCCTACATTCTTGGACATCCTGAGAAACAGCTAACCTACTTGCTGGACTACAAGTCTGGATCCCATCCCACTGCCAAATTAGTTTAAACCCCCCCCCCGAAGAATGCTAGCAAACCTACCTGCCAGGATATTGGTGCCATTCTGGTTCAGGTGCAACCTGTCCTGCTTATACAAGTCCCACCTTCCCCAGAATGCAGTCCAATTGTTCAAATACCTGAAGCCCTCCCTCCTACACCATCCTTGCAGTCATGTGTTCAACTGCACTCTCTCCTTATTCCTTGTGGAGGAGAGAATCGGCAAAACGATTCTGGGTAGGAGTGAAAGGAATAGGATGACCATTATGGGGCACTGTAACTTCCCCAACATTGACTGGAAATGCTATAACTCTAGTACACCAGGTGGATCAGTTTTTGTCCAATATGTGCAGGAGGGTTTCCTGACACAGTATGTCAAAACGTCAACAAGAGAGGAGGCCACACTGGATCTGATGCTTGGTAATGAACCAGGCCACGTGTTTGATTTAGTGATAGGTGAGCACTTTGGAGAGAGTGACTAATTCAGGGCAAGAGTTATCAATGGGGCAAGGGCAATTGTAATGCAATTAGGCAAGATATAGGATGCATAGAATGGGGTAGCAAAATGCAGGGATGGAGACAGTTGAAATGTGGAGCTGGTTTAAGGAACAGATATTGCATGTCCTTGATAGGTATGTCCCTGTCAGACAGGAAAGAAGTGATAAGGTATGGGAACCGTGGTTTACTACAGACATCTCTTGTTAAACGGAAGAAGAAGGCTTATGTGGCGATGAGACGAGATGGTTCAGATGAGGCAATGGAGAGTTACAGATTAGCAAGGAAGGATTTAAAGAAAGAGTTAAGAAGAGCAAAGAGAGGATATGAGCAGTCTTTAGCAGGTAGAATAAAGGAGAACCCTAAAGCTTACTATACGTATGTGAGAAAAAAAGGATGACAAGGGTAGGAACAGGGTCAGTCAAAGACAGAAGTGGGAAGTTAAGTGTGGACCTTGTGGAGATCGGAGAGGTGTTAAATGAGTATTTCTCATTGGTTTTCACTCAGGAAAGGGAGAATATTGTAGAGGAGAAGAATGAGATACGAGATATTAGACTACAAAGGATCGAGGTTAGTAAGGAAGCGGTTTATCAATTCTAGAAGGCGTGAAAGGAGACAAGTCCCCTGGGCTGGCTGGGATTTATCAGAGGATTCTCTGGGAAGCTAGGGAGGAGATAGCAGAACGTTTGGCTTTGATATTTGAGTTATCATTGTCTACGGGGTTAGTACCAGAGGACTGGAGGATTGCAAATACTGTGCCGTTGTTCAAGAAGGGCGGCACGGTGGCACAGTGGTTAGCACTGCTGCCTCACAGCGCCTGAGACCCGGGTTCAATTCCCGACTCAGGCGACTGACTGTGTG
Organism: Hemiscyllium ocellatum; assembly: GCF_020745735.1. Lineage (NCBI taxonomy): Eukaryota > Metazoa > Chordata > Chondrichthyes > Orectolobiformes > Hemiscylliidae > Hemiscyllium > Hemiscyllium ocellatum. The sequence goes on from NC_083405.1 coordinate 53,111,258, forward strand.
GAGTTTGCACGTTCTCCCCGTGTCTGCGTGGGTTTCCTCCGAGTGCTCCGGTTTCCTCCCACAGTCCAAAGATGTGCGGGTTAGGTGAATTGGCCATGCTAAATTGCCCATAGTGTTAGGTAAGGGATAAATGTAGGGGTATGGGTGGGTTGCGCTTCGGCGGGTCGGTGTGGACTTGTTGGGCCGAAGGGCCTGTTTCCACACTGTAAGTAATCTAAAAAAAAGGGCAGTAGAGATGACCCAGGTAATTATAGACCAGTGAGCCTTACTTCTGTTGTAGGAAAGGTTTTGGAAAGGATTATAAGAAACATAATTTATAATCATCTAGCAAGCAACAATTTGATTTCAGATAGTCAACATGGTTTTGTCAAGGGCAGGTCATGTCTCAGAAACCTCAGTGGGTTTTTTGAGAAGGTGACCAAGCATGTAGATGAAGGTAGGGCAGTTGATATGGCATATGTGGACTTCAGTAAAGCCTTTGATAAGGTTCCACATGGAGACAAGCTGAAAATGTGTTGCTGGTTAAAGCACAGCAGGTTAGGCAGCATCCAAGGAATAGGAAATTCGACGTTTCGGGCATAAGCCCTTCATCAGGATGAAGGGCTTATGCCCGAAACGTCGAATTTCCTATTCCTTGGATGCTGCCTAACCTGCTGTGCTTTAACCAGCAACACATTTTCAGCTGTGATCTCCAGCATCTGCAGACCTCATTTTTTACCCACATGGAGACAATGCAGGGGCATGGGATTAAGGGTGATTATGCAGTTTAGATTAGAAACTGGCTTTCTGTAAGAAGGCAGTGAATGATGGTTAATGGAAAATATTCAGCCTGGAGTCCAGTTACTAGTGGTGTGCCACAAGGATCTGTTGTGGGACCTCTGCTGTTTGTCATTTTTATAAATGACTTAGACACAGGCATAGGTGGATGGATTAGTAAGTTTGCAGCTGACAGTATAGTCGGTGGAGTAGTGGACAGTGTAGAAGAATATTTCAGGTTGCAGGGGGACTTGGATAAACTGCAGAATTGGGCTGAGGGGTGGCAAATGGAGTTTAATTCATTTAAATGTGAGGTGATGCACTTTGGGAAGAAAAGCAGGAAGGAGAATACTGGGTCAATGGAAAGTTTCTTGGTAGTGTGGATGTGCAGAGGGATTTTTGAGTCCATGTACATTGATCCCTGAAAGTTGCCACCCAGGTGGATAGTGCTGTTATGGCAGCATACAGTGTGTTAGGTTTTAACTGGTAGAGGGATTGAGTTCCAAAGCCATGATGTCATGCTGCAACTATACAAAACGCTAGTGCGGCCGCACTTGTAATATTGTGTACAGTTCTGGTCGCCCCATTACAGGAAGGATGTGGAAGCATTGGAAAAGGTGCAGAGGAGATTTACCAGGATGTTGTCTGATCTGGAGGGATGGTCTTATGAGGAAAGGCTTAGAGACTTGGGTCTGTTCTCATTGAAAAGAAGGTTAAGATGGGATTTGGTAAAAACATACAAGATGGTTAGAGGATTAGATAGGGTAGACAGTGGAAGTCTTTTTCATAGAATGAGGTCGTCAGCTTGTACGAGGGAGCATAACTGCACATTGAGGGGTGATAGATTTAAGACAAGTCGGAGACAAGTTCTTTACTCAGGGAGTGGTAAGAGCGTGGAATGCTCTACCTACCAATGTAGTTAACTTGGCCACATTAGGGAGATTTAAACAATCCTTGAATAAGCACATGGATGATGATGATGGGATAGTGTAGGGTGATGGGATTAGAGTAGTTCACAGCTCGGTGAAACATCGAGGGTCAAAGGACCTTTTCTGCACTGTATTGTTCTATGTTCTATGAAAGAGCATGATCTGTAAATTTTGCACAGTCTGGAAGGTGGAATCACATCCAAACTGAGGCACAGCCCAAATGTGTATACGTTCAGGGCTTTTGGAATTTGGTGTTTTCTGTTTTTCTTTTTGTTTTGTTCATATTTTGTAAGATCAAGTTGAAGTCCAGGATCAGAAGCTAGCACAAAGCAAACAGTGACATCACAGGAAAATCATTCTGTGGCGACATTTTCTGGGAATCACACTCTTGAATGGGGCCTACAGGGGAGGAGCTTGCACTGAGTGGAGACTGATAAAGGTTAAATCAAACTTCATTCTGAACAAGGAGGAACAATCAGGGTGACATTGCAGGGACGTGGTGAGTTAATTGGCTGCAAGGAGCTGGTTTTAGGGATTGAGAGATTAATACCAAGAGGGTGGCAAAACTTAATGTCCTTAGTTTTGTGGTCTGCAACTTGTTTGGAATAAAGAGAGTGAGTTTGTAAAATCTCATTTGGTGAGTAATGGTTGCCAGTTGATTGTTTGTAGTTGGTAAGGTTCACAACAGCATGAGAACTCAGCCCTGTAGAATGTTTGTTTTGTAGTATGTGGGAAACTGGGGTCACTTCCACTGTCTGTGTTGAGCCTTATATGCAAAAAGTGTGTTCAGCTGCAGTTCCAATTGACTGTACGGAGCGCCTGGAGCAGCAATGGATTCACTATGATGTATCCACAAGGCTGATAATGTTGTGCATAGCACGGTTAGCAAGCTGGTCATACCAACAATAAGGGCTACATGGTTAGAATGAAATACATCAAACAGATATACTGTGTTGAATAGTGCTGGGTGAGGGAGTCACCTCTCAAGGGGAAACCACCAACAGCTATGTTTCTGGCAGCAAGGATGGATCTGCTGCACAACACAGGAGGAAAAAGACTGGATGAGTTTCAGCAATGATAGGGGATTCGATTGTAAGGGGAACTGACAGGCAGTTCTGTGGCAGCAATCAAGACTCTAGGATAGGGTGTTACCTCCCTGGACCTAGGGTCAGGGATGGTTCAGAGCCACTGCAGTGTATTCGGTAGGGAAATTGTGAACAGCTAATTTTTGAGGTACACGTCAGTAACAATGACATGGGTTTTAAAAATGAGATCCTGCAACTAGAATTTTAGTAGACTAAAAGACTAAGAAAGTTTACAGGCTAGGAACTGGCCCTTCGGCCCTCCAAGCCAGTGCTGATCCAAATCCACTGTCTAAACCTATCGCCCAATTCCTAAGCTTCTGTATTCCACCTCTCCCCACCTACTCATGCATCTCTCCAGATGTACCTTAAATGAATCTACCGTGCCTGCTTCTACTATCTCTGCTGACAATGCAGTCCAGGCACCAACCACCTTCTGTGTAAAGTGCTTTCCACATGTATCCCCCTTAAACCTTTCTCCTCTCACCTTGAATGTGTGATCTCTCGTTATTGAATTCCTCACCCTGGGAAAAAGCTTATCTCTATCCACCCTCTCTATACCCTTCTTGATATTTTAGACCTCAGTCAGGTCCCCCTCAATCTCCTTTTTTCTAATGAAAACAATCCTAACCTACTCAATCTTCCATACCAGGCAACATCCTTGTAAACTTTCTCTGCACTCTCTCCAAAACGTCCACATCCTTTCGGTAATGTGGCAACCAGAACTGTACGCAGTATTCTAAATGCAACCGAACCACAGTCTTGTACAATTTTAACATGACCTGCCAGCTCTTATACTCAATATCCCATCAATGAAGGCAAACATATCATATGCCTTCTTGACCACTCTACCTACCTGTGCAGCCACCTTGAGGGTACAATGGACCTGAACTCCCAGATCTCTCCCCCTTCCCAAGGCTCTTCCGATTACAGTATAGTTCATTTTAGAATTAGACTTCCCAAAATACATCACCTCACATTTGCCTGAATTGAACTCCATCTGTCAACTCTCCAGTCTATCTATATTCTTCTGTATTCTTTGACAGTCCCCTATGTTTTCTGCTACTCTACCAATCTTCGTGTCATCTGCAAACTTACTGATCAGACCACCAATGCCCTCTTCCAGATCATTTATGTATATCACAAACAGCAGTGGCCCCAGTATGGATCCCTATGGAACACCACTGGTCACCTTTCTCCATTTCGAGAAACTCTCTTCAACTACTACTCTGTCTGCTGTTGTTCAACCAGTTCTTTATCCACTTAGCTAGAACACCATGCACACCATGTGACTTCACTTTCTCCATTAGTTTACCAAAGGGAACCTTATCAAACGCTTACTAAAGTCCACGTATATGACATCAACAGCCTTTCCTTCATTTATCAGCTTGGTCACTTCCTCAAAGAACTCTATTAAGCTAGTAAAGCACAAACTCCCCCATACAAAACCATGTTGCCTGTCACTGATAATCCCATTCTCTTCCAGTTATAAATAGATCCTATCCCGCAGTACCTTCTCCAGCAAATTTCCCACCACTGATGTCAGGCTCACTGGTCTGTAGTTACCTGGTATATCCCTACTACTTTTCTTGAACAGGTGGTCAACATTAGCAACTCTCCAGTCCTCTGGCACCTCACATGTGTTTAAGGATCCTACAAAGATATCTGTCAAGGCCCCAGCTATTTCCTCTCTCGCCTCCCTCAGCAACCTAGGATAAATCTGGTCCTGGGGATTTGACCACCTTAATATTCTTTAGCCTACCCAACACATCCTCCCTCCTTATGTCAATGTGATCCAGAGTAAACAAACATTTATCTCTAATCTCAACATTCATCATGTCCCTCTCCTCAATGAACACCACCGCAAAGTAATCATTGACAATCTCATCCATTTTCTCAGGTTCGACACACAACCTTTCTTCCTTATCCTTGAGTGGATCAACCCTTTCTCTTGTTTCTTATGTATGAATAAAAGGCCTGGGGATTCTCGCTAAAGTTCTTTCATGACCCCTTTTAACCTGCTTGATTCCTCATTTAAGTTTGGTCCTACTCTTCCGATATTCCTCCAAAGCTTGTTCTGTTTTTAGCTGCCTGGACCTTATGTATGCTTCCCATTTCGTCTTGGCTAGTCGCACAATTTCTCCTGTCATCCATGGTTCACAAACCTTGCCTTTCCTATCCCTTGTTTTCAAAGGGACATGTTTATATTGCACTATCTTTAAAAGCCTCCCACACATCAAATATGGGCTTCCCTTCAAATAGCTGCCCCCACTCCACATTTCCCAAGTCCTGCCAAATTTTGATATAATTGGCCTTGGCCCAGTTTAGCATTCTTCCTTTAGGATCCCTCTCATCTTTGTCTATGAATATTCTAAAACTTACAGAATTGTGGTCACTACTCCCAAAGAAATTCACTATGCAACTTTTACCACCTCGCCTGGCTCATTCCTCAACACCTGGTCCAATATGGCCCCTTCCCTTGTCGGACTATTGACGTACTGCTCTAGAAAGCTTTCCTGGATGCTCCTTACAAATTCTGCTCCATTCAGACCTCTGACACTAAATTTATCCCAGTCAATGTCGGGAAAATGAAAATCTCCCATCACCACTACCCTATTGCCTCTAAATCTTTCCATAATCTGTTTACCTATTTGTTCTTCTACCTCACGCTCACTGTTGGGAGGCCTGGAGTACAGCCCCAACAATGTAACTGCACCCTTCTTATTTCTCAGCTCTCCCCATAATGCCTCACTGTTCAAGCCCTCCACAGTATCCTCCTTTAGCACAGCCATGATATCATCCCTGACCTGCAAAGCAACTTCTACAGCCTCCCTTTTACTTCTCTTCCTTTCCTGTCTGAAGCATCTGTATCCTGGAACATTTAGATGCCAATAATGTCCTTCCTTCCACCAAGTCTTTATGATTGCAATAACGTCATACTCCCAGGCACCAATCCAAGCCCTAAGTTCATCTGCCTTACCCACAATACTCCTTGCATTAAAGCATATGTACCAGTTCCTTTGCATTCATCTGCTCTCTCTGCCTACTCTTCTCCTTGGTAATGCTGACTTTATGGGCCTGTTCCTTACAATCTCCAATTTCCACCTCCCTGTCCACTAGTCTTCTCTTCTGGTTCCCAGTCCTCTGTCACATTAGTTAAAACCTTCTCCAACAACAGTAGCAAAAACTCCCCCAAGGATATTAGTTCCAGTCTGGTTCAGGTGTAGATCATCCCATTTGTAATACCTCCACCTTCCCCCGAACTGGTCCCAATGTCCCACAAACCTGAACCCCTCTCTCCTACACCATCCCTAAAGCCATGTGTTCATCCTGCCTATTCTTTCATTTCTACACTGGCTAGCACATGGCACTGGTAGCATTCCTGAAAATCACTTCCTTTGAGGTCCTTCTCTTTAACTTGTCTCCTGAATTCTGCTTTCAGGACCTCATCGCACTTTTTACTTATATCATTGGTGCCTATATGCATCGAGACAACTGGTGCATATAGGCATCAATAAAAAGAAGAACTACTGAGGTTATAATCTCCAGATTACTTTCAGTACCACATGCTTCTGAGTATGGGAAGATAGGTCAAATGAACACACGACTAAAGGGATGGTGTATAAGGGACAGCTTTAGACTTTTGGATCATTGGGACAGCTTCTGGGATAGATGGGACCTGTACAAGCTGGATGGATTGTACCTGACCAGCAATGGGTCCAATATCCTTGAGGAGAAAGAGAGGACTGCAGATGCTGGAGATCAGAGCTGAAAATGTGTTGCTGGAAAAGCGCAGCAGGTCAGGTAGCCCCCAAGGAACAGAAGAATCGACGTTTCTCTGAAACGACGAGCCCTGAAGAGGGGCTCATGCCCGAAACGTCGATTCTCCTGCTCCTTGGCTGCTACCTGACCTGCTGCGCTTTTCCAGCAACACATTTTCAGCCAATATCCTTGAGCAATGATCAGCACGTGGCAATGTGATATTGTTGCAGTCACCGACATAATTGAAGGAAGAACGAGATTACCAGCTCAACATTTTAGGATATAGCACTTTCATATGTGAGGCTTGCAGGAGGGTGTAACTGATGCGGGGGCATTGCATTATCGATTAAAGAGACCATGTGTACAGTAATGAGAAAGGCTGTCTTAGCAGGCTGTTCAATGATGCCAGATCAGAAGGTAGAGTTTAGAAATAGAAAAAGGGCAATCACTTTGCTGGATTGCTCACCAACTACAAGCCTCCCAACAATCAGGGAGATAGAGGAACAGATATGTAGGCAAATCAGAGGTGAAGGCTAAATGGTGATATTGTTAGGGGATTTTGATTTTGCTAATATGAACAGGGATCATCCTAGTGTGAAAAGATTAGACTGGGGGAAACTTTTAAAGCACATCAACGAGAGCTTTCTGTGACACTACATAGGTAGTCCTACTAGAAGCGGGGCAGTACCTGACCTAATCCTTGGGAATGAAGCCAGTCAAGTGGTTAAAGTCTCACTGGGAGAACATTTTGAGGATAGTGACTATAACTAAGTTCCAAAGTCCTAATGGAAAGGAATAAAGATGGAGCAGGAGTTAAGTTTCTAACTTAGGGAAACACTAGTTGTAATATAGAACATAGAACAACACAGCGCAGAACAGAACCTTCGGCCCTCAACGTTGCACTGACCCGTGAACTATTCTCAGCTTGTCACCCGACACTATCCCATCATCGTCCATGTGCATATCCAAGGATTGTTTAAATCTCCCTACCTTGGCAGGTAGGGCATTCTCTGAGTAAAGAACCCTGCCTCTGACATTTGTCTTAAATCTATCACCCCTCAATCTGTAGTTATGCCCCCTCGTATAAGCTGATGTCATCATCCTAGAAAAAAGATTCTCACAGTCTACCCTATCTAATCGTCTGATCATCTTGTATGTCTCTATCAAATCCTCCCTTAGCCTTCTTCTTGCAATGAGACAAGGCCCAAGTCTCTCAGCCTTTCCTCATTAGAGCTTCCCTCCAGACCAGACAACATCCTGGTAAATCTCATCTGCACCTTTTCCAATGCTTCTACATCCTTCCCAAAATATGGCGACCAAAACGGTACATAATATTCCAAGTGTGGCCGCACTAGCATTTTGTAGAGTTGCAGCATAATATTGCCGCTCCTGAACTCAATCCTTCTATAAATGAAACCTAAAACACCATATGCCTTCTTAACAGCACTACAAACCTGAGTGGCAACTTTGGGCGGCATGGTGACACAGTGGTTAGCACTGGTGCCTCACAGCACCAGAGACCTGAGTTCAATTCTCGCCTCAGGTGACTGACTGTGTGGAGTTTGCACATTCTCCCTGTGTCTGCGTGGATTTCCTCCGGGTGCTCTGGTTTCCTTCCACAGTCCAAAAATGTGTAGGTTAGGTGAATTGGCCATGCTAAATTGCCCATAGTGTTAGGTGAAGGGATAAATGTAGGGGAATGGGTCTGGGTAGGTTGTGCTTCGGCAGGTTGGTGTGGACTTGTTGGGCTGAAGGGCCTGTTTCCACACTATAAGTAATCTAATCCAATTTAACTTTCAGGGATCTATGTACATAGACTCCAAGATCCCCCTGCACATCCACACTGTCAAGAATCTTTCCATTGACCCAGTACTCAGCCTTACTGTTATTCTTCCCAAAGTGCATCATCTCACATTTAGCTGCATTGAACTCCATTTTCCACCTCTCAGCCCAATCCTGCAGTTTATCTAAGTCCCCCTGCAACCTGTAACATTCTTCCAAACTGTCCACTGCTCCACCAACTTTAGTGTCATCTGCAAATTTACTAATCCATCCACCTATGCCTACAAAAATGACAAACAGCAGTGGTCCCAAAACAGATCCTTGTGCCACGTCACTCGTAATTGGACTCCAGGCTGAATATTTTCCATCAACCACCACTCACTGCCTTCTTTCAGAAAGCCAATTTCTAATCCAAACTGCTAAATTAGCATCAATTCCATGCCTCTGCATTTTCTCCAACAGTCTACCATGTGGAACCTTATCAAACAGTTTACTGAAGTCCATGTATACCACGTCAACTGTTCTACCCTCGTCTACATGCTTGGTCACCTTCTCAAAAAACTCAATAAGGTTTCTGAGACATGACCTGCCCTTGACGAAACCATGTTGACTATCTGAAATCAAATTGTTGCTTGCTAGATGATTATAAATCTCATCTCTAATAATCTTTTCCAAAACCTTTCCTACAACAGAAGTATGGCTCACTAGTCTATAATTACCTGGGTCATCTCTACTGCCCTTCTTGAACAGGGGAACAACATTTGCAATCCTCCAGTCCTCTGGTACTAAACCTGTAGACAATGATGACACAAATATCAAAGCCAAAGGTTCTGCTATCTCCTCCCTAGCTTCCCAGAGAATCCTTGAATAGATCCCATCCAGCCCAGGGGACTTGTCTACTTTCACTCCTTCTCGAACTGATAACACCTATTCGTAACTAACCTCGATCCTTTGTAGCCTAATATTTTGCACCTCATTCTTCTCCTCTATAATATTCTCCTTTTCCTGAGTGAAAATCGATGAGAAATGTTCATTTAGCACCTCTCCGATCTCCACAAGGTCCATCTTCAACTTTGTACTTCTGTCTTTGACTGGTCATCCTCTTATTCCTCACATACCTATAGAAAGCTTTAGGGTTCTTCTTTATTCTATTTGCTAAAGACTGCTCATGTCCTCTCTTTGCTCTTCTTACCTCTCTCTTTAAATCTTTCCTAGCTGATCTGTAACTCTCCATCATCAACACATAAGCCTCCTTCTGCTTAACAAGAGATGCAATTTCTGTAGGAAGCCATGGTTCCCTTGCCTTATCACTTGCTCCCCGCCTGACAGGGACATATCTATCAAGGACACACAATATCTGTTCCTTAAACCAACTCCACATTTCCATTGTCTGCATCCCCCCACATTTTTCTATCCCATTCTATGCATCCTAGTTCTTGCTGAATCGCATTATAATTGTCCTTGCCCAATCAGTAACTCTTGACCTGTGGCATATACCTATTCCTTTCCATTGTTAAACTAAACGTAACTGAATTATGGTCACTCTCTCCAAAGTGTTCACCTATCACTAAATCAAATACCTGGCCTGGTTATTACCAAGCACCCAGATCCAATGTGGCCTTCCTCTTGTCAGCCCTTCGCCATACTGTGTCAGGAAACTCTCCTGTACACATTGGACAAAAACTGATCCATCCGATGTACTAGAGTTATAGCATTCCCAGTCAATGTTGAGGAAGCTAAAGTCCCCATAATGACCACCCTGTTCCTTTCACTCCTACCCAGAATAATTTTGTCAATTCTCTCTTCCACCTCCCTGGAACTCTGCAGAGACCTATAAAAGATTCCAAGCAGTGTGCCCTCTCCTCTCCTGTTTCAAACCTCAGCCCACATTACCTCAGTAGATGGGTCCTCGTCAAAAGTTCTTTCAGCCACCGTTATACTATCCTTGACTAACAAGTCCACACGTCCTCCTCTTTTACCACCTTGCCTGTTCTTAATGAAAGAGCTCTACCCTGAAACCTGCAACATCCATTCCTCACCCTGCTCTAACCATGTCTCTGACATGGTCACAATATCGAAGTTCCAGGTACCTATCCATGCTGCATGCTCACCTACCTTATTTCGGATACTTCTGGTGTTGAAGTAGACACACTTCAAAGCAGCTTGCTGTCTGCCAGCACATGCCTGTGACCGTGAAGTCCTGTCCCTGTCTTTCATACTTTCTTCCCCCTCTGCACTGCAACTACGCTTCAGATTCCCATCCTCCTGCTCAGCTAGATTAAACTCACCCGAATAGCACCAGCAAAATTTCCCACCCAGGATATTAATACCCCACTGGTTCAAGTGAAGAACATCCTGTTTGTAAAGTCCAACCTTCCCCAGAATGAGCCCCAATTATCCAAGAACCTGAAACCCTCCCTCCTGCACCATCCTTGCAGCCACGTGTGTGGTTGATATCTCTCCCTATTCCTTACCTCTCTATCACGTGGCATGGGTAACAAACCAGAGATAACAATTCTGTTTGTTCTAGCTTTCAGCTTCCACCCTAGCTCCCTGAAATCCTGTCTTATATCCCTTTCCATCTTCCTACTTATGTCGTTGGTACCTACATGGACAACGACTTGAGGATGGTCACCCTCTTTCTTCAGGACCCCAAAGATACAATCCGAGACATCACGGACCTTGGCATCTGGGAGGCAACACACCTACCATGAGTCATGTTTGCTCCCAACAAACCTTCAATCTGACCCTCTAATTATTGAGTCCCCAATGACTAACACTATTCTCCTTTCCCTCCTTTCCTTCTGTTCAACAGGGACAGGCTCTGGGCCAGAGACCTGGGCCCCACTGCATATCCCTGATAAGTCGTCCCCCTCAACAGTATCCAAAACAGTATACCTGTTTTTCAGGGAAACGACCACAGGGGATCCTTCCACTGACTGTTTTCTCCCCCTTTGAACAGTCACCCAGCTTTCTTCATGCCTTGGAGTCTCTGTAACTCTTATCTATCACAGCCTCTGCCTCCCAAATGATCCAAAGTTCATCCAGCTCCTGCTCCAGTTCCCTAACATGGCCTTGGAGGAGCGAGAGTTGGGTGCACTTCCTGCAGATGTACTTGGATGGGACACTAATGGCGTCCCTCACCTCAACCATCATACAGGAGGAACATTTCTCTCCCTGCACTGCCATATAATTGGACAGGATCTAGCAAACACAAGCTGGGATCAGCTATTTTCAGGTCAGTTTACATTTGGAAACAGGGAGTATTTAAGAAGTAGTACAGTGAGATTTCAGGGCCAGCAACTTCCCCTCAGAGTGAAGGGCAAAGACAACAAGTCCAGGGAACCCTGAATGTCAAGGGATATTGAGAGGTTGACAAAGGAGAAAAAGGAAGCAAATATTACATACAAAGCATTAAAAACAGGGAGGCCTTTGGAAATATAATATTTGTGGGGTGGGGGTGTGCATGGCAGAGGGAGTGCTTAAAGAAGAAATTAGGAGGTCAAAGAGGGCAGTTAGGATGAAGAAAAACCCCAAAACGTTATAAGTACATTTAAAACCAAGAGGATTTCCTCAGAAAAAAGTGGGAGCCTATCAGAGATAGATGATGCATTTTGGGAGGTCCAGTAAGAGAAGGATTTATACAGTGAATGGTTGGTCCCTTGGGAGTACTGAGGAACATAGGGACCATTGTGCAGAAGTCACAGATCCCTGAAGGTGTCAGTACAAGTAGACAGAGTAGGGAAGAAGGCACAAGATGCTTGCTTTCATTAGCTGAGGTGAGGAAGAAAGTCTTCTTTGCAATGTTATAAAACACTAATTAGGCCACAGATGGAATACTGTGTATAGTTCTGGTCACTGCACTGTTAGAAAGATATGATTGCTCTGGAGAGGTGCAGAGGAGATACACTAGAATGTTGCATGGGATGGCAATTCTCAGTTATGTGGAGAGAGTGATAGGTTGAATTTGTTTTCCTGGAAACGATGAGGTTGAGAGAGGATGTGATTGAGGCATAGATAGGGTAGTTTGTGAAAATCTTTTCTCCAGAGGGCATAAGTTTAAGGTGTGGATTAAGTGGTTGAGAAGGAATCTGAGAAAATGATTTCAGCCAGAGGCTGTTAAAAATATGGGATGTGCTGCTTGAGAGAATGGTAGAAGCAGATGAATTCTTGATGCCAGGGTATAGTAAATGCTGGACCAAGTGAGAGTAGTGATTGGTTTTTGTTGGTCAGCATTGCTATGGTTGGCCGAAGGACCTGTTCCTATGCCATATGACTCTATGACTTTGTGACTAAAATAGTGAGACAATGCATTTTGTTGAAGGGGTGTGGAAAACCAATAAAGCCGTAATAGTATAATTGCAAAGAGTGTGCAGGAAGAGAGGGACCTAGGGCTGCAAATGCATTGATTTTAAAAATGGCAGGACATGATAAAAAAGAAGGATGAGGTATATGTGACATTGAAATCTATGAATAATGGAGTTACACTCAATATTTGGAAGTTTTGATGACTATCTATAAAAGTCTTTTTGGCTTCATCTGGAGTATCGCATCCGATTCTGGTCATCATGCTTTAGAAATGATAGAAATATAGAAAAATAGGATGAGGAAAAAATATAGAAATATAAGATCAGTGGCCTGCTCCACCATTCAGTACGATCATGGCTGATCATCTAATTCCATACTTTATTTCTGCTATTGCCCCACACCCTTTGATCATTTTAGTCCTACAAAATATATCTAACTCCTTCTTGTTTCAGCTAACTCCTCATCCATTCCATGTTTTGGCCTCAACTGCTTTCTATGACAGAGAATTCCATTGGCCTACCACTCTCTGGGTGAAGACATTTCTCATCATTTCAGTCCTAAATTGCCTACTCCATATCCTTAGGCAGTGTGACTCCTGTTTCTGGACTGCCCAGGCATCGAGAACATCCTTCCTGCATTTATCCGGTCTAGTCCTATTAGAATTTCATAGGTTTCTATGAACTATCCCCTCATTTTTCCAAACACCAAAGTATGTAATCCTAACCAATCCAGTATCTAGCCATACATCAGTCCTGCTATCCCAGAAATCATTCTGGTAAACCTTTGTTGCACTCCCTCCATCACCTGAACATCCTTCCTTGGGTAAGGAGCCCAAAACTACATAAAAAACTCCAGGCATAGTCTCAACAAACCTCTCTGGAAAATTGCAGCAAGACATCCCTGCTACTGTATTCGAACCCTCTCACTATGGAGCTAACAATTCATTCGCCTTCTTCACTACCTGATGCACCTAAATTCTAACCTTCAACAGCTGGGGTATAAAGACACCCAGGTTCATTGCACTTCCCTCTTTTTTTTCCCAAATTTATAGCCTTTCAGATTATAATCCAACTTTGTGTTTTTACTACCAAAGCAGATAACCTCATATTTATCCATGTTATACTTCAGCATCCATGCATTCGCCTGCTCGCTCAACTTGCCCAAGTCACACTGCATCCTCCTCACAATTCACCCTCCCACTTAGCATTATGATGTGATGGTTCTTTACAGGATACAGGGGAGATTTATGATGATGGTTCCAGTATTGGGGTGATCTATGCAAGGGTAAGGGTTTAGCTACACTGTCATGTTGGAATGTCTGGGCTTGTTCATCTTGAAAAAAAGCAGATTGAGAGAAGATTTGATTGTGATGGACAGGATTGTGATAGGCTTAGATAATATATACATGGAAAACCCCTTTCAATTCACAGATTGTGCAGAGCCTAAGGGACATAAACTTAAGAGTTTGGGCAAGAGTTAAAGGGGAATGTAAAAGGAGAAATCTATTTCCTGCTAAATGAAGACATATTGCTGAAGATCTCGATCTTGCTCTCATCCAGACAAACACAAGAATGACAAAGTTTAAGCAATCACAACTACTGGGACTGCATTGAGTAGCAATGAAGAGGAGCCAGGCACTGGACGTGTGTGAAATATGGAGAAGTCCTTAGCATGTCCAGGCTGAGAAGGCCTGAGGGATGGGAAATGGGGTATAAAGTTTGAGTGAGGGGTGGGCACCCTCAGCGCATGGTAAAGCCCTCAGTTTATGCTGCATGAGAATCTTATGATTCCCCACAGGTGAGTTTGCAGGAAGAGAGCCTGGGAAATTCTGTATGCAACCTGAGTACCACGTGACCACATGTACCCAAACTGGTTGTGATTTAGCACCCAAGCATGACCAGCCAGTCTTCACCACAATCAAGGCATTTCATGGCCAATTAAGGGCAACTTCAACACTATATGCTGGCCAAGCTGCGGTTTTTTGGGTCTCATGAGGAGATCAGGTACAGGAACTGGAGTGAAGCCTGGCACTCTCCTAGAGACTCTGGCTGAAAAGGATTGACAGGTAGCTCCCTCACAGGCCCTGATACCTGACTGATGGCTTTCCCATGATCTGCCCCTTCGCCCTGAGAGTTCCCACTCCTCACTCAAACTTTATATCCCATTCCCATCCCTCAGGTCTTCTCAGCCTGGACAAGCTAAGGACTTCTCTGTATTTCACATGCATCCAGTTCCTGGCTCCTCTTCGCTGCTACTCAATGCACTCCCTGTATTTGTCATTGCAACTGGTGGCACTGTTTAAACCAGGGAGTTGCCAGCCCATTAAATAACCAGCAGCTTTTGCAACAGGATTCTCTCCCTAGACAAGGAAAGAAGTACACTTCAGGTTCATTGATAATCCTCTGGAGCATTAACTGATTATAGTGGTGCCATGCAGAACAGACATTAATTCCAGAAAGACGGCACACTGGCACTGTGGGCGGCACAGTGGTTAGCACTGCTACCTCACAGCGCCAGAGACCTTGGTTCAATTCCTGTCTCAGGTGATGACTGTGTGGAGTTTGCATATTCTCCCCGTGTCTGTGTGGGTTTCCTCCCACAGTCCAAAAATGTGCAGGTTAGGTGAATTGGCCAAGCTAAATTGCACGTAGTGTTTGGTGTAGGGGAATGGGTCTAGGTGGGTGCACTTCGGTGGGTCAGTATGGACATGTCTGGCCGAAGGGCCTGTTCCCCCACTGTAAGTAATCTAATCAAAAGACAATCTCAACAACATGGCAGGAAATACATCATGATTTAAATTTTGTACTTACAATATTATTTTCACAATCACAGGATTCTCCAAAGTAATTTAAGCCTATAAAGTACTTTTGAAGTGTGGGCACTATATGATGTGGGAAGAATGATCCCTTATTGCAATGTTATAATAACATGCTAATTTTTTTTTTCTCATTTTGTGATGTTAAATCGAGGATAACTAAGGCCGGGACTGGGCATATCTCTTCGGCCAGCCTTCAAAATAGCCCATGGAATCTTTTCAAGCAAAGATGTCAGTACAAAGCATGTGAGACTGAGGAGGAGTGATAGATGACATGACCAGGTCAGGAGACAATGGCCCTGGCAAAGACAAAACAAACAAAAAATAATACAGAAAAGAATTGTGACTCTTGTACCATTGAATCATCTTTATGATATTTGAATAAGAATATAAAAGCAACATAAAATTAGAATCACACATCAGCATGACACTGACAGATAAGCTCCATAGGGTTAGAAGATAAAACTTGGATGATTTTCAACAACAGATGTTTGAGATAGATTCTCGGAATTCACTGGATAGAACATGTGATTGACAAAAGGAGAGAAAAGAACTGTGCAACATCTGGCTAACAGTTTTATCTCAAAGGAAAGACTCTGATGCCTCAATAAGAATTAACAACACTTCATGACTCATAGAAGAAAGGTCAAGGAATAGATCTTGCCAGAATTCAGTTCGTAGAAGAAATCCAACAGTGTGATAATGGAAACTTGTAACTATGCAGCATTTCATAAATCAAAGCATTTGAAGTGGCAGCAAATTGAACATTATGCAGGATTCAAAGAAAAGATCCAAAGAAATGACTGAAGGCTCAGAGAGGTTTGTTTTTAAATCAATGGGCTTTTATAATTGAGCCTGTTTAGTTGGGATATCTCAAAGCCAGGTAAAAGCTCAACAATAAAAGTTAGTTAAAAAGACTCAACACTATTCTTCCATAATTGACAGCCATTTTCACTGAAATAACTATCATGAACTCTCTTTTTTTGAATATTGTTATCTTGAGATGAACGTCCTCAATGGGAGCAAACTTTTGCTCACAGGAGGAATAGTGTCAGAAGGTTGTTACTGGCAGCAATGCAATAAGGAAAGACAAAACATACATCACATATGCATTTACTTTTTGACATTATTGCTAAGATGTTCAATTTCAAGATAACATGTCGTAAAACATACACTTAGTAACAAATTATCCTTTGCAAAACAAAGTTGTCCATAATTTTTGTTTTACTTTGCCACATCAGTTATATATTTTTTTCATTAAAAAATGCATCCCCAAGAAATAAAAATGATACCTAATCGTATCAATTTTAGACTTGCTCTAATGGGACCAACTCTTACCCCAATTTTTGAGCTGGTTGAAAATGGATTGTGCTGGTTCCTGCTCAAAGCTCAGTTTGACCAGAAACTGCAGGAACACACTCCATTGAATCTTCTTGTGGCAATCATGCCTTCTATTTTGAAAAAGATACAGACACAATGAAAGCTGTCCAAGATATTTGGATGGAGCATGTAAAACCTGAAAAAGCAACAGCTCTTAAAGGACTGAGGTTTGAGATTTCCAAAACAAATGCATCCAACTAATATAGAATTTCCATTATGGAGCTGCACAATGAATTAATTTTGCTGTTTCCTGTTTCATGGCTGCTAATATTTATAAGGATGCTTCGGAAATAAGGTATAATCTAAATATCAATGGAGTTCAAACTCCAGACTTTTCACAGGCTGCATTTAAAGTGACTGATGTGCAGCTGGATTACATATACAATATCAGGCACTAAAGGGGACTTTACTATCCAGCGAAGTCTATGAATCCTGCTGAGCCAGTGTTTCCATTCCACAAGAAACTTAAATTGTTTTGTCCATCATATTTATCATTTGCTAGATGCACACATAATGGCTCAAGTTAGCACACGAAGCCTGCGTGACATGGAGTAGCTAGCTAGCAAAAACACAGTGAAGGTGATTAACAAGATTATTGATTCACTTCACATGATGAGAGCTCCAGATGTTAATGCTGTATTGTTTGAACTTCTCAAATGAGAGAAACCAACATGTCTGTAGCATCTGCATGGACTTCTCTGTCTCTGCTGAAGGGAGGGAGTAGCACCCTTGGGTATCCCTGTTATAGAGACTGTGGCTGTACAACAGCAAGGTTGGCTACAGTAATTAACAAGATATCTATCTGCTGACATTGTGGCGAACCTGTTTGTCCTTGCTGCTGTTGTCACTGCACATGTTGATGAAACACATCTACAAATGTCAATGTAGTTTCAGAACTGGAAGATCCATAGTTGACAGAATCTGCTTTGTCTAGCAGAACAAGAGAAAGGCCATAAACAAACAGGCCACTAGGCACTGCCTTCATCAATGTCACCAAAGGCATCCAACCATGTGAACAGAGTTAGTCTGTTTAAGTTGCTGGAAAGAAGTGACTTGCCTCCAATACTGCTCAGTGTCATCTATTACTTCCATTACAACAGGATGGGGAAGATCAGCTGAGATGGAACATTAGAACATACAGGTTTACATTTGCATGCCTACCCTGAGAACATATTCTTCTCTTTGTTGCTGTCACATAGCTTCCATTCATCTACAGAGGCTGTCTACTTACATTATTCTGACCAGATGCAGAAGGCTAAATTGCCTGCAAAAAAGATTTAAAAATCCTTTTAGGGCACTCACTTCGATATATAGTTTGCTCATTCACCAGAATCAAGTAAGGAGCCAATTACAAGATTCCTTGAGTAAAAGGAAATGCAATTTTACTATTTCCTGATCCCAAGAAAGACAATAAAATGCGATATTAAACATACAGTCACAAACACAGGTATGAAGTTTAAAAATCAGATTGAGCCCAGTATAAAGGCAAAAAAGGAAGAGAAAAGAATTTGCAGCTCCAAGATCTTTAGATTGTCCTTGATATGCTAGGCTTTAACCTGAGACCAGGATTGTTTTAATTGAAGTATCATGTCATCAGCAACAGTGAAATTTATCCTTAAAGATGTATATCAAACAGGGGACAGAGGTATGAATTTCACTGTCTTTTGAAAATGTTAATTTTGACTCAGACTGTCTTCATTTATCTCACATTGGTTTCACAAAGCTTAAGTGTTTGCAGCATTCAACATTGTCAAAGGGGGAGGATCCAGTTGTTGTGGTCCACGTTGGTACTAACAACAGAGTCAAGACCAGGGTGGAGGACCTGTTTGGGGATTATGAAGCACTAGGAATGAAATTGAATTACAGGTCCTCAAGGGTCATAATCTCTGGATTACTGCCCAAGCCACGTGCCAATTGGCATAGGGATAAGAAAATCAGGGAAGTAAACACGTGGCTGAAGGATTGGTGTGGGAAAGAGGGATTCCACTTCATGGGGCATTGGCATCAGTTTTGGAACAGGGGGGATCTGTACCGTTGGGACGGTCTCCACCTGAACCGATCAGGTACTAATGTTCTAGTGAAGAGGATAAATAGGGTGGTTAGTAGGACTTTAAACTTCTGAGTTGGGGGGAAGGGAAAGTGAAAGCGACAGGGAGTATGGAGTTAAATGGAAAGATAAGCAACAGGATAGCATATGTGCAGGCAGATCTAAACTCAAGGCAGACTGGGAATGCAGCAAAAAGGAAGGATAACTTAGGACATCTTATGACTTCCAATATCTCTAATGATAAAGTTAGCATTAAGGCACTTTACCTGAATGCTTGTAGCATTCATAACAAAGCAGATGAACTAATGTCACAAATCATAGTGAATGATTATGATGTGGTAGGCATCACAGAGACGTGGTTACAGGGGGGTCAGGACTGGCAGTTAAACATCCAAGGATTTTCAACTTATCGAAAAGACAGGGAGGTGGGCAGAGGGGGTGGGGTTGCCTTGTTAGTTAAGAAAAAAATTAAATCTATGGCACTGAATGACATAGCGTCGGATGATGTGGAGTCTGTGTGGGTGGAATTGAGGAACCACAAAGGCAAAAAAAACCATAATTGGAGTTATGTACAGACCTCCAAACAGTGGTCAGGACCAGGGACACAACATGTACCAGGAAATAGAGAAGGCATGTTTGTGGGCGGCACGGTGGCACAGTGGTTAGCACTGCTGCCACACAGCGCCGGAGACCCGAGTTCAAATCCCAACTTAGGTGACTGACTGTGTGGAGTTTGCACATTCTGTCTGCGTGGGTTTCCTCCGGGTGCTCCGGTTTCCTCCCACAGTCCAAAGATGTGCAGGTCAGGTGAATTGTGTTAGATAAGGGGTAAATGCAGGGGTGTGGGTGGGTTGCTCTTCAGCGGGTTGGTGTGGACTTGTTGGCCCAAAGGGCCTGTTTCCACACTGTAAGTAATCTAATCTAATCTAAAGGCAAGGTCACAGTGAACATGGGAGACTTTAATATGCAGGTGGACTGGATAAATAATGTTGCCAATGGATCCAAAGAAAGGGAATTCATGGAATGCTTACAGGATGGCTTTTTGGAACAGCTTGTCATGGCGCTCACAAGGGAGCAGGCTATTCTGGACCTAGTGCTTTGTAATGAACCAGACTTTATAAAAGATCTTAAAGTAAGGAAACCCTTAGGAAGTAGCGATCATAATATGGTAGAGTTCAGCCTGCAGTTTGAAAGAGAGAAGGCAAAATCGGATGTAATGGTGTTACAGTTAAATAAAGGTAATTATGAGGGCATGAGAGAGGAACTGACAAAAATAGACTGGAAGCAGAGCCTAGCGGGGAAGACAGTAGAGCAAAAATGGCAGGAGTTTGTGGGTATAATTGAGGACACCATACAGAGGTTCATCCCCATGAAAAGAAAGATTATCCGGGGAGAGATTAGACAGCCATGGCTGACAAAGGAAGTCAGGAAATGTATTAAAGAAAAAGAGAGATCCTATAAAGTGGCCAAGAGCAGTGGGAAATCAGAAGATTGGGAAGCTTACAAAAACAAACAGAGGATAACAAAGAGAGAAATAAGGAATAAGATGATCAAATATGAAGTTATGCTAGCCAGTTATATTAGAAATGATAGTAAACGTTTCTTTCAATACATAAGAAACAAACAACAGACAAAAGTAGACATTGGGCCACTTCAAACTGATGCAGGAAGCCTAGTGATGGGAGATAAGGAAATAGCAGGAGAACTTAACAAGTTCTTTGCGTCAGTTTTCACAGTGGAAGACATGAGTAATATCCCAACAATTAAAGGGAGTCGGGGGCTGAGTTGAGTATGGTTGCCATTACAAAAGAGAAAGTGTTAGAAAAGCTAAAAGGTCTTAAAATTGATAAATCTCCTGGCCCCGATGGGATACATCCTAGAGTTCTGAGAGAGGTGGCGGAGGAAATAGCAGAGGCATTGGTTGTGATGTTTCAAGAGTCACTGGAGTCAGGGAAAGTCCCGGATGATTGAAAGATCGCTGTTGTAACCCCCTTGTTCAAGAAAGGATCAAGACAAAAGATGGAAAATTATAGGCCAATTAGCCTAACTTCGGTTGTTGGTAAAATTCTAGAATCCATCATTAAGGATGAGGTTTCTAAATTCTTGGAAGAGCAGAGTCTGATTAGAACAAGTCAACATGGTTTAGTAAGGGGAGGTCGTGCCTGACAAACCTATTAGATTTCTTTGAAGAGGTGACAAGTAGGTTAGATCAGGGAAACCCAGTGGATGTAGTCTATCTAGACTTCCAAAAGGCCTTTGATAAGGTGCCACACTGGAGGCTGCTGAGCAAGGTGAGGGCCCATGGTGTTCGAGGTGAGCTACTGGTATGGATTGAGGATTGGCTGTCTGATAGAAGGCAGAGAGTTCAGATAAAAGGTTATTTTTCGGAATGGCAGCCAGTGACAAGCGGTGTCTCGCAGGGTTCAGTGTTGGGCCGCAGCTGTTCACTTTATATATTAATGATCTGGCTGAAGGGACTGGGGGCATTCTAGCGAAGTTTGCTGATGATACGAAGTTAGGTGGACAGACAGATAATACTGAGGAAGTGGGGAGGCTGCAGAAGGATCTGGACAGGTTGGGAGAGTGGTCCAGGAAATGGCTGATGGAATTCAACGTGAGCAAATGCAAGGTCTTGCACTTTGGAAAAAAGAATAAAAGCACAGACTACTTTCTAAACAGTGAGAAAATTCATAAAGCCAAAGTACAAAGGGATCTGGGAGTGCTAGTCGAGGATTCTCTAAAGGTAAACTTGCAGGTTGAGTCCGTGATTAAGAAAGCAAATGCAATGTTGTCACTTATCTCATGAGGGTTGGAATAGAAAAGCACCGTTGTGCTACTGAGACTTTATAAAGCTCTGGTTAGGCCCCATTTGGAGTACTGTGTCCAGTTTTGGTCCCCACACCTCAGGAAGGTCATACTGGCACTGGAATGTGTCCAGCGGAGATTCACATGGATGATCCCTGGAATGGTTGATGTAACATATGAGGAACGGCTGAGGATCCTGGGATTGTATTCATTGGAGTTTAGAAGATTAAAGGGAGACTTAATAGAAACTTACAAGGTAATACATGGCTTGGAAAGGGTGGATGCTAGGAAATTGTTTCCGTTAGGTGAGGAGACTAAGACCCATGGACATAACCTTAAAATTAGAGGGGGTCAATTCAGAACAGAAATGTGGAGACATTTCTTCAGCCAGAGAGTGGTGGGCCTGTGGAATTCATTGCCGTAGAGTGCAGTGGAGGCAGGGACACTAAATGTCTTCAAGGCAAAGATTGATAAATTCTTGATGTCTCGAGGAATTCAGGACTACGGGGAGAATGCAGGTAAGTGGAGTTGAAATGCCCATCAGCCATGATTGAATGGCGGAGTGGACTCAATGGGCCGAATGGCCTTACTTCGACTCCTATGTCTTATGGTCTTATGGTCTTAAAGAGAATTTAACATCCTACACACACACACTCTGAAATATGTAAACAATTCACATG
Source organism: Hemiscyllium ocellatum (assembly GCF_020745735.1). Classification (NCBI taxonomy): domain Eukaryota; kingdom Metazoa; phylum Chordata; class Chondrichthyes; order Orectolobiformes; family Hemiscylliidae; genus Hemiscyllium; species Hemiscyllium ocellatum. The sequence goes on from NC_083405.1 coordinate 53,133,604, forward strand.
ATGGAAGGGTCAAAAGGAGCTTCTTCAAAATTCAGGTCCATCTGGTAGCTATCATGAGGAACTATACCACACATCATTCAGATGTCATATCCTCGGAATTCTGGATCAGTGGTACTGGAAGAGCACAGCAGTTCAGGCAGCATCCAAAGTGCAGCAAAATCTACGTTTCAGGTAAAAGCCCTTCATCAGGATTGATTCGTTGATTATATCCTCGGAATTGCCTTTAGGGTTACTTACCATTACTTACTTATCATTGCCCTAAGATGTAAGTATGCTGTCTCAGACCTGCTTTTTCCCTAAATGTCATGTAGGGCAGGCTACATGTCAATAATTTAAAGTGGGATCATAAAGATACATGAATAAATACCAGAAAAATCACAAGTACATTATCAAGGATAATGCGACATCTATTCAGCATCACAAAAAGGAAGGAATGTGAAAGTGATAAGGCCTGCATGTCCTTTGCATTAAGCAGGGACTGTTTGTCAGATGAACAACAGCATCTTAAACAATGAAACAAAGACTGAGCTCAGTGATCATGGAACTGGGTGGCTACCAGGTTGTTTGGGGTCTCTCAGGTTCTCTAAGCTTTATCCTACTAGGTAACTGTGACCTTTTTCAAACCCCACATTGAGAGATCTTAGTCCCATCCCATTCACTATGACGTTCCACCCTACCTGCAATTACTCTAATCCCAAAGACCATTCCCTTAGTCACCCAGTGCAACGAAGCCCATGCCTTGCCTTGATCTGGTCACTTTCCCCAGGACACAGCAGACACAAAAGGCTGAATGATCGCTTTCTGTGTCATAACTTTTCTGTGGTTTTATGATCCTGATTAATTCCCTCTCTATCATTGACCAAACCTCCACGGCTGACCATGACCCACCTCTCCACAAATTGATTGGATAGGACACAACACCGTACAGTGTCTACATTGACATCTCAAAGGCATCCAGACTGACCTATCTGTAATGTTCAGGTTGTTGTGGTTCTGTTCACCGAGCTCTCGAGCACCCGAGCTACAAATCTTCTGACAAACTTTGAATGTTCAGATTGTTTGCGCTTGTCCTGCTAGGGCTGATTGTGTCTCAGCCTCTGGGCAGCAGGAACAAGGATCCCCAGAGTCTTGTAGGATCAAATGCCTGACTGACCATGTCTAATTTGCTGGAACATAACCAGACAAGCTCCTTGACAGATGGTAGCATTGCCTCCTGCCTTACCCCTTCATCCTCTAAGATCTCTTCTCCTTTGACTTGCACACAATTTACTTGAAGCACATGTAATGTGTTTGCAACATAAGCTACCAGCACATGCTGAGATTCTGACATTAACATATCATGGTGCTGCACAATGAAATGTGGAATCCCTCCCTATGTTTATTCTGCAGTTGTGCCGAATCGCCACAAACTGTCTGCCTCTCTCTCTTCGCAAGCTAAATGACAGAGGCTGGCAGCCTGCAACTCCGTGCTGAAAACCTTGTACCCAATATTACCCGCAGACATTGAAAGTCTCAAGTAAGCGCTAAAGTCACTGAGTTTTTAAAAGAAAGCTCAGACCCATAAAATGCCTGTTTCCATATCAGGACAAAAGCATCCTGTATCCTGTCCAGAGCACTTTGGCTATTCCTAAGCACAAAGCAAGCTGACTGCATCCTGCGCCTCCTAGGTGTCCTCAGCTCTGAAGTGTGAGGCAGGTACCTTTTCGATACCAGATTTTGTTGAGAAGGGTCAAGGAAGACAGCGGTCATGCACCATGTCGTGTCCCTTTGCAGAAGAAGCCATTGTGTGTAAAGAGAAGTTAAATGGCTGACACAGGCCTTCAGTGAGGCAACAGGAGGAGATAAGTCACCAGGTACCAGTCTTGTTTTACCTGTCATGTTTTTGCATTTTCTGGTTTCTCACTGGAGGAATTAGTAAACAATGTTATTAAGGTGTTTTGGGATGCATCAAAATAAGCCACTCAGAACACAAGGGCAAGTTTCTGAAGTCACCATTTAAGGCTTGATGGGAAAATTGGGCAAGTGTTTCTCAATGTCAAAAATCTGATTTTTCCATTTCCATCCTATTTAATTACCTCTCTTGCCATTGCTCTCCACACACCAGGGAGGGGAAAAATCCACTCTATATTATATCGGGAGGTGAGGATGGCTATTTCTTAGGCTATTGTAACCAGTGCTGAGTCCAAGAGAAAGATTAGAAAAATGGCCAAGTTTCACTTCCCCATGAACTGTAGAATCCTGCTGCTCTCCAAACCAAGATCGGTTAACTGCCTGGTGCATAATTCTGGCATGGGCCATCATCCATGGAGATCAGCCCCACAATGGGATGTTTACAGCACTGCACTGCCAGAGGTGCCTTACAGATGGGACAGTAAAAATGACATCACCCACCCTCTGAGACGGACAGGAAAGATCCAAAAGCTGGACTTTAAACTCCTGTCTGGTGGATTTGAAGGCAGGGATGCACAGGATCCATTGGTTAACTTTCCTGCCTCCTACTGACTGTATAAATAAAGCTAAGAAATAAACCTGATAAAATTAGCATTACCGATTCACTTGCTATTTACTTTTTTTGTTCTTCTTCTAAAATTATGTTGCACCATTACTGAAGCCAAAGTGCTTACAACTCTGTACCAGTGCCCAGCCCACATGCTTAGTGCCCACATTCACACAAGATGGACATAGTGAGTTCCAGGATCCAAACTGTCTAAAAGCAGCAAGAGGTCAGGCTGTTTTTGTTTTTGTTTTGCTGTGCATTGATATGAAATAATCTCATTGTTTAAGAATATGACCCTCTAAGGTGATGTGTGAATGGCATGTGTATCAAGGTCGTTTCCTATATCTTTTGAGTTTGTCTGATAGCTTGACTGTGCTCAGGAGTTTACTGAACGTGCAGCTTTCACTTCCCAAGAGGCACTGAGACAAACTGTGAGCCATCATTTACAATTAACTATCCCATTTTACATTTAATTTATCTTATTATTAAATGCTTGGCTTAAATAGTCCCACGTTACTTGTTTATGAAAAATTGCCTTTAATAAACATTTATGCTAAGTGGCAAGGATTCGAGTATGATCAAACCCTATTCAGAATTCCATTCTGTCCCAAAATTATGGCCAAAGGTACAACCAACTTTACTTGCAGGTGCAGGCAATACAACATATGTCTTTCTTTATAGATAGGGATGTGGTATTGATAATTAAATAAAAGGTTTGTAATGAAACTGTCACTACACTAATAATGCCATGAATCATTCTTAGTGATGTGTTTCAGGAAAACTGACTAGTAATGACTGTCATTTTGTGGCTGTATTCTGCTTTCGAATTACTGCAAGAACTGACTGATTCAACGCAGCAGAAACACTGACATTAACAAATATTAACTGCTCTGAGTCTGTAGGCAAAAATTTTTCAAAAGAACATGTTATATGAGGAACATAGCCATTACGGTTTGACCACATTAGGAAATGCAAAATATGTTCCTGTTTCTATTCCCTGGCATATGTTGCACTTGGCTGGGATTTGAAAACCTGGTCAAACCTCAACTGGCTGCTCACAGAGGAAGGAGACCTTATGGTAATGTAGTTGACATGGGAAGCTAGAAAACAATATGACTAAAACTGTTTGGAAAAAAATCAAATGACAGTCCTTTGTTTTTTTTTAAACAAAAAGGGCAATATTATCCTCCTTGATTTAAAATTTGATGAAATTAATTTTCCTCCTTGTTACTTTCTGCTTTTTTTTTTGCAAAAACGCAAGAATTTATAATTTTGGATTCCATAATAATGAAAAACTATTTAGCCAAAAATGATGTAACCTCATAATCTGTCAAGTATGTATCAAATGGTTAACTACAGACACAGTAAATATGTGAAAACATTTGTCTCTAAAGTGGCTACATAGATTTCAAAAATTGTTCAGCGACCATGGAGAAAGAAAAGATTTATGCAATGGAGAGTTGCGATAAAGTCTTATTGTGAAATCATGCCCAATGACTATGATACAAAAGGTGATTAACGCAATAGTGGCTAAGAATTTGCTTGAGTGGAGGATCAGCCTGTGTACATTGATCGTTGGTCCTTTGTTCCTCACCCTGCACTATGGCACACTTTTGAGCAATGGGGGTGTGCATAAACTGAGAATGGCACAGTGAGGGCAAACGAGTATCTGGCACCTTAGTGATTGCTGAAAATAATAGTGTATATCCTCATGAAATTTAACAGTTAAGACAGAAATGGATGGGCAGTTAGAAAAGTGAATGAAATTAGAGTCTAATCAGCTACAAAAATAGAAATAAAGAGAGTTACGTAAAAAGCGTAATCAGAGAAAGCTATAATGAAGAGAAAATCTGGATATTTTTAATCAATTTTCTGCACGTTGGAATGAAATTATTTAGAATAAATTCTTCATTTAGAATTAAAATTAGCTTTATTGTCACATGACTCTAATGAATACGGTGAAAACTTTACAAATCACCACTGGGCAGCACAGTGGCTAGCACTGCTGCCTCACAGCACCAGAAACTGGGTTCGATTCCTGCCTGTCTGTGTGGAGTTTGCACATTCTCCCCGTGTCTACGTGGGTTTCCTCCAGGTGCTCTGGTTTCCTCCCACAATCAAAAGATGTGCAGGTCAGGTGAATTGGCCATGCTAAATTGCCCACAGTGTTAGGTGTGTTAGTCAGGTGTGAATATAGTGTGGGGGAATGGGTTTGGGGTGGGTTACTCTTTGGAGGGGCGGTGTGGACTTGTTGGGCCGAAGGGCCTGTTTCCACACTGTAAAGAATCTAATCTAATCTTACTGCACCATCTTAAGTATAAATATACCTAGATATAGACTCTTCAGTACAAGTCGTTTACAAGATGATTAGGGGTTTAGATAGGGTTGACCATGAGAACCTTTTTCCACGTATGGACTCAGCTATTACAAGGGGGCATAGCTTTAAATTAAGGGGTGGTAGGTATAGGACAGATGTTAGGGGTAGATTCTTTACTCAGCAAGTCATGAGTTCATGGAATGCCCTGCCAGTAGCAGTGGTGGACTCTCCCTCTTTATGGGCATTTAAACGGGCATTGGATAGACATATGGAGGATAGTGGGCTAGTATAGGTTAGGTGGGCTTGGATTGGCGCAACATCGAGGGCCAAAGGGCCTGTACTGCGCTGTATTTTTCTATGTTCTATGTTTTATGTTCATTACGGGGAAAGAAATGTGAAAAGTAAAGATATAAAAAATTTAGAATATCAATCCTTCGGATCGAGTGCGCACTGGCCCTCACCTTCAGATCGCACTGGGCTTCACCTCAAGGCTCTGAAGGCCAGGAATCAGTGCTAAGGCCAGGAGTCGGTGCCGAGACCAGGAGAGTATAGATTAGAGTGGTGCTGGAAAAGCACAGCAGGTCAGTCAGCATCCGAGGATCAGGAAAATTGACGTTTCGGGCAAAAGCCCTTCATTCCTGAAGAAGAGCTTTTGCCTGGAACGTCGATTTTCCTGGCCCTCGGATGCTGCCTAACCTGCTGTGCTTTGCCAGCACCACTCTAATCTATACTCTGATCTCCAGCATCTGCAGTCCTCAATTTTGCCGAGACCAGGAGTCGGTGCTGGCTTCACCTCAGACCTTTCGAGTCGAGAATCTGTGTTGGCTTCACTCGAGGTTCAAGGATGGGAAATAAGAAGAAAGAAAAAAAAATGCAAGAAAAGAAAGAGATGGAGTTGATGAGTTCCAGCTCAGGAGTTCTGCTCTGCCACTATATTGGAGTCTTTTCCTGTGCTTCACCAGTTGGTTGCCTTTTCAGAAAAATATAATTCCTTATTAAAAAGTCATTTATGCCATTAAATGTCAGCACTAACGTTCTGTGTTGAATTTACACAAATGCAGCAGCTTCACGAATGACATGGAGGGGTTATTTTACAAAGCTAAAATCAGAACAGCACCGTTCACTTAAAGATAATGAATATGCAGCCTTAGGGACAATGTATGTGCAAGCACCCACAGTCTCATGTGGTTCAGACTAGTAGCTCAGTGTGCAGGTAGTGGTATTGGCTTAAAGCTGAAGGTAAAACAAACGTCTAAAATATTACTATAAAAAGCTGTGGCATTGTTTTCTTTCACTAACAATAAATATATTCATCTTTCCATCCTTCCTTCTTTCATTCTTTCAGCTATTTATTACTTTACAGCTCATCTGACTTCCAAAATCTTGTTCATCAGCTCCAATGCACAAGTGAGCCACATGATAGGATACTCCTCATTTGCCTGGATGAGTGGAACTCCAACAATACTCAAGAAGCTTAACACAATCCATTACAATGCAACCTACTTGACTGGGACTCCATCTACCACCATAAGCATTTACTGTCTTCACAACCAGTGCATAAAATAACATTAACACAAACGGTCAGCTAGACTTGAAACATCAGCTCTTTTCTCTTCTTACAGATGCTGCCAGACCTGCTGAGATTTTCCAGCATTTTCTCTTTTGGTTTCAGATTCCAGCATCTGCAGAAAATTGCTTTTAACATTAAAAAGATGTACTGCAACAAACTGTCAAGCCTTCTTTGGGAGAACACCAAGCACATCGCCCCTAGAATGACAAGGATGGCAGACCACAATCTTCAACTCCACCCCCTGCAAGACACAGACCATCTAACTTGGAATTTGAATGCTGTTCCTTCACTTTCACTGGTTCCAAAAGCTAGAACTCCTTACCTAACAGCACTGTAGATGTACCTGTAGCACATGGGCTGCCCTGATTTGAGAAAGCAGCCCCTTCAAAGGCCAATAATGAATGGGAAATAAATACTACAGTGATGCTGACATGACATGAAAGAATTTGCATAGAGATGTTCAGGTAAGACACAATGTTTGCTTAATTGGATGTGTTGTTGATTAAAGCTATATGGAAAATATATTGTCTTTCATTATAGGATCTTGCCCAAAATAATACTGAGATGAAATGTCCCTTAATGAAAAGGAAAGATGGGGAATAGCGGAACTATTATGATGAAAGGTTTATCTCCAGGTCCTGGTGGTAATGCCTGTTCCATCATGCTATTGGCACGACCAACATGAACTTGATGCATGTTCTGAAGAATACTGCAGCGCTCCTCCGGTGTGATCTCAGCCTTAGAATTGTTGCTTAAGTGCACACCAATCCTCGCCATAATATTATTGGCAGTAACATGGCTTTCGTTGTGTGCCCATGTCCCTGAGTATTTAGGTGGAGGAGTTTCAATACAGCTTCAGTGGGAATTGTAGATTGCTTCAAGATGAAGGAACTGTAGCTGCTACCAACTTAGCAGGTATTTACTGAAATTGTGTTTTTTTATCCTGGCACACTCATTTCATTTTTATGGAATGGTAGTCTTCAGGGCTGCAAGGTGACATATTGCAGTCCGCAGCTCCCTGCATGCGCTTTACTGGGAAATCCATATGCTTATTCAGCCTGCTTCTCTCTACTTAGAGAGAAAATTATGAATTTGCCTTTCTACAATGGTAAAGTTTTCGTCACAGACTGGGACAACAATTCTTTAATAAAATCCAAACACACCTCACATTTCCAATACATGCATGGGGCATTGCTCAAACTACAACCAAGACAGCTAATAGTGTCGAGAATACCAATTATTTACTTTGTGGTTTCTGTAACATCAGCAGCACTGCAGAGCTAACTTCCACCGAAGGCAAAATTGTTATTCTCTCCAGTGTTTAACTTGAAGAAATATTAATTTACCAGCAGCTTATGATGCCTAGTGAGTGAACAGCATTGATTGGTGGAAGTTTTGGTTCTGGAGTGGAAGACTGGCACAAAGAATCCTTAATAAAATCCTCAATTCATTTTGATGTATTATACACATTGACTATAGTGGTTAAATAGAACTGTTTTGTTTTCCCCAGGAGCAAATCTAGAAAGAGTGCAATATCACATAATCCAAGTTATTTCAATGGAGATGTGCATCTCTTTTAAAGCAGGCATTAAAACACCAACACAATGCTGCAAGAGATCAGTCAGTTTCACATTATTTCATAAACCTCTTCTACAAACTTGTATGGTCAGTCTGACACAGAATAAAGAAGGAAGTCTGGCATCAAGAATTGAGATGTTACAGCCTCCTTCTAAAGAGCAAGCCAGTCATTAAGCAATAAGCTTACAGACAGGAACAAGCTGACCCTGGCACCACTACTTGATCAGGGTAAGTTGAGTGTTGAAATTTATGGATGTTGCATTTGATTGGCTTCTGCTGCCTACATGAACCATACATAGCCCAACGAAAGCTGAACTATAAAGCACAATATTGCTTAACTGTTCTGCTGGTGTTGGATCTCACTTTGAAACATTTCTTACCAATATTTGATGGCTAATCTTCTTTTGAAAATTTTGAGTAAAAAAAAATGCAGATTTGCCATCACATGCATTATAACCCATCATAAAAACACAGAGGAGCTAATTTTGCTAAAAATGTAATATTTTTGGGGGGGTGAAAGTGCTCACTGTCTGCCTCCAACAGTCTGCCTCAAGCCAACTCCCTCACCACGGACACCCTCACTACAGTCTGCCTTCACCACAGACTCCCTCACTACAGTCTGCCATCACTACAGTCTGCCATCATTACAGTCTGCCTCCTCTCTGGAAATCTATACCAGACCTTAACCACTTGCTTTGTGAAAAGGTTTTATCCCATGTCATTTATGCTCCTTTTGCCAAATTAAATCTGTTCCCTACTGTTCTCAATCCTTTTATAAGTGAGAACAATGTCTCCTTATCTACTCTGTCCAGATCCCACATGATTTTGAATACCCTATCAGAGCTCCCTTCATACACCTATTGCCCAAGGAAAACTGTCCTAACTTTTCCAATCTATCTTTAAAACTGAATTTCCTGATCCCAGGGTTAATATTGTGATTTTTTTTGCACTCCCTCCAATTCCTTCACATCATTCCTGAAGTGCATAATACTCCAGTTCTGAATCAAATAAATATTTTATACAAGTTCAGCATAACCTCTGTATTCTTGTGACCCATTAATAAAGGTGAAGGCTCTAAATGCTTTATTAGCTGCTCTCTCAACCTGTCCTGACATCTTTGATGACTTCTACAAAAAACACCAAAGTACCTGAAATCCCTTTACAGTTTTGCTCTTTATTTTATATTGTCTCTCCGTGTTCTTTCTAGCAAAATGAATTACTTCATATTTTTCCATATTGACTTTCATCTGCCACTTGTCCACTAACTTGTCAATGTCCTTTGAATTTCTACACTATTCTCCTCACAGTTTACAATGCTTCCAAATTTCATATTCTCTGGAAACATGAAACTATGTGTTGTACACTGCAGTCTAAATCATTGATATATATCAGAAATGCAAGGGTCTCAACACTGACCTCTGGGATACTCCGCTACACACTCCCTACAAACTGAAAACCATCCACCTTTATATTCTTTGCTTCCTGTTACTCCTCTTTTCTTTTACATATAATCTGAGTTTAATCTTCTTACTTTGTAATGACAACTGCAAAGTATGCCTTTAAAACTATGCCCTCTGTCTCCTCAAGTAAATCTATTTTTAAACCTTGGCCTTACTCCTGCTTTTACCTCCCTTTTACTATTTAGATGCCTATTGAAGACTTTGGGAATCCTTTTCAAATTCCAGCCTTTTTTTAAACACATTTGTTTCTCTTTTGCTTTCTTTTTTAACTCTCCTCTGAACTTTCTATATTTAGCGTCATACTCAATTTTATTTTCTACCTGACATCTGTCATAAGCACATCATTTTTTTCTTTATCTTAATGGATGTCTATATTGTCATCTGTGGAACTCTGATTTTGTTTGCTTTCCCTTTCTCTTTTGAAGGAATAAACTTCACAATGTTTAAAATTCCTGTGTTGAAGGTACCTGTTCAGCCATCATTTTTTTCCTGCCAACCTTTTACTCTAATATATTCAGGCCACGTGTATTCTCACACCAGGAAAGTTGGCTTTCTCCAAGTGAATTGTTTTTTTTAATCTATAGATTGCTCTTTGTTCTTTTCCATTATCAGTCTGAACCTTGTGATACAACGACAACTGCCCCCTGACTGTTCCCTTACTGATTCTTGAAATACCAAACCCATCTCATTCCCAAGAACCAGTTAGTTGGAAATATACTGTTGCAGAAAAATGTCCTGAGTGTACACTGGAAGTTCTTACCTTTCCCTGCCATTGATAGTACTACAATCCTAATCTAAATTTAGATAATTAAAGTCCCCCGTTATAACTACCCTATAGTTTTTGCACCTCTCTTGTAATTTCCTTGTGACTTTATTACTCTAAATTCTTCCCACTAGTTTCTGGCCTACCAACTATATCATGGAATTAAATTGCATCTTACTTTGTTCCTTACCACTAGTCAAATAGATTCCTTCCTGAGGCATCTTGGATGTCTTTTCTCTCTCTTTATTCTTTAGTCAATGCTGTCACTCCTCTTCCTTTTCTCACTTGCCTATTTTTCCAAATACTTTCCACCCAGAAAGATCTATCACCCAGTTTTGTGAGTTTGGTTTCTGGATACCCTGAACATTGTATTTTCAAACTGCAATCCCATATTCATGACGTATAACCCTAATTCAAACCTTAGTGCTGTCTCCCTGATCCCGATGTCACTTATTAAGTTATTATTATTTGTTCTGGTGATATATTTCTCTGAAAGTATTCTGTGCACTTTACTATTTCGCTCTGGTATTATTTCTTGATTACAACAATACTGATAAGGTATTCAACTCCTCCCCAATAGAATTAGCAAATTGCCCTATAAAGAACTCAGTCATGACACTGAGTAGGTGCAAACTGCATGAACTGTGCTAGTCCCACCTTCCTCAGAGATTGTGCCACTGTCACAATCAAAACACTTCCCTCATGCAATGATTTTCCAGTCACATATTCATCTAATTCATCCTCTTGTCCCTACAATCACTGGTTCATGATCCTTGTGATAATCTAAAATCATTACTTTTGGTCTAAAGCTGGAGATAAGGCTGTTATATTTTTTTTGTTCATTCATAGGATGTGGGCACCTCTGGTTGGGCCATCATTTATCGACCATCCCTGGTTGCCCTTTGAGAAGATGCTGGTGAGCTGCCTTCTTAAACTGCTGCAGTCCATGTGTTGTAGGTAGACCCCACAATGTAGTTAGGGAGGGAGTTCCAGAACTTTGACCCAATGACACTGAAGAAATGGCAATATATTTCCAAGCCAGGATGCTGAGTGGCTTGGTTGGTTAGCTCAGTTTATAGGTTGGCTGGTTTGCAATACAGAGTGATACCAATAGTGTAGGTTCAATTCTTGCACCTTTAAGGACTGTTCTTCTCAACCTCCCCCCTTGCCATCAGTTGCTTGTCTCTCTCTCATAAAGAGCTGCCCTGTGATCCAGTAGGACTAAGGTGACATTGCCTTTACGTCTGCCTGTTGTTTAGACTATGATACCCTTAAAATTCTCCTATTCTCTAGTTTCCTAAGCTCACATTCAATATCTTATTCTCAACAAGCAAGTGAAAATGTTAATTAATTAGAAGTGGGTTTAAGCGGAGGCTTCATAGGTTGTGGGCACTGCTAGCTAGGTCACCGTATGTTGTCTGTTCCTGTCTGCTCTGGAGAAGATGATGATGGGCTGCTTTCTTGCATTCCCAACAGTTCTGTAAATCACCATAGTTTTATGTATAGCAGAGTATGCAAGAGAGATTAATGACTAAGTATTAGTTTAAGAGCTAAGGAAGAATTAAATCCTACTTCATGTGTGTATAGAGCAGCTGTTTAGCACAAAAATGCAGAAAATAGCAGTACGGCATAATTAGTGTTTCAATTAATGTTTCAATCATTGTGCTCTAAACCATTACAGCTATGTTATAATAATTACACTAAAAATAGGATTATTAACACAATAGCCACAATAACCTAAACAGTTTCCAGGCACCAACATTACCAGAGACAGGAGCTTCTAGTCATTGTTACTAAGCTTTATGATGTTGACTTTTTAATTTAATTATGTGGTTTGCATGATTGATTTGTTCATTTGTGAGGATAAATCTGTGATTTAAGATTGCAATTAAAAGAACAATCAGGTAGATCTTGATTTTGTGCAAATGTCAACTGGGTAATCGCAAGTCAGCGGCCCATTTTACATCTCAACCATTTTTTATTACTTCTGACTTCAATGCAAATAAAAATTGGGAGGCAAATAGAAATTGGGAGGGATATAAACTTGGTTACTACTCAACTATCAGACGTTTTATACTGCAACACAAAGTCAAGCTTCACCTCGTTTTTTTTGTCTAAACTAGTTAACTTAGTTCTCATATTTAATATCCTTAATGCAGCATAATGTTCAACATTGTGATTATGAATTCAAACTGACGTAAAAAAGATTTGAACTAAAATCTGATTTTTGTTATCAATGTTAGTCATATTGCAAAGGACAATTGTAGCTCTATTGTATTGGAAAGAATTGTTTTAAAATTAACCATGGAATGAAATGTCAACTGATGTTGGCCCAGTGTCAGTTAGGTCATAAAGAATAGCAGGTTACAAAACAAAACACAACAAACTAATTATTAGATTTTTCCAAAACTTAGATTTTAAACATTCCAGACCTGTACAAGGAGGACAGGACAGGTCATTTCAATAAAGGGTTTTCCTTGTTTAATTATGGGAAATCATTTTAAAAGCTTGAATGGATTATATGTAAATGTCACTATTTAATGGTTAGCATACTAACATAAAAAGAAGTAGAGAATTAGGAGCCCTTTTTAGACTGCAATATGAAACGTTGCCCCAACTATAGAAGATTTGAAGTCTACTTTGAGACAGATCAAATCCAGTATTCAACTCTTGATTATTGATTGACAATACTTTATTAATTGACAATATTTTATTGATTTTACTTTGTGAACAAGTAGTTAATTTTAACCTGGTGAAGTTTAAAGTAAAATCAGATTGATTTCATCATATAATTAGGTGGTATCTTTCACATTAACTCTTCAAAAGAAATGAAAGAGCAATGACTATAGAACATTTAAGGATAACCTCCTGAGAAAACTTTCTTTCAAATTTTGTATAATTAATAGTACATCTATAAGCGTTAGACCAGATCTGCTGTTACTCATCAGTCTGAAATCTGTTCTTTCACAATATACCTTTTCTTTCACTGGAGGGATCAATCTAGTTAGGTCATTTCCTGAAGAAGGGCTCATGCCCGAAACGTCGATTCTCCTGCTCCTTGGATGCTGCTTGACCTGCTGCGCTTTTCCAGCAACACATTTTCAGCCCACACTTCCATGACATTTGATTATACTTGAGATTTGAAATATTAGTGATTTAAATGTTGTCAGCAGCAGCCAATATTTAGATGGTATTCATGTCCTAAATTAAACAGAGCAACAGAGACCTTCAAACACCTATTTCATCATTTGATGCAACTCAATTGCTTGTAGCTGCTCATGCCAATGGATCTACTGTCATAGCATGCCACACTCATTTGTATTATGCTTTCCTCACATGACCATTGTAGCTTGTCTGCAACTGCTTGGTGACATCTGTCATTGAAGTATGAAATAGGTCCAGCCATCATCCTGCTCCTCTCTAATTTTCCCTGAAGAAGCCTCTGTGTCTTTTCAGCTTTGATCAAATGGCCAAAATATTGACCGTATTTTCCCAAAAATCGCTTTTCAGAATTCTTTACGTTGTTGCAATTTCAACTGGTTTTAAGTGAAATAATATTGATTAAAGTATTCATTTAACTATGTATTCTTGTCTCAGATATTGTGAAAGACAGTGGCGTGCAAAGATTAATTTGGAAGCATTAGAATAGTCCATCCACTGAGATACATAAATAACTGTCTGAGTGGAGCTTTCAATTCCATTTCAGTGTATTTGTTGCTAGTGTGTAGTCTAACCTCTAAAGTTAACCTGTACAGGTTAGCCTTGTATTTCTTAGGAGATAATTATGTTTTCCATCATTGTGATATAGTTCTTTGTCATATAAGAATATAACTTGTTATCATTTTACTGGGTAATAAACCACTCTTGCTATTCAAATATGTCCTCTTTTGCTGAAGATTTACAAGCTAGTAATCCTTCACCACTTAATACTAGTAAGCCTTGTAGAACAGTATTACAAGAGTGTGACAGCAATTCTCTCCAAACCCGGTCCTAGTAGAACCAAATGCTAACTGCAGGCAAACCTTACAATATATAACACTGAACATCACTCCATATACCATTTGTTCTGTGGTCTGTAAAGTTGAAACATCTAAACTCATGCTCTATGTATCGTCATCAATAATTTCATTTCTGTATCTAACTTTGGAAAGTCATTTGCCTATTGTGATATCTAAGATTCCAAGTGCCCACATTATCAATGAAAATTCACTTTAAACACCAAAACAGAATGAATGTATTCACATCTCCACGGATGGTAGGTAGTTTTTGATTCTGATTTAACCTCCACCTCACTTCTCCATTTCTTTTCCACCTCTCCATTCTTGTACTCCAGAGCTGCTCATTGTATCACTAGTGGTAAAGGCTCTGCCCTCATGACAGTCAGGTTGTGAAGGATGTAGCTGACTATCATGAATCGGGACACTTATTTTGACAAATCTGTTTGGCCTCCAAACCTAAGATTTTCTTCCTGAGGTGCAGCACCCAGAACTAAATGCAATATTTCGGAAGATGTCTAACTGAACAGCCATACAACTGAAGCATAACTTAAGTTCTACACTTTTGTACTCTAGCTCACTCGAAATAGAAACTAACCTTCATTGTTAGTGGTTATTACCCGTCCAATAGTTTTAGTGATTTTGGTACATCGATACACAAGTCTCAATGCTCTCCAACAATCCAAATTCATCACCATTCAGAAACTTCCCCAGTTTGTCCTTCTTCGATTTTCTTTGTGTTTCCATATCATTATTCACAGTTGTATTTAATTTTGGAGGAGGTTTCTCCTTGTTTTCCTGTCTTATTTTAAGATTTCCCTCTCCTTATTTTTCCCAAATTCTTGTAATAGATATCTAACCTTATATAAGATCCCAAATACCTCTTTTATTTTTGTTTGTTTTCACAAAGTGTTCGCTAACACCAACCATCTGTGATAAATTCCAAGTGCATATGCTCACCTCCGATTTGATATAAATGCACGTGGACTATATAAAGTCATTTTTTGAAAGCTATTTTACTTAACTGTTTGTTGCCTTCACATACATATTTTCTTTTCATTTTAACAGTTTGTTAGATTTTTATCATTTTTATTTCAATTCAGTTCAAAGATTTTGCTGCTACCATACATGCTCCTTATTAGCAATCACAGCAAACTTCTTCCTTATGCTTTAGGAGTTCAATTCTCTTTACTCTGTTTATACCCTCCCAGTCCCAATCAATAAATAAGTAATTAAAATCTACTATTACGCTATTTTATTTTTCTTTTTTTACATAAATCCCTGATGTGGCCTTTGACGTTTCCCTTCCACAAGTCAAAGATTTGCATTACAATTCCACCAATGTTGCAATTCTGTATTTATTGTAAATCTTTGGAAAAATAGGCACCAAGTTTGATGTTTGGTCCACAAATCACTAAAGTTTACTGGCTCACACTCATTCTGACAGCTAAGACACCTTCCAGATTATGATATCCAGACTCATTTACGTTGGAAGGACAAACTGCAAAAGTGCCAAACGGGCATCTCACCAGTTGCTGGGTGGAGCAGGAAGATGAAGGGGACCAATATCTTAGCAGTCAGGATTGCTAGTGCTACAACGGAGGGTTTAAATTAGATTGGCAGGTGGGTGTGATCATCAACAGCAGGCAGTCAAGTGCGAGGCTAGAAGGAGAAACCGTTATCATATATCATAAAATGAAGAGACAGGTCAGGCTGGAACATCACAGGGAGTGAGGAATGCCTGTTGGATTAAATTGCATCTATTTCAATGCAAGAGAACTGACAGACAAGAACTCAGAATGTGGATAGGTACATGGAATTGGGATATTGTAGCCATGGCTAAGGGAGGGATGAGACTGGCAGCTTCATGTCCCAGGGTAGAGGTGCTTTGGGCAGGACGGAGGTGGCGGAAAGAGAAGAGGGGGAGTTGCATTTCTGATCAAGGTGAGTATCACAGCAGTAGTCAGAGATGAAATAACTGAAGGATCAGCCAGTGAGGCTTTGTGGGTGAAGCTGAGAAATAGGAAGGGGATGCTGATATTATTAGGGTTGTACTATAGGTCCCGAAATAGTCCATGGAAATTAGAGGAACAAATTAGAGGGAGATTGAGAAAACTTGCAATGAGATTGTCATAGTAGGGAATTTTAGTTTCCCTGACATAGACTGGGACTGCCATAGCATTAAGGGCTTAGATGGGGTAGAATTTGTTAAGTGTGTTCAGGAAAGTTTCCTCAGGCAGTATATAGAGGGTCCTACTTGGAAAGGGACAAAACGTGACCTACTCTTGGGAAATAGGGCAGGACAGGTGACAAAGATGACAGTGGGGGAACACTTTGGAACTAGTGACCATAGTTCAATTAATGGAAAATAGTTGTGGAAAGGGACAAAACTGGTCCACAGGCTCAAGTTCTAAATTGGGGCCAGGAAAATTTGATGGAATTAGACAGGAGCTTGCAGAAGTTGATCGGAGTAGTTTGTTCGCATGTAAATGAACCTCCGGCAAGTGGGAGACCTTTAAAAAGGAGATAGCTAGAGTTCAAGGTCTATATGTTCCTGTGAGGGTGAAAGGCAAGATTGACAGGAATAGGGAACCCTGGATGACAAGAGATATTGAGGCTTTGAAGAGACAAAAGGAGGCATGGCTCAGGTACAGGCGGCTGGGATCAATGGAATCCCTGGAGCTATACAGGAAATACAGGAGTTTATTGAGGAAGGAAATCAGGAGGGCAAAAAGGGGGCATAAGATAGCCTTGGATGAGAAGATTAGAATGAATCCAAAGAGATGCTTTAAGTATATTAAAGGAAAATGAATAACGAGAGAGAGAATAGGACCCCTTAAGGACCATGAGGACATGTATATGTAGAACCACAGGAGATGGGCAAGGTCCTCAATGGATATTTTTCCCCTGAGTTTACCATGACAAAAAATATGAAGACTTGCGAACTTGAGTAAGTTAGTAGTGATATCTTGGGGACAGTTCATATCACAGTTGGACATATGAGAATGTATGAAGATGGATAAATCTCCTGGTAGTGATCAGATGTATCCAAGAGCACTGCAAGAGGCTAGAGGAAACATTGTAGGGTCCCTGGCTGATATTTTTGTAATCATCATTAGCTGCGGGTGAGTCCTGGAAGACTGGAGGGTAATGAATGTTGTGCCCTTATTCAAGAAGGGCTGCAAAGAAAAGCCTGTGAATTATAGACCAGTGGAAAGAGTGCAAAAGCAACATGCAAGGATGGTGCCAGTACTCAAGGGTCTGAGGTACTGGGAGAGGTTAGACAAGCTAGGGCATTTTCATTTAGAGTGTAAGGAGCACTGAACCTGCCATTCTTCACTGCCTTATGGGAAGAACATAATCTCTAGAAAGTGGCAAGTTAAACTCAACGTTTGGATTTCAGGAGTCAATCAACATAGTTTAGCATCTCCACAACAGTGTAATACAGGAATGCCTCTTGCAAATTGGCATGAATCAAAAAAGCACAGTTGTATATGCAATCCTGCGTAACTCCATTCTGTTGCACTGAACAAGAAACTGAACAGGAAGTTATTGGAGTCAAGGAAACATAGTAACTCACAATTAATAGGAAATCTTTACAGTTTAGAGGTATAAAGCAAGAAATCCTTTAAGAACAGTAATTCCTCTATGCTATAATTGGCTCATGGCTCCGATTGCCCACATAAATTAATGTGAAGTTACATTCAATACTCTCAAGTTTGTCATCTCTCTACTTCCTTCCTTCTTCAGCATCCTCATCATCAGCATTGACTTCCTCAGTATCTCCATCTGACCTCTTCCACATCTGAGAAGACAGATGGCTGCTCCATCTCCCCCTATTCTTTGTTCTCACTCCATCATTGAGCTCGCTTGTGCAGGGAACAGCAAACAATTACTAATCTGGAGACCCAGACTTCTGGGCACTGGAGTGATTTTCCTGAGAAATCCAGGTAACAGAGACACATCTTCAGAGGAACTAAGTATTCCAACTCATAAGGGGGCTAACCAGTAGATAGAGAGAAACCTTCCCCATTTGTAAAGTGAGGGCAGGAATTTAAAGCAACTTAGAAAGAAAGCAAATGTGATATGAGCAAAAACAATTTGATATGCCAACTGGTTTGAATCTGGAATTCATTGCCTGGAAATGTGTGGAGGTAAATTCAATTGGGCATTGGGACGTCCTACTGTTATTTAAATAAAAACAATGGGCAAAGGTGTGCAGAAAAAGCAAGAGAATGACCCTCAGTCATGACGCTCATGTGGAGAGCAGGGAAAGGTAAGATGGACTGAATATTCTCCTCTGCATCATTACAATTCTGTGATTCTGACTCAATTATCAGTTCAATGATGTCTCTAGTAGATACTGGGCAGCATTATCACTATGTTTGTCATCAGTCTGATGGTTGTATACTGGGGTCATTGCTCAATAGCACCTTCTGTGGGTACTCCTCCATAGAGTCAGTGTTTTAGCCTTCTGTGCAGACAATTCTATAGGCTCACCCATCTCTGGGTGAAGACATTTCTCCTCATCTCAGTCCCAAATGGCCAAGCAATTTATCCTTAAACTGTGACTCCTACTTCTGCACTCCCTGGTCATCAGGAACATCTTTAGAGTGTGTTATACTGTCCAGTCTTGCAGCAATTTTGACTTGACAACATTGACAGAGCTGCTGATAATAGAAGGGGATTGCCAGAATATACAGCAGGATATGGTTAGACTGGAGACTTGGGCAGAGAGTTTAATCCAAACTGATAAGAGACATTTTGGAAGGTTTTGAAGGGAATTGTAAAGAATTCTGAAAAGCATTAATGTACAGAGGAATCGAGCATGCAGGTCTTCAGTTCACTGAGACTGGAAACCCAAGCAGATATGGTAGTTAAGGAGGCATATGGCAAGCTTGCCTTCTTCAATCAAGGCATAGAGCAAAAAATTGGCAAATCATGTTGCAGCTGTATAGAAATTTAGTTAGGCTACATTTGGAATATTGTGTATGGTTCTGGTCACTGCATCACAAGAAGGATGAGGAGGCTTTGGAGATGGTACAGCAAAGGTTTAGATTAGATTACTTACAGTGTGGAAACAGGCCCTTCGGCCCAACAAATCCACACCGACCCGCCAAAGCGCAACCCACCCAGACCCATTCCCCTCCATTTACCCCTTCACCTAACACTATGGGCAATTTAGCATGGCCAATTCACCTAACCTGCACATTTTTGAACTGTAGAAGGAAACCGGAGCACACGGAGGAAACCCGGGGAGAACGTGCAAACTCCACACAATCAGTTGCCTGAGATGGGAATTGAACCCGGGTCTCTGGCGCTGTGAGGCAGCAGTGCTAACAACCGTGCCACCGTGCCACCCACTGCCACCGTGCCGCCCACAGGTTTACCAGAATGTTGCTTGGTTTGGAGGGTATTAACATTGAGCAGAGACAACACTGACATTATATTTGTACTTCCTTCTAGCTGGCCCTTGAAAGGTCACTGCCTCATGTGGGCTCTCTGCCAATTGTGCAGCATTTGCTCAGGTTTATGCAAGTACAAAGCCTTGCCTGCAGCTCCTTCGGATGAAGGGGTCAGGCCCAAGCTTTGTGCTCTGATGAACTGCAACCAAGTTGAACATGGAAAGCATTTGCCACATTACTCACTTCTCGACTATATACAGGTGGCAATGCTGACACAGGACACTCAAACTTATGAGGCCTCTCTTGTATGCTGGTCAAAGGAAGGAAGGGCTTCTTACCCATGTGAATGGACTCACATCCCTCCAGCAGCAAGCAATGAAAGGGGTTAACAGTTGCCTAGACTGGAACAGCCACTCACTACACCTATGCCACACCACGTTTTAAAATTTGATTGAATGTTTCTGCCTTAAGGTTGTAGCCTTGCCCTTGGCCTCAAATTATCACTTCCAGATGGTAAATAAAGCATAAAACCCCAAAGTCGTAAATAATTCACTAGTTAGGAGTATTTTATTTTATCAGCCAAGGATAACTACAATTACAATTGCAGGGTACTAGATAACAGGGAATCATCATAAAGCTAATTACAGCCCCACTTCTGACACTGTACCCTCCCATCAGTCTCACACGATTTGCGCCTTCCTCATATGCTGTCCAATCATAGCAGTACTGGAAGCTCTGCAGCCTGTCTGCCTGACACCGAATCAAATTACAGCCTGCCGAAAGCTTCAATCACTCTCCAGCGGACCAAACTGTACAGTCTAGGCAAAGTGTTGGTTGTGTCTTATGCCCAAGAGGGGCCAATCAAGTATCTGGCATAACACCCTTGTGCTGCAAATAGATGTTGCCTTTGTTATAATGTGTTACATTAATACGCTGACAGATCCTTATGTGCACTGGCAAACGTATCAGTTAAGAAGTAATTTATCAACCAATATGTTGATAACAGCATTGAAATTTATGCATTCACCAGACATGAGAGCTGTACTAAAGAGATAAGACAAATGTGGAGATTAAAAAAAGTTTCCAGCTACTGCACAACTTGTCACAGACATGCTTTACTACTTGACTTTGTCTGCATGCTGTCAACTGATAAGTTTTCTGTTCAATTGTGGAAATTAGTTTGTTCCCAGGCTTGAACTCTGAAAATTTTGTAACATAACGATTTCCAACTCAATGTATCTAAATTGGGTCGTCAAGTTACATGGAGTCTCATGAAAATCTTCAAGAATTAGAAGATTGTGGAGAGGAGTGGGAAAATTGTTAGAAATATCATACATTAGAGCATCAACGTCATTAACTTT
Organism: Hemiscyllium ocellatum; assembly: GCF_020745735.1. Lineage (NCBI taxonomy): Eukaryota > Metazoa > Chordata > Chondrichthyes > Orectolobiformes > Hemiscylliidae > Hemiscyllium > Hemiscyllium ocellatum. Next base: position 53,154,550 of record NC_083405.1, read on the forward strand.
AAAAAGAATAACAGAATTAACAGGCTGAACAATTGTGCTATTACTGCAGTACTTCAAATGTAAAAAAAGTCCCCAGTGGTATCACAGATATTTAATCAGACACTTGTAAATGCCAAGCTGAAAAGGAATATTAAGAGACGCGTCCAAAATTTAAGTCATAGAAGTGAATTCTAAAGCAGAGAGAAAAAAAAAGAGAAAAAGTTGGAGGAGTTTAGCAAAGAAAAGGCACCGCCTGTCCTAGACATGGCCACCAATGATGATACAAAGATTTACAAGATTATAACCATCTTAGGTGAGGTAGACAAAGAAAAGCTGGCCCGATTAGTTAATTGTCCAAGGACGAGGAGACACAGATTAGAGGTGTTGGGTGAGGGATGCAGATGGGATGTATGGAAATTCTTTCTTATATATCAAGTGGGTACAGGCTGGAACTCATTGCCCATTAGGATGGTGGAAGCAAAAGTGATTAAAAGCTTTTAAAGGAAATTGGAAGGGCATTTGAAGGCACACATTTTACCAGGCTAAGGAACAGAGCAGGTGAATGAACTGACAAGATTGCTGTACAAATGGATGGAATAGATTCAAGAGACGAAATGGTCTTTCTGCAATCAACAGTGATGGAAAAAAGTCTGCTGCTAACCATGGAGAAAAATATGTCCCTATATTTTCTTTGGCTGCAGTGAGAGCTTGCTGTCTGTATGATTAGACTGAAAGTACCTGACGGGTTCTTTAAAGGACTGATCAAAATTAATATAAGATGACACAAGAAGAAATTTTTAGTAAATTTATTCGCTTAATCTACTTAGTATACATTAGAGACGTGTACAAACTAATGAGTGTTAACTACACAAAAGAATGGTTTCCATAGACAATCAAGGTTAGGCAGTTACCTCACAGCCAAAACAGGTTTTGCTTTCTTTCACACCAGGCCTATCTTCATTTAGCTTTCCACTTTCCTTCAATTGCCTTAATGGTCTGGTTCAGAGGTATTATTTTTAAGCCCAACACTATAATGCCATCCTTTGATCTCTTCAACACAGATGATCAACACCTTATGCAAGTTTGTACAGATAGTTCAATAGCTTCTTATCATCCAGCCATTTGCCACAAAATATCTGCTGCCTGAAAGGCAACAAAGTGGTTAATTCATGCCATTGAGTCAAGTCATCGCTCTAAAAACATTACATTGCATTCAACCAGCTTTTACACAAAGATCCAACTGGGTGCGAGACATTTTACAGACAGTGCTATTAGCCAACTTCTGAATCATATTGGTCTGAAACCAATTTACTATGTGCTAATGGTTTGGTCCATGCAGCAGATCATTTAATAGCTTCCCTAGTTAGTTGCCCAAACTTAGCAAGCTCATTTTATAGAATCTCAATGTCCGTAAAATTTAGCAAGCCTATTCTTGCTTTCAGTAAGGCAGCAAACATTTTATTTTGTGTTACCTTCTGCTTATACTTTCCACCTTTTCTCCCCTGGGGTTCCCTTCCTTCACAACCCAAGTCTTAGCTTGGCTTCTTTTCCCCATACTAACTACCCTAACACATTAAAATTGCTTCTGGATCAGTGGTGCTGGAAGAGCACAGCAGTTCAGGCAACATCCAACGAGCAGCGAAATCAACGTTTCGGGCAAAAGCCCTTCATCCGGAATAAAGGCAGTGAGCTGGAAGCATGGAGAGATAAGCTAGGGGAGGGTGGGGATTGGGGAGAGATTAGCATAGAGTGCAATGGGTGAGTGGGGGAGGAGATGAAGGTGATAGGTCAGGGAGGAGAGGGTGGAATGGATAGGTGGAAAAGGAGCTAGGCAGGTCGGACAAGTCCGGACAAGTCATGGGGACAGTGCTGAGCTGGAAGTTTGAAACTAGGATGAGGTGGGGGAAGGGGAAATGAGGAAGTTGTTGAAGTCCACATTGATGCCCTGGGATTGAAGTGTTCCGAGGCGGAAGATGAGGTGTTCTTCCTCCAGGCGTCTGGTGGTGAGGGAGCGGCTGTGAAGGAGGCCCAGGACCTCCATGTCCTCGGCAGAGTGGGAGGGGGGAGTTGAAATGTTGGGCCACGGGGCGGTGTAGTTGATTGGTGCGGGTGTCTCAGAAATGTTCCCTAAAGCGCTCTGCTAGGAGGCGCCCAGTCTCCCCAATGCAGAGGAGACTGCATCAGGAGCAACGGATACAATAAATGGTATTAGTGGATGTGCAGGTAAACCTTTGATGAATGTGAAAGGCTCCTTTAGGGCCTTGCATAGAGGTGAGGGAGGGGGTGTGGGCACAGGTTTTACAGTTCCTGTGGTGGCAGGGGAAAGTGCCAGGATGGGAGGGTGGGTCATAGGGGGGCGTGGACCTGACCAGGTAGTCACGGAGGGAACAGTCTTTGCGGAAGGCGGAAAGGGGTGGGGAGGGAAATATATCCCTGGTGGTGGGGTCATTTTTGAGGTGGCGGAAATGTTGGCGGATGATTTGTTTTATGCGAAGGTTTGTAGGGTGGAAGGTGAGCACCAGGGGCGTTCTGTCCTTGTTACGGTTGGAGGGGTGGAGTCTGAGGGCAGAGGTGTGGGATTTGGACGAGATGCGTTGGAAGGCATCTTTAACCATGTGGGAAGGGATATTGTGGTCTCTAAAGAAGGAGGCCATCTGGTGTGTTCTATGGTGGAACTGGTCCTCCTGGGAGCAGATACAGCGGAGGCGGATGAATTGGGAATATGGGGTGGCATTTTTGCAAGAGATAGGGTACGAAGGAAATTGCACCTACACTTTTGAACACTGGGATACAGGTTCCATGTAACTGCTAAACATGGGGGTCACTGTATCTCATCTGATTGGCCTTCCACACGGCCTACCATGATTCCCCCAAAGTCCACATCCCTTCATCTCTGTAACTTTTTGACATAATAGGCAATCACCCTTATTTTAATTTCACTAATACCACTTCCATTGTTTTAAAGTCAATTTCTCTATAGATTATGTATCAGTGCTTTATCATTTAAATAACGTTTTTGTGCTCTTCCAGGCCACAATAACCATTTTGTCAAGTGGGTGTACATGTCTGAGACCCATCCTTCAGTCTGTTTTCACCATGTATTCCATCCTCTTTGTTACTTCAGATGTAACAATCACTCATGCACACTTAGATCTGGATCCCAAGACCATACCACGCAGTCTTGACTTTTAGCTGATCTTCCAAAAGACCGAACGTTGCTGAATGTTCCTTATGCACTCTCCTTGCCCGGTCCAGTGTTCCAGGTGATGACCAAATCAGCTAATTCAGTTCCCTCTAAAAAATCTCACAGGCAAGGGCACTCATATCTCCAAGGGAAAATGTCTGTTAATTACCTAATTTTATCTGCACTTTGATTTGATTAGATATATTGCATTTAACTACCCCAAGGTGGATAGTTATTTCAATTTGATGTGTGTCATTTTTCTCCTGTCATTATTCTTTTATTTTAAGTATGGCCCCCATTAATCTTCATGAAAACTGATTCAGAAACTCTAAATAAAACCCTACTGTAGAGTGTAAACAAAATATGTATGTTTTCACAAAGGACACCTCCCTCCATCTCCATCAATGGTAACCAACTCAACACAGACATCTTCTACAAATCCACCGACTCCCACAGCTACCTGGACTACACCTCCTCCCACCCTGTCTCCTGAAAAACGCTATCCCTTACTCCCAAATCCTCTGCGTCTGCCCCAGGAGGACCAGTTCTACCACAGAACACATCAGATGGCCTCCTTCTTCCACAATTTTCTCTCCCACGTAGTCGATGATGTGATCCAGCGCATCTCATCCAGTTCCTTCACCTCCGTCCTCAAACCCCACTTTTCCAACTGCAACAAGGATAGAACTCCTTGGTCCTCACATTCCTCCCCACCAACCTCCGCATACATTGCATCATCCTCAGCCACCTAAAAATGGACCCCACCACCAGAGATATATTTCCTGCCCCATCACTTCCCAGCAACCCACCCTCCCCTCCTGGCACCTTCCCCTGCCACTGCAGGAATTGCAAAACCTGCGCCCACATTTCCCCCCTCCCCTCACCTCTGTCCAAGGTTCCAAAGGAACCTACCACATCCATTAGGGTTTTACCTACACTTTCACACATCGTTTACTGTATCCGTTGCTACCGAAGCGGTCTCCTCTACACTGGGGAGACAGGACACCTACTTGCGGAGCACTTCAGAGAACATCTCCGGGACACCTGCACCAACTAACTCCACCATCCTGTTGCTGAACATTTTAACTCCACCTTCCACTCTGCCAAGGATATGCAAGTCCTGGGCCTCCTCCATCACCACTCACTCACCACCCAATGCCTGGAGGACGAATGCCTCATCTTCTATCTTGGGACCCTCCAACCTCATGGTTTCAATGCGGATTTCACCAGTTTCCTCATTTCCCCTTCCCCCACCTTATTCCAGATCAAACCTTTCAACTCAGCACAGCCCTCATGACCTGTCCTACCTGTCCATCTTCCTTCCCTCCTCTCTGATCTATCACCATTGCCCCCACCTTCATCTATCTATTGTACTCTCAGCCACCATTCTTCCAGCCACACATCCCCCTCCCATTTATGTCTTTACCCCCTCGGCTCACAAGCTTCGTTCCTGATGAAGGGCTTTTGCCCAAAACATCGATTCTCCTGCTCCTTGATGCTGCCTGACCTGCTATACATTTCCAACACCACACTCTCAACTCTGATCTCCAGCGTTTTCACTCCTCACTTTCTCCAGGTTTGGTGCATTAGTCAGGGGTAAATGTGGGGTAATGGGGTAGGGGAATGGGTCTGCGTGGGTTACTCTTTGGAGGGTTGGTGTGGACTTTGGAGGGTTAGTGGGTGGCACGGTGGCACAGTGGTTAGCACTGCTGCCTCACAGCACCAGAGACCCGGGTTCATTTCCCGCCTCAGGCGACTGACTGTGTGGAGTTTGCACGTTCTCCCCATGTCTACGTGGGTTTCCTCCGGGTGCTCCGGTTTCCTCCCACAGTCCAAAGATGTGCGGGTCAGGTGAATTGGCCATGCTAAATTGCCCGTAGTGTTAGGTAAGCGGTAAATGTAGGGGTGTGGTGGGTTGCGCTTCGGCGGGTCGGTGTGGACTTATTGGGCCAAAGGGCCTGTTTCCACACTAAGTAATCTAATCTAATCTTACTTATTGGGCCAAATGGCCTGTTACCACATTAGGGATTCTATATTAAAAAAATTTGCATTTCACATTCAAAGTTCAAATTAGATGCCTTCCAAAAAGGTTTATCAATGTTTTGAAAACAAACTAAACCATTTCTTTCACAACATCTTTTAAAAAATAAACTTCTTAAATTTTCCAATGAAATGTGATTTCAAAGTTTTAAACTTATACTGTTTTAGTGCAATTTCAGTCAAATGTAGGGAATGTTCTCATTCTTCTGGGAACTCTGTGAATACAACCCAATTTTCACAGCCAGCTTCTTTAACCTCACTAGGGGAAGAAACTTGTTGGACTCTTCCTTAACTCTGCCTAAGGATCCTATTCATCCTTTCCAGCTCCTGGGTGACATTACACACCAGCTTTACCTCATTACACAGATAGAACAGTGGGGAAACACTATCAACTGCGTTCTCAAGGTTACCTGCCTTGTCTTGCAAGATAGTAGATCCAGCTGCTGATCATGGATTTCTGTCTGGTGAGTTTTGATGTTTGCTACATCAAGGGAGAAGTCCACCCCTTCTCATCAGTCCCAGCATCAACATCCAGCCAGAAGTCTGCAGGCAAACTGCAAAATTCAAAGTGTTGGGGAAAAATCATATTTACCGTAATCTGAAAAGCAAAACAGAATCCATCCATCCATCCCACTTCAAGCAGAATGGGCTAAGTAGTTCAAGTATCTCTGTTTGATGAAAATTATATGTACTGAATATATCATTTCTCCGAGCTGATGTAGATAGTTTATTGCTGATCCTGGGATGGGGGTGGGGTGGGTCCTGAAGCTTTTAGACATAATTACATGAACATTCCCCTCTTCCTCCTGGACAGCGATAAAGATGACGTGATATGTTCACTTTCTGAAGAGAGGGAAAGTTTGCCTCCTTTTTTTAGATTTTATCTCCTTCAAACATTGGTTTTCTCAGATTTTGTCAGAAGGGATTACTTTTCCAAAAATTCCAATTTTTCCTATTTTTTCAGAGCACCAGTTCACACCAAACATTTAAGATGAGCAACTCTTATTACCCACAATTAAAGATTCATTCATATGTTGCAATAATGTGTGCAAATTCATTCTGGCCAGAAAATGAAATTCTAAACATAATAATTCAAGAAAAAAGATTTTGAAATTTACCATTTATCTAGGGCTCTTGAGCTAAATACAACACATCTAGTAAAGCATTTTAAGGAAAGAGGAAATAAGTTATGCCATTTAACTTAATTTGCTTTCTTCAATTGGCTTCATTCAACTGCAACCAATTCCAAGTGGTAAATTGTTTACCAAGTCCTTAAGAGACTAATTCCACAAACACTCCATAGCAGGGATTTCTTTTATATACAACCACTGATTGTTCCTTAAAGAGATATCATCTTAAAGGCTTCCATATCTTGAGCTCAAGGAAGGAAAATGCATAAACCACACAAAACAACATTTTGACAGCCAATGAACAAAAACACAAATGAACCAGATCAAAAAAAGATTAACAGTTGGTTTAGAGACAGTGGACACTTGAAGGACTCACATCCAAATGAAAAGGATTTATTACCTTGATCAAACACAGGCACTGGTTTCTCTTCCTATCTCTCTATCCCCTACAAATTTTAACATTTTCTTCCTTTACTCATAGCGAAAGGGAAATATCTAAAGAGTTTTACATCCAATGATTTACATTCCATAGCCAGCAGATATCATATTCTGTCATAACATTACTTTGGTTGTTTTGATTCCTTTATAATCACCTTTTATTCAACTGCCAGTCACATCAGCCTGGCTTTTTCCAGTCAAGTCCTGCTCATGAACAGTCTTTCTCAGAGGTCCATCTCTCAGAACTTGGAGCTGCCATGCCAAGCTAACTTCCAATGCTCGAAAAAGTGTAACTATGCCCCAGAGCTCCACATAACCAATTCGTTGTCTTCCAGCCTTAAATAGCCACCCACCCTGGAATGACTAAATGATATTTTCAGTATCAAAGGTTTCATTGTAGATAGTTCTCTCTCAATCAGCTGAAGAGAATGAAGAGCACTCTTTTATTGGACTCACCTTCCACTTTTCACCCACTTGTTACACTGGACAATAGCAACTTGAGTCAGTCTGCCGGCACAAATCTCTACTGCTGTCAGTGCAGCAATGTACCTCTAACCTCCTCTAATTCTCACACCTCCTGACACAATTTACACAGGCTGACCAGTGGAATCCACCTTTTGGTTAGCACCCTTGGTTTGCCTTGGGATATCTACTTCCTCCAAAGAGTCCCTTCTTGGGATTTTGCTCCAAATGCCCCCAAAATTGCCGGTCTCCCAACCTAGCCAAACAATTCGCTACCACAAGCAACCATCATTACATGACCACTCTGGGACACAGAATGTTTCCCCAGTCACAGAATGCTTCTTCTTGAACATTTCGCTCACACCCTGTTTGCAGCACCAAATGTGTTCCTAGTTTGAAAGCATCCGAACAGGTTCTTTAAGATTTGATCAAAATCAATACAAGCAGATGTGCACTTTCATTTGAAACAAATGTATTAGCTTAATCTACTTAATATATTAGAAACACTTACAAACTAATGAGTGAATCTATTAGCTTAAACTACAAGAATACATATATATAAAAACAATTGAGTCTCAGACTGCCTTGTATTCACTGGGGACTTTGGCAACATTGGTTCTTAGAGCTCTAGCTGAGATTTCACTTGCAAACCCCAGCCTGGTGAGAAGTCCAATGAGTTGGGGAAAGTCTCTGATATTAATACTATGCTGAATTGCTATTTTGTAATAATTTCCAATATTTTTCCAGACATTACGTTGTGCAGAAAATAGGTTGAAGGATTTCCAGGTGGCCCTTGGTAACCACATAATAGAATGGTACCCATCAACAGTTAAGACTATGCAGTTACTTCCCACCCAAAACTGGCATGTTACTTACAACGGGTCCATTTTCATGCATTCTTCCACATTGCTTTAATTGCTTATTGCATTGAGCAATTAACCTTTAAAGATTAACCTTTAATGGTCTGGTTTGGAGATACCAGTTTTAAGCACAACACTACACTCTCCCAGATGGATGTGAAGATCACTTTATGGTGGAGTAGGAGAGGGCTGGTGGCACCCTGTTAGCATGCCGAACTCCTGGCTAAGCCGCACCAACTCTTATGGCACAAGATGAAGGTCAATCTTCAACCCAGAGACAGCTACGTGGTGTTCAATTATTTGCAATCTTTTCTCTGGTGTGCTTTTGCATCTTGCCTGAGTGCAATACCTCACCGACCTTGCTCCCACCACTCCCTAATATGCCAACTTTTCCCTTCAGCCCACTTCAATATGCATACATTCTACCCCTCCCTGAATCACCGACACCATGCCCAACCTCACCAACATATCGTGACAAGATCCCAGCTGCCCTGCTACCCCACAGTATACCCAGTTCCCTCAACGAATCCTCCCAGTAAGTCCCACCCTATTCCTTCAGACCCCCGGGTAATGACTATGGAGAAGACAGAGGTGTTCTGCAAACTGTTAGCTGAATTTTCCTGGCTTATTGATAATGGATTTGGAGAGTGGAGGATGGAAAGATGGCTGCAGAATGTATTGGGAGGGGAGATCAATGACTTCCCAAAGCTGGTAACACTGGAAACCTCAGCATTCCAGCTCTACCAACCACCTGGAGGGGTGGGGCAGAAGAGCTATATAAGAACACCTTCCTGTCTCCCTAGGCGTTTTGTGTCAGTGAGTTTCTGACGCAAGGGTCTTCTTTCTCTCTGTGGTGGGCACTCCAGGGAGAGATGGTAGAAGTAACCACCTGTGCAGCTAATTGGTCACTATGGCATTACAAACCCCCACCTTATTATCACTTCTCCCCCAGCTAGTGACACCCAAATCCCCTGAATGAATCAAAAAATAAGTCAGGGTCATGAGGGGCTGCATTCCTTGTTTCTGATCTTTCCAGTAATACCAACTTATTTTTAGAGTCAGATGGCAAACGACACCAGGTCACCGTCCAACAGGTTTATTTTAAATCAAAATCTTTGGGAGTTCTGCTGACAAAGGAACAGTGCTCCAACAGCGTGTGATTTCAAATAAACCTGGTGGACTATAACCTGGTATTCTGTGACTTCTGACTTTATCCACCACAGTCCAACACTGACACTTCCACAACATGGCTGTTTTTAGAGGACACATAATCACTGAGGTGCCCCCATCTGGGGAGGTAATGGCTTCGTGGTTTTATCACTAGACTGTTAGTCCCAAGACCCAGCTAATGTTCTGGGGACCTGTGTTCAATTCCCATCATGATAGATGATGGGATTTGAATTCCTAGGGAAGAAATCTGGAATTAAGAGTCTATTGATGACCATGAAGCCATTGCTGATTGTTGGAAAAGTCCATCTGGTTCACTAATGTCCCTCAAGGAAAGAAGTTGCCATCCTCATCTAGGAGAAAATGAGGACTGCAGATGCTGGAGATCAGAACTGAAAAGTGTGGCACTGGAAAAACACAGCAAGACAGACAGCATCTGAGGAGTAGGAGAGTTGATGTTTCAGGCATAAGCCCTTCATTAGGAGCCCCTCACCTAGTCTGGCCTACATGTGATTCCAGACCCACAGCAATGTGGTTGACTCTTAATTGCTGGCAATTAGGGATGGGTAATAGATGCTGGCCCAGCCAGTGACGTCCTCATCCTGAGAATTAATAGGTTTTTTTTAAATCCTAGCATGACAGCGAGGAGCCACCAGGCGTGTTGGTAGAGCTCTTAGTCCTATGATAGAAAGCGCTGGGATAGTATTAAAAATGAAATTAGCAAAAGAAACTGAGGGAATGAAATAATGATGGCAAGTAAATCTAGGATAATTCAATACAAGGGCTATTCAAGCCCAGAATGCTAACCATGTGTGGAGACGAAGGATGTGGGCATTGATTGAATTAAATGTTACACAGGTTGCTCAGAAAATCATGGAAGGAAATAATAGAAAGATTTTAATTCATGATTCTTCGAACCTTTCTGGCTGTAGAAATGCCAAAATACTGGAGGACTGCTATTGGGCATTGTTTAAAGAGGAAGGGACAAACTGAATTACTATAGGCCAGTTAAGGTAACCTTAGTGCTAAGGAAATATTGGATAGAGTCTTGAAGGCGGTGTGATACACTATTAACAAAAAAGGTCAGCATGAATCTCTTAAGTGTTTCTTGTACCTGATTAACTTGATTTTTTTTTCAGGAGGATTGTTGAGAGTAAAACATTTGATCCTGCATACCTGAATTTAGCAGACCTTTGCCCAGGGGAATATTACAGCCACACCAGCTGATAGCTTAAGGATCCAGCAAAAATCCCCATCATCTGAAATGGTGAACAATGCCCTGAATTGAGGCTGCAACAAATACACAATAGGGCCAGCAGAATGGAGAGTTCTATCGAGGAGCATTGTCCAACTTGGAATACCAATTTGCACCCCCTCTCTAAAAGAACAATCAACTGACACTAACAGACTCCAACCTCAGACAGCTTTTATACCTCGGATTACCCAGCACTTGCAGTATAAGAGTCGAAAAGTGTAGTGCTGGAAAAGCACGGCAGGTCAGGCAGCATCCACAGAACAGGAGAACGAACATTTCGGGCATAAAGCCTTCATCAGGAATGTTGGGGGGGGCGGGGGGTTAGGTGGGAAGGCGATAGGTGGATGTAGATGGGGGTAATTGTGATAGGTCAAAGTGGAGGGTAGAGCATAGGTGGGAAGGAAGTTGGACAGGTAGGACAGGTCAAGAGGGCAGAGCCAAGTTGGAGGGTTGGATCTGGGATGAGGTAGAGGGAGGGGAGATTTGAAAACTGGTGAAGTCGATGTTGATGCCATGTGTTGAAGTATCCCAAGTTAGAAGATAAGGCGTTCTTCCCCCAGTTGGTGGGTGGCTTTGATTTGGCAATGGACGAGGCCCAGAACTTGCATGTCCTTGGGGGATTGGGAGGGGGCGTTGAAGTGGTCATCCACAGGGCGGAATAATTGTTTGGTGCATGTGTCCCAGAGATATTCCCTGGAATGCTCTGCGAGTTGGTGTCCTGTCTCCCCAGTATAGGGAAGACCACATCGAGACACAGTAAATGAGATGGGTACAGTAAATGCAGGAAAATCTCTGCCAGATATTAAAAGATCTTTTGGGACCTTGGACAGAGGTGAGGAGGGTGTGTGCAGGTGTTACACCTCATGCAGTGGCAAGAGAAGGTGCTGGGTGGACAGTGGGTTGGTGGAGGGGGGAGCATGGACTTAACGATGGATTCATGGAGGGAATGGTCTCTGCAGAACAGTATGAGCCCTACAGAGGTACTGGGCATTCAACTTTAATCGAAATCCATACTCTTAATGATCAGGAAACCAATTGACTTCAGAAGGAAACACCAAAAACACAATGGGAGGCACAGATTTGGTGTGACGATAAGGGACAGTAGGTCACAGGCTTTGATCTCACCTGAAGGAGAAAATTCTAAGAGTGTTCCAAGAACAATCCGAGAGCAATCCAAGAACATTCCACAAGCTTCCAAGCAAGAGCTGCCAGACACAGGTCTGATACAAACCAGGAGAAACAACAGCCACTGGCCACGACCAGCAGAATCAAGAACCAACAACATCCACAAACCAACAGATTTAACTGACATCACAAGGCCTCACACATACTGAGGTGAAGACCGGGCCTGCATAACCAGCAGATTTTGAAGAGAGCCAGGTACTTACCCAAGAGATCCAATACGCACCTAGCTGCCAAAGTGAAGAACCTACACAGTCTAAAGTCTTCAATCAGGATTTGGGTACGGCAAGGGGGAATAACCATGTGAATTTCAAAACCATGTTTTCCTCAGTGGTGAGCTGAAATTCCTGGGACCCCAAAGGTCCGACCAAGCTAGCAAGGAGGGGAAGGTGGATGGTGACTCCAAGGGTAGCAAACCTGATTAAAGATTCTGTAATTAAAACTTTGGTTTTAAGCTCTACCAGTGTTTAATCTAGCTAATAGTGTATTTGATAGTATCACTGTCCTCTGTAAATTTGAATTGTGTCAGTTTCCCTGTTTATTGCATTACTCTATATTTCTTGTATTATACTTACCTTTTTTGTATTGCAAATAAACACAGAGATTCTTTTGCCCTGAAACATCTGAAAACTGCCATCATCATTTCACATTCCCAAAATAACTTCAGTGTTGAGAACGAGGGATCTGGGGATGTTTCAAACGACTTAAAAATCAGAAAATAACTGATCGCAAATCAAAACCCTACACATATTTGCAGGGAGGGGGCACGTAAAATTAGTCATGTGCCAAACCTCACTATCTTCTAACCTAGCCCCAGGTATTTTAATTTTCTTATTTTATTCACTCATAGGATGTGAGGAACAGCAGTTGAGTGAGCATTTATTGCCTTGCCCTTGAGAAGGTGATGGTGAGCTGCCTTCTTGAATCTGTGCTGTAGGTAAACCTGCAATGTCATTAGGGAGGGATTTCCAAGATTTGACACAGCAGTAGCAGTGAAGGAATAGCATTATATTGCCAAGGCAGGATGCTGTGTGACTTTGGGGGGAACTTGCAGGCGGTAGCATTACTATGTATCTGCTGCCTTTTTCCTGAAAGATGGAAGTGCTCAGGGGCTTGGAATGCCCTGTCTAAGGAGCTTCAGTGAATTTCTAAAGTGCATTTTGTAGATAGAGAGACTGCTGCTACTGAGCATTGATGGCAGAGTGACTGAATGTTTGTGGATGTGACTACAATCAAGCAGGCTACCTTCAATTGGATGGTCTCAAGCTTCAGTGTTGTTGGAGCCACACTCATCCCGGCAAATGGAGAGTATTCCATCAAGACTTGTGCCTTGTAAATGATGGGCTCTGGGGAGAAAGGAGCATGAGGGAATATTCCCCACTTGCCAGGATGAGTGCAGCTCCAATAACCCTGAAGAAATTTGACACCATCCAAGCCAAATCAGCCCATTTACTTTACAACACATTGACAAATATTCACTCCCTCCACCATCAATGCACAATAGCAGCATCTTCAAAATGCCGTTCAGGGATTCCCTAAGGCTCCTTAGCCTACATCCCCTTAACCCACCATCTCTACCATCTCAAATAACAAGGGTAAAAGATACGTGGGAATCCCATTACCTTCAAGTTGCTGTCTAAGTCAGTTAGCCATCCTGACTTGGAAATATATTGCTAAGCTTTCATTTCCACTATGTTAAAATCCTGGAACTCCCTGTCTAACTGCATTGTGGGTGTGCCTGCAATGGTTCAAGAAGGCAGCTCACCTCCAGGTTCTCATGGACAACAATGGATAGGCAGACATACTACAGGCAATGACGTCTGAACGAATAAAGTGTCACAAGGGCAATGTACTCAAGAACCATTAAGAGATCTGCATGACTTAAAGGCTATTGGATAATGTGTGAGTAGAGACTGATGAAACTGGAACTGATTAGAATTAACACACTGGTTTATTAGTGAAGGAAGATTTTCCATATGTTCATGTAAATTGTAATTTTGCATAACATGTCATTTCAAATAATAGTGGATGCTGTTTTTTATGATATGTGGGACTTTGGGAAAATGCAATTGTGTTTACTGTACTTGCTGGTGTGCCATGGTCATGAGACTCCTACCCTTGCCATGGGAATGATTAAATGCACATCTTGTAACAGCACTACTTCTGGGTGAGCGCTTGTGCCCATCATGGGGACCCCCAGAAGATGTTGTTCCTCCTCTTTTCTGACTCACTCCTCCAGACACTAGGATTGACAACCACTCCCCGGAGGATTCATTTGTTCCTGAGCTAAAGCCATGAATTCACTTGAATCTGGCTTCCTTCTTGGGACTGCTACTGAACTCTGACATTCTCTGGAGTTGTAACTTCCCTTCCCTGATGAGCAGCTATAGCACAATTACCCTATCAAGGTTGAATGCAGCTTTTTCTGGCTTCATGAAGGCCTTTTTTAATGTCAGTGGCTTTAGTTCTACATGACACAGAGATCAAAAAAGAGCTAAATTGAATCCAAAAATGACTCAGTGGCAGGATGCACAGGGTCATGGATGACAGGTGATTTTTTTTTTGATATGGAATCCCAACAGTGTGGAAAAAGGCTCTTCAGCCCAACAAGACCACACTAACCCTCTGAAGAGTATCCCACCCAAACCCATTCCCCAACATTTACCCCTGATTAATGCACTTAACCTACACAACCTAAACATAATGGACAATTTAGCATGGCCAATTCACCTAACCTGAACAGGTTTCAATTGTGGCAGGAAATCAGAGTACTCAGAAGAAACCCATGCAGACACGAGGAGAATGTACTAACTCCACACAGACAGTCGCCTGAGGCCAGATTCAAACGTGGGTCTCTGTGAGGCAGCAGTGCTAACCACTGAGCCACTGTACCACTCAATTTTGTGCCTGAAACTCTGTTTCCAGTAGGTTTCCACAGGTATCAGATCTGGAATGTTGTTTTTCAGGGAATTACTATGATTTAAACTTAAATATGGGCACCAAGATTAAGAAGCTTGGAAATCATACAAAAAATAGTCATTTGTTTGAAATTGAGGAAGTAAACTCTGGACTGCAGGAAATGATTAATAGACTGTTTAGATGGGCAGAAATGTGGTGAATGGAATTCAGTCTGAGGAAATATGAGTTACTATTTGTGTAGGGAGGGCAATAACTTAAGTGAATGCACATTAAATAGTAAAATTTTGAGGAGTATGGGCAGGAGAACAGAGGGATATTATAGTGCATATCCAAAGGCCACTCAGGGTTACAAGACAGGTAGATAAAATAGGTAAGAACAAATAGGGGATACTTTTCTTTATTAACTGAGGCATTGGATGTTAGAGCAGGAAGGTTATACCATAGCTGTATAAAGCACTAGTTCGGCATTGCTAGTTATGGCAATTTGTCTCAATTTCATTCACTGGGTGTGAGCATTGGTACCTAGGCCAATATTTTTTACCATCCCTAATTGTTCTTGAAGGGGCAGTGGTCAGCAGTCTTCTTGAGCCTTCACAGTTTCTGGGTACATATGGTAATTCAGAAAGCCACATGATTCCAATCAAATAGTATCAACATTGCAGGTGAAGGAGCAAGTTGGCAAAAGGGAGGACTGCAGATGCTGGAAACCAGAGTTTAGGTCAGAGTGGGATGCTGGAAAAGCACAGCAAGTCAGTCAGCATCCAAGGAGCAGGAAAATTGAATAGAGATTTCTGATGAAGGGCTTTTGCCCGAAATGTCGATTGTCCTGATTCTCAGATGCTGCCTGACCTGCTGTGCTTATCCAACACCACTCTGATCTAAACTCAAGGAGCAATTTGCATATCTCAAGCAGAATCTGAAACAAAACCAGTTATTGCTGGAAAAGGTCAGGAGATCCGGTGGCATCTATGAAGAGAAATCAAAGTTAGTGTTTCTGGTCTGGTGACCCTTCCTAAGAACTGATGGTAGCTGGGAAAATGTCAGATTAAATGCAGAAGATAGGGTGGGGAGGGGGTAAGGTGGGGATAGAGCTCAAACGATAGGTGGGGATAGAGCCCAAAAAGAAAGAGGAACAGTTAGACAGACAAAGGAGCAGATAACAATCTGGCTAGGAGGGTTCATAGCTATTGATGAGGACTGTTAGTGGCTAACAATACATAGTGTGTAACAGTGAACTATGTGATAACAAGATCTGATGTGTGTGTGTGGTAGGACACTAGGACATGGGGGAGTTCAGGCCTTAGAATTATTGAACTTGATATTGAATCTGGAGGGCTGCAGGGTCCCCAAGTGGAAAATGAAGTATTGTTCTCCCTGCTTGAGCTTCGCTTTGCTGGAGCACTGCAGCAAACCAGAGACAGAAATGTTGGCCAGGGAATAGGGTGTGTGTTAAAGTGGCAGGCAACTGGAAGCTCAGGGTTTTTTTGCAGGCAGAACGTAGATGCTCTACGAAGCAGTCGCACAGTCAATGCTTCACTTCCCCAGTGTAGAGGAGACCACATCATGAGCAGTGGATGCAGTAGACTAGACTGTGCGAAGTACAGGTAAAGTGCTTCTTCACCTGGAAGGTGTATTTGGGCCCATGGATGCTGAGGAGGGAGGAGGTAAATGGGCAAATGTTACACCTTCAGCAGTTGCAGTGGATGGTGCTGTGGGGCCGTGGAGGTAAGGGTTTGGGGGGGCTGGGGGAGGAGGGGGGTGTTGATAGTGAAGGAAAAGTGAACCTGCATGGCCCTGAGGGAACGGTCCCTGCAGAAGGCGCACAAGAGAAGGGAGGAGCATATGTGGATGGTGGTGACAACTCGCTGGAGGTGGCAGAAATGACAGCTGATGATCTTCTGAATGTGGAAGCTGGTGAGTTGGGAGGTAAGGATAAGGGGAACCCAATCGCTGTTGCGGGAGGGAAGAGAGGCAGTGTTGGTGGAAGTGCGGAAAATGGGTCTGACCTGGCTGAGGGTGCTGTCAACGACGATGCTAGGGAATCCTCAGTTGAAGAAAAAAGTGGACAGTTCGGAGGTTTCCTTTTCAAAGTTGTCCTCATCAGAACCCGTGCAATGGAGACAGAGGAACTGGGAGAATGGAGTGGAGTCTTTACAGGAAGGAGGTTGCAAAGATGTATAGATCAGATAGCTGTGGGAGTTGGTGGGTTTATAGTGGATATTAGTGACCAGCCTATTCCCAGAAATGGAAACAGATTTCAAGGAAGGGAAGGGAGGAGTCAGAGATAGACAGGTGAAAGTGAGGGCAGGGTAGAAATTGGAAGCGGAGTCAATTCACTTTTCCAATTCCGGGCAAGAGAGGGAAGCAGCACTGATGATATCATCAATATATCGGAGAAAGAGTTGTGGGTAGAACCCGGAATATGACCCGAACAAGAAATGTTCCACGTACCCCACGAAGAGACAGGCATAACTCGGGCCAATGTGGGTACCCATGGCCACCCCTCTGACCTGAAGAAAATGAAAGGAGTTAAAGGAGAATTTATTGAGGGTGAGGACAAGCTTGGCAAAGCGGAGGGGGGTGGTGGCGGAGGAGATCGCCAGATGAAATTAGATAGGTTTCTGTAATTGATGCAATGGCCAGATGTGCCATGAAGGAATTATGGTCCGGGGGGAGACAGGAGGAGGTATCTGAAAGCTGGTGCTCAGTCTCTGCTACATAGAGGTCAGTACACCAGACCACAGCAGCAGCACCCACACGCCCCCCATCTCCCCTCATCAGCAGACTTAATAACAAAGTCAGGGTTGGATCTAAGTGTACAGAGTGCAGTCAGTTTGGAGGGAAACAAGATAGATTGGGTGAGGAGGAGGCAGAGAATTGAGGTGACCAATGCCACATCGATAGTTCTCAATGAACAAACCAAGTGCAGGTAAAGGGCCAGACGGAGGGATCCTGGTGGAAGGGGAGTTTTGGTGCTGGGCGAAGGGGTCTGCAGGATGGGGAGAGGATTCTTGTCCAAAGAAATGGACAAGGAGGCGAAGATGACTGAAGAAGAGTTCAACATCATGTTGTGCCCAGAATTCATGAAGATGGGGAAGCAGAGGGATAAAGCTGAAACCTTGGTTGAGGACAGCATGTTCAGCATTGGAGAGCAGAAGTTTAGGAAGGATGGTGAATTACCGACAGGAGGTGGATGGGGGAGGGAATGGAGTCTGAGGGAGGGTAAAGGAGGAAGTTTCCAAAAGGACATGGATATCCCTGACATGTTGCATCTTGGAGGAGAAAGTGAGGTCTGCAGATGCTGGAGATCAGAGCTGAAAATGTGTTGCTGGAAAAGCGCAGCAGGTCAGGCAGCATCCAAGGAGCAGGAGAGTCGACGATTCGGGCAGGAGCCCTTCTTCAGGAATGAGAAAAGTGTGTCCAGCAGGCTAAGATAAAAGGTAGGAAGGAGGGACTTGGGGGAGGGGCGTTGGAAATATGATAGGTGGAAGGAGGTCAAGTTGAGGGTGAAAGGACGGAGTGGGTTGGGGGCGGAGAGGTCAGGAAGAAGATTGCAGGTTAGGAAGGTGGTGCTGAATTTGAGGGATTTGACTGAGACACGGTGGGGGGGAAGGGGAAATGAGGAAACTGGAGAAATCTAGGTTCATCCCTTGTGGTTGGAGGGTTCCTAGGCAGAAGATGAGGCTCTCTTCCTCCAACCGTCGTGTTACTATGGTCTGGCGATAGAGGAGTCCAAGGACCTGCATGTCCTTGGTGGAGTGGGAGGGGGAGTTGAAGTGTTGAGCCACAGGGTGGTTGGGTTGGTTGGTCTGGGTGTCCCAGAGGTGTTCTCTGAAACGTTCCGCAAGTAGGTGGCCTGTCTCCCCAATATAGAGGAGGCCACATCCGGTTCAGCGAATGCAGTAAATGATGTGTGTGGAGATGCAGGTGAATTTGTGGTGAATATGAAAGGCCCTTGGGGCCTTGGAGGGAAGTAAGGGGGGAGGTGTGGGCGCAAGTTTTGCATTTCTTGCGGTTGCAGGTGAAGGTGCCGGGAGTGGAGGTTGGGTTGGTGGGGGGTGTGGACCTGACGAGGGAATCACAGAGGGAGTGGTCTTTTCGGAACGCTGATAGGGGAGCAGAGGGAAATATATCTCTGGTGGTGGGGTCCGTTTGGAGGTGGCGGAAATGACGACGGATGATACAATGTATACTTTTCGGAACGCTGATAGGGGCCTTGCATCTTGGGCCTTGCTGCCTGAAAGGAAAAGCAAAGGTTTCTTGTTATCATGGACAATGAGTCGGAGGATTAAGTGGAACTGCGGAGTGGTGCAGCCCTGAGCTAATATGTTGCGATGCCATTGGAGAGAGAGGTCGAGAGTGTGTACCTATATGTGACTTCGCATGGCACTGAGTGTGGATCTCAGGATATGGTGGAAACAGCTGTCTGTGGAATGTTGAACATCACAGAGATCCCTGTGATTCTGGGTGGATTCAAAGCACGTGGGATGAAACTTCAGTAACTTCTCACAGTCTACTCTACTGCATTCACTGCTCACAATGTGGTCTTCTCAACATTGGGGAATCGAAGCATAGACTGGGTGACTGCTTCGCAGAACATCTACATTCTGCCTGCAAAAAAAGACCCTGAGCTTCAAGTTACCTGCCACTTTAACACACCACCCTGTTCCCTGGCCAACATCTCTGACTCCATGGGCCCAAACAGAACATCCAGGTGAAGAAGCACTTTACCTGCACTTCGCACAGTCTAGTCTACTGCATCCACTGCTCATAATGTGGTCTCCTCTATACTGGGGAAGTGAAGCACTGACTGTGTGACTGCTTCGTAGAGCATCTTCATTCTGCCTGCAAAAAAGACCCTGAGCTTCCAGTTGCCTGCCACTTTAACACACCACCCTGTTCCCTGGCCAACATCTCCGTCTCTGGCTGACTGCAGTTTCCATCAAAGCTCAGCACAAGCTTAAGGATGCTGCAGCCCTCCAGACTCAATATCAAGTTCAATAATTTTAGGACCTGAACTCCCCCATGTCCTAGTCCCCTACCGCACACACACATCAGGTCTTTTTATCACATAGTTTACCATTACACACTATGTATTGTTAGCCAGTAACAGTCCCCATTAACAGCTATTTACCCTCACAGCCAGATCGTTATTAACTCTTTTGTCTATCCAATTGTTCTTCTCTCTCCTTGAACTCTATCCCCAACCATCATTTACTCCTTAACCCCTCCCCCACCCTTTCTTCTGCATGTAAACCAACATATTCCCAGCTACCATCAGTTCTCAGGAAGAGTCACCAGACCTGAAACATTAACTCTGGTTTCTCTTCACAGATGCTGCCAGATCTCCTGAGCTTTTCCAGCAACTTCAGTTTTTGTTTCTGATATACAGCAACTGCAGTTCTTTCAGTTTTTATCAAGCTGAATCTGAACTCCCAAAAGTGGGTGGGTTGAGGCTAAAACCCTCAAAAATCAGAATGCAAACCCATTTATTCCAACTTTGATGGAGAGAGGGAAAGATGTTGGCCCCAATCCCTTCCCAGTATGTGGGTCATTCATTTAATCATTATGGTGAGGCTGCACGCTTTGAGTTAATCATCATTCGGTTTTTTTAACTTAATGTGTTTGAGTTTCCTGGTTTAAAAAAAATAACAATTTAAAGGAGGAAAGGATGTCTGAATTTTAAGTGTTTGTGCAGCATTGCATGTGAGCTAGAGAAGTGTAGTTATTCTTCCAGTCCCAACAAGCTACCTCCCCTGCCCTCAATATGTTGTCTGCTTCTTCCTCCAAACCACCATTGAGACCATAATGGAATAACCCGCTGCTCCCAATGACCGTGGGAGCCTCCAGAAAACTGTGAGACCTTTCATTCCATTCAGGTCTGCAGGAACTGTCATCTGACACTACCTCTCCATGAGAGTGCATGCATCTGTGCTGTGAAGCTGAAGGGTACCCTGCCTGCCAATCTATGGGGTGGAGTCCCACTGAGAGTAAAAGTCAGCAGCCCTTCACTTAAATTTCTGAAGACATTCAGTGAAGCCATTCATCTAGGGTTCTCTGTTTCACAGCTGCACCTTGCACAAATGTCACCTCGATTCTGCGCATGCCTACAGTGGACCTAAGGAGGATTCCCGTTAGCTTTCACTTAGGAAATTCCTGGCAGAACTTTTGTGGATGATTGCTGAAAAATGTGTTGCTGGAAAAGCGCAGCAGATCAGGCAGCATCCAAGGAGCAGGAGAATCGAAATTTCGGGCAGAAACATTGGCAAAAAAGCAAAGCAGGCTGCTTTTCGATGCTCATATCATTTCACTGAAGATTGTGCCATTCTTCTGCTAGTTTCTGAGACAGACATATTTTTAATCAGTAAGGGAATCAAGGGTCATAGGGAAACAACAGGAAAGTGGAGTTGAGAATTATTAGTAAACTCAATGTGCTGAATGGCCCACTTCTGTTGCTATGTTTTATGGATCCTATATTTTCTATTGCAGTGTCCAGGTGAAATTGCAAAGTGTGTTGTCAAAGTTTGTTTCTCAATATGGATACTTAAACTGGCAGCATTCAGCTTTGGTAGCAGTTGAATATATTTGTCAAACACCTGTGTAGCAGTAGCTAATGTTGTGGCAGTTGCCACAAATCAGTATAATCATCAATAAATATCCAGCGAAAGATGCTGTATCAACAGCGATGCAAAACATTTGTTCTGAGTGGAAGTTTGTATTTGTTTAGGAGTCTGTCTCAGTTTACACAATCCATCCATAATAAACATCCTGGACCCAAAGCACCATCATACATATTCATCAAATAAAGAAGCAAAAGTCACAGGGAAATTTTCAATAATTATTGATGTGCCATAATTCAAGGGTATCCACATTTTGAAACTGAAATCTTTTAGTATTTTATTACTATTTACATACCATATCTTCCAGAAATAAAATACTTTAATACAGCAAT
Organism: Hemiscyllium ocellatum; assembly: GCF_020745735.1. Taxonomy (NCBI): domain Eukaryota; kingdom Metazoa; phylum Chordata; class Chondrichthyes; order Orectolobiformes; family Hemiscylliidae; genus Hemiscyllium; species Hemiscyllium ocellatum. Next base: position 53,176,118 of record NC_083405.1, read on the forward strand.
GAATAATATGGTATATGTATACCTCTTAAATTGTTCTTTCACCAGTTACATTAATTATAATAATTTTTTGTACATGAGTTTGTTGTAAGCTACAACGGCTACACAAATAAAAGGTTATTTTTTTCATTTCATTTGTTCTTAAAACCATAAACAAGCAAGAGAGACAGTTACAAGTTAATGGTCATAGGTAGCTGAAATAACACTGAATAAACTATATACAGTACAAACCATTCATACAAATGAAGACTAAGATATAGAATTCATTACAATACTATAATTACAGTAACCGTTTTCTCAGATGCCAATCAGGTCACCCTCAGCCAGAGGGGAAATATGGCGTGTCACTGTGGTAATTGTAATCTGGACACACTTTCTGCACTAGTTTATAATCTGTACTGTAAAATGAAATATAAATACATATAACTTTAAAGGGTTTGGAGCACAGCCATGACACATGGCTTTGCGTTTGCTCCTGGTAACAGGTTTTTGATGGATCATAGTTGCAAAGCGTAGTCTTCTTTGCCTTGTCCACTTTTTCATACTCAATACGGCAGTTAAATGTCTTTGAATCTTTGGCATCAATCACCGTCTGTTGAGCCAAGTCAAATTCCACAATTTTTGTAGGGGGTACCAGGCTGACAGAAACATTCCCCTGGCCAGTAGAATTGTGACGGAAATAGACACTAAAGGTACCATTTCCATGGTCCACTATTTTGCCTGTGATGAGTAGATTTAGCTTGACAGTTTTGATGTTGGAATGGAAGTCCCCCCAGCCAAACATTTTCTTAAACTTGCCCGTTTTGACTATAGGTCGCCTCTTAAGTCGAGGGCGGGGCTCCTTCTGATCTGATGCATTTCGTAACCAATCCCATATGTCCTGGTCAGAGTAAGGTACTGGAGTTTCGTAATGCAGGTCCACAGCAGTAGCATTCTCTTTGCCAGACAATGTCTGTGAAAGCAGACGGCTGATGGAGAGGTCTTTGCTGCTTTCTGTCCATATGTGTTTTTGTGAATTCTTAGGGCTGTCAGTTTTTAGAAGTTCTGATTTCTGCGGATTATTTCCATGAACGCAAATAACCTATAAGTATGAAAAAAATAGTGAGATTTTGCTCAACAACTGTGGAATTACATCTGCTCACTTACTGTGTGGATAACATCGTCTTACAATAGCAATGATTCAAACTAAACTTGCACTTCTATGGAGTGTGATCACAACTTTCAAAAGTATTTCTATGCATTTCAAATGCAATACTTTGAAGTAGAGAGACCACTATATAGACACATGCAGCAAACATCCACATATTTCAAGATCAACAAAATAATAAGATGACAGAGTTCTAATGGTGACAGAGAACATGGGGAAAACTCCCGCATCATTAAATCGTAATATATACCCAAATTGCTGAAACAGATATATGAAGCTTATCATCTCATCCAAAACATAGTGAAATGATGGCAGATCAGAACTCCAAAGTACTTTTAGACATGTTGAGCTTGTAATTGTCTGTTAAGAGAGAACTGCTACAACCAAACACTGACTGTGGATATAAATCCAGTGACTATCTGGCACAGTCCTGTTTGAACATATGGAATGGCTCACCTGTATAGAGTCAGGAAACTTCAGACAGAAAGACAAATATCCACTCATAAAGTTCTCTCGGATCTCATATGTTTCAATTAAGTCACCACTGACTCTTCTCAACTTCAGAGAATACAGATTTAGCCTGTATAGCTTTTCATCATAAGGCAATCTGCTCTTTCCAGGTATTAGCTGCAAATGTGTTGCTGGTCAAAGCACAGCAGGCCAGGCAGCATCTCAGGAATAGAGAATTCGACGTTTCGAGCACAGGTATTAGTCCAGTAAACCTTCTCTGAACTGCTTCCAATGTATTAACATCCTTCGAGAGTATGGTGACTAGCACAGTACATAGTAGTTCATAAGTGGTTTCTCGATGTTCTGCTATTTACTCTTCACTAATAATCAAAATAACGGTTCGTCCTTTTTTTTAACTACTTTTACTTTTTTGGATTCACTTCTTCTTCCTGATTCTTTCTACATTTAGTAACCTAATAAACTCACCCACTCTTTTTAACTCAAGGAAGCCTAGTTGAATTGGTTCCTATTAAAACTATGAGTTAATTTGGTCTGGGAGAAAGGTATCCACAAGGGAAAGGATACATTTTAAATTAGCCTTGCTGCAAGCAACTTGGGGAGCAGATGAATAAACAAGTTCATCCTTCCTCACTCAGGTGATTTGGGTTTCCGAACCAGAGTAGTAACAAACTGAGGAACCTCACGTGCAGACACACTCTAACAACTGGGAGCTCCTGTCCATAATTGAACCCAGAGAAGATACAAAAGAATTAGAGTGTGCAAATCGTTACTTTGAGACCTTTTATTTTAAATTGCAAAATACTTTCTTGAGTTTGCATTGCAAATATAGAAATATCTAAATTTAGTGCCTAAGCGTTCTTTGGAACAATTAAATGATTCTGTGAGGCATTTGGGATTAGAAGTTTTCTCAAAAGTCAACAACCTCAAAATTTTAAAAGGGATGGCCACGGGTTTACAGGAGGAACTGAGGATAATGAAACAAACAGAACGTTGGTAGAGAGGTTAAAATTAGAGAAGGAGGGAGAGAAAGTGAAGAAAGAGAGAAACAGAAGTGAGAAAGAATAAGGAGGGATGAGGGAAAAATTGGCAGGAAAGATAACTTGAATCAGGACAGCTCAAGGTGGAAGAAAGAATCTTACTTTGTCCCATGAAGGTACCTTTGACAGCTGAGTCAATTCACATTGCTCATTTATTTTTGAATTCTGATAAAGCAGATTTAGAAACTTTGATAATTTCTTTCAAACCATGTGCACAGCAGATAAGTAGCCAACTCAACGTTTATCCTTATTACTGCAAAGTAAAATTTTCAGGGACGTTTGGGAGGTTTATTCGCTGTCACTTGAGGTAAATGCCACTGATTAAAAGGCAGTAAAAATGGCCATTTTAAGACCTTTAAGACATTTGGCCATTTAAACACATTTTAGTGACCTCATTACAGCCCTGGTTCAAACATACAAAAACAAGCTAAATTCCAAAAGTGAGCTGAGATTGACTGCCCCTTGTTAATTGACTGAATGTGGCATCAAGGAGTCCTAGCAACACTAAAGTCAATGGAATGAAAGGACAAACACTTCGCTGTTTGGAGTTATACCTGGCACAAAAGAAATATGCTGTGGTTGTTGAAGGTCAGTCGGCTCAGCTTCAGGACATCTCTGCAGGAGTTCCTCAAGATAGGGCCTTGGACCTAACCATCGACAGCTGCTTCATCAATGACATTCTCTCCATCATAAGGTCAGCAATGAGGATGTTTTCTCATGATTGCATAATGTTCAGCACCATTTGCTAGTCCTAAAGATGCTGGAATTGTTATGTCCAAATGCAGCAAGACCTGGACAATATCCAAGTTTTGGCTGACAATGAGCGTCTCCAACTAGAGAGAATCTAATGATTGCTCCTTGACAATCACTGGCATTACTATCACTGAATCCTCTGCTACCAACATTGACTAGAAACTGAACTGAACTAGGCAAATAAATCCTGTCACTACAAATGTAGGTCAGAGGCTAGGCAGCAAGTAACTGGTCTTCTGACTCCCAAAACCCCATCTACAAGGCACAAGTCAGGAGTGTGATGGAATACTCTCCACTTGGCTTTATGAGTGCACCCCCGATAACAATCAAGAAACTTAAGACATTCAGGACAAAGCAGCCCGCTTACTGTACCACACTCAGAAACATTCACTTCTTCCATGCACACTGATGGTCAGTAGCAACCGTGTAACTATCTACGAATTGCACTGCAGAAATTCACCAGGGCTCCTTAGACAACACTTTCCAAACCCATGACCACTTTCATGTAGAAGGACAAAAGCAGCAGATACATGAGAACACCATCAGCTGACTTAGAAATATTTCACTATTCCTTTAATGTCACTGTGTTACAGCACATGGACTGCAGCAGTTCAAGAACAAAGCTCAACATGACCTTCTCAAGGGCAATTATCTTCTCCCAATCCTGTCTTAGAAATATATTGCCAACGCTTCACTATTTCTGGGTCAAAATCTTGGAATACTCTCCTCTACGGGCATTACGGGTCAACCTATTGCACTTGAACTGCAGCAGTTCAAGAAGGCAGCTCACCATAACCTTCTTAGGGGCAACTAGAAATGAGCAATAAATGCTGGCCCAAGCCAGCGATGACCATGTTTCATGACAGAATGAAAAGAAACATGGGCTTTGCAGGTTGGACTAGCATTATATTTTTAATTCAAATGGTGAGTGGGTGCAAAGGAACATGTATCTGCTGCCCTTGTCATTATATTTTACAGATAGTACACACTGCTTCTACTGAGCATCAGTCATGGAGGGAGTGGACATTTGTGGATTTGGTTCTGGATTAGTGGTGCTGGAAGAGCACAGCAGTTCAGGCAGCATCCAACCAGCAGCAAAATCGACGTTTCAGGCAAAAGCCCTTCATCAGGAATAAAGGCAGAGAGACTGAAGCGTGGAGAGATAAGCTTGGGGGAGGTTGGGGGTGGGGAGAAAGTAGCATAGAGTACAATGGGTGAGTGAGGAAGGAGATGAAGGTGATAGGTCAGGGAGGAAAGGTGGAGTGGAAAAGGAGCTAGGTAGGTCGGACAAGTCCGGACAATTCATGGTGACAGTGCTGAGCTGGAAGTTTGAAACTAGGATGAGGTGGGGGAAAGGGAAATGAGGATACTGTTGAAGTCCACATTGATGCCCTGGGGTTGAAGTGTTCCGAGGCGGAAGATGAGGCATTCTTCCTCCAGGCGTATGGTGGTGAGGGAACGGCGGTGAAGGAGGCCCAGGACCTCCATGTCCTCGGCAGAGTTGGAGGGGGAGTTGAAATGTTGGGCCACGGGGCAGTGTGGTTGATTAGTGCGGGTGTCTCGGAGATGTTCCCTAAAGCGCTTTGCTAGGAGGCGTCCAGTCTCCCCAATGTAGAGGAGACCGCATCGGTGCCAGTCAAGCGAGCTGTTTTGTTCTGGGTGGTGTCAAGCTTTTTGAGTGTTGGAGTTGCGCCCATCCAGGAATTTTGACATTGTGTTCCTGAGGTAAGTCCAGTTGAGTTTATGGTCAATTGACACCCTTCAACGATGTTGATAATGGAGAATTCAGTAATAGTAATGCCATTTAATGTCAAGGGGTGGTGGATGGATTGTATTTATTGGTTAATGATCATTGCCTGGCACTTGTGTGGCATGAACGTTTGGATGCTGCCTGACCTGTGCTTTTCCAGCACCACTCTAATCTAGAATCTGGTTTTCAGCCTCTGCAGTTCTTGTTTTTACCATACTTGCCACTTGTCAGTCCAAGTTTGGATATTGTTCAGATCTTGCTGCATTTGAACAAGGACTACTTCTGTATCTGAGGAGTCATGAATGATGCTGAACCTTATGCAATCATCAGTGAAAATTTATGACAGAGGGAAGGTCATTGATGAAGCAGTTGAAGATGGTTGGGCATGAGAGGACTACCCTAAGGATCTCCTGCAGAAATGTCCTGAAGTTGTGATAACTGACCTGCAACAACCACAACCATTGTCCTATGTGTCAGGTATGACTCTAGCCAGTGGAGAGTTTGACCCCTTAAACCCAATGATTCCAGTTTTACTCAGGCTCCTTGATACCGCATTCAGTCAAATACAGCCTTAACATCAAGGGCAGTCACTCTCACCTCACCTCTGGAATTCAGTTCTTTTGTCCATGTTTAAACCAAGGCTGTAATGAGGTCAGGAGCTGAGTGGCTCTGGCGGAACCCGAACTGGGCATCACTGAGCAGGCTATTGCTGAGCAGGTGCTGCTTGACAGCACTGTTGATGACATTTTCCATCACTTTACTGATGATTGAAAGTAAACTGATGGAGCAGTAATTGGCCAGGTTAGATGTGCCCTGCTTTATGTGTGCAGGATATTCCTGGGCATTGTTTGGTAGATATCAGTGTAGTAATTGCACTGGAAGAAGTACAGGGGAATGGCAAGTTCTGGAGCACAAGTGTTCAGCACTATTATCAGAATATCATCAGGGCCCATAGCCTTTGCAGTATTTAATGTCTCCAACAGCTTCTTGGCATCATGTGGCATGAATTGAGTTGTCTGAAGACTGGTGTCTGATACTGGGGACCACTGTAGGAGGCCGAGATGGGTTGCCCACATAGCATTTCTGACTGAAGATTGCCGCAAGTGTTTCAGCCTTATCTTTTGCACCGATGTGATGGGCTCTTTCATCATTGAGGATGGAGATATTTGTGAAGCTTCCTCCTCCACTGAGTTGTTTAATTATCCATCACCATGGCTTGCAAGTAGTCCCGTTTGGTAGCTTCCCCAGGTTAATACCCTGCTTTTTAGGTATGCCCGATGCTGCTCCTGGCATGCCCTCCTACAATCTCCTTTGAACCAGAATTTTGATCCCTGGCTGAGTGGTAAACATTGAGTAGGGGATATGCTGGGCCAGACTTTCCTGGAGTATAATTCTACTGCTGTTGATGGCCCACAGTCCCTCATGGATGGCCAGTTTTGAGTTGCAAATCTATTTGAAGTTTATCCCATTTAGCACGGATGCATCTGCAGCTGACAGATTGGTAAGGATGAGATGAAGTATGCTTTTCCCTCTTGCTGGTTCCCTCACCACCTGCTGCAGACTCAGTCTGGCAGCTATGTCCTTTAGGACCCAAGCAGCTCAATTAGTAATGCTGGTGCTGAGCCAGTCTTGATGGTGGAAAATGAAAACTCCCACCCAGAGTACATTTTGCACCCTTGCAACCATCAGTGCTTCCAAGTGTGTTCAACCTGGAGGAGTACTGATTCATCAGCCAAGGGAGGTTGGTCCATCTCCATGAATTAATAAAAAACTTGGATGCCATTTCGTACCGAAAGTATGCCATCAAAGATTTAGTACCCTCAACTAAAGGTATTCTCTCATCTTACTTCACCCAATTACCAGCTCGCTCCTCCAATCACTGTCACACACTTCATTTCAACACCTTCAGCACTTATTGCAAACTGCTCCTCTCTTCACTAATAATACCTTCACTTCCTTCCAACTGTAATATTCCTTACCCTAGTAACACTAATCTCAAATCAACTCATACTTCCACATTTGCACACTTCCTTCTTTGCTCTAAGGTAAGTTTTCACACAATTGCAGGGAGCGGGCAGCATCAGGAAGAGAGGCACAATTCCCTCCATGAACTGTCACTACTGGAAGAGCAGGTAATAGATATTGTGGACAGGGGAAGCATGAGGAAAGCGACATCTGGCAAGGCTGGACAACAAGTCCTGCAGGGTTTTAAACTATCTTCCCTTTCTCACTTGATGCATGACAAATTGCTGCTGCTTGCAGAAGCTACTCATCTGTTTCTGTTTACTCAGACCAATATATGCTACAGCCTGTCCCTTTCTTTCATTTCACATCCAGAAGCTTTACACAACCCTTCAGGGAGAAGAAGATGAAGAGGGCAGCCAAGATTTTCTTGTTTTCCGTTCAAGCAAACATGACTGAAGACAAGCGGTTGGATTGTTCATACGCCAGCCTGGTCACGGACAGTTGATATTTCAACTACGTACCAAATGTTTGCAAAAAAGATGGAAAATCATTATAATAAAATAGCAATTATACAAAGATTGATGCATTATTGGTATCTAACACTAGATGGCAAATGAGCATTTTATAAATATTGTGCCATAGTCACAAAACATTTACAGCCATTTTAATGCCTAATAAATTTATTCTATTAGTTTTCTACACTTTGATTTGTTGAATGCAATACTGGACTCCTGAAAGTGGGACATTGAAGTCCAAACTGAGGATAGTTACAGATTTGAAATTTAACAATTTCATCAGTAACTACCTGCTGAGCATTAAAAGAGAAACCCTTTCAAAGCAGAAAGTTGTGGAGTCAGTCCTCAAAAATGATCAGAAAAAGAAGCAGCTGTCATGGAGACAGCCTTATAAAACTGCTGAGGTGATAAGGAAGAAGATGGCAATGCAGCACAACAAAGAATTTACTTAAGCATTCAAAACAATATTATTCAAGAAAACTTCATGTTAATTAGGTAGATGTTGGCTATTATAGGAGAAAAATATTTGGAAGAAGGATGTTTTTTATCGTTGAACTACTTTCTTCATAACATTTTTATATTCAATTTTAGCATATGATTATTGAATCTCTGATTCTCTGATCTTCGTCTTGTTAATTAATAACTGTATATTAAAATGTAATTAGTTCCTTTTTAGGATATTGACCATAAAGGAACTAAGGCTTTCTGTTTTGAAAACTTGATTGCCCTCAAATTACAGCATGATATACAAACAAGTTCAACACCTTGCAGGGATAGGAATTCAAGTTGTGCATTAACATCCTATTGCGTAATTGCAGACCTTAGAATTTCATAATCCTGTAGCCACATATTACAACCAAAAATTAGAACTGGATGAATTTTTGTTTTCATAATTAACATATATGTGTTCAGATGACTGTTACCCTTCTACAATTACTGCAGATTTAAATTAACATTTGGAGGTCAGAATAGCTACTTAGACTTTAACCTGCTATGGTATAATCGAATAACAAAAGACATTGGAAAAAATTGACTGTACACACTGCCAAATCTAACAGTTACAGTGTATTGATACGAAATGTGATCATTTTACCCAGCAACTGAAAACTTTTATCTCAATTAGCATGGAACAGGAAATTAGTTACCTTCTTGATATCTTTGGAAGTGCTCTAGAACTCTAAAATGTTAGTCAAGTAGTCTTAACAAGTGGAAGATCATGAGAAAATATTGAGAGATGGTGAGATGAGTCCATCCTTGTGACATTATAATGCTTTAGTGATTATTTCAGTGTCTTAAAAAGGAAAGTCAACAACAAAAATAAACAAATATGAAAATAACAAACATTTAAAGTTTGCTGTGATTGAAGCTACCTTGTATTTATGTAATATGTAATAGAAGGAATTTCAAGAAATCATAATACAACAAGTGGAGTTGATCAGCAAAGGAGTTTCAAAGAGGAAAATGTTATTTGCAAATCAGATAAATCCACAAAATTCTAGTATGCAGTATTGTACCTTTGTTGCACCATGAGCTATGCATGTTAAAATTTAGTTACAAATTAAATTAAAATGTAATGACTGATCAAATTTATACACTTAGATTACTTCTAGCAATCAAAAAATTGTTTCTCAATTTAATTTTTTTTGAATGGACACAATTGTCCGCAAAATAGATCAGCTTTGGGATTCACTTGCATGAATGTCTAACATCTCAATGCTTGCTTTTCAAGACTTTCTCTTCTGAATTGAACTGTCTTGTCACTGTATTATTTAATGTTTCAGGAATATTTACTTCTAACATGGAATGTTTCTTTCCTTGACTGGAATAAATCTCGGTCTGTGCAATATTATTCAAAGTGTCTATGGAAAAGGGTAAATATTTCTTAACCAAAACTGCTTTCTAAAAATATGGAAGATTTTATGATCAGCAAAGAGGTAATTTGTAATGTACTGTCACTGGGCTCATAATCCAGAAACCCAGATATTGCACCAGAGACCTGCGTTCAAATTCGAATGATCAAATTTGAATTTTAAAAATCAGGAGTTATAAGTCTAATGATGTCAATGAAATCCATTTGATTCACTAATGTACTTTATGAAAGGAAATCTGTCAGCCTTATCTGGCCTACATGTGACTCCAAACATAGCAATGACTTTTAACTGCCATTTGAAATATCTTAGCAAGCCACTGAATTGTATCAAATCATTAAAATGTCCCCAAAAAGGAATGAAACTAAACAGACCACCTGGTATCAACCTAGGCACTGGAACCAACAATGGCAAACACAGCCCTGTCAACCCTGCAAAGTCCTCCTTGTTAACATCTGGCAGTTACTGCCAAATTCCAAAAGCTGTTTACAGTCTGGCAAAGTCATGCTCATGGAATTGTACCACAAAGACAAAGTCCCAAACTCTACCAACCCCATCCTGGCTATGTCCTGTCCAGTAGCAGGACAGAACCAACAGATGTAGCAAGACAGTGGTTTACTATCAAGAGGGAGTCTCATGGAATCATGTCAAACATGGGCAAGGAAACCATCTACTGATTACCACTTACTACTGTTTCCCCCTCCTGTCCATTTGGCTGATGAATTAGTCCTTCTCCATATTGAACACCTCGTGAAAAAAGCACTAAAGGTGGCAAGAGCCAAGAACATACCCTGGATGGGAGATTTCAATGTCCATCACAAGGAGTGGCTCAACAGTACCAATATTGATGAAGATGGCCAGTGTGCTAAAGGATGCAGCTGCTGTACTGGGTTTGCAACTGGTGGTGAGGGAACCAAAAAGATGGAAAAAAATGGTTGGCCATATCCTCACCATGTTACCTGCTGCAGAAACACATGTCCATCACAGTATCAGTAGGAGTGATCAGCAAACAATCCTTGTGGGGGTCAAATATTATCTTCACACTGAGGACACACTACTTCACGTCGCAATATCACAATGCTAAATGGGGCAGAATAGATTTCAAACAGATCCAGCAGTTTAAAACTGGGCATTGATGATTGATTGCAGGCCAACAGTAGCAGCAGGATTGTGCTTAAACACAATCTAAAACCTCAAGACACAGTATATTTCCCATGCTACCACTACAATCAAATCAGGGATCAACCCTGGTTCAATGAAGATTGCAGGAGATCAGGTAACAAGTGAAAGACAGAGCTAAGTGATTCCCTAACCAATGATCAGATCTAAGTTCTGCAATTGGACTACATCCAAACGTGAATGGTGGTAGACAATTAAATAACTCACTGGAGAAGGAAGCTCCACAAATATCCCCATCCTCAATGATGGGGAAGCCCAGCGTGTAAGTGCAGAAGATAAGGGTGAAACATGCACAGCAATCTAAAGCCAGAAATGTCAAGTCAGTGATCTATTTCAGCCTTCTCTGAAGGTCCACAGGATCACGATTACACAATATCAAGAAACGACTGACAGCACTGAAACAGCAGGGGCTGTGTGCACTGACAGTGCTCCAGCTATCGTACTAAAGATTTACGCCCCTGAACTTGTCATGCTCCCAGATAAATAATTCCACTACAACTGCAACACTGGCAAACATCTGGCAAGGTGGAAAATATCCAGGTATGTCTTGTACCCAGAAAACATAATCAAACCCAGCCAATCTCCAACAAAAACAGTGTATTCTTGATTATCAGTAAAGTGATGCACAAACTCCCTTCATCGCCAATGAACAGTATCAGCAGTGAGCATCAGATACACTTCAGAATTTGCCAAGGCTCCTTCCAAACCCATGATCAATATCATCTAGAAGAAGGACAGCACATATACATCACATTCTGTGATGTAAATTGTGGGATTTATGTGTATAGTTATTAATATTATGCATTGTAAGTTTGAGCTTCTGGTTTTTGTGTTAGTAAACAGTGTGTCTGATGTTAACCATTAACGTGTGAACATTTCTGTAGCCATGGTGATTTTTTAAAAATCAAAACAATGTTCAAAGCCTGGCTTTGGAGCAAATAAGTTTTGTGCATTATTGATAGAATTTTGTTTATTTAGTTTGTTTTGAGGCTCAGTATGGTAAATTAACTAACTTCAAAGTTGGTTAGAGATTTCTGTAACGTGTACTTTTTTAAGCTTAAGGGAAATATTCATATATGAGAGAGGAAGATTTTCAGTTTCATTTTTATCTTTGTGTAGAGAAATCTTATAAAGTCCTTGAAATAGTGTGGCTCTGAAGAAATGTGCTCCTGGGAAGGGAAAGTTATACAGTGGGCTAGGTCACCTTAGAATGGGGAATTAGTGTTAGTCCCAGACCAAACAGATTGGGATAATACACTGAAGAGGTTAGTTGCGAAGGTAATCACTTTGGAGTATTTCTGGTGCATAACTTAGCTGTATTGCAGTAAAGTGTATAGCTCAGAATTTGAGGATGGCTTCAGAGGTTGCGAAGAATTTTCTAGAACTAGAAGTTATAATAGAAGATTATTTAAAATCTTTGACTCAGCCTAAACTGTGGGATTTAGCAGATACATTGAAGGTAGAAGTTAAAGCTGGATGTTGTAAGATTTTGATTGATAATACAACATGCAGAATTGAGAGAAAGGAAACATGCTGTCACAGTAGGAATTAGCTAAAATACTGGTAGAAATGACAAAAACCTGGATTTAGAGAAAAAAAATGAAAAAAACATGAATTAGGAAAAAAGAGGAAAAGAAAAAACAAAGAGAAAGGGATAAGAAAGAAAAACAAGGAATATGAGAGAAGGAAGAGAAATATAGTGAAGATAGAATTTGAAAGAATGTCGAGACTATTTTGGACTTCTGTGCCAAGGACATAATGTGAATCTCTACATTATATTGAAACAAGTTTCTTTCTTTATGCTTGCAGATTTTCTTTGCAAGTTTGTACTAAATTTCAGCACTCTTACTGCACCCTTAACAAAGTCATAGGAAAAGGCAAAAATTCAAATGGATGCAAGACGATCAAAAGACTTTTGAAAATTTGAAACCAATACTAACGACAGCAGCGGGTTCAGCTTTACCACATTATGCAATGCCAGTCATGGTCGTTGTTGGTGCCAGTGACATCAGTGCAAGATTAAAAGACAGGACTGAATGGCCTTTCAGTTATCTTTTTGTCAAAACTGACCACACATCAACATAAATATCCAGCTGCTGAAGAGACAGTGAGTCTTGTACTGGTTGTACACCATTTCAACATATACATCACAAATAATGTGGACTAACTGTTATTTCTATATATTATAATCTTTTGATTTTTGAAAAAAAATAATTTGGGACAGGAACTTACAACTATTTCAATGGGGCTTGATTCTTCAGCCGTATAATTTGAAAATCATTCGTGTGTCTGGAAAAGAAAATGTCATTGCAGATGCTTTATCGAGGGTGCTCATGACAGAGACTGCATGATCTGCAAAAATGACTTTTGGTTGGGCTTTTGCACTGCATCTGGCAGTTATAAAAGAGTCAAAACAGCATGACGTTATCTGCAAAGAATTGATGGTTCAAATGAACAGGATAAGCAAATATCACAGTGGTGAGCTGTCTATCAACTAGAAAACTCATGGCAACCCAGTAATGTCCATTCCCAAGTACATTAACATGGTTAAAAGCAATCAGCGACCTGCCTGGTCCACACCATGTTTCCTGGACCCTGAAGGATGGATTTCCTGCCGCTAAGAACTGTTGACCAATTAGATATTGGCAGTTCTACAGTACCTGCTGTGCCATCTGGAGTTGTGTCACCACCAGTGCTGCAACAGGTGCTCAGAGGCAGAGCCAGCAAAGAGTCTCAGAGACCAGGTTGGTGGAGCAGCCTTATTGGGGCCAGTCAGGAAGGCCCTCAGTAAAGTTTGCTAGGGAGGAAGCAAGGTTGGTGTAAAGGTCAGAAAGAATCCTCCAACGACCCTTGCTGCCCACAGGTACGTATGTTGGATACAAAAGCTTGCTGATAGGTTCACTGAGGAATACCTGGCTGGCTTGCTCACATCGCATTGCCCATCACCCCATCCCTAGTGGCAGCAAGCTGATACCCTTTAAAGGCCGATGATGAATTTAATGAATATCTAGTAGGTTATTTCAATGCATTCCATGTGTTTGGTTTCCAAATCTCTCAATAAGATACCGTAAGATCAAAAACTTCTGGAGGAGCAGGAAAACTCAGGCAACGACTTCTTAACTCTGCCTCTTAATCCTGCATGTGCGGACAATAGAAGTTGTAGATAATTTACCCCTTAATGATAAAGAGCACTCTGATTACCTCAATGGTTGTTTTGCATCTGTGTCACCATATTAACTGTTCAAAATCTAATTTAGAATGTATTATTATACGATTGCCCTGCAGAATAATAAAGGATGCCTAAAAATGTTGCAGTGCTGTCAGAATACCTGCTGTAAAATCTACCACTTAGGACACAATAGAGCGTGCTAATGTGGAGGATTCTCATGGTGCATTTATACCGAGCTGCTGGTGTTTGCATTGTTCAGGAAGGAGCAGAGATATATAAAGCTGCTGATGATGACTGCTACTGGTGCAAACAAAAGATGATTTTGCTTCACTAGTGAACTAGTGCAGCACAAAGCTCACTTCATAAACTTAAAATTTTCAAAGATCTTGTGCCCCAGCTGGCATTCTTTCAATTTCTACTGATTGTAATGAACTCATGGAACTATCAACACTTTGCAATCAGCAGAAACTAGCCAACCAAATGTCATTAACCAGTACAAATGTGTAGAGTTATGTCTTGCAACACATCATTGCAATATAAATGAGCAAAGAGTTACTCTCATCACTGCTGGCTGTGTTAAACACTGTGGGGAGGGGGAGGTTGAATCAAACTATATATGCAGCATAATTTATTGGAACGTTACCAAAGGAAGTGTAAACATATGAAGCTGTGCTTTATTTTTCAACCAAATAAAATGGTGTTAGTGCTGTTGTTGCTTGAGTGTATTTTCACATCAGATTAAAGTACCTGATAATTTATGTGCAGGTCATTGATTGCCCTTGTTGAATGAATAAAGAATTACCATGTGTATTTAATGCTGGCATTTACAAGGTATTGGTTTACATAAAATATTGCAACAATTTAGCATTCTTTTCCACATATTTTCTATGTTTGTATGTTGACAAATCACCCAATCGATTCAACATGTGAAGACTGTAAAGACAAGATGAGGATATATTTGTTCTCATGATCTTTTGCTAAAGGCTACAGCTCAGTAGCACAAAAATCCTGAAGAAATGTCTGCTGCTTGTCTGACTGCCACCTTGATTATAGTGACGGGCACAGGGGAATCTTTTATCCATGTATATATGGAGTACAAAATTGTGATCGATATTTCTAGCATATCAATGTATTAAACATTTGTTTCTTTAATCTGTCAGAGTACTGATACTCCATTGATATTCGTTTTGAGCTATTGATTCTGGTACAGTATTTGAACACCACATATTATCAAATTTCAATTGTGCCTTTCAAAAATAATTAGACATCCATCTATGTTTAGTAGGACAGGAGAGAAAAGATTGAGCTTTAGAAAGATGGGAAATTCCTAAAGAGTGAGAGCTTAAAATAATTCTTAAATCAATGAGTATGCTCTTACCAAGGCTACATTTGTTCTGAGGGACCTATGGCTCTGATAAAAATCCTGAGCCTCATTGGAAGCAGAGGGATCTACAGAGAGATCAGACGGGGGTCTAGTCAGTCATCAGTTCGGCTGTCATTCCACGTTGGCAATGGGAGGTGGGCCATGGTCAGCCTTGGGTCTATTCACAACAAGTCAGAGGTTGGTGGGGGAGGAGTAGGAATGGTTCAGAATGGGACAGGTGATATCAGGGGCCACTACTGTGGTTGGCAATTTGGAACACAATTGTCAGATTTGGAAGCTGCATGTTCAGTTACAGAGAGTACAATAATTATGGAAAGTGGCACATAAAGGTGGATAACAATGGAGCAAAAAACAGCACAAGTTATTGCAAGGGATGGAGAGGTGGGGTCATTGATTGTCACCAATATCCTGCCTTGAATGGGGTGGGGCACGATAACAGTGGGTCACTACAGTTGGGAGAACTATCATGTTCCCCGGGGCTCATTGGGTAAATCTTGACTATGTCATTGGTCAAAGTCATCTCTATAAAGGTAAAGTAATCAGTCACCTGCAGGTCAAAATTCACAAAGACAATCGAAGGTCTCATATGATGGACAAACAATCAGAGTTGATTTCCTCTCATTTTGAACTGTAAGTGTTCATCATAATATTCCTATATGTAATGCTTGGGTGATGTGGGAGAGGTGGGAGAGAGGTGGAATTTGCAGGATTTGAGTAATTATACCTGATTTATAATCCTATACTATATTTGTGCAATATGCCCTAATGCTGCCCACATGGGAATAGGGTCTACTTCATCTAACATCCATTTATAGGCAGCCTAGGGCCTTATCAGAGTCCTCCCTATTTCACTGTATCGAGGACCATGTAAAATTGTCATTTGTGTGTGATGTCAATGCTGACTGCTCACATCACTAAGAAGCTGTTTTGTTTGACATTTCCTACTAGAATCATTGGAACTATCCACAACATATCTAGCCATGGCTGGAGTTATCATTGCTGTGGTGAATGCACCACAAATGTGCAGAGAATTGAGGACGTACAGATGCACAGCAAGCCCAGGTCTGACAGTAAACTCCAGCAGCTGAAAAACTACATTCAGAAGGGCCCCAAAGGATTTGCAAGAGTTGCTGAAGTCCCAGCATCTGTCATTCTCAATGTCATTTCCTTCAGGTGTGGAAGGTGCAGTGCGCTGCTGAATAAGGATGTCCTGGGACATTGTCATAGAACTATGTCAACTGCAATGCTGTCTGTTGGAGCAGGACTGGGTGGCCACCCTATCCCAGTAACCATCAAGGTGACATCTGCACTACATTTCTTTGCAACTGGCTGCTTCAAGGATCCAACAGGGACCTGAATGGGATTTCTCAATCCTCATCCCACAAATTTAGCATTTCTGTTTACTGATGCAATTTGTTCCCGATCTCACCATTTCAGCTCATCTCCCTGTGACAAAGTCAGTGCTACAGCTTGGATCATAGAGTTTGCCAACATAGCCAATTCCTCCCATGTGCAGGATGTTATTTACTGTTCACATGTTGCAGTGAAAGCACCACATTATCATGTGACTGACTTCATCAATAGAAAGGTTTTCCATTCAGTCAAGAAATCCACATCAGTGTAGATTATCAAAATAGGGAGGGGTAGGGAGGGAGAAAAAGACAGAGAAGTCCACAGAAATGAGCCTTCACTTTCTTGGGTGAAGACCAGGTGTTTGAGGGAAAAACAAAAACCTTTAACACCAATGACTACTGTCAAAACAAAAAAAAATCAGGAATAACCATTGTACCACGGCAAACCAGATAGATCCATGACCTCTGCGTTTCCATTCTATGGGACAGTTTTGGGGTCGGTGAAGCCTTCTCATTTGTCACAGGAAATGTATGCCCATCCTTTGACATATTAAATATGGCATAATATCTAAATTAGTGCTTCTTAATGAGCTCAATCAACTGCCTCCAGATGGTTGACTCTGTGTATTATGTAACTGTAATTGTGAACCCGGAAAATCTAACACTTACACAGAGACTCGGGCTAACCTCCGTGACCATAGATTACGACTCCTTTATGCAGCCCTTGACTGAAGGTGAGCACAAATACAATGCAGGCCATCCTTTGACTAGGGCCATCATGGAACAGATGATAGATGTCCTGAAGATGAGGTTCCAATGCTGGAGGGGGTGGATAAGTAGGGGAGGGAGGCTGTGCTCTTGCAGTACTCCCCAAATATCCAGAGGTCATTAGCCAAAAGGTTCATACCAGGCAGGTAAGCAATTGAATAAAACAAAGAACTGCAGATACTTGAATTGACTAATCTGAACATAGTATTGAAAAGAGGTGGTACCACATAGAAGCAATAAAAAAGGAAGAGTAAGTTTGCCATCCCACAAGGCTGTTGAACAAAACGTCAGGGTGTTAAGTCTGTTGCTTAGAAGAGCCATAAAAAACAAGCTTTTCCAGTGCTACCCTTTTCAACTATGATGGTCTGAAAAGTTGACAATTCAACAGGTGGGATTTTGCTTATTGCTTTATGCCAATGCGGTTGAGGGGAGAGGATCGTGATACTTAGATGTAAGTGTGGCATCAGTGTGATGACAGAAATGAACATAATAATCAATCATTGGCACCCCAGGCAGCAATGTGAACAGCTAGTGCTTCACTGAGGTTACCACCTTCACTGTCGCTCCATCAGAGTCATCCATGGACCACAACTGCTCAATGCCATGAAGCTTCAATTCCTCACTATTGGGCAATGTTTTTCAGATTGCAGCAAACTACAATCAATTACTCTGAGACAAAGGCTGGCAAATACCAATGAACACCTTCAGATCTGTCCAAGTACCAAAGTGCATCTTCAGCATGCTGATCACTCATTCAATGACTCACCTAGTGGCCATATGGCATTGGTGCATTACTTCTGGGTGTTGTTGATAGCATTTAATTGTAAAGCCATATCAGCTCACAATTCAGTATCAACTGCTGCGCATTATGAAAGCTGCTGTCACCATTCAGAAAACTACTGGCCTGATTGATCTAGTGTGCCGGAGGTAAGCCACTTCCTGGTCTAACTGGAAGAGTGTCTTGTAATCAATAAAATAGTTTATTGAATGTTAGCAACTAGCCGCAGTGTACATTGTTATGACAGGCATTGTTACAGGAATTTTGAGGAGAACCAGATGTTTGATCTCCATCCTTTGTGAAATTGAACTGTTCTACTCACATGGCCACATGGCATCATCATAATGAGTCATGCCAATAGCAGTCCTCAGTATTAACCCTTTCACAACATCACCAACTTGCAAATTCCCATTCAAAGCACTCACCGTCAAGAGATGTAAAGATAGCATTGTTTCTTCAGTGTTACTGTGTGAAAATTGTGGAATTCCATCCTTAACAGCGTGATGTGTCCATCTACACCAAATGAACTGCAGTGGTTCAAGAAGGCAGCTCATAACCATCTTCTTAAGCCATTTTGCAATGGAAAACAAATGTTGACCCAGCCAGTGACATCTTTGTCTCATGTATTTGGGGATGCTGGTGTTGGACTGGGATGTACAATGTGTAATTTTTAACTGTCCCATGTAAAACTCCTTTCAGATCAAAGCACAACAGGATTCCTCTTAGATGTCACAGCCAATCAGATATTCTTCAAGTCCACCATCAGGTTCAAAGAGAGATTGAGGAACTTAGACTGCAGAAATTGTATGGAGTCATCATGACAGCTGAGGCTGACATAATAATGGCCCTGGCAATAAATCTATCAGTCACCTTCTTTTTGTGTTCTGTTGCTGACTGTCTCTAGCAGAACTCGAGAAAAAGTAGAGGCAAACACGTTGAGGGCGATGGTCACATTCATAGTTGTTGGGATTACAAGCCAGCAATCTGTTGTTGAGGACCCAGTTGTCCACCACGATCTGATATGAAGCATAGATAAGGCGAATAGCAAAGGTATCTTCCCTAGGGGAGTGGTGTTCGAAACAAGGGCACATATTTTTAAGGAGAGAGAAGGAAGGTTTAAGAGGGACCTGAAGTGCAACATTTTCACACAGAGGGTGGTTCATATTTGGAATGTACTGCCGAGGAAGTGGTAGATTTGGTATCATTACAACATTAAAAGGACATTTGGACAGGTAAATGAATAGGAAAGATTTAGCGGGATATGGACCCATTAGGAGAGAGTGGGGTTAGTGCATCTAAGGAAATTTAGATGGACGAATTGGGCCGAAGGGTCTGTTTCCATGCTGTACGAATCTATTACCCTATGACTCTATGGATGCGTTGTTCATCCAAGTTATCAAGGCAATTGAGCCTCCATTTGATTTATACCTTCTGACATAGATAGTGCCACCTCCTTGCTCAACTCCATTTGCTGCTCTCTCTCTGCTGACCACCAGCTGTTGTTGCTCCTCTTCACTTCTCTTCGCTGCTAACCTGAAGGTCTTTTCATTGCAGGTAATTGCTGCTGCTAATGCTTATTTTCCTTTTTGCCAGACATCATCACACCAACCATCCTGATCCATAGACTCAATACCTTAAAAATACTCAAAATAGTTCTGCACCACAAGTGCTCTTTCCAAGAAGGACATGGGATTGCTGCTGTAGATGCTGGGGATTTATTAAGGCCAGTCAGCCTGATGTTTTACTAACCCTATGAATGGCTTTTCAGAAATCCAGTCTTGGTTTCAAGGGCAAGCTTCAGAAAGCTGGGGAAAACCATGCATGTAAAGCAAAGTATAAAATTTGTCAGAAATTTATGTATAAATAGTTTCCACCTACACCTACCTATAGTATGCAGACATTTTGAAACAGGCCTGAGTTAAACCTGAAAGTTAGCCAATTGGAGCTAGCTTGCAGGTGCATTGACATTTGTACCAATTTAAACAATACTCTGAATCTAGGTATTGATATCCTTTATGATTAAAATTGCTCCTATGGTATAGAAAACATCATTTTGTAGCTGTATTCATCATAAGTGCCAGTACAGTGTACGAGCTTTGTTAAATACAATAGTTACTACATTTATACATTTGAATTGGATGTTTGGATTTGACTTCAAAAGATCAGAAAAGGAAATAATTATTTTAATTTACAGGAATCATAAATTTATGTACATGTGTATAATAAGAGTATGAATGTTAATCCTTAGTTTTAGGATACCATATGTTTTTTGCAATATTGAGATTTTTCTTCAATCCTTTCATTTACAAATTTGTGACATGCTATTTTTAAAACAATGACCTCTGTTAGAAAATGAGGAACAATCTCTACCTTCAACATAGCTGAGAAAAAAAAAATCCTGGAATAAAATATATGGCAAGGACAGGTTTGAGAATAAAACTAATTTTCAAATCACTCATGAAACTTCAGTATTATTGTCCACTGTCGGGCATCTCAATAATGAAGTGGCACTGCTGCTCTCCTTATGCAAGCTAGAATAGCCATTGATACTGTAGCAACACATTGTCCTAAAACTATATGACTCTGCAATTCTGCACTACTGGCAGGGAACAACTTTCACACTGAGAGAGTGCATTGAAAATTCAGAATTACAATGCTCTAGGACTATTCCCTGCTCATATTTCCTATGAATATAGGTTATCTTCTGGAACTACATGATCGCCTCTATAATCAAAACAGCATGTGCTGAACAGGTTATCATTGACCCTCTGGTCTGTCCAAAGTTGAAATGGCTTCCACAAGTTCACTAGTCTAACAGGTAAAAAAAATGATATTTGCACAGGGCATTAAAAAGCTGCCAATGCTTCTGGAAATAACAAACCAGAATTAAGAGGCATATTGCAGGGTTTGTGTGAATTGGTTTACAACCAATGATTAAAGGTACTTGAGATGTTATCCTCATTAACCATTGCAAAAGAGAGGCAGTGATTGTAGGATTGAAGAAATATGCTCCAACTACAAAGCCAAAAACAAATTAGATAAATAATATATGGAAGTTATCCTCACATCACTACAGAAATGATTAGCATATTGTAATTTCAATCTTACTAAGAGTCATGAGAGATGTTGCAAATAAAGAAATGTAAATTAAGCTAGCTACCTTCAAATTCAGTATTCTGTGTCATCAATATTTCTGCTCAGCACCTCCAGAATTAAAAGAGGTTGTGTTTCAAAAGCAATGACTGAAATTTGTTTTGTTACAAATGTCTATCTAACTTGCTATCCACCTCAATTTGAAACTCCATAAGGAGCTTAATCCACATTCCGTTGCAACAGAGAACCTGTAAAGCATAGGTACCATATCAACTCACTCGAGCAGCTCCACAAACTACTGGCAGATATTTACTGTGAAGCTCAATTTCGTTGCTGCATTATCACTAGATAGCAGTGATTACCAAAAACGGAAGGAAGGGCATCTATTTGTTTTATCTTGCTTTTGAACAGTGTTAAGAAAAAGGTAAAGTCCCCATAGTTTTGATTCACTCAACTGGTCATGAGCCTAATCTGATGGTTATCACACATCAGGCAGAAGTTGAGAAGGAGAATCCTTCTCGGTGACCCCAGCTGGTGCTGGAATTAACTCCACTTTGCTGGCATCACTCTACATCACAAAGCAGCCATCTATCCAACCGAACTAACCAACCACTCAGAGTAACATCTACATCATAACGAAAGGAAACCAAATGCTTCTAATATGGTATCTAACCCACATCTTCCCCAACATTGCAATTTAAAACAGTATCGATTAGGAAACAAGTGCTAAACACTAACAAATCCACATTCTTTCAAAGATGAACTATGCTGAGCAGACTTCAATGGGCAGCATTTAACTGGCTTAAAATCTGAATTCTTTGAAGGTAGTGGAAATATGCCAGCTGGAAAGTACCATGAAAGCTGATGAAATTCCAGACAGGAAAAACTGCATGGAAAAGTGACAACAAAGTAAAGACATTGAGAAGCTGCAGAAGGGAAAGTGTAATGCTAGATATTATGTTATTGTCAGTATAATTACAATAGTTGGTGAAATATCAACATTACTATTGACATTTTCAAATATAGGTGAATAAGACTGGGATACGTAACAAAACAAATTTCTCCCTTTCCTTTTTTTAATATTCTTGAAATTCTGAGGGGGTTGGATAAGCAGATATATTAACATTACACAATATTGGACTTGGGGGCAGTGTCATTTAAACTGTTTCATTTTCCCCAGCATGTCAGCTTTCTAAGCACCTTTACATGGAAAGGTTGCTACACCCATTCAAGGCCTTAAACATTCCCTCCAGGTGGAGTAATGATTTATTTAAATTAGCCTTGTAAATTAGCCTGTACTATATATTTTGTTTATAACAATCTCCTTCACATTGTGGAGGCCAAATGACTGAGACTCAGAACACCTCTATTCAGTTAACAAGCGGGACCCCAACACATCTCTCACTTCTGACCATTCAGAGAGGCAGCACTTTTATTGGCTGTCTGCTCCAAAATCTCTTCAGCATCCCATCATGGCCACTTCCCATTATGGAACTTCCTCCAGCTTATAAACTTTGTGTTTCTCCATATTAGGCAGCACCTGTTGGGGGCAGTATTTCCAGGGTCATTGGGTGTCGATCGCAGGGGAAAGAGATTGGCAGAAATGATGTGAAAGTGCAGTTGCGAAACACTCCTCAAATCAGGAATACAATATCTTTAAATAAGAGTTCACTCCATGTGTTGCGAGTTCATTAGCCTTGAAATGAAAATTAAGTCCATTTATTGTCTCTGGTTCAACCTAATTTGATGCTCTCCAACTTGTATAACTCATGGCTGCATGAAACATAATTTGTGACAAAGGAGACTACCAAATGAGCAACAAAGATGGCCAATATTCAATCTTGAATATGCACTGTTCTCTCTTGCCAATTATTTCTAAGTTTGTTGCAGATGAAATACCACAAAGTCACAGAAAGCATTGCATTAATTGGATATGCTATGATTTGTGTGGTACATAACGGTGTTCCTGCACACATCATTAGTTATTACAAGAATTATGAATCTGTGTACAGTATTGTACTCAAATGACTAAATAGATCATTGAGCTTACATACTCATAATGTACTAGCTGCTTGCTACATGTGTCATGAATAATCCAATGAAGCAACAGACGCATCAGGGGAACATCTGAGCATCAGCTATCACCAAGCTCATTCACAGCAGACAATGCTGACACCACTAAATACATGATAGTCAGAATCACCTCACAAAGTACTGAGCTCATCATTGTTACAACACCAAGAATTCAGTGATTTCTTCAGGGTGCATTTAAACTGACAATCATGGTTTGGCATGTGCAGCGACTCAAAAGTGGGAGTATAATTCACCACAGAGTTCTGAAGAGATTATTGGAATGTGCTAGCGATATGCTGTAATTCTGACCTTAAGGGAGTGGTGCATGGTGATGAAGCTTGCTGTTTCCAGGTGCCTCTAAGCTTTTGGGTTAAAAGCTGAGGGAATTAGTAACCTCCGCTGCCAGTGGGAGAAAATTGCAGATGGTGACCTATCCCTGCAGGTCTGCATTAACCAGGTGGCACACCTCAGTCACAGATTCCCTAAGCTGCCATAGGCACTTCTCCTTCATGATGTTCAGGAGCTAATTCAATTACAAATGACCCATTGCATGAGATTCATGTGTCTCTCATGCATCAAAGATTTGATACTCATCTCCTTCACCACAATATGCCTGGCAATTTATGTTAACTCATGCTTAAATAAAACAATGTAACAATTCTCTTTAAAGATGATGTAAAGAATTTCCTTAAAACATGGACGAACATGAATTGTTTTTAAAATTGAAAACCACTCCGAGCATCACCCACTGACAAAGTATGGTCAAACATGAGAAATCAGCATCATCAGACTTCCTGTTAAACCCAATAATAATATTTATCTTTTTTTAAAACATGGTACATTAACAACCATTAATTTTTCAAAAATGTCTCAGAGTTCAGTCATTTCCATAAGCCGATTATGTAATGGCACCTATAGTCTTAGTTCATAATCTAAACATGAGCCAAAGACATATCCATTGCTCAAGAAAAACAATGGTTGGAATTTCAAGGCCGTGAACATTGTGTGTTTTGGGGCAGTATTTTGTGAGAAGTTGGATGAGATCTTTCTTGATGTTGGGAGCAGCAAATTGAATTTTTCAAAAGAGTTCTAGATGTTAAAAGGAGATTCTCTCTAGGAAGCAGCAAGCTGCCTATTAATGGGGACTTTGGCTCATTATCACCCTCATTAACACAATTTTGCTTCATTCATACCAAGGTTCCAATTCTACAAGCTTCTACATTGAAACCAGATGTCAAGAATTCGCAAAGTGAAAGTCAGAGCATGAACTTGGTTACTCCAAATCATCACTTATACCTCTGGACAAAAGGGTGGACACCCATCATCAACATTTCAGAACACATTCCAGGGCACTGACCACAATCATCTCATGTCCACAGACCCTGGTATCCAACATGTGCAAGCTCCCCACACCACGATGGCACATCTCCTATCCACCTACAGACGTTTCTGAATGCTGGCTCTTCTAGAACTCACTCACCTTGCACTTTCATCAATGCTCACAGCATTGCTGCCTTGCCCTGTCCTACCTAGCACAGACTCAAAGCCAGATAGCTTGTCATGGTTGCCAATTGTCACCAGCAGTGTTTCCTCTAATTTTTTTATTAATGGCAATGCATGGTACATCGGAGTGATGACGCACATACACAGCCAGGTAGCTTTGAGAGAATGATGATCACCATTCTTGGGGTGGACATGTTGCACCACCTTATGGTGTTATACTTGCACCATGTTCCAGCAGCTGATCCTGCAGATGCCCTGCACAAGCATTAACAAAATGGCCATGCCTTAAAGTGACAGGCTTCTCCAGATGTGCAGCATTTAAATAATGGTGCTGTGCCAGGGACACTGGTCTATTCCAGGACATCCAGTTAGTCCCAAGTTCTTCTAGCTACGGCAAGTGGTAGAAGCCCACTAACACCAGACGAGAGGGTGCCATAAGGTCAAGATAGGTAGTTAATGAGGCAGGTTTGGAACTCATATGTAAAAAAGCTAATTCTGCCTTACAGAGAGAAACTCTCCATAAAACTTGGCAGAATGACAATTAGCCAAAATCTTACAAGGTTCAATCCAATAAAATAATTTGCAATGATCAATAAAACGCAGTGATAAGATTCTGATATACATTTCCTACCAATAAATGTTATTTTTATTGTGGAGTATAATCAGCTCCCATCTACATACAATACGAAATAAAACTTACAACTTAAATATTTTTAATGCACCCTTTTTAAATATCAACTTGAATAAGATATTTCAGTAGCTGTTTAAGGCACTGCAATTAAATACACAGATGGGAACAAAATACCAGATACAACTCAATTAATACTTCAATTCCATGCAAAGTGGTTGAGGAGAAAAAATGTAAGGTTCCCTATAAATACATTTCGGTAGTTACAAGTACTAACCAAGCAGTCAGTTACATAGACAATTTTATGCTGTAAATATTTGGATAGATCAGTTAGTCAAATTGATGTTTGTGAGAATCTGATTTAGAAACAAAAGCCCAATATAATGCCTATGTTTGAACAAAGTGGACATGTTTTACACTTACTACAACCGAAATTGCTGGAAAGGCTCAGCAGGTCTGGCAGCATCTGCTAAGAGAAATCTGAGTTAACATTTCAGGTCAAGTGACATGAAAGCAGCTCTGAGGAAGGGTCACTCGGCCTGAAACGTTAACTCCGGTTTCACTCCAGATGCTGCCAGACCTGCTAAGCTTTTCCAGCAATTTCTGCTTTTGTTTTTGATTTCCAGCATCCGCAGTTCTTTTGGTTTTTATGCTTCACAGTAGATTTGACTTTAAGATTTTTTTTTAAAAAAACAGTTTTTCAAAATAGAAAAGCATCATTTTTTTTTAGGATGCAATATCCACACTTCCATGTGCTGGAACAAAAGAAGCTCTTTCAATTGAGGCCATTCTACAGCAAGTTGTGACAATTTAAAGAATGTAATGGTTTTCCTCACTCACTATCACATCTCACGTTCAGCACTATTCAGGCAGACTTTCTCTGTGCACAAGTATTAAAAAACCCCATCTATATTATCAGGAGTATAATTTTGTTGTGTATAAATTAGAGAAAATCTTCCTCCAGTTTCCAATATTAACTATTGAAATGTGTTCCCTGTGTCTGAATTTGTGTTTATCAAACTTATTCAGCAACTTATGGTCTTGAGTTCAGCTTTAATGACACCATGTATGCTGGAGTTGCCTTAGGCTACCCTTTAGACTTGGTGCCTGCCAATATCTTTATTGGTTGCCATGAGAAACACATGGAAAGACCATTAGCTTCCAACTCCTTGTGTGATACCAATATACAGATGACAGGTTCGTAACATCTCAATCCACAGCTACATCAAAGAATTTCTTTACACAGCTTAATAAACTCCAAGAAAAAAAAAATAAGTTGCTGGAAAAACTCAGCAGGTCTGGCAGCATCTGTGAAGAGAAATCAGAATTAATATTTCAGGTCCGGTCACCCTTCCTTAGACCCTTCTGTGGAAGGGTCACCGGACCCGAAATGTTAACTTTGATTTCTCTTCACAGATGCTGCCAAAATTGCTGTGTTTTTCCAGAAACTTCTGCGCTTGGTTCTGCAGCATCCACAGTTCTTTTGGTTTTTATTTATCAGTTAATAAACTCCAATCTGCAGTCGGATTTCCCATCAAAATGGAGTATTCAAATAAATTCTTCCTTGATGTATTAGTTGAGAAGTTAGAAAACAGGTTCTTAACTACTAGCTACCAAAAGCCTATGTTCATTGGTCAATATACATGTGGGGATTCCTATAGTCACATGCACTATATGCTCAATTTCAATGGCAACCTTACGAATAGGGGCCCATTTATGCCCACTATGTAACCCTGGTGCTGATTTACAACAGATTAAAACTACCCTGCTTAATAATAGATACCCTGATCAAATCATCACTCATTGTATATTGCAGAAACTCATGGAAGGGATTACATTGACCATTTTTGGCACTGAGCAACACTCAGGTCACCTTAGATGACTCTGGAAGGGGAAGATGTCTCAAAAATTTGAACAACAGGTGAACCTAGCTTTCTCATGCTGTCGTTATTCAGTTCATCTACCACTAGATCTAGCTAGACGAGTCTGCAAAAAGGATCATCCTGGAACATAAAGAAAACTCCACATTTCTTAATACTTCAAATCCTTTCCTATCTCTCCCAGAATCCAAGTGTAATTCTATATCTCCATTTAGATTGTTTAGGACATTGCTGAGGAAAGAAGACAATGTTGACATGTGGTATTCTATGTCACTATTTCAGTCCTTAATAAATCATGATTGTTGATACACAGATCTAGATCCTTGCAGACACAAATTGTTACATCATGCCACCCAGTGTGCCTGACCATTTGGCCAATTTATTTATTTTATTTGATTTATTTATTTATTGTCATGTGTATTTTGTTACAAAAGTGTTGTAACTCACCAATGCCATCTTAAAACACAGAAAAATAAACCAGAACATAGATTATAAAGGCAGAAAAGTAAAAGAAAAGAAAAAGTGTTGAACTTTACAGTCCTTGTTGTGACATGCTCCACCACGAGCCATAGACGTGAACACGAGTCTCCTTGGCCACATCACCATCACTGGAATGAAAGTCGCTACTCTTTAGTGCCATCTTGCCTCCACCGATACCCTTGCCTTTTTGAATCCTCGCGAGAGCTCAGTAATGCAGATGTCACCTGATGCTGCTGGCTACCAAACTGTCCCAAACTCTGCCACTACCACATGCCCGCTTTGGGCCCACCTTGCATATGCAGCTGCTGTTGATGTTGCAGGGCTCATATTGGGCCCAAATTCACGCCTTCATGAGTCTGCGCTGGATGCTGATGCCACAGGGAACCCATACTTACCTCTGCAGCAGCAGCCATGAGCCACACTAGGGCTGCCTCATCGATGCAGCAACTGCTCAGGACGCAAATTCTGTCTCTGATGTCACGGCCCTGAGTCCATTCTGGGCCCACTCGCCACTGCTGATGTCATCACCATGACCGAGCTCTTCAACAAGAGGTAAGTAAAACAAGAGAGAAAAAGACAAGAAAAGACAGGAAAAAAAAGAAACAAAAAAAAGTGGAATGTGCAGACAAGCCCCTAGCTCAGAAGCCTCACTCAACCACCATCTTTCCTAACTAGGTCAATACATTACTTTCAATGTCATGAACTTCAACATTATGAGGAACTTATTCATGCTTTCCATTAGTAAATAACGTTAATTGATATTACTATTACAATAGTCATCTCTTCAAAATAACTAGATTCATCAGGCTTACCTTTTACAAATCCAAGAATGCTCTCTCTTTCTCTCTCTCTCCTGATAAGCTGAAAATGTAAATTGTTCAATTTCTCCATACTTATTTACAGACTAATTATTTCCTGGGTTAGAGTAACTGATCAATTATTTTTGGATTTCCATCTTCTAGTTTCCTTAAATAATAATGTGACATGCTCAATTTTCCACTCTAAAGGAGCAATTTGCAAATCGAGAGAACTTTGGCAGATTACATTTAAGGCATTAGCAATGTTCTCACACCGTTCCTTAAACCCTTGGGATAGAAACCACTTGGTCCTGGTGTTCAGTCATTCGTTAATACTGTTCCTTTCAGCTTATTAATGCTTTATTGAATTTAATACTTGGCAAATTCCCATCCTTGATTCAATCTTCATTTTTTTGGGATGTCCAACATACTATTCTGTGCTCCATTATAAATACTGTTGTAAATTAAGTATTTGACTTACACTATTTTCTTAGGCAGTATCATCGGTATCAGTTTGCGAGATATATGCTGTTCCTGATTAACCATATTTTCCTAATATAGTTGTACAAAGAATTTTGCCGTAATTTTTATACTTACAAATTCTCTTATGTAGACTTTTTATAATTTTTACTGTCTGCTTTTCACCCTTTGCTGTTCTTTCTATCTCTCCCATTCTCCAGAATTTGAGCTTTGGTTTTTTTGTCATTTTCAATTCTTTTGCCTGGTTCCAATGAGTTGAACTCTATCCTGATAGCTTTTCTTTGTGTCAGTGCTTTGGTGCCTTAAACGGTTGTCTCAGTATAAATCACAATGACTATTTCACGCTGTGCTATTGAGAAATACCTGAACATTTCTGATACCCAAACCTGAACCTTCTCATTAAATCTCACTAATCATCTCCCTTACTGTTCAACCCCTATACCACTACTCAGCTTCCATGTATCATCCCCCACCTCAGTCATCCCCATCCTCCTTACCTCTACACCCGTTCAAGTCACCCATGTCATCCATGATAGCCCTAAGTCCCCATGTATTTTCCATGTCCTCCAAGCTGCCTCTATAACCATGTATCCTATATTACTTCTCCAATCACCACAGCCATCGTTATGCCCTGAGGAATTTTTGACTGTCACTCAATCAATATTCATTATGTGCAGTCCTCAGAATCCATGCAATGCCAATACAAACTTTTTTATACTCCTTGGGAAAATAATGAACTTCTTACCATCTAATAAAAGCCTTTTATCATTGCTACTAAGAGGAGAAAGTACCTTCTGGAATATTTTTTAAAAATGCATATTATGTTTGTATAGCTTGTGTAATGTGATGGTGAGACAGAGTAATGTCATTGAACTAGCAACCCCGCAAGTTCAAATTCTACCACAGCTCCTGACAGTCCATAGTAATTATGCTTGGCAAGTTAGTAGAAAACTGTACTTATTGGTATCATGCAAAAAGCTACCTTACTATGTAAGGCAAGTGCCTCTTCTCTTTAGACTCATGAGTGATATATCCTCTACAATTGGTAATTATGAAGGCTCGAGAGTATTGAGAAAGGCAGACTAATGGCAGTGAACAACTTAAATCAGAATACTACATGCATACTATGGTAGCTTCTGAAAATACATTGGGTACAGTTTAAAGATAAAGTAGTTAAGGAAGGCATGTGGTACACTTACCTTTATTATTTGAGGTATCAAATACAAGAGCAAGAAGCTTATGCTGAAACTGTACAAAATGCTGGGAGTACTGTATACAATTCTGGTCACCACATTATCAGAAGGATGTGATTGCACAGAAGAGGGTGTAAAGGAGATTTACAAGGATGCTGCTCCAGAAGGCTGGAGATTCTGAGTTATGAGGAAAGAATTCAAGTGTAAAGGTTGAGAGGTGCCTGGTAGAGGTGGATAGGATTATGAGTGGCACAGATACAGTTGATGGGAAGGTAATTTTTCCATTAATAGTCAAGTCATGATTATTAGGATCAATAACCATGGGGTATAGAGTTAAGTAAGAGGTAGAACTCTAAGAAAAAAGTTGAGGAGAATGTTTTTCACTCAGAAGGTCGTGGGACTCTGGAATTCACTGCCTGAACATGTGTTTGAATTAGAAAATCTCATAACATTGAAGCAGTATTTATATAGCAGCCAGGGCTAAAGGGGATAAGCAGGAAAGTGGTAATAGTCAGATTTTTTTTGATCTGTAAAGACATGATGGGCCAAATCACCTCCTTCCATGGTGTAAATATCTGAATCTACAAAGGATCTTCTCTCAGTCTTTGGAACTCCCCCCACAGACAGCAGAGGAGGCAAAGTCATTGAACATATTCAATGTTACAGATTTTTGATTGACAAAGGAGTCATGGGTTATGGGGGGAACAGCCAAGAAGGTGGCATTAAGACCACAATCAGATCAACTGTGATCACATTATGTGACTAACGTAACAACATAAGTAACATAATGTTCAAATTACTCTCTCAATTACATCTATCCATGAAGATTACAGGTCAGTATGGCAGCATCAGCACCAAGTGTACATGAAAATGAGCTGTCAGCCTGGTTAAGCTACAATACAGCATAGTATACGTGCTAAACTGCAGAGACAGGATGACACAGACAGATCAAAATGATTCTGCAACCAGCAAATCAGATCAAAACTCTGCAGTCCTGCCAGTTCAAGGTGGTGGGCAATTAAAAACACACAGTAGAAGGTGGATGTCCCATTAACAATTCATTTCAATGGTGGTTGATCCAGCAAATGAGTCCAAAAAACAAAGGAGAAGCATTTGCAACCATCTTCAGCCAGAGGTGGATGATCCACCTCAGTCTTTTGCTGAGGTCCCTAGCATCACATTTCAGACAATTCAATTCACACCATATAATATCAAGAATGGTTGTGCACATAAATTAAAACAAAGGGTCTGACGACATTCTAGTTGTAGTACTGAAGATTGGTGCTCCAGACTTAACTGGACCCTGAGCCACATTGTGCCAGTACACCTACAGCACAATATAAAATTTTTCATAGGTATATTCTGTTCATAAAAAGTAAGACAAATCCAATTCAATTAATTAGACTTTCATCTGCCTGCTGTCAGTCATTAAAGTTAAATAACTTTACCTAATAAAACTGATAACAATGGGAATCAGGCAGAATGGCTCTCCACTGATTAGATACATTCCTAGCAGAAAAATGATTGTGGTTATTGGAGGTCAAACAGCTCAAGCCAGGACATCACTGTGGGAATACTTCAGGGCATTGTCCTTGACCCAAGCATTTTCAGCTGCTTTATCATTGACCTTTCATTAATTGTAAGGGCATAAATTGTCAAGTTCTCTCATGCTTGCATTCAAATGTTAAGGTAATCATTGCATGCATACAGCAAGATTTGTACAACATCCATTGTTGGGATATTTGACAAGTAGCATTCAGTCTGCACAAGTGCTTGCAATGACTATCTCCAAGAGAAGAACCTAGCCATTTCCCTTTGACATGAAATTGCATTAACTTAATTTAATCACCAAACATCAACGTCCAAGTCATGAGAGCACTGACCAGAAACTGAACGCATCAGCCAGATAAATAATGTGGCTACAAGAATTCGCTGAAGCACATTCACCATCTATAAGGCACAAATTAGTAGCATGATGCAATGTTGTCCTGATGTCGAGGTAAATGCAACTCAAGACAATCTAGAATAATGTAGTCAAGATTTGGAGATGCCGGTGTTGGACTGGGGTGTACAAAGTTAAAAATCACACAACACTAGGTTATAGTCCAACAAGTTTAATTGGAAGCACAATAGCTTTCGTAGCGACGCTCCTTCATCAGGTGATTGTGGAGGGCTCGATCGTAACACAGAATTTATAGCAAAAATTTGCAGTGTGATGCAACTGAAATTATACATTGAAAAATTGATTGCCTGTTAAGCCTTTCATCTGTTAGAATACAGTGATAGTTTCACTTCTTTCATGTGTAAATCACAAAACCCATTTTTTTAAAAATTGCATTCTTGGGTTAGTTGTTAACACTGGTGATAGCAAGACAATATGTTGAAGGTGTTAGCCCCCTGTGTTCTCTGTCTATGACCTAATGTTTAGATTGATTCTAATCTAAAAGGTGAGATAACAGAGTTTTACATAAATTCATGCAGTTTTTGAGCTCAGAGGTCTACATGAATGTATGCAGTTTTTGAGCAAAGTGCAATGTAACTGTGCAAGTACAAATTCACCACACAAAATATATGTGTGCATGTGGGTCTTTGTCTGTGTGTGTCTGTCTGTCTGCGGTGGGGGTTGTGAGTGTGAGAAAGTGTGTGTGTGTAGTGAGTGTAGAGTGTCTTAAGTCTGTGAGGGGGTGCATGTGTGAGTGTGGGTGTGTGTGGGTGTCTGTGTGCCCATCTCTGTGTACCTGTGTCTGTGTGTATGTGAGAGTGTGTGTGTATAGGAATATCTGTGTGTGTATGTAGTGCAATGGTGATCACCTGTAATGTGACATGACAATAATGTAGTCTTTTCAATTGGTACTCCATCTACCAACTTAAATATTCACACCCTCCACTGTTAGCATACCTTTGCAGAAGTGTGTACCACCTACAAGATGCACTGCAGTAACTTGTCAAGGTTTCTTTGACAGCATTTTCACTCCCACAGCTTCCAGCTCTCAGACAAACAATTACAGCAAGCACATGGGAACACAATCTCCATTTCCAAGTCACAGACCACCCTGGTATGTAGATATCTCTCCATTCATTCATAACCACTGGTTAAAAGATAACAGATTTGTGGATGTACTCACACCACACAGTCTTCAGTATTTGAAGATGGCAACTCATCCTCCATCACTTTCTCGAGGCAATCAATGATGAGCAAAAATACTGATTTTATTAGTGACCCCAATATCCCATGAATACACATGCATAAAGAAAATAATTAACAATTTAAAACAACATATGCTTACAGAAGGTGCATTAATCAAACACTTAAAAGATTATGCTTTCACCAAAGTCAAGGCTACCGAAGAAGTTTGCTTTCAGCTGCTTTAACTTGCTTAGACCTGCAAACTTCCACTGAATGCTTATTTTCTTGCTTAAATTCTGCTTCAAATCCCTGATTTCCTTTTGCCATTGTATTTTTGGATCTGATTTAACTCCAGCACTATGCCAGTTCTCCTGCTGTTTTTCCAGGTCCCTTTCTAAGGCATTGATAAACTCTATCTAAACTTTGACTTGAAATAACTCAACAAAAGCCAGTATCTTGTCACCAAATTGCCCTTTATTTATACATGCACAGTCCTTGACTATAGTATTGCTTAATTGAGAGTAAGGTACCAGAATGTCCATATCTCCGATGGTCACCCTTTTTACATGTCAGCCTGGGCTCCCTTATTGGACCAGATGACTAAGAACATTGAACACATGAAATGTCTTACATAATTGATGTGTAATCAAGCCCAAGGTTTACAGAGCCATTTCAATGGATTCCATTCTACTGCCGGTAATTTTTGTCCTTGTTGACACTGCGCACTGCCCCACCAATGTGGTTATGTTTGCATCTAAGTCTGGTCACTAGACATAACCTCTCACCAACATCTTCATTTTGAGGCACTTGAATGACCCTAGTGGAGTTTAGCTAGTTATTTGATAAAGACGTATGCTTGGGGCAATCACTCTTGCTATCCATAATAACATGCTGTCCCTCTACAGAGAGCTGCTCTCTCCAGGTCCAAAAAGTATTCAATTCAATTGTGATGGCTGTTTGGTTTCCCCCATTTATATCAGTCACTTCAGTTAGCAGGTGTTTTTGCATAGTTACGTCATTTATCCCACATACCAGATGGTGTCGAAGTATTTCATTTAAGGTTAAGCCAAATTCACAGGTCAGCCTAGCCTAGTCCAAAATCCAGATACGAATTCCCCTGGTTCTCAAATTGCCAAGTAAAATTGATAGTGTCTCAGAATTAAAGGAGGCTTGGGGTTGTAATATTTCTTAATTATATCAGTCAATTCTTGAAAGGTAGGAATTCAGGAAAATTAGACTTCTAATGTCAGAAAAAGCTGCAGCTCCACAGGCTGTCAGTAGAATTCTCATTGTTTTTCATTAGCCACAATGTCATTTGCCTGGAAAAAAAATATATTCTTTCCAATGCTGGGCCCAGTCTTTGTTGGAAGGGTTGAATGAGTCAAACTTCCCAAACAAAGGCATGATATAAGAAATGTTTACCCAACTCAAATACGACTGTTGCCAGAGAGTTTCTTCAGGATTGTATCCCATTCTCGTTGCAACTGAAATAACTCAACAGAGGCTGGTATCCCATTACCTAGTCACACTTTATTTACACATGAACAGTCTATAGTACTGCCTTACACACTCTTTTCATATGTCAACCAGGGCTCCCTGACTGGACCAGATTAACAGCCCCAATCAGCGAACACATAATCTATGAGGTCTAGCTGACTCACTTCATTATAATCACAACAGACCTTTGCTGCTCTTCAAGGTTGGGTTTTATATTTATTACTACATCTGAAATATTGATCAACATCCAGTGATAACCCATGTTGGCCTTATTTTAAATCACGAGAGGCAACTTGTTTCCTAGTTCAGGCTTGGAAGCACCTGAGGCATTGGCTTCCTTTAGATCATCCAATCATATTCAACTATCTCACTCCTTTCCTTCATATTTGCCTCCCTTCTCCTAACAGGAATTAGGTGGGCATCATCTCCAAACCTTTAATTTGATCTCACATGGAGACATGAGACATTTCTTAATGTTTACTGTCACAAAAAATGGATTATTAGTTTGGGAACAAATCCTTAGCTTATTATTTAAGAGTGAGTTGTTTATTATTATAAAGAGTTTTATTATGCTAATTGATTATGGCTTTAATTCACAGTAAATTACATAGAAATAATATAACTTTGCTCCCTTGCAACAATAACTGACAAACTCTTTAATGTCATAGAATCACACAGATCCTCCTGCTTCAACCACCTTGTCCTAACACACCACTTCATTGCTGCTGACCTGAAAGAAGGGAAGGAAGCAGAAAACTGGAACCTAGAGGCCCATTAGCTGGATGTCTGTCATGGAGAATATGCTAGTATTGATTATTAAAG
The DNA here is from genome assembly GCF_020745735.1 of Hemiscyllium ocellatum. Taxonomy (NCBI): domain Eukaryota; kingdom Metazoa; phylum Chordata; class Chondrichthyes; order Orectolobiformes; family Hemiscylliidae; genus Hemiscyllium; species Hemiscyllium ocellatum. Next base: position 53,211,824 of record NC_083405.1, read on the forward strand.
GGAGTAAAGATGAGCATTTAGAAAAGTGGCAGCGAGAGCAGGCCTTTCATGTAATGACAGCAGCCTCCCATCCAACCGGCAATTAGACCCCGTGGCATCAGTGGCAGCAATGACATGGCTCCTTCCGACATTCAGATGGCATTGGCGGCCACAGCAACAAAGCTCTTCCTGGCGATTTGAGGCAGCAGCAACAATTTCAGCAGCAACAAGAACTCAGCTCCTCCCAGAGATCAATGTGAGACTTGCAGGCTGACCCAGACTCCAGGCCTTGGTTAGGCATCAGTGGCCAAGAGTTCCAAACACCTTTATGGAGATAATGTTTTAAATTTTAAAAACTGGACATTTTCTTATGTTTTGGCTCTTCTTTTTATGTTTTCTATTTTTTAGATTCTGTTTTTGTTGTACCTAGATGATACTATAGAATGTTGACTTCATACACTTTTCTTTGTAAAGTTAGGGAAGGACACAGATATATTTGAAATGGTTCAGTGGAGGTCTACTCAACTGATACCTAGAATGGAATTAGTTGGACAGACTGGGCTTGTTTCCAGTGGAGCTTAGAGGACCGAGGGGTCATTGGATTGGTATGTACAAGATCCTGAATGGTCTTGCCAAGGTGCACAAAGTAGGGATGTTTCCTCTTATGGGTCAATCTAGAACTAGGGTCACTTTTTAAAAATTATGGATCACACTTTCTAAAGTGAGATGAGGAAATTTTTGCTCTCTCTGAGTGTTGTGCAACGTTGGAATTCTTCACCTCAGAAATTAGGCCACTGAATATTTTTAAAGACAGAGGTGGAGAGATTCTTGTTAAGCAGGAGAATCAAGGGTTATAAGAGTAGATGAGATTGTGATAAAGCACAGCAGGAAAAGCACAGCAGGTCAGGCAGCATCCGAGGAACAGGAGAGTTGATGTTTTGGACATAAGCCCTTCATCAGGAGCTTCTGCCTGAAACATTGACTCTCATGCTCCTCAGATGATGCCTGACCTGCTGTGCTTTTCTAGCACCACACTCTCAACTCTAATCTCCAGTATCTGCAGTCCCCACTTTTGCCATATTTAAATCATAGTCAGTTGTGATCTTAGTGTGAGGAGCTAAATAGTCTATTTCTCTTTCTTTCTCGTATGGTCATGTGTTCATATGATCTTAGAGACTAATCTGAAGTTAAAGTATACCTGGTTCTGCATTTATTCAAGACTACAATTTTGACCTATACTTGCATTAGAGAGTGTTTTCATGTTTAGCTGAGGCTACAGCTTATAAATTTTTCACCTCTTGTCTATAAGCTACAAGTTTTACTTATAATAGAAGCGTTTTTTAATGTTAGTCCTGCTCAGGCTTCTTCTCTTGTACAGAGACAGGATTAAGTTTCCTTTCATTTACATTTGTTTTAGGAATATTAGTGTAAATGAATTCTGTTTAAACATTCCAACACTACTTTATTAGTTCCTTTCAAAACCTAAAAGCTTCAGTCAACTCACCCTTGGCTTACCTTCCAGGGAATGCAAGCCCAGTTTATACAGCCTCTCCTTATAACATAATCCTTGAAATTTAGCAGCTTCCTAACAAACCTAAGATACACTCATACAAAGTTCAAAGTTTAGTATGCCCTAAGATTATCTCATTACAATGTCTAATATTTCATTCACATTTTGACTATTTCATATGCATGTACTCCTATGTCACTTTGGAGCTCCACTATTCAAAACTTTCCACTGGACACACAGATATTGGGACATGAGAACACAAGTGAATACATGCTGCACCACCAAAATCAGTGCTCTTCATTCATACCAAAAGGCTCACTGTAAGGTAAATGGGAGGCAGTAATGCATGCACTTAGCTATGTGCATTTTTCATTGTCAATCTCATTCCCATAATTCTCTCTTTTGAAGCTCCTTACTGGATATGATTCAATGTGCTTCTGTCACTAACTAACACCTTAGACCTTATGAGAGGGCCTTAGCAGTGAGTAAAACCTGCCAACTGACCACATATTATTTCCCAGCAATGTTTAGAGCCAAGCCAGATCCACAATATTGCTGAAAGTGTCAATAATAACAAAGAACCACACCTGGCTGTCATTTCCAATCTAGAAACACTGATGCCAGCTGTAGAACTCCATTGAATATACAGGCTAGGATCAGTTAACTCAATACTGGCAACTGACTAAACCTCTCGGGGCCTTCCTGGTCTGACTAGCTTGGTGATAGTTCCAGCTGAAATATTTGAGTGTTTCTCAGTGACAATGTCAGCTCATGGTGTATGTTTTCTGAAATTTATATGAAAATAAACCTCTAAAGTGAAAGTTAATATTTGTTTTCAATAACTATTTGACAATGCATTTTTTTCCACAAAATGAATGTCTTGATTAGATGCATTTTCTTATTTGATCATTTATTTGTTACTCTTGTAGCATGTTCTGTATTGGCCTGGCTGCATTTATAGAAATAGCAAAGATACTAGCCACAAGGATCAATTGTTACCCTACAGATCCTTTCTTGTGGTGAGAGCAGGGAGGGAGACTGGAACCTGATTTTCTTGCAAAGTGGGTTTTGACACGATTGTTTAATTCTATCAGATCGTTGGCATACTAATTCCAGATATCCAAACTGAACACAGAATATGGGCATGATGATGAGCTGACTCCGTCAATAGAAAGATTTCTATTGAAAGGACCCTGATAGGATTCATAATGGCTGCATTCTTTGTAGATCCTGGATGATGTAGAAAACGAGAAAAATGGATGTAAGACATAGGAAAACTGCCATCCAGTTCTCTAACTCTTGCCTGGAGTTCCTGCTGCTGGATGTGCAGGACTACAGTGAAGAGATGATTCTTATGATGAGAGAAAGAGACTAGTTACATGGGCTTACAAGAGATTTCTGGAGTTTGTCCTTGATCTGAAAGATTTCATCAAACAAAATACTAACAAATTCAGCCACCTCATAGCTAATTCTGCATTTGGTATCACAATCTAACAGGGAGGCTCATATGGGGCCAGAACAGTTAAGTCATTCCTGAAAAAGAATTCCAATTTCTGCACAGCACTATTGGATTATAGGCACAAAATGGGGATAAAGGGGTATTTTTCAGGATGGCAACCATTGACGATTGGAGTTCCACAGGGGTTAGTGTTGGGACCACAATTATTCCCATTATACACCACAATCTGGATGAAGGGACTGGGGGCATTATTTACAGCTAAATTTACAGCTAACTCAAAGATAGGTGGAAGGACAGCTAGTGTTGATGAAGCAGGAGGCAGCTGGGAGCAGCAGGACATGGACAGGCTAGGAGTGGAGGCAAAGAAATAGCAGTTGGAATACAATGTGGGAAAATGGGAGTTTCTGCACTATGGTAGGAAGAATGGAGGCATAGACAATTTTCTAAATGGGCAAAGGCTTAGGAAATCTGAAGAACAAAGGATTTTAGGAGTCCTAGTGCAGGATTCTCTTAAGGTTAACATGTAGGTTCAGTTTGCAGTTAGGAAGACAAATGGGACATTATCATTCATTTTGGGAGTAATAGAATACAAGAATAGGGATGTACTGCTTAGGCTGTATAAAGCTCTGGTCAGATTGTATTTGGAATATTCTGAGCAGGTTCAATCCCTGTATGTAAGGAAGGATGTGCTGACCTTGGAGGGATCCAGAGGAAGTTTACCCAATGATCCCATGGATGAGGGGCTTGTCACTTGTGGAGTGATTGAGGACTCCAGGTCAGTACTCAATGGAGTTTAGAAGGATAGGTGAGGAATCTAATTGGAACTATCAGAATACTGGCAGGCCAGGATAGAGTGGGCATGGAGAACTTGTTTCCACTAGTAGGAGAGACAAGGACTCAAAGACACAGCCTCAGAATGAAGGGATGACCCTTTAGAAGTGAGATGAGGATGAACAGTTTTTCAGCCAGAGGATGAAGAATCTGTAGATCTCATTGCCCACAGAATGCGGTAGAGGCCAACTCATTAAGTGTCTTTAAGACAGAGATGGATAGGTTCTTGATTAGTAAGGAGATCAAGGGTTATGGAGAGAAGGCAGGAGAATGAGGTTGAGAAATGTATCAGCCATGATTGAATGGCAGAGCAGATTCAATGGACCAAATGGCCTAATTCTGTTCCTATATCTTATGGTCACATATTTTTACGGCCTGTAAGTCCACCCTACTCCATTATCACCTAACTCCACCTGAGTTACGGAAGAGCAGAAAACTGAAAACTCAGAACCCCATCCTGCCAAAGAAATTGGCTTTACATTTACACCTTCATGATGTGCTCCATGATAAAGAGAAATCCTATCACATTCAACAGGTCACATGACATAATAAATTCTACTGTGTGGAATTTACCAGATCCAGGAAAGAATCGATAGGTGTAGATTAAGAGTTTTAACAGAGAAGTCAAAATCATTCACAGGGATGCAAACCAGTAGAGGTTGTACATTGTTGGTATTGACATATAGGTCATTATGAAAGAATCTAGGAACGTTGTTCCATTAAAATTGAGCTGTCCTGAGATTATCGCCTGGGATGAACGACAAATATGAATATCGAGAAGATCTCAGACCATCAAGAAGACAGGGCTTATGCCCAAAACGTCGATTCTCCTGCTCCTTGGATGCTGCCTGACCTGCTGCGCTTTTCCAGCAACACATTTTTCAGCTCTGATCTCCAGCATCTGCAGTCCTCATTTTCATCAAGAAGACAGTACACAAAACTACATTCCACCCAACAAACTACCAATCATGCAAAGAGGAAATGTTCAAAGAGAAAATCACACAACACCAGGTTATAGTCCAACAGGTTTAATTGGAAGCACACTAGCTTTCGGAGCGACGCTCCTTCACCAGGTGGGCGTGGAGGGCTCAATCCTAACACACAGAATTTATAGCAAAAATTTACAGTGTGATGTAACTGAAATTATACATTGAAAAATTGATTGTCTGTTAAGCCTTTCATCTGTTAGAATACAGTGATAGTTTCACTTCTTTCATGTGTAAATCACAAAATCTTTTTTTAAAAAAGGTGCATTCTTGGGTTAGCTGTTAACAATGGTGATAGCTAGACAATATGTTGAAGGTGTTGGCCTTCAGATTGGGCCTCCAAATCATGCTCAAAGAGAGTAGTGAAACCTTCAGATCATCTGAATTTGTAAAGTCAAAGACTTGAGGTCGCTGGAATAGTGGTAAATGTAATTATACACACCAATGAATCACAATAATAGTTATCAGTGAAAAGCCTGGGAAGAAAGGTATATGGGTCTGAAAGAGTTAATGCTTTACTGATTGCAATAAGCATCACCATTGTGATGATGTCATGGGGACTTGGTAGATGTGTAACATAGGGAGACAGACCTAAGGCTAGTAATGCAGAGTTTATTCTTACAGTTAAAGGTAAACTCACCATACTCCCAGAGGGTTACTCTCCCATTATTCGAGAGAGAGAATTTCCTGGGGTTGCTTAACCTGAAGGTCAGGGAGCTGGTACTTTCATAGTAACTGGTTTAAACGCAAACTGTTTGCATCATTCTGTATCACAAACCAACTATCCAGCCAACTACAAAGTGGAGTCACTGTAATCTTTAGGGACATTAGGGATGCATTCTCATTACAGAGAAAGAGAAACAACTGGTGGTGAGTTTAACCTGAAGCTCACCACACTTTAGGAGAGGGACAAAGTTGAGAAGGCAGGACCTTTATGCTTAATTTTATAACCTGTGAATTGTAGCAGTGATGTAATGAACTACATATTGTTTACTCCATAAACATAGATCAGATGATGGTTACCTTTGTGCAGACTTAACTTTGGCAGCTTCCAGAAGAGCTCAACCACTTAGAAGATATAGATGGTGGCACACACAACTGGAAGGTGGTGCCTCAATCCTGGATATAATGCCAGAAGAAGTTCAACAATTTCATAACAGCAGGTAAAGTAATATCCAAGTTTCAAGTGCTAACCCCCACACTCAGACTTTTACTACATTCTCCTGCATAACACTGCTCAAAAACACACCTTGCAGTTCTCCAGATTTCTCTTTCCAGGCAATTCTTTTTATCTACGTCTGAATAACTAATATTGATGTCTATCTTCATCTTATTGTTATTTAACATTAATATTTCTGTGTTCTAAAATCCATCTGCCTGTATACAGACTGTTTCTCACACTTAAAGCTCCTCGCCTTCACTGTTTGCAGGAGAGAATGCAAAATGCAGAGCGAGTGAATGAGAAGTGGAGCTTTAGGAACAGTCCAGCCCCCTACTAAAGAAGGGGCACCATCGGAGGAACAGTGTGTGGTTATGGAGAGAGATGTGCAGACAGACAGTTACAGAATTAAATATCACAATGCCAAATGGCACTTAACAGTCAGAAATGTCAATAATATTTGACGTGAATATCTTCACATTAATCAATTTTTACCCTTTTACCATGTCAGTCTAATTTACATTTTCCATTTTTCACAGGTTCAATAAGCAAAACACAAATTGCAACATGAGGATGTTGCTGACTCTGAGGAACCAGAATCACAGAATACAAAAGTATTACAGTGCTGAAGGAGGCCATTCAGCCCATCATGACTGGTTCTTCAAGTAAGCATTATTACCTCGTTTCAATCTCCTTTTTCTCCTTACTCTTGCACAATATTTCTATCCAAGTAATCATCCAATGAATGTCCTAATTGAACCTGCCTCCATCACACCTCAGTGCAGAGCATCCAAGACCCTAAATATCATTGAGTGAAAGTCACCGAAGATAAACATTCATGTACAACCTCCAGTCGCTTATGCACATTGGTAGGATTTCCATATGGAGATGGAACTAGGTTGTAACATGATGTGGGTCAGGAGCTGATATTGGAGTCAGAAACAGTTATGGAAAGCCACAAGGTACAGTGTATAAAATACCAAGCTCTGCTCAAATGAACATTGATATTCCTGAAGAGGACTACTGTCAAGTAACAGTCTCAGTCAGCCTCCAAATGTGGCCTTGTCCCTTGATAACTGAGTCTGACCATATACTATTGCATGTGAGCTAGTCATTGAGGGGGCTGTCTGGGCTTTAAAACCCAGAGGTTGGATATCTCAGGGAGGGCCAATGAGCAGCTCTGTCTCCAGTTGTGCTAAACCCTTAGGGGATGGAGCAGGTCGACATAAACATAAACGGGAAAGAAAATTTACATGAGGGGTTTTCCTCAGGTGATTATAAAAGTATAGGAGGGCCATCTTATTACAAATTGTAATTGATTACAGTTAATATTTCAAGTTTCCATTGCAAAAGGACATGATTTTGATGAGAATGGTATCACCAGTGCAGTAATGAGGAAAGACTGCAAATGACATAAAGAGTTTCTGACTGTGGGAGCGATTTGTTTGCGAGACATGGGCTTGGTGAGAATGAAGTGTGGCTGTTGTGTTGTAACAATGTCATGGAAGACATGAATAATAACCTTCCAATTGTCACACACCAGCTGAACACTGCTGAAGCGGAAATCCTGCGGATGCCTTGATTGCCTCATGTATTCAGTTAATGAGCCCTTGTACATGGGAGAAGCCATTGCGACAAGTATCAGACTCCTCTGGTTCTGATAGCTCTTATCACGAGCAGAGTGGACATAAATGACAGCCATGGTAAACAAGGATTCGATCACCAAGGAGAAGCAATTGTAAAAGCAGTTTGGGAAATCCTGCAGATTAGTGAAGGAGTTGGTGATGGAAACAACATAAAATGCTGGACAAATTCAGTTGGTCTGGCAGCACTCATGGACAGAGAAACAGAGATAACGTTTTGAATCTGGTATGACTCTTCTCAGGAGAAATTTGGGGCTGCTGTGACAGTCATTAGCAATGCCCGGTCACCAGGGTCCACATTTCAGCATCAACTTTCCATGAAATTTAGTGTTCCTAAAGGCACTAGTGCTCAGTCATGTCAAGAAAGCTGATCCTTGATGAATATACCCTCTGCATATGGCCCCGATAGAGATATCACCTCCATGAATTGGATTTCCTAACCAATTCCCTTTGCCTTGTAGAACAACAATTGGCTTGAAGAGAAAGTAACAATTACAGCTGTTGTTAGTGCTGCGCACCTCTGGGTTCTCATCAGAAGTCCATGGTTGGGCTGTATAATCGGGTCCCTTGCTGCAGTGAAGGTTGACAGCTGAGAGCTTCTGCTATCCACCCTGTCTATACCTCTCAAGATTGTGTAGACCTCAATCAGGTCCCCCTTTAACTTCCATCTTTCTAATGAAAATACTCTTAATCTACTCAACCTCTCTTCATAGCTAGGACTCTCCGTTCCAGGCAACATCCTGGAGAACCTCCTCTGCACCTTCTCCAAATCATTCACATCCTTTTGGTAAAGTGGCGATCAGAACTGTACACAGTATTCCAAATGTGGCCAAACCAAAGTCCTACACATCTGTAACATGACCTGCCAGTTCTTGTAGGCAATTCCCTGTCTGATGAAGGAAAGCATGCCGTATGCCTTCTTGATCACTCTCTTGACCTGTGTTGCCATCTTCAGGGTACAATGGTCCTTAACATCCAGATCTCTCTGTACATCAATTTTCCCCAGGGCTTTTCCATTCACCATATAGTTCGTCTTGCAAGCAATACAGCAGATCACGTAGTTAAGTAACATAGATAAATAAATAATTGATAAACAGCAGCAAAAACAAAAATACACAGATACAGGCAAATGTTAAGAGTTTGTGTGCCATTCAACAACAGTAGGGTAGAAACTGTTTTGAAACCACCTGATGTGTGTGTTCAGGCTTCTGTACCTTCTCCCCGATGGCAGAGGTTGTAGAAAAACATTGCCAAGGTGGGATGGATCTTTGAGAATGCTGGCGGCCTTTCCTTGACATTCTATAGATGGGAAGTTGGCCTTTGTGATTGTCCGGGCTGAGTTCACCACTCTTTGTAACCGTCTCCAATCTTGATTGGTATAGTTGCCATACCAGGTAGTGATACATCCAGATAGAATGCTCCCGATGGCGCACCGATAAAAGTTGGCGAAGGTATTTGCCATCATGCCAAATTTCCTCAGCTATCTGAGGAAGAAAAGACTTTGCTGGGCCGTTGTAACCAGTGCACCCATATGAAGAGTCCAAGAAAGCTTGTTGTTTATGACCACTCCCAGGAGCTCTACTCGTTCTACCTCTATGCTGTTAATGTGTTGAGGGGCATGAGCAACATCTCGCCGAAAGTCAAAAATGAGTTCTTTGGTTTTGCCGGCATTGAGAACTAGGTTGTTCTCAGTGCACCATTTTTCCAGTTCTTCCACCTGTAGTCTGTTTTGTCACCATCTGAGATTCGACAGACTATAGTGGTATCATCAGCGAACTTGTAAATGGCATTAATCTGGTATTTGGTGATGCAGTGAGTACAGTATGGGGCTGAGTACACATCCCTGGGGGGTTCCACTGTTGAGCGTTACTGAGGATGAAATATTATCCCCAATATTGACTGATTGTGGCCTGTGCATCAGGAAACTGATGATCCAGTTGCAGAGAGTGGGGCTTAGTCCAAGATCACTAAGTTTAGTAATCAGTCTCAAGGGGATAATAGTATTGAAGGCTGAACTGTTGGCAATGGGTAGGATTCTTATGCAGCTGTTCTTGGTGTCAAGATGTTTTAGGCAGGATTGAAGGGTAAGTGATATGGCATCTGACATGGATCTGTTGGTCCGATAGGCAATTTGGAGTGGGTTAAGAGTAGTGGGAAGGCTGGAGTTGATTAATGCCATGACCAGCCTTTCAAAGCACTTCATGACCACTGAAGTTAGGGCCACTGGGTGGTAGTCATTGAGACATGCTGCATTCTTAGGCACAGGGAAGACGTTGGCCCTCTTGAAACAGGCAGGGACAGTGGCCTACTGCAGGGAGAGGTTGAAGATGTCCAAGAAGACCTCTGCCAATGTCCAATGTATGGCACCTGCAGCCTTTCCCTCATCAATCAACGTTATCACTTCCTCAAAGAATTCTGTTAAATTGATAAGACATGACCTTGCTTGCACAAAATCATGCTGCCTCTCACTGATAAGCAAATTTTCATCCAAATGAGGATAGATCCTATCCCTCAGTATCCTCTCCAGCAGCTTCCCTAGCACTGACGTCAGGCTCACCAGCCTATAATTACTTGGATTATCCCTGCTACCCTTCTTAAACAAGGGGACTCAAAGGTAAAAGACAGAGGGTGGTGGTGGAGGGTTGTTTTTCAGACTGGAGGCGTGTGACCAGTGGAGTGCCACAAGGATTGGTGCAGGGTCCTCTACTTTTTGTATTTATGAAACTTATTTGGATGTGAGCATAAGAGGTATGGTTAGTAAGTTTGCAGATGACACCAGGATTGGAGGTTTGGTGGACAACGAAGAAGGTTACCTCAGATTACAACAGGATCTAGTTCAGATGGGCCATTGTGCTGAGAAGTGGCAGATGGAGTTTAATTCAGATAAATACTAGGTGCTGCATTTTGGGAAAGCAAACCTTAGCAGGACTTATACATTTAATGGTAAGGTCCTAGGGAGTGTTGCTGAACAAAGAGACCTTGGAGTGCAGGTTCATAGCTCCTTGAAAGTGGATTCGCAGGTAGATAGCCTAGTGAAGAAGGCGTTTGGTATGCTTTCCTTTATTGGTCAGAGTATTGAGTGTAGGAGTTGGGAGGTCATGTTGCGGCTGGCCAGGACATCGGTTAGGGCACTGTTGGAATATTGCATGCAATTCTGGTCTCCTTCCTATCGGAAAGATGTTGTGAAACTTGAAAGGGTTCAGAAAAGATTTACAAGAATGTTGCCAGGGTTGGAGGATTTGAGCTACAGGGAAGGGCTGAACAGGCTGGGGCTGTTTTCCCTGGAGCGTCCGGGGCTGAGGGTTGACCTTATAGAGGTTTACAAAATTATGAGGGGCATGGATAGGGTAAATAGACAAAGTCTTTTCCCTGGGGTAGGCGAGTCCAGAACTAGAGGGCATAGATTTATGGTGAGAGGGGAAAGATATAAAAGAGACCTAAGGGGCAATGTTTTCATGCAGAGGGTGGTACATGTATGGAATGAGCTGCCAGAGGATGTGGTGGAGGCTGGTACAATTGCAACATTTAAGACGCATTTGGATGGGTATATGAATAGGAAGGGTTTGGAGGGATATGGGCCGGGTGCTGGCAGGTGAGACCAGATTGGGTTGGGATAACTGGTCATCATGGATGGGTTGGACCGAAGGGTCCATTTCCATGCAATACATCTCTATGAATCTATTAGCAACTCTACAGTCCTCCAGGACCTCACCCGTGTTCAAGGATGCTGCAAAGACGTCTGTTAAGGCTCCAGCTATTTCCTCTCCTTCTTCCCTCTTTAACCTGGGATGGATCCCATCCAGACCTGAGGACATGTTCAGCTTAATGCCTTTTACAATACCCAACACTTCCTCCCTCCTTATGCTCAGTTGACCGAGTGTAATCAAACAGCTATCCCTAATCTCAACATCCACCATGTCCCTCTCCTCGATGAATACCGACGCAGAGTACTGATTAAGAATCTCACCCATTTTTTCTGACTCCAGGCATAACTTTCCTCCTTTGTCCTTGCAGCCTATCAATTTCACTGAAAATGAATCCTCCCTGTGTTCTCTCCCCCTGACTCCTGGCAGATTTCATAAATCTTGGGAAGACCAATCACTAGATTTTAAAACCAGAATGCTTGATTAAAATCAGAATTAATTGTCTCTTAACATTACAGAGCCGCAATCTCCACAGGCGTTTCCCAGGCCACCTCCAACCATGCACTGATCAAACCTGGGGGTGACCAAAATCTTTGAGTTTCTAAATCACTAGCATAGTTTTGACATTTAAGGTATCCATGCATAGCCAAACCTGTACCAGTGTCCCCTCAACCTTCCCACAGCCTTACCGATTACAATTCCACCCATAATCTGATCACTGCTTCAGATTTGTACATTTTTAAGCATCACTTTTTCCTTGCTGTTGAATGCATGGTGTTGAAAATCCTTTTAGAAGAGTAAGTATTTGCATTGTATTTAGTGAATTTCAGTTAGATATTTGAAATGTACATCTAGCAACACCATCACACAGAAAGATTCATTATGCTCCAGTGATAAAACGCCATTATTTATCTTAATACTAAATATCTGTCAGCTTCTTCAACATACAATATAAATCTCAAATTCATCTGTAATTCACTCTATTCATATATTATTTCATTTTTGTACTTTGGAAGGAAGATTTATAAAACAATGGATGGCTGCAAATAAAAGATTTAGGAGTGAATAAAACATGATTGAAAGATTAACATCTGAGAAATACTTGCCTTATTTTTGGTTTTCCATTAGCATTCAGAAAGGCAGGTGCCATTATTACATCTGAATAATTTGGCAAGATATATCAACTTTACATCTGCCATCAGCTGTGACCTAACTTCTTAGTGGCCTTGACCATAATCACTTTAAGTGCTACAAATCTGCTTTACTGCCATGGCATAAGCAAGAAAAATGATTTCAACTATGTAGGTCTGTTTTCAGCTTTGATTAATATTGATGCATGCTTTATTAAAGTGGACATTCTGAATTATTCAGCACCTTAATGAAATACCTTAAAAGTTGCAAATGTTGGTATATCAGAATTCATACACTGATCAGGGCACTCTCCAGTATAATTTTTGATATTTATCATATTTCTCTTTCCTGACACAGGTAAACTGCTCTAAGTTTAAACCAAGACCTAGAATAAAAATTTGGGCCAGGCTACATTGCACTCAACATTTCAAGATAATTCATCTTTAATCAGCCAAAACAACAAATGATTGAGGAACAGAAGCTGCTAGAGAAACTTATCGGGTCTGGCTGCATCTGTGAAAAGAGAAGCAGATTTAATATTTCAAGTCTGATATGTGAACTCACTCTTCTAAAGAAGGATCACTGGACTCAAAATATGAACTCAGTTCCTCACCCCATAGGTGCCTCCAGACCTGCTAGGTTTTTCCAGCACTCACGTCCTGCATTTCAGATGTCTGACATCCGCAGGGACACTACAACTGGATCTTAAAGCTAGCAGCTGATGAACTGGTTCATATATAGACCATTCTCTTTTCAGAGCTGATCTACATCATCAGCATATAAAATCGATGGAGACAAGCGAGCATATGTGGCATATACAAAGAAAAGAGAGGAACAGCAGCCACGCAGGATTCTTCTGGCACAGTGATAGTGTCCCTACCTTTAAGATAGAAGGCCATGGTTAAAATCCTACCTGTTTCAGAGATGTGGAATACCCTCTCTGAACAGGTTAATAAGAAAATGTTCAAACATCAGTCAGAAAACTATAGGCAGATATCTCTCATTAGTCATTTGAAAATTGCTTGAATGTACTACCCATTGTCGTGAAGCATTTTGAAGCTCTACAAAAGTTTGATAATATTGTTAATATTTGGGTACCATATGGTTTAAATCACATTTTCTGAATTTATCCTAGCTATCTTTTTAAACAGTTTCATTTGATTTCTAATGGTACAAGTATGTTAGTGCAGCTACTTGGAAGACTTGGCATAAGTGGGCTGTGGGCGGCACGGTGGCATGTGGGCGGCACGGTGGCACAGTGGTTAGCACTGTTGCCTCACAGCGCCTGAGACCTGGGTTCAATTCCTGACTCAGGCGACTGACTGTGTGGAGTTTGCACGTTCTCCCCGTGTCTGCGTGGGTTTCCTCCGGGTGCTCCGGTTTCCTCCCACAGTCCAAAGATGTGCGGGTACAGGTGAATTGGCCGTGCTAAATTGGCCGTAGTGTTAGGTAAGGGTACGGGTGGGTTGCGCTTCGGCGGGTCGGTGTGGACTTGTTGGGCCGAAGGGCCTGTTTCCACACTGTAAGTAATCTAATCTAAAGTGACCAAGAGATGCTAATGAATTTGGGTTAACAGCATCAGTTTCAACGACCTAAGGTTTGGTTGGATGGCACAGTGGCTCAGTGGTTAGCACTGCTGCCTCACAGCTCCATGGACCTGGGTTTGATTCCTGCCTTGGAATAGTCCTAACTTCTCTAATTATCCTTATAAATGAAGTTTCTCATTCCTGGAACAATTACTTCTGCACTTTCTCGAATGCTTTCACATCTTTCCAATAATGTTGAGCCCACAACTTTACACAATACTCCAGTTGAGGTCTAGCAAGTATATTATACAAGTTCAACATCACCTCCTTACTCTTACACACTATGCCCAATAATAAAACAGAGAATACTGTATGCCGTGTTAACTGTTCTGTCACCAGTCCTGCAACCTTCAATGATCAATACAATAACACTCACAGAACCTCTGCTCCTGTAATCTACACCCACTTTAGAACTGTATGACTCCCTACTGCCCCCAATTTTATATTGTCTTTCAATGCTCTTCTGACCAAAATACATAACCTGACATTTCTCTGCATTGAACCTCATCTGTTACCCATCCACCCACTCCACCAACTTGTGAATGTCCTTTTGGAGTTCTGCACTGTCCTCCTCACAGTTTACAATTCTTCCAAGTTTAGTGTCATCTGCAAAATTTGAAATTGTCCCCTGCACACCAAGAGCCAGATTCATCAATACCGATCAGGAACTGCAAGGCTCCCAATACCAACCCCTAGAAACTTCATTATAAATCTTCTCCAGACCATTACCCTGTTTTCTATTACTCAGTCAATTTTAGATCTATGTCACTGCTGTCCCTATTATGCCATGATGGATAATTTTCTTCGCAAGTTTGTTGTGTGACGCAGTATCAAATACCTTCTGGATATCCTTCTATATAATATCAACAATGTTACCTTCATTGACCCTGTCTGATACCTCTTCAATAAACTTCAGTGAGTTAGTTAAGCATGATTTTCCCTTGCTGAGTTTTTTTGGTCATCACACTTTTTCCCATGTGAATACTAACTTTATCTTGGATAATTGTTTCTATAAGTCTCCCCACCACCGAAGTTAAACTGACTGGTTCGTAGTCACTGGAATTACCCTGACAACCTTTCTTGAACAAGTTTTAATATTTACAATTCTCCAATCTTCTGGCATCTTCCCCAAGTAAGAGTGAAAGTTTATGGCCATTATCCCCATAATTTCTATTTTTACTTCTTCAAAACCCTTACATTGCTTCCCATACTTGTCAACTTTAAGTAGGAACAATCTATCCAGAACTTCTTCCTTATTGGATTTAAACCCTTCTAATGACAGAGTTTTCCCCTCTATCACCAAGGCCTGGACAGCATCATTCTCAGCTGCAAAGTATTCATTTGACACCTCAGGTATGCTCCCTACTTCCATACTTTATGTCTCTTTTTGGTCTCTGATTAAGCTTATTCCTTTTTTTAGCCATTCCCTTACTGTTTATATGTTCATAGAGTACTTTGGGATTCCTCTTTTTTTCTCTTACTTGCTTTTTCATCTCCCACTTAAACCTTTAGCATTTCTATTGGTTCTCTATTGTATTTTTCTGCCTTACACCTGTCATGAGCAGACATTTTCTTTCTCATGTTAATTTTCACTTTTTACTCCTTTGTCAATCCAGGCAATCTGAATTCTTTTGTCCCACTCTATCCAATCGAGCGAATGTACTTCTGCAATTTGAAAGCTATAGTACCCATTGTCCAGTTACTATAGCTCCCACCAATCTTTTATTCTAATCAATCCTGCTCAGCTCTATTCTTGCCCACACCATCTCGAATCTTATGATAAAATGATCACTGTCCTCCTAAATAATCCCTCACTGACACTTTAACCATTGGCCTACCTCGTCAATTTACCAGGTTCGACAATGCATCCTTCCATACTGCTGCTGAAAGCTCTCCCAAACACAATCTCTCACTGTCTCTTCCACCACCAATATCCCAATCTATACTTAAGTAATTATTGGTCACCATTATAACTACTCTATAACAATGTTACTTCTCTGTAATTTCCCTGCAGATTTGTTTTTCAACATCCTTCCCACTAGTTGGTGGTTTGTAGACTCTATCAAGCAATTAATTGCAAACTTTTTATTGCACAGCTAAAGCCAAATTGACTGTGTTCTTGAACCCTCTGAGATATCTTGCTTCTCCAGCATTGCAATCCTCTCCTTAATCAATACACTATTCCCTCCTCCATTCTTATTCAATCTTTCCTAAACAACTTATGATCAGGAATATTTAGCACCCAAATTTGCCTTCCTTGAGTCAGGTCTCTGTCTGAACAAAACATCAGATTTCTGCATCTATAACTCCCCATGCATTTATATTCCCGCCTGTTAACTCTATTTTGGACTTCCTTTGTTTTGCCCCTCTTTAAGTTCACCTGTTAACTTACTATTCTCTATGCCAGCTGTGTCTCTAAGTATTTTGTGATCTTTTCCTCTACCAATCTTTCTTGACAAAATTAAAAATGACACTACACCAGGTTATAGTCCAATAGGACCTTAACATAATTAATTTATTTGCCTCGCAGAACTATGGCCCATTTTAAACTAACATTGCAGTTATTTTGCTTTGATTGTAATAAAGAGAGGTTTGTGAAAACCATGTTGTGCAGAACCGCAGGAGGAAATCTGAGATACATGACCAGAGAGTGTTTTCAGTAAAAGGGAAGACAAGGAGGAAGGTCTTCAGAAATTAGCCGCTGTTTCTGCTGAAAGTGACGACACAGTCTGGAGTGGCCAGGAACATGAAACTTTCTGTCTCTCCCTTGCAAATCCTGCGGACCCATTGAGTTTACTATAAAGGCAAGTGCTAGGAATTGACCGGAGAACTCATTACTATTGCTGGCTTTGACTTCAAGTTTCAACCATTTAATTTCAGGAAAAGAGACTTTAAGAAGTTACAAGCTTGCAATTATCTTAGAGGTTAATGTCACTTTAACATTTAGAAATATCTTTTGTTAGCATTGTAAATGCACTTTTAATTGGTAACCATATCACGTTTACTTGAATAGCTGCAGACAGTAATATGCTAATCTTTATCTTGTTTAAGACTTAAGATTTTGCTACTGATGATTTTACTTTGAAATAGTCAAACTAAAAGGGGGCGGCAAACACATTCATACAAAGTTTTAGTTCATGGACCACTCTAGGTGCACGCCTGTTCTCTGGTCGTGACATAAAACTGTGGAAAAATAACATCCACTATCTCCACCCCATCAGCATTTACCGTTTTCAGGAGATGATGGTCATGCCTCCAACGGGAATGTGCATATGACACTTCAGAATTCAACTCCATCTGTTGCAGATCTAAAAGACAATTTGTGAGCACAATCTCTTCTGCAGTTGATAGAGATGAATAGAGTTGACTCAAGGTTAACTGCTGTCTTTTCTCTTACAGTAACTCTCTTTCTGCCTTCTGGTCATTTATTTGTCATCTCCTTTCTTCATGCTCTTGCAGACAGTTTGTTGTTGCTCATGATACTGTTAGTAGCAGAGACATCCCATGGATTGAATATCATCCTGGTCAACTTCAAGTCCCATTTTATTGGCATTGCCATCTTTTTTTTTAAGATATTTTTATTAGAAATTTAATATTTTGACAGATTTACAAAAATAAACAGAACTTTCAAGCAAAAACATTAATATAAAAATAGATCTTAAATATATAATCATCAAAATTCAAAGGAATGATACTAAAGAAGAAAGAAAAACAATGAAACTCAGTTAACTACTAATCTAATCCACAATTATCCAGAGTGTATAGTTGAGTCACTTACATCCTTCAAACAAGAGAAAATGTTCTCTAATACACTCATAACAGGAAACTATTTCCAAACAATAAGAACAAAAAAAAACATGTTTGAATGGAGATCCTCCCCCTTGTTCTCAGGGGGCCTTACTTCCTTTCTAAAGGTCCACCATATCCTCTCCCAAACAGTGTCCCACCCTTGACCCGGGCGCTCCTTAATAGGATTTAGATATAATACCGAGCTAGAGTTAACAGTGAGCGCCCCACCCCCACCCCTCCCCACCCATACCTGAGTATATCTGATAGCATCAATGCCACGTACAAACACACATAACTATAAAATTACAACTCCAACAGATTACAGTTAAGTATAATAACATAAAATAGCAAGGGAAGACAACCCTGCTCCCAGAAGCAAAAGTAAAGTAGAGTAAAGTATCCACTTCTCCCCACGGAGTGTGGAAGAGGCAAGCCAACATAAATTGTCTCTTACGATTTATTTAAACGAGTCTAAAAGTTCCTTAGCCTCTTCTGGTGATCTAAAATTATACTCGGATCCTTCGTGGGTAAAGCATAACGTCGCTGGGTAGCGTAAGGTGTATTGAATATTTAAGTTCCTTAGACATTTCTTCACCTCATCAAACGCCTTCCTCCTTCGTGCCAAAGCCGGGGAGAAGTCCTGAAATAACATAATCTTGGATCCTTCATGGATCATAGCTTTAGGATCCTTTCCAAGATTTCTGGAGGCATCCAGGAGTATCTGCCTCTCCCTATAACTCTGCAGCCGGAACAGGACCGGGCGTGGGCGCTGGTTTGGGCCAGATCCGCGTGCTGCGACCCGGTAGGCCCACTCCACCCTTACCCGGTCAGTTTCAGCCCCCAGGTTTAAAAGCTGGGGCAGCCATCGCTCCAGAAATACTACTAACTGTCCCTTCTCTTCTTGTTCAGGGAGGCCCAGAAGACGGATATTCTTTCTCCGATTTCTATTATCCAGGTCATCCATGTAGATTTCAAAGGCCCGGACTCTCTGCTCCAGAGCTCGCACCTGTTCTGCAGCTGTTTGTGCTGCAGCCTCGGAGGTCGTGGCCTTTAGCTCCGCCCCCTTCACTCGGCCCTGCAGTCCCTCGAGAGCCTGGCTGTGTTTCTGCAGCTTTTCTTCGAATGCATTCCATCTCTGTCTGGATTCTGCGATGAAATTGACGAGTGTCATTTCCAGCCTGGCAATCATCTCTTCAAGGCCTGTTTTTACATCAGCTGCAGCCGGAGGAGGAGAGGAGGGTGGGGGAGGGGTCTTTGTTTTCTGAGAGCTGCGGGATCCCTTTAGTTTACTCATTATCCACTTAATATTAAACTGCTTAAATATAATAGTAAGCAGCTAATTAAGGTTAGAAATTTTTTTGGGTGGTTTGGTAAGTGTGGTGAGGGTGAGTAACTCACTTTACCCAGGTTTTGGGAAGAGCACTGTAAACTCAGACTTGCTGAGTCGCCGCCATCTTGGATCTCTTGGCATTGCCATCTTAAACATAGGATACCATGGACTAACAAGATCCTAGCATAGCTTGCTGAAACTGAATCAACAAATTACTTTAAAAAGAAATTAGACAACTGATCGAAAAAGCAGAACTTTAAACAGTATGAGAGAAATGAGATGAGACAAGGGAATCATTAAGGGAAAGTATCAATAACATTGTCATATAGTGTATGAAGTACTATTTTGCTGTGAGCTTCTGTAATTCCATGATTGATTTGTAGTTACACAATGTTAGCAACAACCAATCAAATTCTGCCAGAACCAAACAAATAAGCCATTTTAAGCCTTCATTAAGTAATAGGGTCATAGAATTGTACAACACGGAAACAGAACCTTCAGTCCAACTCGTCTGTGCCAAACAGATATCCTAAACCAATCCAATCCTATTTGTCAACATTTGGCCCATATCTCTCTTAACCCTTTCTATTGATGTACCCATCCAGATGCCTTTTAGAAGTTATAATTGTATAGCCTCCACCCGCTTTCTCTGGAAGCTCATCCCATGCTCTTCAGGTCCTTTTTAAATCTTTCCCTTTTGCCTTAAACCTATGCCCTTTAGCTATGGAGTCCCTGAAATTGGGAAAAAGACCATGGCTATTCACCCTATCCATGCCCCGTATGATTTTATAAATTTCTATAAGGTTAGCCCTCACTCAACCATTCTACCTGCCCTGATCAATCTGGCATTCACTTCCACCAGACGAAGGTGACATAATCAATCACAAAGGAAAGCATACAGAATTTGATTAATCTTTTAGCAACATGTGGGTCCTTTCAAAGGAGCAAGAAATCAAGTGTCTGAGAAAACACTAAACTGGAAGAACACCACAAGGAATTCCAGCATAACTGGCTTTGCTTTGTGGAACAATGCTCCCCATCAAAGGTAACAAAGCAGAAATTTTCTTCTGATTGTGATAAGACAGACTGTGTGACAAATTTTGTTATAACTCCAGGAAGAACTCATCCAGATTCATTCGAGAGAGAGGGTTATCAACAGAGAGATGATTTTCCTGCTCCTCGGATGCTGCCTGAACTGCTGTGCTTTTCCAGCACCACTCTAATCCAGAATCTGATTTCCAGCATCTGCAGTCATTGTTTTTACCCGACAGTAAGATGGACAAAAGGGAAGCCAACTAAGGACTATAGTGCTGCACCAGGCCATAAAATGCCACAATTTAAGTTGTCATAAATGCAAAACAAAAAGGAGCCTTCACTCTCTCCCAGGATGTGCTCTGTTCATGCCAGCTATCGAAGCAACCTCCAACAATCAGCTGTAAATTCCGACATCGAGTTTTCAACCTCTTCAACTTGGAAAGAGAAAGAGAAAGAAAGCAATGATAACAAAAACTAAAAAGAGAGCTAAATGTGTGTTACAAATTCATAATTCAGAGATCACAGGACAACAGCAAAGCAAGAAGACAGCTCACCACCTCTTTCTCAAGAGCAAATAGGGATGGGCTATGAATTCTGGCCAGCCAGTGATGCCCAAGTCCCACAAATTAATTTATAAAAAACACCACACTTCTTGAGGTTTTGACAGCAGGAACATTGCACAAAGCTCCATTAGAGAGCACAAAGGAAATCGATATACTAAAAATGAAGACAATGTAAGCAGATAATAACCTTGATAATTTGGAAAACCTAACCGGAAGAAGCATCTCCACTCAACACGGGGAGGGGGGCTTCGATAATCTTCAACACTGGAAATTAAACTGAACAGAGGCATGGATTGCAGCCAAGGAAAATCCACAAGAGCAGTCACTCATGTGAAAATGTCCTCCCAGCTTCTTTTGTTGGAATCACATACTGGGTAAATGTAGGTGCACTCCCTGTGATTTGGCATCCAATTGAAACTCATAATGCACAAAGCTCTCTTCTAAGCATGGAATCATAAAATCAGCTCTCACATTTTATCATCATCAGACAAGACAAACTGTAGATTCTGTGGGAAGCCCCCGGGGTATTTGTGTGCAGACATGTTTTAAGTCATTATTCAGCCAAGAAGTAGCAAGTGGAGAAGTTGGCCATGCTGTGAGCTAGGGTACACCAGCTGCCAATGCAGTACAAAGCTTCTCATTCAGAAAAAGCACAGAAAAAGTGTTGTGAAGGTTAAACACAATCTAATTACCTTATTAACAGAATTATAATAAGGATTCATATCATTTTAGTCCAGGCATTGACTCTTTGCTGAGGGAATTGAACAGGTAAAATGCTGATTCAAATGAAATAACACAAATCAGCTGCAGTAATTATGAACAAAATAGACTAACAGCAGATGGGCCCTACTAGCCTGACATGAAATTTTTAAACCTTTGTTCTAATCAGGATGCCTATGTGGTAATATAAAGCTAAAGTAACGTGGAGCATTAAAAGAGAAACCAGCTCACATGGCAGAACAAATCTGGAATTCTACAAAAATCTTGTCCATGCTGGAGACAGTATTATTGAAATATTTTGATCTGATCAGTCATGATATTCAACATCTTAAATGTACTTAGTAACTCAGTATTACCAGAAACAAAAAAATCCCATAAATTGCTTTTGATATTTTTCTTCATAGTTTCGTCAGAGCTTGCAGAGAATTTTGCACAGTTTAACACTCATTGGCGGCACTCTATTCTGTGCGTCTGAAGGTCATGTGTTAATGATCCATGTAACGTTGAGCATGTATTTTTTTTATTTTGTTCATTTAATGTGGGTATCATTGGCTTGGCCAGCATTTATTGCCCATCCATGGTTGCCTTGAGAAGGTTGTTGTCCTATAGTTGAATGTCTTTAGGTTGATCCACAATGGCACTGGGAAGTGAATGCCGGGATTTAAACCCAGTGACAATGAAGGTACGCAATATATTTCCAAATCAGGATGATGTGTAGCTTGGAAGAGAACTTGCAGCTAGTGGTGGGGGTTCCCATGTATCTGCTGACCTTATCCTTCAAGATAGAAGTGGTTTTGGGTTTAGAAAGTGCTGTCTGTCTGTGGAACCGTGGTTAATTTTTGCAATGCATCTTGTAGATGGTGCACACTGCATCACTGGTGGAGGGAGTGAATGTTTGTAGATGTGGTATTTATCAAGTGAGCTGCTTTGTTGTGGATGATGTCAAACTTCTTAAGTGTGGTTAGAACTGTAGTCATGCAGCCAAGTGGGAGTATTCTATCATCCTACTGACTTGTGCCTTCGAAATATCAGACAGGCTTTGGGGAGTCAGGACATGTCTTGCTTAAAGATTCCTAGCCTCTGAATTGCTCTTGTAGCCACAGTATTTATGCGGCTCACCCAGTTCAATATTTGGTCACTGTTGGGGCATTCAGTGATGGTAACACTATTGATTGTCAAGGAGTGATGATTAGATTGTCTCTTATTGGAGATGGTCATTGCTTGGCAGTTGTGTGGCGCGAATGTTATTTGCCACTCATCAACCCAAACCAGGATATTGTCCACATCTTTTTGTATTTGAACATGGACTGCTTCAGTATCTGCTGAATAATGATGAACATTATGCAATCATCAGAAAACATCCCCACTCCTGACTTTATGATGGAGGGAAGATCATTGTTGGAGCAGTTGAGGCTGGTGGTTCAAGGATATGACCCTGAGGAACGCCTGCAGAGATGCCCTGGAGCCGAGGTGACTGACCTCCAACAGCCATAACCATCTACATTTGTGTCATGTATGACTCCAACTATGAAAGTTTTTCCCCAATTCTAGTCCGAGAGTAATGTCATGTTAATGATGATATTTTCCTAATGAAAATTACAGCTGTAAATATGCACAGTGGTATTTGAAAAGAAACAGCATTGCTGCCCTTGGTTATATTGTACCCGATATTCCACCAAAACAAGGATTATCTATTAATTTATCTCACTTCATTTGTGGTTTCAGTGATTATTTCAGGGAGGAAAAAGGCATGGGATTGTATGGAGTTTACAAAGATAAGAAATGTGGTGTGCAGGGCGGTTGATTCATGCCAATGCATAACTTCAATTTCTGGATTGAGATGCCGAACTAAAGTCAGCCTTGTGATTGCAGCATCTTGAGGCATTACGTCAGACTGTGGTGGGTTCATTTTTGTAACACATTTATATTTTGTGAATATTAATTACTATGAATCAGTTTTCAACAATGTCCAAATTTTAAAATAAAGTCAGTGGCACACTGAATCGAATCGCACCAGGTTCATAACCATTTAAAGGTGGCATGTACCAGTCAGCTTTGCGCAGCTGTGGCCAACAGTTCTCCTCATTTGACCCGACAGCACAAAGGGAGGGGAGCAGAAAAATGGACTGTTGCTTGGGACTGACAAGTACAAGTCAGACATAAGAAGGTTCATAGAGTGGCCTGGGCGGCATGGAGGATTGGAAGAGGGATCTGGGAGAGGTCAAGAGTGCATTCAGGAGCAGGAAGGAAAGAATTGGAAAGGGCCTTGTGTCTAGGGGACAATCAGTCAAGATCAGATAATGAGGAGCCTTAGCTGCAGTGTCAGGGCTGTCCAAATGTATGTCTATCCCAGGATAGCAGTGTCCTTCTTGGGCTTTGAGTTCAGCTACAACATTTTAATTACTTCGCTGAGATTGCTGTTGGATATTGTCCTTTGCAAAGTATTGAAGGGAGGATGAGCTGAGTGTGCAAATCATCCATGACCCACAGAGTGCTGAATAAAACACTGGACACCAACATTAATATTCAGTAATGAGTGAATGCAAAAACATAATCATTTCTTTCACAATAAGGGAAATATCCCTAAATTCCCTGTAACCATCAACGTATGTTAACTATGTGACAGGCATATTGGGTACAATATAACCAAGGGCATCAATGCTGTTTCTTTTCAAATACCACTGTGCACATTTACAGCCGTAATTTTCATTAGAAATACATCATCATTAACATGACATCACTCTTCAGAACTGGATTTCAGTCTCAGACTAGAATTGGGGAAAAACTTTCATAGTTGGAGTCATACATGACACAAATGTAGATGGTTATGGCTGTTGGAGGTCAGTCACCTCGGCTCCAGGGCATCTCTGCAGGCGTTCCTCAGGGTCATATCCTTGAACCACCAGTTCTATATCAGTACATTAAGCTTTCTTACTAAGCAAGTGTCAACAAAAACCACAATGATGCTTTCATGAAAAAAAGTGAAATCTGTGCCAACTTTGTGCTCTCAACTTTTACATTAACAATAATGGAGTTGTGTAAGCATGTTGTGGCTGTGCTACAGACCCTGCCGGCTTGAACAGTAGATTCTTTAATAGGCCATCTGTAGAGACAACACTGTCAGAGATGTACAGACCAATACAAAGCAATCTCTGAGAGGACAAAAATACCTACCGACAGCATAAAATGTCTGCCTGATCTCAAGTACTCTTTTATTATTGATATTATAAATAAACTGAGAAACTTGCCTCAACCATTAAATCAAATGTTGTTTTGCATGCAAGATGCTCTCACTCAGCTTTTAATTATATTCACAGGGGTGAAGGCAAATAGAAAAAAAGTGGAAGTGAGCCACAGTTCTGGTTATAAGAGTGGGAATGGTACCCTATTGATAAAATCCTGTTCTATGTTGCCTTCACCAACAACAGTGATAATGGTCAAAAGTAATTCACATATTGTCAAACATATTGAACACTAAAGTTAATATCACATTTCCTCAATCATCTCACTTTTCATAAAATAAAAAATGTGTGCTCTATCATTTACAGTTACAGGTTACTTAATATATATGGTCACAAAGTAAATTATCACTCAATGACAGCATGATAACATCAGTCAGTTCCATTTTGGTCAATCTCTACTCAAGTATTTCATACAAAGTCTTTAAATCATACAGATCTCCTAATGGTACACATGCATAAATCACTGGTTATACCTCTTGTGCCAGATTATGCCTGGTACAATGATCCTTCTCTGGGATTATCATTCTTATGGTAAGGGCTGTTAGTGAGGTAAACTTTATGGCTGGTTTATTTCTGTTGCTGGTGAATGGTGTATGCCTGAGCCTGATGATAGTTCTGTATTCAGTGCTCATACTTGTATCACATGTCCCTGGTTTCTAGTTGTACATAAATGACTTCAATTGCAATGATGTTTCGGGTTTTACATGTTTACCAAATGCAATTGAGATGACAATTGCTCAATACAGGCTCCAAATAGCCACATGAGCTGCCTATGAGAGTAATGAATGTTTGCATTCTGACTGGCTCTCCAACGCTCAGCTCTGGGAATAACAATTTTATTGAAATCAAATTTTACTTTTTGTCATTTTATCTTGATTTTATCATTCCTGCCTATTTCTACTGTGAGTTTCTGCAGTTTGTTCAATACTGGCAGAGTAGCTTGGTAGCAGCATGACATTAGTCATTGAACTGGATTATTTTCTTTACCTTCAGTAGGTATTTTTCTCTCCTCACAGATTGCTTTGTGCATGTCTATGTTGGATCTGTTCAATTTTTATATTACCCTTTTGGCAATTTGACTGCTACCTCAGCCTTTTTATTTGATATGGAATAGTGTGGGATGATGTATGGTATGCAATTTCCCAATCCTTTATGAAGTAGCTAAATTCTCCACTCAGAGCTAAGGGCTATTGTCACTCATCACAACGTCTAGAATGCTGTACCAAGTGAAGTGTGCTTTCAGGCATTTTACAGTCTAACTGGTAATCATTGGCACCAGCTGATCTAACTCCCTAAGTCAAAACAGTAGTTGACGGTGACAAGATAATCAGTTCCTGTAAGAATGACAAGGTCTACTTTAAGCTTCATCCATCAACTGTCTGGGATGTAATGCATCATAAGCAGCTCTTTATCATACTTAGCTGGATATTCAGTACAAATATAGAGCTTTTGTGTTATTGCCCTTAATCTTGTTGCTTTGTTTTCTCTTGCACTTCCCTTGCCTTCCTTAGGCTAGGCTTAATTCCTTAATGGTGTACATACTTACCCTTAAACATCTCTTATCTCATTTTCTTAGCAATAACAACGCTGGAAGATTCCACATTCAATATTATCATCCTCTACTTCCTTCGTAGGTAGTGCCACTCCTGGCAGCATTACAGCATATATTTCTTTGCTAATGTGTCGTGTTCAAATAAACCCACAAAGTAATATTATTTGTGAAGACTTTGGAGAAGATGGAAGCAGTTTGAGAAGATGCTTTGAAGTGGCTTGTGCTCGAAATCCATTATCAAATTGTCTCTCTCAAATAAGTTTGATTAAAATGCGCACAAGCAAAGACACATGGCTATGGTGTTGTTCAATTTGCACTAATGCCCTGAAATGCAAATATCATTTGTTCTTTATAAATAAAATTTGTTCCAAGCTCTATCTCATTGGCAGCACACTGAAGTATGACTTCATCATTAACACCTCTATATCTCAGCACTGGCATTGTCTTCACAAGTTGCTTCATTCAAGTGAAAGCTGCTGTATCCCAATAGCAGTGCATGTCTTTAGGAGTAGCTTGCACAGAGGTTCACAATATCATAACAAATCAGGCAAAAACTTTGCTATAAATGCTTCAAAATCAAACAAATCTTTGCACTGCTTTCACATCTGTTGGTCACAGAACTTCTGCTACAGTTCTTACTGTGTCAAGATCTGGGCAAAGTACTTTTGCTGTCAGAACATGATTAATGTTCTTGACTTCAGGCATCTTCAATTGCACAGCATAGAAGTAAGTACTGCAGATGCTGGAGATCTGAAACTGAACAGAAATCACTGGAGAAGCTCATGAATTCTGGCAGCATCTGTGGGAATAAAGCAGAGTTAACATTTCGATTGCAGCGACTCATCATCAGAATTATGATGATCAAAATGTTGACTCTGCTTTCCTCTTATGGATGCTGCCAGGCCTGTTGAGCTTCTTTAGCAATTTCTGCTTTTGTTTCAGATCTTCAATTGCATCCTTCACTTGTTCAGCTTCAAGTTAATTGGGTGAGCTCCATCGAACAGTCACACCGCCACACTCTGCTAAGGATTCTTCCATTATGTTTCTGCACCATAGTCTAGCAGATCATGGGAAATAGCTTTCACTCTGGGGAACTTACCGGTTTTCTGTGTTGTCTGCATTGATTCTGTTCTGCTGTCATGGAAATGCCAAACAGCATAAGCCAACCATCAGCATCCCTTGAATAATATCCAGAATGTAGTAAGAAAACTGATGCTTTCTTCCAGCTTCACTTGCCAGCAACCATCCGTCATATTGAGGGTAATAAAGATCCTTGTCTTGGAAAATGTTGATATTTCTTCAACTGTCTGCATGGGACAGTGAGATCTCTTCAAAGTTTTATTGAGATCCTTTGGAGGTATCTATGCCCTCAGTTATCCAGATTTTTCACTGACACCATGCAGCTATCGCAGCCTTTAGGAGTTGCCACTTTCATGATTACTCCCTTCTCCTCTAGCTCTTCAATCTTATCTGACAGGCTGCAGTTGAAGGCAGCTGAACTCTCCTGAGCAGATACGTTGTATTCTGATCCATTGATGATATTCATGAGGAAGATGTTCAAGACTTGTAAAAACCGTTTTATAATCTTCCAGAATCTGTTTGGGAGTCAGGGTTTTATGTTTGTTACCTTTGTACCATCTAGTCTTGACTGTTGGTATATTTCTAGGAATTTTGTCTCCAGGTACAAATTATCCAGGTAACTTTCCTCCTTTCTGATGTATCAAAATGTCTGTAGCCTGGCCTCCAGCCCATAAGCTCTGAGCTGAAGCTGCTCTAACTTCAAACTGAAGATGCATTTACCCTGAATCACAATGATATCCAAGAACTCCCACAGTCTTGGTGCATACCTGAACTACAATCCCCAATGATTTTTAAATATATTATTAACTTATTTATTTTGCCTTTTATATATTTTATTAACATTATCATCAGTTTCTACACTATATTAAATTTTAAAAATAGAAATCCTTAATCACTTACCAGAGACTCACCAAAAAGCAAACTCCTTTTTCCTTCTGTAGAGCAAGATCCATTTTCAATCAGCTCTAACACATAGAGTCTGCACGCCTGCCTCAGGAGTCCTCACCTTGTCTGCTGCTCCTAATGATGCCAAATTCCTACCTCAATGTCCTTGCCTTGGCTGATCTTGCCCAGTTTATCAGCATAAAGCATTTGTTCTCACATTTATCTGCTTAATTAAATGATTGACAATCTCAGGGGTTCATTTTTCTCAGCAGGCATGCTCTAATGGAAGGATCTCTTATGCCGAAAATAACCTCATCTCTGATGATATCATTAACCATCCAGACTCTCAGGATTCAGGTAAATGCATTATTATGGTCGCATACTGATTAATGATCTCCATTTCCCCTTGAGTTCTAATGGTTGAAGAAGTACCGTTCATAAGTTACTCTAGTATAAGGTTCAAATACGTTTGCAAATCTCTGTCTCAATTTTCTGCTCTTCATTGAGAGCTAGGCTAGAACACACTTTCAACATTCTTTCCCAGCCACAGGTATCAGGTTTGTAACTATTTTATGTTCAGGTTTTTAAATTCATTCTATTTCGTTTTCATTATTTTACCATTTACTGTGAAAAACAGTTCTATTCTGACTCATATCTCCTTTCAGTTCCACAGCAGTTAGAAAATGTACAATTCAGATAGCTGTTTCAAATTAAAAACTTTCTTGGCGATTCTTTTAGTAAATGGCTCTCTTACAACTCTGAAAATCCATATATTTACACGTACACTACTCTGACACCGTGGAAGGTGTTTTCCTATTTTCAGTTAAACTATTTTGTCAAGCAAAATTCATGTAGGCCAGTCCTCCATAGCTTAGGATGACATTTCTCAGGCAATCTCTGTTCTTCCCTTCACTAACTGTACAACTGGTCTCATTTTGTGGAATTCTGCTGCAGGAGAGATGGGAAGTGCCCCCACTGCAGGGATCTTTTATGTTCACACCACGGGCACCATAGTTAAAACCAAGCCACACAACAGCTGAAGAACTGCAAGTCAAGAATTGGCCTCACACTGTGGCACTAAAGGCATAGGCCAGGAAGACACGGTAACTACAGACTTTATGACAGGGACGTCAAGATGTTTGTGCTTGGGATAGTGCAGAGGAGGGCCATCCTTTCTCTGCCACACAATGGAAAGAGACCAAAGAAACAGATGTAGTCAGGCTGGGTACAGATTGCAGTTCAGGTCAGTGCTGAGTCCTGGGTGAAACATATGCACGGAAATGTTTTCTGCAATCTGCAAAGGTAGCCAACTCCATCTTCCCTCTACTACTTCACACTCACAGAGCAACCACTCACACTAAACCTGCCATTTCACATTCAACTTACTAAGGCTCATTGATTAAAATTCTCATCATTGCATGCATCATGTCCACTTAACAGCTCTCCTCCACCAGATCCTCCCAAATGACCAATCCTTCCTGCACTCAATACTTCCTACTCACTCACTGGGGACAGCTCACTCCCTGCTCCTGCCTCACTACTAACTGTTCTCCCAACCACTTCCACCATACCCTTCCTTTATCTCTTTCAGAAAAAGTTGGACCACAACCAGGCTGAGAGGGCCAAGAACAGCAGTGTGTGGTGAACATCAGGCTCTTCACTCCTTCATGAAGAAAACAATACTGAAATTGGCCAAATCTGAACACAACAACTTATCTAGGGATGGGAAGTCCTCGATGAGCAGTCAATGCAAGAAGCTTCATTGTTCTTTGCTGCAGTGTTCTCCCATTAACACCAAAGCTAGCTCATTTTTCATCAACACTATCTTTTATCCCACTTAAACAACTAATTCTTTCTCTTCTCTTACATAGGCAATAGAGGAACTAAGCAAATCTCAGCTGAAAAAATCCACATCTGAGGAGGATGCTAATCAGACCTCAGAGAGTTTCGCCTTGATGGGTTCTCTATTAAGAATCGATTGAGGAGTACTGTCAGGTTAGCATTGTACTGACATGTCACTACAGCTGGTTGAGAAAATCAAAGGTTGAGCAAAGGCAGTGCAATGTGGGAAAGTGGGAAATTGTTCATTTTAACAGAAATAATTAAAATAAACCATATACTCCAAATGGTGAGTGGTTGCATAGTTCTGAGATACAGAGACACCTAGGTATCCTAATGTATGAATCACAGAGAAAGTTAGAATGGTGGTACAGTAAGTCAACAGGAAAGCTAATAGAATGTTATAGTTTATCATGAGTAGAACTGAATGCAAAAGTAGGGAGGTTATATTTCAGTTATACATGGCGTTGGTGAGAACACATCTGGAGTACTGTGTCGAATACTAGTAACGATTCTTACAGAAGACTGTTAATGCATTGGAAGCAGTTCAGGGAAGATTTACGAGATCAATTCCTGGAATGAGTGAATTACCTTATGAGAAAATGCCAGACAGGGTAGGCCTGTATCCTCTGGAGTATAGAAGAGTTAACTAAACATATAAGATCCTGAAGGGACTTGACCAGTGCATGCTGAGAAGATGTTGTCTTTTGTGGGAGAATCTAGAACTAGAGGCAATAGTTTGTACATTAGGAGTTACCTATTGAAAATTGAAATGAGAAAACACTTTTTCTCTCACAGGGTTATGAGTATTGAAATTGCCTTCCATAAAAAGTAGTGACTAGAGAATTGTTAAATTATTTTAGGACAGAGGTAGACAAATTCTTGATTACCCAGGGGATGAAAGATTGTCAGGGGTATGCAATATTGCAGTTTTGAGATTAAAATTTATTTTATTTGAATGACAGAGCAGTCTCCCAGGGCCAAAAGGCCTACTCTTGTTTTTTTTGTTCATATGTTTGGATGCATGTTTGCCTGTTCAAAGAGATGCCCAAGGTCTCTAACAATCAGAGGACTGTGAGAGACCAGGCAACTGCTCAGCCCCAGGCACAGAATGACTCTATGGTCTTAGTCATCAATGACTTCATCAAAATAAACAGACATATGTAGAAACAGCAAGTACAGAGCTATTCAGTAACCTGAACTGAAGCATAGAGGAGTCCACAACATTCTCAGCATGCTGATTCCAGCATGGAGAGGCTAGAGATTGCTGTGGACAGCCAGATCAAATAGACTCAGTGCAAAGACTGGTATTCCTTCACTCTTGACATAGATGCTCAGCATCAATGGTAGACAAGAGGGAGACAAGGGACCTTGACGTCACTCATCTCAGATGACTTTTTCTATGCCTGACAATACTCATGTAGAGCTGAATTGCCTGCTCACACTGACGTCTAATACACAATTGGTCTCACTAAATTATTGTACCTCAATATAGCACCCAACCTCAAAATGATAATTCCTTTATTATCCTTTTGGAACTCTGTATAATTTCAAGAAATAAAGACCTACACATTTAAATAGCAGCATTAGCAATGATCTAAAAAGTCCATGTTGTACTTACAAATAGATTATATATTATGCTGTTGCCTAACCCATAATCTTCCTTCGCTCACCTAACTTAAATTCAGGAATTGAAATAAAGTGCTGGAGAACTGCAGCAGGTCTGGCAGCATCTGTGGGGAGAGAAACAGTGTACGAGTCTTCTTTGGAACTTCTTAGAACTCTTTCAACAAAGAGTCATGCTGAACTCAAAATGGTAACTCTATTTTTCTGTCTCCACCGATGTTGTCAAACCTGGTGTATTTCTTCAGTATTTTATAGAGTCATAGAGATGTACAGCATGGATACAGACCCTTCAGTCTAATCTGTCCATGCCGACCAGATATCCCCATCCAATCTAGTCCCACCTGCCAGCACCTGGCCCATATCCCTCCAAATCCTTTCATTTTTATTTCAGATTTCCAGCATCCACAGTGTTTTTTGCTTCAGTTTTAAGTTCAGGAATAATTCAACTTTACATGTTGAAGGTTGGAGAACATTTCATTAAATGGCAAGCATCTGCAGAGCAAGATTGCAGAGTATAATCTTAAACATTTCTTTAAAGAATAACCTCATTGGGTATAATTAATTTAGCAAGATCAATTGCTTGTCAAATAGTTATGTGAACAAGCACTTCAGCTCTGTGCAAATACTGTCAGGTATAGAAAAGATCACATGAGATGAAAAATACTGATACTTGCATTACAAGAAAAACTGAATACTCACAATATAATTCACAGGAATATCAAATAGACGCTTGTAAGATTCCTATGAAAGCTGAAACTATCGACATAAGTAGATAATTAGTAGATTATTAAGCATTTTTATCCACATTATTTTCAATGGGCATCCATACTCCGATAATTGGATGAATTGTTTCCTGCCATGAAGGATAGATCTGATGAACTGCAATACCCAATATCATATATCCAAGGATTATTCTATAAACCTGTCATAGATTAAAAAGAAAAAAAATACAGTTCTTGACCAAATATTTGTTTTTCTGTAATATTTGGATATGTTACATGTTATAGTTGTTTCCGTCCAGAAAATTAATTTCATTTTTGTTCCATATTTTGCCCAGGAGGTAACTGCATTGCGTATGTAAATATAGGAGAATTTCTCCAGTCATTCCAACACTTCAATTGGCAGTTCAATACAATGTATTCTTTGAAATTCAGTTCGAAACCTTTTCTGAGCTAGTAAACAGCCTGATTCTTTCAGCATTTGAGATTTGTATGTATTAATAAAAATAATTAAACTAATTCATAACCAAAGCATAAAATGGCTAGCAAACAATGAGAGATATTATCATTAATGCATCAGAGAGGACTTCAAAATAGGACCAAGTGGCTCTCTTTTGTGCTCCAAATTCCATGATTTTATTCTGGTATGTTCATTAATGTTCACACAAAATTATTTTCTCAACACTGCAAGTAGCAAAGATGCTCATTAATTTACCATAGCTATTTCCGTATCCATGCCGGCTAGTTACATGCCTCAAGATTGGGATATCTGGTCGGCATGGAAGAGTTGGACCGAAGGGTCTGTTTCTATGCTGTACATCTCTATGACTCTATGACTCTAAGATGTGAATATAACGGGACTTGCATTTTGACATCAATGTTTGGGAAGGGAATAGGAAGATGTTTGGAGGACAGATAGGGAGAAGTTGAGAACTTTAATTGTGTTGATAAGGTCCACTACTAAATACTAGTTTAGAATTTGATTGTCCTCCCAGCATCAGGTTAGATTGTAGGCATATGCTGACTGGGCTCAACCAAGGACGCAACAGTTATGCTTTTTGCTTATTAAAGTGTGTGATAAAGGGAGATGGTAGGGCACAGATTAAATTATATTGAAATATTTGTATCATATTTTAAGACACCAATTTCATAACTGATTGGCTATGTACTCAATTCAATGTACAATTGATTAACTACTTGTCCATCTCAGTTTACACTTGATTTTTCTACAATGTTTTTAACAGAATGAATAAAAATGATTCATAAAATAATCACTATTATGCAATTCTCAATGCAAGCACCATTTTAATATTACACTTAAGCCTTCAATTTCCTGTCCCAAATAATTGTCTTAGCAATAATGTTTCAAATGTATTAATTCAAATTCACTAATCAATAATCTCTCTTTCTGAACTGTGTTCTTTCAAAATGCAATTAAGAACACAGGAACAGGAGTAAACCATTCATCCCTTAGACAAGTTCCACATTCAAATAAATCATAACTGTTTTATACCTCAGCTCCAATTATCTGTCTTCGATCCATATCCCTTGATAACTTTACCTGTCAAAAATCTGAAAGGCTGAGCCTTGAAAATTTAAAGTGGTCCGGAATCCATAGCCTTTTGTAGGAATGAATTCTATATGACCATGAACCATTCTGTGAAAGATTGCTTATTGATTTCACTCCCAAAAGGCCAAACTCTAATATCAAGATTATGCCCTCTTGTTCTAGATTCCTCAAGCAGTAGAAATAATTTCTCTGTGCTTACCTTATTGAATTAGTTGTCATTTTAAATGCCTTAATTAATTCAAAAATAATTGCAAAATATGAATAATGTATGCTACATTATCAATTCAAAATATACTAAACGAGTTCACGGAAAGCAATATCTCTCAGTGCCTTCACTAAAAATGACATTGTGAATCAAAGTATCCATCGGCTGGGGAGAATTATCTAAATCAAATATTATGAGGTCAAGAGGACAAAATAGAATTTCAGCAATATTGAAATGTATATGTGAAGATTAATTGAAGTGGGAGCTTTCCCAGAAAGACCTCTCTAATCATTTGTGAGGTTTTATCTGATTATGTTTGTCAATGTAATGTAACACATTTGGATAAATGAAGTTGAATAGTATCAGGCAAATTAACCAGCAGAAAGCATGTAGCATCAGGATGCTTACTGTCAGAACAGAAAGTTATAAATACAGAAAAATTCAGATTTATTTTATCATTTCAGTGTGTATTAATTCAGTTCCATTCTATTGCTGCATTAAAATTCCTATGAATTAGTTCTTCCTGCTATCACCAGGCCTAATAGCTTAAATAATATTTTGTTTCCCAAATTTCTTGCCAAGCCTCCTTTTTCTCTTCTGAAGGTAATAACCGATGGTCCCTACTAGCTCTCCAATATCTCGTTCAAGTTAAAGTTCAAGTTAAAAATCTTTAGATTATGAGGGAAGGAATTTGATGCTATAACATGGGTTGGGGCGAGTGTTTGCATTATGTAAGATTCCTGTACAATAACACCCATTATTAGTTTCTCGTAGTGAACAATGCATTGGAGCAGTAATCTCAACTGCTATTTTCCCTCTCACCAGTCAGCTGAGTTAGAGTGCGCTCGTTAATAAAGTGTAGGGTAAGGATCAAAAATGAGATCTGTACACTTCTGTACAGCATTCACAGACACACACATGCAGACAGTGAAGTTAACAGCTAAGAAACATGAACTTAATTTTCAAGCACAACAGAAATTAGGGGAAAACAATAAATCAATAATATTAAGCATGCTTTAATCATTTTAACCAGGATATTGCATTTTTAAAAATTGATAAATATATTCTTAAAGTTATTTTGTTTTATTTTTAAATATTTCCTATTCTTCAGTAAAGCTTTCCCCTATATGCAGATGTATGCATAACAAGGAAAACTAATACTATAAACTAAGCCTGTGGCAAAATTTAACCATACTGAAGAACTCTGCTTGCGATAATGTCTTGCACCTGAATAAATTGTCAAGGTCAGGATAGGAAAATATTGGCAAGAATCTAAAATGGTGAGCAGTGCCAAATCCATCTGAAAAAAATGCCCTAAATGACAATAAACATAGCGCTGAAGGTAATCCTAGTGCGCACACTGGGCTGAAGCTGTAAACCATGCATATGGAGACAAATGCCATCAGTACAAAAAATAATATCAACTTTTTAAATGTCATACAAAATAAATACCAGCTCTTTATCCTGAGCTCACTCTGTTCTTAAGGAGTTATTTCTCTGCTGACTATACAACATGAGCTTATTTCCTGAGGTCAAAAGTATAAAGTGAAAGCTCCACATTTTTCAAATATTAAGTGGCCATACGTGAATCTGAAGACCCCCTCATGCTTTCCTGATCCACAAAATAGAAATTAATAGTTATTTGGACTAGAAACGGGCAACCCAGATCACCGGTAATGATGTCAGCTGTACTGACGACCACTAAAGTGCTGTGGAGGTCAGAAATTTGGAGCATTCCAGACAACAGAGCAGCACAAACAATCCATAAAGGACATGTTATAGGCTTTGGAGCAATTTGCTGGATGCCGTCTTAGAGATGAGAGCAGCTTTCCAGCAGTGGTGTGACTAAGAATAGAAATTTGGCTGCACAGCACTCAGAGTGAATGGACAATGATAAAAGTTTTGATGTCAGAACAAATCATTTGTATCCTATAGTACAAATAATTCAACTCCCATTTTTCTCTAAGGTCTGTTCCCTTACAATTAGTACAATTATGCAATGTTGAAAGCTTTAGAAACAGATACGCAGAGCGGTGGATTTAGATATTCATGCCACACCCCCGCAAGATATCTATGTCTATCATTATTCTGATCACCTTTTCTGGTGGTTGATGTCCATAATAACAATTGTTTTTAAATCAGAAATTTGTTGCTCTTGTGATGATGCTGTTCCTTTAACAAGGTTATGTTGTCCTTGTTTCTACTTCAGTGGGGTCGTAAAGGCATAGGTTCCAATTTGTCTGTGTTTATCTACTTGAAGAAGCTTTTAAGTTTTTATTTAAAAATGCTTGCACAATGAAAGGGGAATGGCCAGTTCTCCCAGTTCATGGTTTGGTTTGGTTTGAGCAAGCAGACAGTTTTGAAGCTGGTCAAGTCTTAGTTGGGAAACCAGAGAAGCTGCTGACCCCATAGAAACAGCTCCATGCTGATCCACTCTCTCTCTCTGACATCTCTCCTGTAAGAACCTATGTTTGATTTTACCCTTTTTTCGCCAAAGGGGTGTTTATGGGGATGTTGCAAGTATTTGGAACAGTGTAATTGAGTTGCAATAGGGTTGATTTGGCTTTCAGATAAGTTACGCAATTCTATATTCTGGTCTCTTTTGTTCGTGTATAAATAAATTCTGTTTTGTTTATAACTGAGTGGTTGGGCCAGCTGTATCACTCCTGGAACATCCACTTTACATTTGCTTAAAACAACTAAAAGAGTTAGGGTCTGCACTATCTTCTTGAAATGCTTTGAGAGGGTCAGGCCACATCCATAACACTCTGATTGGGACTGAGCTGGCATGAGGGAAATTGGTCAATGCACCTCTGCTGCTAGGTTCACACAGGTTCAGATTTGATTTGGCTGAGTGTGAATATTTTGAACTGTGAACCCCTTCAGCCTCCTTTCTCACTCAACCACAGCCATACGTCTGCTCAAGCTAGAAAAAGTCATGGACAGAAATGAAACAGCCTCCACAAATTCACATTGACGATGATCCCAGTGTAAATAGGATATAGGAGCGAAGAGCTTTGAGTATCCAAATCCATTCATCACTCAAAACACCAACACAAATTAGTAAGGTTATAAAGAGCATAAGGTCAGGGAATTTCTCTTCCTAATAGGATAGAATCTACAACAGGGAGCTAATATTAAATTTAGTTAGAACGTTGGTTAGCCTGTACTTAGAATACTCGTTGTATTCTGATTTCCATAACACGAAAAAGAACACTTAAACACTGGAGAATGTACAGAAGCAATTTTCAAAATGTTACCAGAATTTAAATGTTACAGCTGTCAGGAAATATTAAGGGGTTGGACGCTGTGAAAAAAAAAGATGAAGAAAAAATAGTATAGAGATATTAATGATTACTGAGTGACTTGAAATGGTGCATATGGAGAATTTGATTTCAATATTTTTAGTTTCATTATATTTAAATTTTGGTAGGGAACAAATGACATAAATATACAGTCCAAGAAATCAAATAAAAGCACCTAAAGGAAAGTTTGAGGCATACTTGAGGAGGGCAAGATTATAGAAGGACACAAAAATGGGGGATGTGGGTGCAAAGAAAGGTAATTAAAGTGAGAAGTGCCTCAGGTGCAAAAAAAATACTGACACAGGGTTGAACAGCATAGCTCTGTACTGAAGATGTCTTGTAATGCGATGTAAAAAGCAGAGGATCAAAAAAAATGAGTGGTATATGTTAAAAACTATATTTACACAGAAAAATAACATAATGACTTACTTAGATACCAATAAAATATATAGGCATTTACATTCAATGAGTACAACCTAAATACAAATAAAATTTACATGAGTATATGATTATATAGCAGCTCAGTCACTATGTATTAATATTGCATACTCTCTTTTATCGAAGAAGCTGTCATTCAATAGAAAATACACAGGAGCAATAGAGATAAATATAAGGAAGAGACATCTGCTACAGGAAAATAGTATGATTATTATAACATTGGACATTGATGTTGTTTCCACCACAGTGTGCATGTGCATGTGCATGTGTACAATGTCATTTGTTTTGATTGTATCATGTGTACAGATAACTAGTGATATTATGATCATGTGGAAATGCTCCAGATAAGTGTGGGCTAACATGTTATGACAGAAAAGCATGGAGATATTGTGCCTGTTCTTTAATTAGTGAGAGGGAAGCAAATATAGGAATGTCAGCAGAGCAATCACAACCTGTCATACTCAAGCAGTCAGTGTTGCCAATGCTTTTGCAATCCGGTCTCAGATGTTGCCAACACTGTTGTGGAGCCATACCAGCAATCATCAGGGAAAATTCTGGAAATAATGATAAAAAGCAAAGAGGAAAGAAATGTTTAAAAGTACATTTGCAGCAGAAGCCAAGCATATCTCCTAGCAATCGTGATAGAAAGGGGGTGGGAGACTGATTTCTGCAAATTCTTGAAAAGGTAAATCTGCAACACTTGGAAAACACCGACACCTTACTTTGCTTCCTGAATTTAAGCTACTTCAGCTGGTTTACACAGCTGGCTTTTACACAGGATGTTTTGCAGAATGCATCAAGAATAACAATTTATTTTTATCCACCACATTTAACGTAATGAAACATCCCTAGATGCTTCACAGTAGTATTATAAAAAGTAGAATACACTAAACGACAAAACAAAATATTAAGTGAGATGACCAAAATCTTGGTCAAAACGATAGGTTTTAAGAAATGCCTAAAAGGAGAAAGAGGCAGACACATAAACTGGTGTAGGAAGGGCATTCAGAGTTTGGGATGTGGGCAACTTAAGGCCTGGCCACAAATGATCGATGAATCAAAACTGAAATTTCATAAGGGATCAGAATTACAGGGACACAGATGTCTTGGAAGGTTACAGGCTAGACGAGGTTATAGAAATAGGGAAGGGCATAGCAATTTGAAAATAAGTTTGAAAATGTTAAAGTCTAGCCATCGCTTGACCACAACCATGTAGGTCAGCAAGAACAGGGGTGAAAGGGGAACAGGAACTGCTGTGAGTTAAGATACAGGCTTTATTGATTTGAAAGATTTCGGCTTCACAGATACTGGAATGTTGAAGAAAAGCCGAGAATGTTTTGGAATAGTCAAGCCTAGAGAAGACAAAGGGATGGAAGAGATTTTTAATAGCAGACAGAGGCAAAGTTGAAAAAGGTACGTAGATGGATATAGGCAGTCTTGGCAGCAACTTGATAATGAGGTTGGAAAGACAGATCAGGTAGGGAAAGAATACTTCTCATCTAGTCCACGAAATGCACCTATTGACAATGACTACAAATTGCTTACCCTAAGGCACTTTTCCACTCCATGATCAGCCAGTCACCCCAGCCTGTGATCAGATTTCCCCACCATGCACCCTCAACCAAGCCTCAATTTCCTCCCAACCAGCCCAACTTTTCCAGTCTCGTCCTTCCCTCTTCTGCACTCTGTGCTGTGAAATCTGATCTCTTTACCCCCAAATTTTCCAATCTACCCATCCCCAGACCTTTCTAACCTCTCATCCTTGTTTGGCTTCTGAACTCCTGCTTCTCTTCCACCTACCCCTTCATCCTTACCCTCTTCTCCCTCTTCTTCAGTACCCAGTTACATTTTGTTTTGCCAGAGGGTGGCATCTCAAATCAGGCTAGCTGTCATAAGAAAATAGAGAGAAAACACGTTAATTATATCTAGCTGTTCAATTCAGTAGGACCTGAAAACACACTACTCATCTGAGATTTCCCCAACAGTAAAAATGCCCTACCTACCTACTGCCACCTTCCTGTAAATGTGGAGCCCATAGTTGAGTGAAGAACATATTTATTTAGACATTTTCCAGACACTGGAAGTAAATGCCATGCTCTGATCAGAAGTCACAGTGACTGCATGAATGGATAAATCAGTTTCTTAATGAAGGAGACGGTGTCTCATTGATGTCTAAAAATAGTAAGGGTCAGTACCAAGCATCTGATTCATTAAAATAGTAAACTTGTCAATTATAAAATAATTAGTATATCGAATCAATAAGCTTGCAATTCAATTATTAAACCATGACATATAGGAACAGAATTAGGCCATTAGACTGATCGAGTCTGCTCCGCCATTTGATTATGTTTCTCAACCCCCTCCTCCTGCCTTCTCCCCATAACCTTTGATTCCCTTACTAATCAAGAACCTATTACCTCTGTTTTAAAAGCACTCAGTTATTTGGCCTCCACAGCCTTCTGCAGCAATGAGTTCCACAGATTCTCAGAATCATCAGATACCCAGAATGTTCAATATCTTAGTCATCTCCATAGAAAAAATTAGAGGCAATCTAATCATCTGAAATCTGGACATATTTCTGAAACATCTTAAAACCTTTTGTTCAATCAAGATTTTTTTTATCCTTTGGGCAATATTCAAATCATATTCCAAGTTCTCTGTGAAATTATGTAATGATCAGTGTTTGTTATGAGAAATGTTTACAAGTTTGTTTTTTTTAATTTATTGCTATGGAAGAATATTCAATCTGTGTTCACGTAACAATGCAACAGTTGGAACAATAAGTAAAGTAGATGTATAAGAAAATAGAAAAAGTCATTGTGGGTGGTTATGATATGGAATACAGCATAAAAAACATACTCTCGAATCTTATGTAAAGAAAGAGCACTTTGAGAGAGTTAGTTAGCTCTGTATCATTCCTATCAAGCACAGGCTAGGCAAAAAAAAGTCAGGTACTTTTTAGGAACACGACATGTTTTAAAAATACTTTTCATATGATTTTAAGATCAGGATCAATAAACCTAATTTCTTAGCAATCACAATTTAGGATGCACATACTGAAGCAATTGCTGTAGCAGATCAATATTATTTAATGGAGCACGAAGTAGATCCCCTAGAAGTACATACAAAAATGAATTCCAACATTTAATGCATATTGTTGCTCTAATAAATAAATAAATTTTAAGCATCGATCATCATTGATTTAGCATGAACTAAAAATAACCTGACCAAAATAATGAAAGGATCACTGAGGAAAACACTGCAAATGTGAATTGAGTCAGTTGACTTTCCCAAGCAAACAATTAGAGATCATTACCTCCAAACATCATGCAAGTATGTTTCCTGTCCCAATTAACCATCAATACATCAGATTTCCCACTTTGGTAAGAAGAACAGAAAGCAGAATTGTAGTTGAATGGAGAGAAATTGCAGAATGCTGCAGTAAAATGGGACCTATATGCCCTTATATGTGAATCACAAAGAGTAGGCATTGAGGTACAATGAGTAATTAGGAAGACAAATGAACCATTAGCCTTTATTGCAAAGGAGATGGCACTAAAAATGTAGGGGAGTCTTGCAACAACTATACAATATATTAGGCGTACGTATTGTCTGAAGTTTTTAGTCCAAGCTTTTTATGATCGGATGAAGTGAGATGGAATGAATATCCTCTCTACTCATTTTTCATTTGATCTTAAGAGGTTTTTTTAAAGAATATACTTGACAATTGAGTAAGATTTTAACTGTTTATACGCTGTAACCATAAAAGGGACAAACGGGCAAGTTTTCTTGAGCTTTTTTTTGAAAAGAAGACATCATTTATTGCACTTAACCAGTCAAAGAAAAATAATTAAAACTTTTCAATTTCAATGTGCACCCAATTCAGGAAGAAAATTTGTTTTGTTGTTTATTCATTCACAGGGTTTCAGTGTCATTGGCTAGGCCAACATTTATGCAGCATCTCTCATTATATGCTTAAGGTTAGCTGCCTTCTGGAAGTGCTGCAATGCAGAATGAGGCATGGCTGGGATCCTAAACTCCATTATTCTGTTGAATTGCCTGAGCCCCTGATTGCCAAGTCTGGTTGTCTATTCCATAATTTCACAATGATTATGGATACAAGATCAAGAGTTTACAAG
This sequence comes from Hemiscyllium ocellatum, assembly GCF_020745735.1. Classification (NCBI taxonomy): domain Eukaryota; kingdom Metazoa; phylum Chordata; class Chondrichthyes; order Orectolobiformes; family Hemiscylliidae; genus Hemiscyllium; species Hemiscyllium ocellatum. Next base: position 53,253,789 of record NC_083405.1, read on the forward strand.
TGCCTACAGTTTCAGATATTCAAACTTTAAAGGATCTGGATGATTGACAATTTTATTTGCCTGTAGTAAAAGGAGTGGCTCTTTTTGAACATACTGAGATGTTTTCAATAAATGATTGCATTTTTCTTAAAGTACGTGTTACAAGCCCACTGTCATTATTGGATTCATTGCTTCTATGCAAGTATAATTGGCAAATGAGCATGGAAATGCCATAATGTGGAATGGAGTAGTTTTTTTGGCTTTGGGGTCATAAGGAGCAATGGAAGGTAAATAGAAGAGCATATCTTTGCATGAGGTGCCTTGGAGGTTATTTTAGGGGACATGAAGTGGCATGAATGGGGCATAGAATGTGCAGAAGGAATGAGCCTGGGGGTTTTTCTGCTTTTACCTTAACTGGGGTAAAATCCCACAGCAGCAAGATGAGAACATTAAGCAGCACCCAGCAGACAATGCATTGCCAAAAATGTCCAAAGTCAGTTTCCTGACTCCTGTTTGTAGAACTTCCCTGCTGGGATGACACTTCTATATTTTCTGAAACTTTATACTGGCAGGCAGATTGAGCCAGGATTTTTTCCAACTCCTACTTCCAAACTTGAGGATGGATATCCAGGCCATGGAATCTAGCCTTTGTGTTCTGGGTGAGTGGAAACACAGTACAAGATATGAATTCCAGAGAAGGCTTTGTTTTAGCATGTCCACACAAGGGAGTGCTGATCCTACCCAGGTTTATTTAGCTTAGAATTTTCCAGAAATGTGAGATAATTCTGAAACATTGCCAGAAATCATAAAAGTCACCTGATTCTCAGCAATTATTTTAACAATTTGCTGTTTTAGTCTTTCAAATGTCGTCAGTGATTTTCACCTCGTAGATATATGATTTTCTTGAAAAGCAGAGCTTTGTAACATTGTGGGTTCCCTATTTAATATTAAATTATCCCCATTTCAAAAAAAAGTTTCACCTGGCTAATTCCTGAGCAGAAGGGATTGTCCTAAAGAGATTGAGCAGTTTGAGTCTATACACGTTGGAGTTTAGAAGAATGAGAAGTGAGCTTATTGAAAGACATGGGGAAGTGTTTTTCCATTGGCACGGTTTCCCATCCCACCATTCAAAGGAGTAGCAAAGAATGCATCCCCAACAATCACAGCAACCCCTTACCAAATAATGCTCAGAAGCAAGGTAATTGGTGAAGACAGATCTTCCATCACTCAAATAAAATAAAACAAAGAAGTGTGGATGCTAAAGATCTGAAACAAACAAACACAGAAATTGCTAGAGAAACTCAACAGGTCTGGCAGCATCTGGGGAGAGAAAACAGCATTAACATTGTGAGTCCAGTGACCCTTCTTTAGAATTATCTTGAGCTATTTCCTAATCATCCTGCTCAGAGCTGCACTTATACACATATGGAGAAAGCAGGACTTGAACCTGAGTCTCCTGTCTCAAAGGTAAGGACACTACCACTGCACCACAAGAGCCCTAACTAGCTTAAACTACCTTGAAGAAGGATCACTGAACTTGAAGCAGACAGGTGAGGGAAGAGGAGGTTAAACGGTGAAAGGAAGGCCATCTAGGGAAATGAACAGTTTCTGCCTGTGATTTCAAGCTCCTCGAGAGAGTACACTAATGGGGTCCCCTAAAATGCAAATCCTAAACTGCCAGTGATTTGATAGGTGACATATTTTTAAATGAGGTGCAATGGGTATTTAGCAGTGTGCTCAATTTATAGTTATTGCAAAACTACCACAGTGGTTTTTTTTATTTACAGAATATTAAATCTATCCAACATGATAAAAAAATCTACCCTTTTTTAAAATAATATTTTTATTTGTGTTTATAATAATTTAGTCTCTCTCCCCCATGCACTATTCACTTCACCAGCTAAAGTTTAATATAAAGTAAAGGAATCCGATGTTTTTACCTGTTTGGTTGCTTGTTTGTGAGAATACTTTGGTTATTTGCTCAGCTTTCTAGCATCTTTGCTGCTGAACACCTGCCAGTTTATTTCATGCCCTTTCACAAAGAAAGAGGAATTCTGTTTCACAAAGGTTGCTAGATTTTTGTAGGCAGCTTTCCTCAAGGTCATTGCTGAATGCAAAATTGAGTCAACAATTAGGAAGGGGATAAGATTATTAGACCCTCAGCATCTGCTTCATCATTCTCAACACAATGCTCCAGCCTAATCCTCATGACCTTTGGTTCCTACAGTATCCAAAAATCAAATGATTTCTAGCTTTTATATATGATAGGCTGAGTGGCCTCCTTCTGTGTTGTTACACATCTGTGATTCAGTGAGTCAACACTGGCACATTTGCTGCTGTCTGTTGTAGAAAATTCAAAAGATTCACAATCCTTTGCAGTGAAAAAAAAAATCACCTCTCAGTTCTAAATGGTCACTGACACTAAGGTGCTAGTTCTGGATTTCTCAGTCAAGGAAAACATTCTCAGCAACTTCACCGTAAAACCCCTTCAGAATTTTAAATTTCAATGCAATCACTTCTAAACTTGAGGACATGGTTTCCCAAAACTGTTCCCATTGTGATTCCTTTTTGAGGCATTAAAACTGTAATGGTCCTCTGGTGAAAACTGAGTGGTGAAGAGACCTCAGAATATCACTTTGGGAAATGCTGAACTAAGAATCTAAACTACTTAATCTTACAATTTAGAAAAAAATCCCTCATCTAGGATTCAGTCTTGTGATAGTTTGTTGTTGATCTCCATCTAAAGCAAGTACATCTTTCTTTCATGTGGAGACCAAAACTGTAAACAAGTTTCTATATAATTGTAGTAAGATGCTTTTATTCTGTACGTATTGGCCTTTCTAATAAGGACTAACATACTTCACGGTACATGCAGGTTACTATCAGTGACTATGTACAAGAACTAGGTCACTCTGAAGATCAACATTTTAGCACCTCTTACCATTTAAAAATACTGGTAAGGCTATCAGTGCTCACTGTTTTTAAAGAGTAAATTGGACAGCAACCTCTAGCAATCATACATACAAAGTTAAATACATAAATCAGAAAATTGTTTTAGAACCTAGGAGAAAGTGATGACTGCAGATGCTGGAGATCAGAGTTAAAAAGTGTAGTGCTGAAAAGGCACAGCCAGTCAAGCAGCATCCGAGCAGCAGGAATGTGATGAAGAGTTTATGCTCAAAACGTCGACTCTCCTGCTCTTTGGATACAGCCCTCTGCTTCAGAACCTGTACACGAATGGCAGAGTCAAAGTGCTTTCTTGTACAACATTGACAGAAAGGTGAGGGCTTCCTCATGCAATGTACATTTAGTGCATTTTAAATGCTGTGATAAATCATAATTGCCACCACACAACTTCTTTGGCACTGAAAAACGTTTTTAACTGATGTACTACCTCAATCAATTTAACTACGGTTTGGCATTCTAAAAAAATTATTTTATATTTTCTTTCTCTTTTATATTTCTCTCTTAATTCAATCTTTCCTTCTTTTTCTTTATTTTGCATACTATAACTATTTTGGATTTGAACTCCTTTTTCCAAAAGAAATTTTCTGGTTCAGTCTCTACATTATTCATTAATTGTACAATTTCATTAGTTAAAAAGATATACAGTTATCTACTTAAGTCACCTGGGACCAAGATGCTCTGACAGCACTATAATTTTATGATAATCAGCTGATAGTTTTTTTATTATTTGTTTAAATGGCATGAAATTATGGCAAGTCTATCATTTATTACTTATTCCTAATTGTCTGGTAGAAGGTAAACCCCATTGTTCAATCCCTGCAGTCCACATGATGCATGTACACCCACAGCATTTTTAGGCAGAGAGTTCCAGGATTTTGACCCAATGACAGGTGATATTGGTCCAAATCAGGATGGTGTGCCATTTGGAGGGAAATTTACAGACAATGGCATTTCCAGGTACTGTTAACCTTGTTGTTATGGATGATAGAGGGGTTTCGAAGGTCCTGTCAAAGGAGTCTTGATGAAGTGGTGGAGTGCTTGTTAGCAGTAGAGATACACATGGTGCATCAGTGATGGAGAGAGTGATTGTTTTTACATTGGAAGGTGGGATGCTGATCAAGCAGGTTGGTTTATCTTGGATAGTATCAACTTTCTTGCGTTTTGTTGCTGCTGTCATCATCCATCCAAGTGGACTGTATTCTACTCTACTCCTGCCTTGTACCTTTAAGATAGTGGACAGGCTTTGTGAGTCAGGGGAAGAATTGCCACTGAATCACTATTCCCTGACCTGCTTTTAAAGCCAGAGAACTTACATGCTGGTCCAGTTTCTGGGCAATTGCAATCCCCAGGAGGATGAGTGGAAATGTTTAGATTCTCTCTTATTGGAGATGGTATTTGTGTTGCAAATGTTACTTACTACTTATGAGCCCATGTTGCTCAGATCCTTAATGAACATGTACACAACCTCTTCATTAGCTGAGGAGTTGTGTGTGGGGATGAATATTGTGCAATCATCAGCGAATGTGTCCATTTCTGACATTATTATGGGGGGAAGGTCATTAAAGAACTAATGGTAGATGATTAGGCTGAGGAAATTACCCTGAGGATATACGCCAAACATTTGTATTGAAGTAATAATAGCTCTTGATAAATGTCAACATAAAACTCTTAAAATGCATGAACAGATGGTGATTTTTGTTTCAAACTTACACCAGATGGACATTGACAACTTAAGCCTGTTTTCTATTTAATGTTTGAAGATTAGGGGATTTAAGAAAATCTTCAGATTATGACAGTTAACCAGACCTTACCCATCCTTCAAGAGCATTTACAACTATTCCATCAATCTGTGACTGCCATTCGGTGGTTAAAACTCTTGAAACAACCAAGATGAGACTCACTTGAACCCAGCAATAAATTCATATTACTGGTTGTGTTTCCCAAAAGTCTGAATCACATCCAATTCCCTTCCCCCACCAGCAAAATTGGAGACTTTTGTAAATAAGTGAGGGACTTCTGAATCCATTCCAACTCACCCACCATTCTTAAAGGTCTGAAATATCTTTCCAACACCCTGAAAATCTGGCCAAACATGTCTGAGCAAATTTCCACAACACTGGAAAGCTTATGTGAAGTGGAACAGCTTGGTTAGCAGCATAAATGCTCTGGTGCACAAGTCTTCAGTACTAAAGCTGGGATGTTGGCATAACTCAAAACCTTTGTTGTATTCAGCAGTTCAAGTGGAGATTGTGCAGTCATCAGTGAACATGTCCACTGAATGGTAGTCACATTGATGGAGTAGTTGTAAATGCTCTTGAAGGGTGGGTAAGGTCTGGTTAACTGTCATAAAGAGTTAATAAACAAGTATAACTGTAACAATAGAATGCACCACTCAGTCACCAACCACAAAAGCTGGCCCCATTGTTCTCTAAGGACATACACAAAATTAAGTGTATGACATCCTGCTCTCCCATTGCATAATTGTGAATATCCAGAGTCTAAGTGGATCTACGTGAATATATGTTTAATTTAATATTTTTGATGTATTCAAGTTCAAGTGGTAACCTCTTGTTTTACTTCACAGTAACGACAAAAGCTTATAAAAAGGTGATCAAACAATTTGCTCTAATAGCTTAAACTTTTACCTTCAGCAAATAGCACATCATTTTCAAAAGCTATGCGGTAGCATATTTGAGTACTGTACAATGAGTATTCAGCTCCTTCCTGTGTATTTCCCACAGGGAACAAAAGATTTTACAGATGACCAATCCCAAGCCACTTTCTACAAGCCAGTATAGAGGAGGAAATGGCAGTAGCAAGTCTCCTGTCGACATTCTCAGTTGGAGAAAAGGAACAGCACACAAAGTCCCCATGAAAAGGAATGGGGAGAATTGCAGACTCTCTTGCACCACAAAAGCGTTTTCTATATTTGAGCAACAAGCAGCTTTTGAACATCTGATCACCGTTTGTCCATTTTAAGCCATCCAATGGGATTAGACACAAAGATTTTCATTAACTGCCAGAATTAAGTTTACATATGATAAGGTTTCAGAATCTCAAATACTACTTAAGTCAACTGTGTAATGGGTTATACCTGATCTAAACTTTTAGCGATTATCAATGTACATTAATTGTTTCCTCTATGTATAAATTGTGCGAACTCACCCAAGCTCTGTGAAGGCAAACTGCTGGGTTTCTCCCCTCTACCCTCTCTTCTAATACCCACTTCCTGACCTATTATCACACACCTGATAATTGAAGCTTAATAGGAGACAGTAGCCATTACTTGGAGTGACAGTAGATGGGTCAGCCCATGTTCGTCTGTCCTGATATAATTCTGGACGGCGGCTAAGCAGTGGGGAGGACACTGGTAGAACTTTCCAAGCTCCCTCTGCTGGCAAACCTGCTGATGGGCACCATACAATTCTATCCAGGAATAGATTTCAGACTTTGGAATTTATTCAACTCCAAAGGTTATAGTTGTTTAAAATGATGTTGTTTATTTTAAAGGCAAATACAATGTAACAAGTATTAAATTACATGTCCAGCAACACATAGGTGATATGTAAAAAATCACACTTTATAGAACAATTTCAAGTTACAGGGTTGATTGAACAGGATATGGGCAGCAAATGTTTGGGTTTAATACATCTACAAAGAATGGGCATGGGAGACTGGACAGAATGGAATAGTCTCATCTAGAGATGACAAACTCATGAATAATGGTTTCAGTGGCAAATGGTCTAAGCTAGGGATGGCACAGAGGTGAAAGTTGACAAGGTTGTGCTGCAGAGGATACGAGGTTGGTTGTTAAATGAATTATAGAGTCAAGAAATTCTAAGAAGAGAAAGAACTGAGAGTATACAGAACAGCAGAGGCAATGTCCTCAGATTCTCACCATTAACTATACATGAGTGGAACTGAGCCTTACAGTATAAAAACACCAAATATTCTTCACACCTTTGTCAATCAAGCAGTTACAATTCCAGAACAGAACTGGCATGCCTGCAAGACATTTGGACTCCAGTATTACAGTTTGGAAACATAAATTTGATTTTAGTATTCCATTCCAAAGTGAAAATATGCAAACATAGAGTTTCTATTAGAATTCATCTAAAATCAATTAAAGCAATACAAAAGATCATTGAATTTTAAATGCATATCTACCAGCTTCCAGTCTTTACAATATATTTAACACTACTTGAAAAAAGCTTTCACAGGAAGCTGGTCCCACATTCTCAACTGGTCATCCTGCCCCAAACTGAAATAAAGCAATTTGATTGTGACCATTCTATTAACAGTGACGATTCTTGGTAATTTTTCAAATACTATTTAGCTGCATAGGTGCAATTCAAAAACTTGTAATTCTTTAAACATTAATTTACTAAGCACTTGACCAGCATACATCAAACTAAACGTAATTCATTACAATTACTTAACTTGTTTTCAATGGCTTCATATTAGATTACACATGTATTAGCAAATTTAGCATGTTGACAATGGACACATCAGAGGTTTAAACAGTGATCAGGGAGACAGTAAAGGTAACTGTGGACTTGGAACAATAACCAGTGGTGAAATCCATAGAATCAAAAGTTGTTATTTTTAGGCATTCCCAAATTGAAAAAATAAACCTGAGATTGGAAACTGGCCCCCTTAATTTCTAAGGAAATTCAGACTGAAACTGAAATTGGAAACCCAAGTTTTTGGGGACATTGAACCTGATTGGAATCATATAAAAAGAGAGGGAGAGCTTTCATTCCTCAGTTGATGTTTACTAGTCCAATGGTACAGGATGGACAAACTAAAGTAGGAAAAGACTAGATACAGGATCTGAAAATCAGTAAAAACATAGTTGCTGCAGTTGTTTGCTACATTGGTAAACTTGCATCATTCTTTGAATTGAGGACCTTCTCCAGAATTAAGTTATTTTTGCTGAATTAATTAGTGTTAAGTACCTTACACCTTTTTTTGAAATTTATGTCCATAGGGTTTGGGTTGGTTTGCATTGTTGACTGAGGATCAGGTTGGCTGTTCGTTTAGTGTAGTTTATAATCAACCATAATTTGCCTACTAATTCATATTTTACTTATGTTGGTTCTGGGAATTTGAGTGTAACAAGGATATCGAAGAGAGCATTTAGTTTTGTTTTGTTTTACTCCAGTGTAGTAAATATTCATCTTTTACAAACTATGGAATCTTGTGGATTCATTCTTTCAGTCATAAAGGACTGGGATTTGGGATTTCTTATAAAGAAAAAGTTATTAATCTCTCCCTGAGATTGTAACAGAACTGACCAGTATTTTCAATACTTAGTGCATCTCAAACATCAAATATTTCTCTCCAAAGAAATTTCCAAATGCATTTTACTTTTGCAAAAAAAATGGTGAGATTGTAAAATAGGTTCCCACTTCACTATTAGACATCATAAATCTCTGCCTTAAAATTTCAAACATAATTGTCACTAATTTGTCATGAACAACAGATATTTTTAGTCTTTCCAATGTTCTTGTTGACATAGGCAATTCACTTATAGTTGGCTGAAGTGGCATGGTTGCTTCTGTGTTATGAATTAATGCCATACAAATTACAATCCTGCACGGTGAACTCACTCCTCATCCTCAAATACAAATGCTCTTATTTTCAAGAAGTACAGTAAAAAATCACTCTCACTTTACATATATATTATTAAGAATCGTTGGCTATTTGTATCTGCACAACTTGAATTCTTGGTGTAAATTTTGTCAGACTTCCTAGGGTAGGATATTTGGAGGCCAGTGGAAATGGAAACAGACAGGGACATAGTTCCCTGTTGCTGCTGCTGGCATGCCAGTTTGTTGGTATCATCCCATTTCTCAGCATGTTTACGAAGTTTGGAATGGTTACCCACTTATAATCAGTCAGTAGTTTACTAAGGTAATTAAAAAGCAAATTACTGCTATTTGTTATATGACAGGCTGTATTTTTCCATCTGGCCTATAGGCCTCTCAAAGCATCAGACGCTCAGCAGCTGCCTGGAAATTGTCACACAGTGGCAGAGTGGGGATGGGTGGTGGCAGTAGTTCTTCTGGACTCCCCCTTGCCTAGATGACCACAGTGATAGCCACAGGCCACCCTTTGCACAAATATACCCTCCACAATTGCAGTTCAGCAGCTGAGTCCATTTATGGACAAAAAAATGTTTTAAACATCTTGACAAATTTTTAAAGTTTTTAGAAGTGTTGTGAGGGCACCTCAAGATAGAGGTACCTGCGCTCTCCCATACTACCTAAATGGTAGGCAAAAGCTGATTCTCAGCTGAAAGTCTCCTACTGGCCCTCCAGCTTGGAGCCTAGCGCCCACCATCCATCATTGGACAGTGATTGTGCTGCCTGGTCATTAAACAGCCAGTCTGGGCAAAACTGATGTTGGATGATAATCCCATGTAGTGTGAGGTTAGAATACACATTTGACCCTGACATCTGGATCCTGAACCCAAATGGAGAAACCTGCCCCTTCTGTTAACATTATCCAGTACAGATTACTTCCTCCTCATTTGTAAGGGGCTTTGTCTCTATATAATTGTTACTTTATTCACAAAATCGGACTATCAAATTCTAGAAATCACTCAAAAAGTTTCCTGAATTTTAATTCATCAGCAAAATCTTTCCATATAACTGAAACTGTGTATATCCAAAATAAGAGAAAAAAGTGAAAATATTCAAAATTATACTTTGAAATAATGTAATTATCCATTAAATGTTATTTTCTGACTAACTCTCCACCACCTCTTTCCTTTCCTTCTGTTTAATACAGCTCTTTGTTTCACATCCAACTTTGATTAAGCCCAATTTACCTCCAGCTAAACATTGCAAAGACTGAATTATTGATATAGCAAGTAGCTCAGCAGGCACTTAGGGTTGATTGATTAATTCATTGACTGATATATATAAAGCAGGAACAGGAGAGACCTCTGTTTGGCAGGATATGTAAGATAGAGTTCCCTTAACGGGCTTTGCACGTAAATACCTAATTGAGTACAAGGGTGATTACTGGTGGCGATTAATAGTTAAAACAGAAACAAACATGTCACAGTCATTTGGTGTTGGGAAATAAAATGTTCAGTTGTGTAAGACCTTTTCTGGATATAACGAAAGAAAAAAAAGTAAAACTGAACTGACCACAGGCGATTTGATGATGGGGAAGAAAAGTTCAATTTTGTGTGAGAGCACTCCTGGATTTAAGAAAAACAAAGTAAGACTGGGATGGGTACTTGTGGCACAGTGGTAGTGGCCTACCACTGAGCCAGAAGGCAAGCGTTTAAATCCCACCTGTTCCAGAGATGCATCACAACAAATTTTAACAGGTTGCTTGAAAAGATCCATAACACTGAGCTGCTTCAAACAAAAGTAAGAGTGATCCGGGTTGCCTCTTGTGGTGGAATGGCAGTGTCTCCCCCTTCCCTAACCTCTGAGCCAGCAGGTTCTGGTTCAAGGCCCACCTGCTCCAGAGGTGTGTAATAACATCTCCAAACAGGTTAGTTAGGAGCAACAAATATTCACTCAGTTCTTGTTAACATTAGTTCAAATATCAAAAGTTAATACATTCTCTCTACAAAGAAAGGTGACTTGATTTCTGTCTCACCGAATGACTTGGATCTGATTTGACATTGGTTGCAGAAGACGGTTGCTGAAAGGTGAGGATTGGCGACTAATCGGTTTTCTCATGCAGAAGTTGTAATTTAAGCGTTTCTTGCTGAGAAAACTGGCTGGAATTAAGTGCAATGAATCAGAATACAATTTCCCACCAGTATTCTGTGAAGCTGAACCTTATAGCTATGAAAAAATTAAGTATATATATGGAGACAAGTCATTATCTTACCAAAGGGAAAACAAGATTTGTCGGGTAATGTCACTTTCTACAAGAAACAGGATCATATGCAAATTATTCACCAAACTAAAGGCTCAAGAGTTGGACACTGAGGAAAAGTAATCTATTCACATTTGCATACAACTTTTATAAGAAATATACTTTGTTAAAAGTATATAAGGCATAGTGGGGCCTTTAGAAATTTTAGAAAGTCAGATGATAATATATAATGGAATTTAACAAATTATGTTCAAGATTGTAAAACCTTCTTTTAGAGATTCCCAACACATTGTTTAGCTGTAAATGTTTGGATTGTGTTAAGGTGATGAACACAAGTAGGAGCATAGCACTAACTACTGTTAGATTTTCAGAAAGAAAGGTATTTTGGAAGAGATATCAGAAGGCCTAACAAAAATGTACAAAATCACTCACTCTTCAGGACACAATGGTTCAAATAAGTCATTCAGCAGTAAACCAAAGAAATCAAGCATTCCATTGTAGCAGCAAGATGAGACCACCCAGATACAGGTAAAAAATGTCGAGACAAAAAGATAATCTGATCTAAAAAGTTCCCTCTGGCAACTACAATGGACCACAGGAATTAGGAAACAATAATAGAAGAATGAACACCAAGACGCCCAGGGTATGGCAATACATGTTTTGTTTAAAATATCAAGATGCATTGAATTATCCTGTCTTGATTTGAGAAATTAAACATAACAAGAAAGGTTCAAAAGAAGATAATGTAGAAAATTATTAGGTAGAGGGAATTGCACTAATGACAAAGTTTCAGTCCAGTAATGAAAGTGTTACTTGCAGGCTCATACAATTCTGCTGTTTTGGACACTGAAAGCACATTCACGGTACGTGGAGTGGAAAACTTTATCCAAATTCCTTAAATGATAAGGACCATCAAATTTTGAGAGGATAACATATTAAATTGAATGGTGATTCCTCATAAGTGAGCTGAGAAATACCCTTAATGTTGAACAGGCCATCTATGAAAAAGACTTAAATGAAACTAAACATAGAATACAACAATACAATTGTTTCTCAGGAAAGTCAATAGATTTACAGTTTACAGCATCCAGGCATTATTGTTTCCCATTAACAAGAAAATCTATCTCTAATCAAAATGTTAAAGAGATTTGATTTGCATGAGAAAATAGGAGTTTAAAGGAGGAAAGGCCAATTACCTCAAAACTGCTTTGGCACGTGTTCCACAAGTTAAAAATAATTTGAAGCTGAGAATAAAGGACAACGAGTACATTAAACTTACATAGAGGAGATCAGTGTTAAACGTGACTATATATTAGAAAATATAGGACACGATCACAAACTAATGTGTTATGAAGCAGATCAAATCCCCTCAAAATATATTAAGAAGATAATCTAGATCCTAACTTTTTCTTATTTTAAAGAAATATTTCAATTACCAAATGCAATTCAATTGGTCAAACTATCAACTTTAAGCAAAATACATTTAATTTTTACACTACAGCTAAAATACAGATTAAAATAAAAATAAAAGAAATGAATTGGTTTAATTAATTGATTTAATCAAAATGCTTATCGAAGTAATATATATTTTAAATGGTTCTTATTAACTGTTCCAATAATAACATCCCATAAACACCTCCAATTCCTGAAGAAGGGCTTATGCCCGAAACGTCGAATCTCCTGTTCCTTGGATGCTGCCTGACCTACTGCGCTTTTCCAGCAACACATTTTCAGCTCTGATCTCCAGCATCTGCAGACCTTACTTTCTCCTCCCTGGCAAAGGCAAAGTCAGTAAAACAGATTGTCTCATATGCAATTCTAATAGCAGGAAGAGAATCCAGCTTTTAACTGTAACAGAGAGAAGAATAAGAGCTTCCACATCCAGCTTCAAACACCAGTAACTGCAGAAAGCTAAAACTAAAAATCCTGGTTCTGTGGGAGCTTGAACCCATGCATTCAGGCTGCTTCTATTGTTCCAACTTGTTAAGAAAAAACACCCGAAGGCCTTATAAGCTGTTTACTCTGTTGGCTTTGAGCAGACTACTCAGCATTTCTATCTCAAACTCTCTTCATAAAATAGCCCAGAACAAAATACATCTCTTAAAAACATAGAATTATCATAGCTCCCTTTAAAGAAGATTAGCCATCAATATGCAAAGATGACTTCATTTTTTAAAATCTTTAGCCTTACGTTTTTATTTCCCTATATTACAGATACATTTCATTGACTCTAAGCATGTAAACATTCATGACTATAGCCCATTTCATTCTGTTTTTCTCTCACCATGAAATGCCCCTGTCTTCCTTCACAAAATGTCATGATAACCCATCAGCAATTACAATCTCTCGTACTGCCAAATATATACTTTTCAAATTGAATGGCTGCAATAATAAGCTCCATGTAAAGATATTTTTATCCTTAACTTTTTTCAGAAACTTTTAGGGTTTGTGATCAGTATATACAATTGCTTCAGACACATTATGGACAATACAAATGCTGAAATGTTGCAATGCCAATACCAAACTCAAGATCTCCTACTCAATCTTGCAGTATTTTGTTGATGGTTATTCAAATCTCAGGAAAAATACCCAATAGATCTTTCCATCTTCTCGTCAACTTCTTGCAAGTGTGCAGCACAACATCATATCACTTGCGTTGACAGCGAACTTGAATGGCTTTGCGTTATTAGGTGTGGCTAACACTGGGGAAATGATTAACACTTTCAGGCTGTCAAATGTCTTCCAACATTCTTCCATCCACTGACATTTTCTGCACTTCTTTGACCAGTCAATCAGTGGAGCAATCACACTGTTAAATTTGATACAAATTTCTGATAAAAACCACTCAGTCCCAGGAATCATAGTACTTCCCTCCTTATCAATGATATGGGAAACTCCCGAATAACCTATGTTTTCACATCCGATGGGGCCATTTATCCATGTTCCACAACATGGTCCAGGAAATGACTCAGGCTTTTGTGAACTTACCCTGCGCCAGGTTTATCACCAAGCCCGCTTCCTGAAGTCAATCAAACAATTCAGAAAGATGCTTCAAATGTTCCGTCCATGTGTGACTAAAAGTCACCATATTGTTGATGTATATCACACAATTAGGTAATCCAGAAACGACTTTTATTGGTTAATCTTTGATACGTAGCTGGAACATTTTTCACACCAAATGGCATGACTTTAAACTGGCACAGCCCATCTGGCATCACAAAAGCCAAAATTTCCAAAGTTTTCAGATAAAAATACCTGCCAGTATTCTCTGAGTTAGTCCAACTTTGAAGTATAAATTGATTATCCCACCTCCTCAACACAGTCTTCCAACCATGGAATGGGATATGAATCAGATTTTCTAACTGCTTTAACTGTGCAATAGTCCATACATAATAGTTGGGTACCATTTGGGTTTGGCACCATTACTATGGGTGAACTCCATTTGCTGCAACACGCTTTGATATATTGTCTTTGAGCATGGATTCAATCTCTTTTTGAACCTATGCCAAATTTAGAGTGTTAAATCTATAAGGATGGTGCTTAAGTGGAACAGCATTTCTTATATCTACATCACTCATAATCAGATTAGTACTTTCCAATTTATTCCCACATATGTCCCCATGTGATTGCAATAACTCTTTCAGGTAATTTCAATTTTCCTCTGCAAGGAAACTCAATAATTTATCCCATTTTTTGAGAACTTCCTCTTTGTCCAATTCAATTAGAGGAATGCTCAATTCAAAATCATCTGAATGTGGTTCTTCACTCTGTGTTGTAGTTAATAATACAATCTCCTTTTGCTTTTCTTTCATATCAAAGTACCTTTTGAGTATGTTCACATGACACACTCTGTGAGATTTCTTGGTTCTTATCAAATAATTCACCACACTCAATTTCCTTTTGATTTGATAAGGCATACTAAACCTTTTAAAGGTTTATCAACCACTCAGAGTATTACTGACACTTTATCTCCAATAGAAAAAATTAAAAATTTTGATTTCTTGTCTGCTTCATGTTTCATCACTTGCTGTGTTACTTCCAAATGCTGTCTAGCCAACTCATTCACTCTATTTGACTTCGCTCAAAAAGTTGACACATAGTCAAAAGATATGGTCTTTGAACTCTGACTTACCAATTTCTCCTTAATTAATTTCAGTGGTCCTCTCACCTTAAGCCCAAAACCAAATTCAAATGGGTTCATTTTAGTTGATTCATTAGGTGCATCCTTAATTGCAAAGAGTACAAGTGGAATTATTTTACCCCAATCATCTGCATAGCCTTGACTGTAAGTCCTCAACATGGTCTTTAAAGTTTGATGTCACCATCGTAATGGTCCTTGGAATTCTGGATGTTACAGAATGGATTTGAATTGTTTTATTCCCAAGCTATCCATAACTTTCTTGAATAATTTTAATGTAAAATTTTACCCTTGATCTGGTAGTTCATATTTAGTAAAAAAGAATTGTGTAACTTTTCTACAATCTTTTTAGCCATCATATTGCAAAATGAACTGGTCCCTGGAAATCTAGTAGACACATCCATTATGATCAACAAATACTGATTCCCACGTTTTTTGTTTTAGGTAGGGGGTCCTAAGCAATCACTTAAAACTGTTGTATAAGGTTTCTCAAATGCAGGAATAGGTAGTAAAGGTGCTGGTTTTATCATTGCCTGTGGTTTTCCAGTTACCTGACATGTATGATGTGCCCGGAAAATTCAATTACATCCTCATGCAGTCCAGGTCAATAAAAATGTTTTTGTATTTTAGCTTGAGTTTTCCTTATTCCCAAATTACCTCCTACTGATAATTCATATGCTAACCACAACATCTCCTTTCTGTAATCCACTAGTAATACAATTTGATGAACTTCTGCCCATCTTTCATCCATTGGATTATGTGTTGGTCTCCTTTTCCTCATCAAAACTTCATTTTTTGAGAGAGGAATATTTTGGAATACACTCAGATTCTTCTGTGCAGGCTTTTTGATACAGCTGCTTTAGTTTTTCCCATTTCATTATAATTCAGCTAATTTCTCTGAACTAAAAATATTCACTTTGTCTCCACCTGTTCTTTTTTCAACCATTTGAGCAAACATTGTTTCTGATAATTGAACTTGAACTGCCTTATCTTTATACTTTGATTTCTCCTCCCACTTCAACCTGTGACTTTATAACCTTATTTCCATCCTGTCAGAAAAACTCCCCTGATATACTT
This sequence comes from Hemiscyllium ocellatum, assembly GCF_020745735.1. Lineage (NCBI taxonomy): Eukaryota > Metazoa > Chordata > Chondrichthyes > Orectolobiformes > Hemiscylliidae > Hemiscyllium > Hemiscyllium ocellatum. The sequence continues at coordinate 53,269,798 of NC_083405.1, forward strand.
CCTGCAACACCTCAGTTTCCTGATTTTCCACTGGCTTTTCAACTATGCAGCTATCACTTACTCACACCTGTGTTACAACTACGCCATTACCCAGGATAAACTGTATTTCTCGAACTGAAAATTTCTCTATTAGTCCTATCATCACCACCACTTTTCATCGGTCTCTTTAACCTCTCTCTTAATTGCTCGTCTCACCATGGATTCCACATGTTACCACTCTCTCTGGCAATAACCCTTCTGAATTACATATCTCCACATTTCTCAGCATAAAAGATTGACTTGCTATCTTATCTCTTAAAATTCATTACCTACTCCTCCTGGCATACATGAATAAACCTTACCCATGCAAGTAAATTCTTTAAATTCTTTGGTACTTTCTTCTCAACCATCCCTGACCAGGTTGTACATTCCGGAGCAGATTTTTAGCTTCTATCATACTTCCTTTTTACGATTTCAACAAAACTCATTGTCTTATCCTGGTTTCCCACATCTGTCTTCCTAGTGCTTTTCTTAAATCACCAACACTGCAACTTCATGAGGCCTACCTTATTATAGTGAAAATGCCTGAGCTTTTTTACTTCTGTTTCCCTCTCATGGGTTTCCTTTTTACCCTGTGGTAAACTACTTTTACTACCTTCAATGAGATCTCCTTTTCCCTTACCAGCTGACAATTTCTCTTTTCCCCAGTTTGTATCCCTTCCAGGTTGAAGTTGATGTTGAAAGCCAAACTTTGATTTATGAACCAACTCATTATCATCTGCCATTTCCAATGCCGACCTTACAGGTTTGACTCTCTGCTCTTCTGCATGAGTTCTCACCACTTCAAGAAGTGAATTTTTGAACTCCTTCAAAATAATCATCTCTATATGAGCATCATATGTGTGATCTATTTTCAATGCCCTTATCCACCTACTAAAATTACATTGTTTGATCCTTTCAAATTCTATTTGACCAGGTTCCTTTCTTAGATTCCTGAAACATTGTCAGCTTCTGGTACTAGTTCATATGCACTTAAGATGGCTTTATTCACCTCATCATACTCTCCAGATACCTCCTCTGATAGTGTTGCAAATACCTTACAGTCGACCTATCATGTTTGTTTGGATCAACATAGTCCCACCATTTTATTTGTTTAGCCACTTTATCAAATGAAATGAACTTGGGCAATGTTTATTTAAATAGATACTCACTTTACCTTTGACCATGATGGGATTGCTCTCTATAACTATCCTCATTACTACTCCTAATTTCACTTCTACCTCCACCATATTAAGTAGAATTTGAATTTTCAGTTCCAACCTCTGAAGTTCAAGAACTTTATATTTCTTCCTTTCTTCTACTCAGGCCATCCTTTCCCTTTACTTTTTTTTCCTCTGCTTTTAATCGCAATTCAAACTATTTCATTTCCCTTTTCCTTTTCTTTTGTTCTGCCAGGGCTATTCTTCCTTTTTCCCTTTCATTGCCTCTAATTCAAGCTGCTTCATTTGCAATTGAATTTTAGCAATCCCCAATGATTCTGGCAATTGTAAATGTAAAGCCATTTTTGCAATTATTTCCCCTTTACTCAGAGGCACAGGCAACTCCAACTTCAACTTGTTTGCTAATCCCGAAAGATTTACCTTGCTCACTTTCTGCAAAATACTCAGTGGTTTTGTCCAGTCACAGAAAATTCTTAGCCACTAAAAGATCTATTATTTCACAAGGTACATCCTGTTTAAATTAACCAAATGCAGCACCAAGATAAGAAATAACAATGTTTGCCATTCACTGCCTTTGAGCCCAATAACCTAAACCCGACCTGGAATCAGTATTTAATTCCCAATAAGAGCACCCAATTTGTATGGACCAGACCAAACCCCTCAAGATCTATTAAGAAGAGAGTCTATTAAAAAGAAGAGATCCTAATTTTTTTATATTTTAAAGGGGAGTGTAAGGCAATGCATTACAGATGCAATTCTATTGGTCAGTTGTCAACTTTTAAGCAAAATATACTTACACTACAGCTAAAATACAGACAAAATAAAAAGAAAAGAAAAGAATTAGCTGAATTGGAACTCTAATGAAATGCATGACAAAATAATATACATACTAACTGCTTTTAATTTATATTTCCAATATAGTAACATCCCATAAACACACCATTGGCAAAGGCAAATTCCTTAAAATAGATTCTCTCATCTGCAATTCTAGCAGCAAGAAGAGAACCCTAGTTTTTAGGTATAACAGAGAAAGGAGTAAGAGCTTCTACCTCCAGCTTCAAGACCCCAGCAAGTACAGAAAGCTAAAACTAAAAATCCAGGTTCTGTGGGAAGTTGACCACACCCATTCAGGTTGCTTCTATTATTCCAACTTTTTTTTAAAAAACCAAGGCCTCACAAACTGTTTACACTATTGGCTTTGAGCAGACTATTCGGCATCTCTATCTCAACCTTTCTTCATAAAATGGACCAGGACAAAATATACCTCTAAAAGCCATAGTACCATCACAATTGTGAGTCTCCCTTTAACAACAGACTTTAACAAAATTGTAGTAATGCATTTGATAGTATGGGATAAGGGAAAAAAGCATATTCATCTTGTACTTCATTGATACGGCAAGTAGATTTCCTCAGTAATAGAGATCATCATGGATAGGGATCGGACTGGAGGACACTGGCTAAATCCCTAATTGACAATGGGGTTCTTTATTATTGATGAATTTGGTAATATGTGTGAAAATATGCACATTATGGTATAAATGCAATTAAAATTCTCTTTAGTAATGAAATGTATGAAAGATATCATATGGTAATGGATGAAATGCTTCATAAAATCTTAGTGGACCAATAAAGTTAACAACTGCCTTGATGTGGACATCCATGCAAAGAACTCAATGCAAATGTTTGATACAATTCATATCAACTGACTTGATGGAAAAACTAATTTCACAACACAACAATCAAACCATGAGGGCACTATCCTCAGGTCTAAATGGCACTTACCACAAGAATACAAAACTTAGACAAACAATAGAATGTGGTAAGGCACCATGCTCTTCACATATATGTGGACCATATTTTGGCAGATGAGGAGCTGACTGAATATGGATAAACTGATACGGAGATGGAGGACAAGACTGCTTGTCCCAGAGGACTATAACCAAAGATTTGTGCCAAGCTAACATATATGTCAGAATATGACATGAATGGAGGAACATCACCATTATCAACAGGAGGGCAATGGGGATAATCTAGGAAATAATTTTTGGCCTATTTGTTCCTGAAGTTTTTTCTTGGATTACTACTTAACTGAGGAAGGAAAACAGCAACTGCATTCCTGACTATTAAGGGACTGTTAGTTAGGGGCAAGTAAGTTTACAAACAGAAATGTTCTACTTAGAAAATTCTGGAACATATTTCTGAAAATTTTCAATATAACTGCTGCATAGAAGTGGCGCTAGACCATTTTGTTCCAAAGCATATTCAGACAGAAACGATAAACAGCAGTTTTAGACCCCCATCTGATATGTTCAGAAAATAAATCATCTGGAACTGTTTTCACAGTTTAGGATACCTACACTTGTGTAATAATGGTAAGGAAAGAGGTAGAGAAGAGGCAAGAGGCCCTGAGGTGAAGCAGGCAACTGACCACTCGCTATTATTTGAAATAATTATTCTGCTTTTGTACTTGTTTTGTGTCAGCTTTCACCAAAGGCAAATAAACTGTGCAGGAAACTTTGGTGTACATTTTCATTGTCAATATTAGTATTACTACACCTAAGCTTTCTACGCAAATATGATCCATTGAATTATGAGGCAATGCACTGGACATTTTACAGCCTCCTTATCAAAGTGTGTATGTTGCAAACTACTATGAACAATGTCATGGAACATCCATTAATACTAAAATCAAAATTGGAATTGCAGACTGGAGAAAAAAAAGCATTTAAATTGTGACCTTTTTTTCCAGTAAATGTTTCTAGCACAAACAAATACGGTATTTTCCAACACATATCAGATACTATGTGCATATATTCATGGTTCTTTTGTGCAAAGATAATTATTGTATATCATTGGCTCTGGATCAATCTGACTCATCTGATTTCAGTGCCTCAGTAATGTGACCATGGCCAGAAACACTGAATCGTATGACCCTACTTGTGATTATAACATTTGATAGTACAACTTCCTCCAAGTTTCACTGAAACACTGCATATACACAGATACATATAAATTATATTATCTATTCATTTACATGGTGTTCTACAAAGTTTCCAAGAAAATGGTAATATCTAATATAAGCAATAATAGCTGCATATAGGAATACTAAGTATGTTGTGCAGGGGTTCAGATTCACTGTGTAAAAGATTTTAAGTAGACTTCATCAAAAAGGTTATCATTCATATACAACTGTCCACATCACAAAATATACATATACATTTTTAAATAATCTACATAATTTAACTTTCCTATTTAGCAAAGAATTCATATCCTTGTTTTTCTACCTTGTATCTCTCCTCTGCATAGGTGATGGAGTAACTACAGCTGAGACAATGAATGACTAAACTGTTCCCAGTCTTCACAAATGCTGCTTCAAGCCAGTTGCAATGAATTACGTGATGGTAGTGCTGGCAGGTTCAATCCACATTTCTATCCTGCAATGATGCACTTGACCAATGTTTGTGCTTTCTCCCAGATGTACCACTAAGATTGATAGTTCAGCTATAGGCAATCAAGCATACATACCCCATTTATTTCAATTGTATTTAACCTCATTTATTCCACTTCAAAATATGATATTTAGAAAATTTGTTATGAATACAGCAGACATGATTAATGCATGCCTATTGTTTAACAAGAAATTCCTCTCTTAGATATCATGAACTCACTTGAGGAATATTAGCCAAGACATCTACTTACTTTAAATAGTGCCACGGGACCTTTTTACGTCCAATGGTACAGGCAGATAGGATTTACCTTAACATCTCATCAAAGGATTATACCTCTGAGAAATCATCCATCAGTACCATATTCTAGTGTCAGTTTAGATTATGATCTTAAGCATTTAATGTGATTTTGAATTCACATCCTTTTGATCTAGAGATGAAAATGCTACTAAACAACTAGGCTCATGCATGAGATTCTGCTGAATGGGTTTACAATCTGAAATGTATCACCATACAAAGTGCCAAAATCCCTCCAAACTGGGAAGAGAAACGCTGAAAGATTAGGGCAATATCATAAATTTTGCAACATCGAGTTACCAAGTGACATGGATGGAAACCAAACACAAAATGTCCTATCAATTCTCTGTTGCAGAAAAAAGAAGATTTCTTCAGAGAAATGTACATGAAAAATGCATGCACACTATTTTCTGTTTCAGGAATTCAATGCATTTGCCTCAAAAAATCTGTATGTTAAGACTATGAGTTATAATTGTGGAATGTACCTTATTTTCTGCCACCCTTCAATTCATATTTCAATATTCATGGAGAGAGAGATAATTTGGTCAAGATAAACAGAACAATGGCAATCACTCCAATGGTACATATGCCAAATGTACTTTAAAAACAGGTTTAATGCAAAATAGAAAGTATATGCTCTTAAATCTGGATGCCCATGGAAATTATTTGAATTTTATGCTTCTTTTACTTAGACAAACTGTGATAAAACCATAAGAAATAGGAACAGGAGTTAGTAAAGTTGATGAAAACAACAATCTGTTTGGTCATTAGTAAAAACTTTTATTCATAAAATCACAATTATCTGCTAATGTCAATAATGAAAGTTTCAGCATGTTCTATGATGGAATAAAAGACCTTGAGCTGATTAAAGTACAAGGATATGCTTCATTTTTAATCACCTACCCATCTCCCTGCTCCACTATAAAGTATGCTTGAGTATTCATTATGTAAAATAGCTTATCCATCTAACAGCATCATCCAGAAGCATCTTGATACCTATAGTACATACCTACATTACAGATGAAGTTAATTAAAACTGGGTTCTTAATCCCAAATAATTTCTCTTTGATACCGACAATAGCTTTCAAGTACTAATCATTCTGCTGCAGGTACAGACTCGAAAGTTCCCAGTATTTGTTCCTGTTTGTACTAATCTCAGCTGGGATAGTAATACAGACTGCCATCAATGTCTCTGTGTCATAGGTATTCCACTTCCAATTATTAGCATCCATAGGTAGATATTAGATATTTTAAAATGGACACGAAATTTGGTACATTGATTTTAATATGTTGCTTTATATGTGGGGTATGCAACTGCATGATATGCAATCAATCAGGTCACAAATGAAAGTTTGGATACCCTCACCTAAGTAAATTAACCAATTACACTGTCTCTGCTGCCTGCCATGCGGTCTCCAAGATTTCAAAACATTATATATTGTGAAGCAGAGTATTTTTTTCATGTAATTTACATTTCCACTTAGCCACCATAATTTTTTCCCATGCTACAAGACAAATATAAATTGTAGCCACCAAAAGCATTAATGTCAAACATACTCAGCACAAGGTCATGCCAAACATCAGTGTGGGTCAATCTTATGGAAACAAAAAAAATTAAAATTTTGAAAACAAAAGGCAAAGTTGCCTTTCCCTCCCTATAATAGAGTTGAGTTTCAAATTCTGTGACGCATGAATTCAGTAACTTAATACTGCATGCTTTAGACAAATAGACACCAAGTGCATAGAGAAAGCTTATGAGAGGAAGGATCTTACAACTAAAATACTCATCTCATGTTTGAAATTGCATACTCAACTCTTTTGACAAAATGAAAGCAAAACATTCCATTCACCAAGTTCTTCAAGTAAATCATAACTCTGGTGCCATTAATAGGAGAAAATTTTATCATGTTCCATCCTAGGTTTAAGTAAATATCTGAGATATTATGTGTATATTTGTTTTGCTATATTGTTTGTAATTTATGTTTAGTTAGATTAATAAAACTATCTCTTCTTTTAATCAATATCAAATGGATCAAATGGGTAATTGGTAAATCACTCACCAACACAAGCACCTTTACATACCAAATCACAAGTGTCAAATTGTACAAAAGATCCCATCTATTATTATTATTATTCAAAAATGAACCATTAGCTCTTCCAATAAAATCTTAATAATTCATACCAACATTTTTGTGACCATTAACTTGTGTCATTATCATTTTCTTTCACACTGTACGAGGGTGTAAAATTATTCTCCAAGTTTAGCCTCAAATTCACCATCCAGAGCACTGGATAACTCTGACCATATCACAGTCAAAATACAAACAGAATAGTTTCAAAAGTAAAATTTGTATTCAACTGTTTAAAAAGAGCTCTGAAATTTACAGCTGTTGTTGCATAAACAGAGGACATCACCAACTGATAGTCTACAAAAGAAATTTAATTTCAGAATCTCACTTCAATCTATGATGACCTCAGTTATGCTAGAAACACTCAGTGATTTGTTTTACAGAAAATATTGCTCACTAACAGTTATCTTCTACTTCATAACTTTTGATTCTGCTTTGCAACTATATAAATAATATTTCATAATATTTTGTGAATCAACAGTATGACCATTTTGCAAAAGCTTTGCAGTCATAAATTAATGCAATTTTAATTGCTTTTAATTTTTATCACCTACACGTTAATTTCATTGTTCTCAAAGTATGTAGCATTAAAAGAAAATCATGATTAATAAGGAGAAAATGTTTATTTACTATTTGAGATTCAAATGGCATAAATAAACCAGATATCCAGCGATGAAAGTGTAGATTGTAAGCATGTCAAATTAACAGCTTGCCTTTGCATTTAAGACAACAATCCCTTGCTCTCTCCATTACAATTTCAATTACAGACAGATCATCACAAGCACCATGAATAACTAAAAGCTTCTTCAATTATAGGGTTTCTTTTTATAAACTTAGGGTTTAGAGTTGTAGACATATTATCATTTTTGCATCAAATCCTATACAAATTAGGTGTACATGCCAATCTCTATGCAAATCCACAAAAGGCCAGGCTTGTGCTCCCATTTAGATAGAGAGTCATATACCCTGGAAACAGACCCTTCGACCAACAAGTCCATGTTAACCATGATCCCAAATTACACGAGTCCCACCTGACTGCAGTTGACTCATATCCCTCCAAACATTTCTTATCCATGGACTAATCTAAATGTCTTTTGAATGTGGTAACTGTACACACACTTGGTCACCCCTCAACCTCCTATGCTACAGTAAAAGGAGTCTCAACCTATCTGACCTCTACGTATGACTCAAGCCCTCCATTCCTAGCAACATCCTGGCAAATCTTTTCTGAACCCTCTCCAGCTTAATAATATCCTTCCTTTGATATGGTGACCAGAACTGGACACAGTACTCTAGAAGAGGCCTCACCAACATTCTGCACAGCCTCAACATAATGGCCTTACTTCTATAATCAAAAGTCTAGGCAATGAAGGCAAGCATGATAAATGCTTAGCCACCTGTCTAGATATGATATAAACTTTAAAGAATAATGTACCTGAACCCTTAGGTCTCTCTATTCTACAACAATACCCAGTGCCCTGCTCTTAATTGTATAAGTCCTGCCCTTGTTTGTGCTGTTTTCTCCTGTTAAGAACTTTCACGCTGTTGTAGAACATGTGGGTCACAGCATATAACTGGCTTACAATTTTATACTTCCTGTGAACTTTTAAAACTTGTAAGGCCTGTAACTTTTACTGCCACTCTAAAGAGTTAAAGGTAGGGTTCCCTGCTCCTTCTTTTGTTCTAGATCAAGAATGGCAGGGTATCTGCACTGTATGATCCACAGGAAAATGAAGCACAGCAGCAGACCTTGAAGTTGCTGTTGAGTAAATGAAATCAGAAGGTACTGGTCAATCATGGTGATTAACAGCCAGAAGATCCTGAATTGACATTTATTATAATTATGAAGTTTGTAAGATTATTTTTTATAACTGTGTCATTAACTTAAGGTAAAATGAATGGGGTCACGTAATCTATTCTGAAGCCTACCTGACAGTAAGTCTATATGATTTAATTGTAGTAGCTTAAAAGGCCCATATTGTTTTACTGAAAGGAAAGTGTTTACACTTGGAGATAATGGCAGCAGCCTGTACGCTAACAGTAGATGAATAGTCTCCAAAGTCACAGAAATGTGTTCAGAATGTTGGGTTGTAAACAGTCACACTTTAACCCATCTATTTACATTCAAGATAAAAGAAAGTTGTAGTCTCAGTGTTATTTAGTGAGCATTTTTACCTCAATAAAGGAGTCATATGATTCATGTTGCCATGAGTATGGGCTTCCAGGTGGGGAGGGTATATAGGCAACCTTTATGATTGCAAGGGGTAGTCTTTGCTTAAGTGTCACTGAATACCACATAAAGTTTGGTCTGTCAGGGCTTGGGAAAGAGAAAGTAGCTAGATATTGAAAATCTCTGCAGTTCACTGTGCTGACATGTGAGTAGAGGTTCATGCTTTGATAGAGAAAAAAACTATTGTGAGCAATTAGAATGAAGTTTGCGCTAGAGGAAGGACCTCCAGCAAATGTTTCCAAACTACTGTCCATGAAACATGTGTAATCTACTAATCTCTGCAATCTTTCTCCACAGTGCACTATGAGGGGATTCTAGAATATTAAGTTGCCAAGCTAAGAAAGGAAAAGAACCTTCACCAGCAAAAATAATTTTTGATACTGATTTTGGAGAATTGAATGTCTAATTAAAAAAGAATGTAAGTTATATCTATGGACCAAATACTTTCATTTACCAAAAATAAGAAGGTGTATTCCCTTCTGTGCTGTCAAGGATGTCATTTTATTCTCCATTTTGCTCTCCAGCTGATCTCTGTCTTTGACCAGCTCCACTGTCCCAATGAGGCTCAATGTAAGCTTCAAGAAATGACCTCATATTTCAATTGGGCATTTTACACCCATCTCGATCCAACACTGAGCTTAACAATTTCAGCCAATAAAATCCATTGAAATGTTGTTTCCTTTTCTTTGTTCATTTAATGTTTTTTTTATTCTTTCAGCCAGCAGTACCCTTGCTCCAAGTTCATCTTTTTATTCTTTGATTATTTTCTTTCTGCATCTCTATTCCACTTGGCCCTGGAGGTCTAGCTTTTTTTTTTGTCAATCGGTTTCTTCTGTCTTCCACCCTAACACAAAGCTTCCTTTTGTCCTTACTTCACACACTTCAAGCTCTGCTGAAGGATTACAGATCAGAATGTTATTTTTTTTCTGTACATAGAGGCTGCCCAAACTGTTGAGTCTTTTCTCAGCTTTTTCTACTTCTTTTACACATTTCCAACATTTGTAGCATTCTGATTTTCTACTGGAGTTTAGTCAATATTACTTTTAATCTTTTATTACAGTACACATCTCAAAAGTTGAAATCCTATCCCTACACACTTCTAGCCATCAACTGAAAGTTCAGGCTTAGTCATGTTTATAGAATCATAACACATCAATGCCCTAAGAACATTAATGGGAATTTAAAACTACTCAGAAAACATGCACCTTTTGCTCTAGACTCCCCTAGTAGCCTCTGCCTTGCCTATCTTGATGCCAAAGGACAGTCAGTGAGGGACCAGCTGGGCCTGAGACAGGAAACAACAAATGCTATATTAGCTATTTCATTTGTATGGCCCGAATAAGTTTGTTTGGATGACGCACAGATACAAAATGATTTCAGCCTCCTTCCTGACTTTTGTGCCAAAAGAAATGGGCATTTTGCAGCAGCAGAGACAGGTAAATCTACCCCTAAAAGTGTGTTGCAGCCAGGCACAGTTGTACTGCCCCCAGGCTGTCCATGTGTCATGAATGAAAGTGAAATATTGGGGAAGCTGAAAATCATAAAAACAGAAAAGTGCTCGAGAAACGCAGCATATCTGGCAGCTTTTGTAGAGAGAAATACGGCTAACTTTTCGAGTTGGATATTACAATCATTTCAATCCATTGTGGATTCGAAGTTTTGGCTCTGTTTCCCTCGACAGGCCTGCTGAATTTCACCAGGACTTTCTATTTTCCATTAGGAAACTGTAACCCCGTTTATGGCTCTGCGTTAAAAAATAGATTTGTGTGTGTTGCTTTCTAACTTTGCCAAGTCATTATGGCGGACATTCAAGACGTTACTTCTGACTGAGCAACACTGAAGTGAATACGAAGCGTTTCTGCTTTCTCCCACAACGGTGACTTCGTTTCAGAAGTATTTAATTGGCAGCAACGTGTTATAGAATGCTCAGACAGCGAAAGGCACAACCGAAATGCATTAGGTGAAACCCCTGCATAAAGATAGCATTGATCGAGCAGCAAACGGGTCTTTAATTAGGTGCCACCTCCTCGAATAGACTACTTTGCCTTTTGACAGCGAATTACAGAACTTCACAGTGACAACGGTGCGAGCTATTTGACAGTCCAATTAATTTGAGGCATTCTTTTGTGTGCATGCTTGAAAGCGTCTGTACTGCAAACCGTTCTTAAACAAATTGCATAAAAGGCATTCCCCGCCTCACCCCCGCTACTCAAGTAGGTGGTTGTCATGTCCCCCATCCACCTCCTTAGGGAGCTGGAATGGGATGAAGGAACGTGCATGGCCGCAGCTGGATTTGAGTATGCTGAAGAGAGCAGCGTCCCAGCAAGGCGGCGAGAGACCCTCACTTCATAGTGAAAATGCGATGCTCCATTCAGAACAAGCGAGTAGCCAAACCATTGAAATCTTCCGTGATCTATCGTTATATGAAACGGGGTCGAAGAATCATGAATCCAGCATTTTAAATATGTTCATAAAAGTTGCATGTTGCCGATCCGAACAAGATTATCACTGAGGGTACAATCGTTACTCATCAATACAATCTCATATAAAAATGTTAATCTGAATACAGGTGATAATAAAGTAGATAGCTCTCAAGACCTGTATGACTCAGCGTACAAAATCAAATAGGAAAAACTGGTTAACTAGTGTAAATAAAGGTTGTTTTGTGTGGCCTAACATCTTATTTCGCTCTGTGATGTTCAATGCAGCTAAATAACAACATATTGCCAGAGAAGCCTCTATATTAATTTCACAATATACTCAATTACAATTAAGTTTCATTGATGGAAAGCGCCATGAATCACAGCCTTGTCTGTCAATAACCATGCATTCAATGACAGATACTCGTCAACAGCTCGCTCTCAGGAGGTGCGGTATGTCAATAGAAGATTAGTGCTCATAGGATTGCAGTAAATTACCTTGGATCGCCTCTTATTTTCAAATAGAGAAGAGTACAGCAAGAGTGGCATAGTGTCTAGCAGTGTGTATGATCACTTCGCTTGAGTGCTGATCCTTTTGCAAGTGTAAGGTTATCTATCCGTCAGCTTCTCACTGACCCGCTCTTTAGAATTAACTAAGAAGAGGCTTCTCACAGAGCCTTTTCATGGGGGAGTGTTATCCCTAGATTAGATTGAGGCAAACCAATTTTATGGTCTTGCCAGGAGAATAAAGAACGCACGAGGAAGCGGTATCGCATTTGGAATGTTCATATTAAAAGGTGTTTTTGTGCAGCTTGTGCATTTCAAACATCGTCTGGCCTATTCTTGCTCTGCCCCTACTTCTGTTCTTGTAACTAAAATACTCAGACATTTTATTATCCACTGCATAGACTTAATTATTGCATTGCAGATTTATGGAACTATAAATCGCAGGAGCTAATTAACAGCTCATAGGAAAGAGATAGATGTGGCGTTTACGAATCCATGTAGGTTCGAAACATTAGTGCCATATAAGCCCAAATCCTGCAAATGTGGTGAAACTTATTGTGAAATCATGGGAGTAAATTGTCAATGTTTCAGTTAAAAACCTCATTATAGCAAAGAAGCAGTCGTTAGCCAACTGTTCTGGGATACGCAGTTACATTACTGTGTAGCTGGGAAAAAAAACACGCCAAAGAGTGCATTTGCCTACTAATACCAATTAGAAACAGTCTCTAAATGGGTTACTTCTAATTACCCTTTGTGTCATGTAGATAACAAAATGGTGAAAAAAAGTAACCCCAGTGTGTTGTAAAAATGACGTACAATTATGAAAATATATTGAGCAACCTGAGATGCAAAATTGTTCAAATATTTATATGGCAATGATAATATTCTCGGATGTACCAACGTAGGACAAAGCTCCTCGACAATTCAGATACAACATAACGTATGTTTTGTTCCTTATAACCTGAGAAATGTCTAATTTCTGCTGTACAATCCCTTATAACGTACTTTAAAAGCCAAACATATGATTGTGAGATTAATGGGTAGACTCTGAAAGCTTAAACAACTCTGAAGGGTTAGATCCGAAATTTCTCACTCAAATTAACAACCTTTTACCTTTACGTAGTTAAGCAGTATAGGAATTAATGTCGAGTTAATCTGTTCACTGGCTTGAATGAATTGAAGAAAGGACTTGTAACATCTTGGATGTTATTTGTGAAGATGATTTAAATAAAACTGATCCAATAAGTGTACAGTTTCCCTCTCGGGCTTCTGGGACAGGCATTAATGTCTCCTCCCACTGTCGCAAGACCTTTAGTGGTTTCCTACAGTTAGTGAAGGTCAGTTGACTTACAAACTTTGCATTGGCTGCATTACTTTGTCTTTCGCTCGTTTTGAGAAATAAGCTTAGAATGTCTTGCAAAGGCTATCTACAATGTGAAAGTCGACCGGAACTGGATTAGTGGAACAAGTTTACATGCCCTGATCAATGTCGAACTTGTTCACAACCAGTATATTGCTCTGGGGTACATCTTTAGGATGCTGTCTCACGGGAAGTGTGTTCGAAAATGACATCAAACCCTCTTATGCATGCATTCTAAAATACTGTCATTCTTTGTCTTTCTTGTGTTTATTCAATGTTTACTATTGATGGGGCTGAAAATGTGTTGCTGGAAAGGCGCAGCAGGTCAGGCAGCATCCGAGGAGCAGGAGAATCGATGTTTCGGGCATGAGCCCTTCTTCAGGAATGACTCATTCCTTCAGCCCATTCCTGAAGAAGGGCTCATGCCCGAAACGTCGATTCTCCTGCTCCTTGGATGCTGCCTGAACTGCTGCGCTTTTCCAGCAACACAGTTTCAGCCCTGATCTCCAGCATCTGCAGTCCTCACTTTCTCCTTACTACTGATGGAGACAACCACTCAGAATGCAGGACTGGAGACAAGTTAACGTTTCGGAATTATTATTACCTCCATTACCATATTTTACTGATACCTAGCAGTTTACTGAAGTTAGTTTATTCCGGGCTAAACAATAGACAGGTTTCAGATCTCTGTGCGGAAATATCCCTTATAAGGTACAGTAATAATACAGGAATCAGCTCTCCAGGAGCTACGCCTTTTGCAAGCTGGCAGTACTTACAAAGTAGCCACAAATACAGACTAAATTCAACCCGGCTTAATTTAACATTAAGATTTGATAAATTGAGAAACCGACTAGACAGCTAATGTTCGAATAAATGCAACACTTTTTGTTTACAATTCTGTCTATTCGGATTGTATGGGTGACGTCTCGTTTTGCAAAATATTCTCAGAACAATAAAGTGATGGAAATGGGAAGCTCACACAACTAGAAACTCCAACCGTAATTCTCTCTTACCTCCGCCTCGTATTAGTCACTTAGTCAAGACGCTGGTCGCCTCAATTCTAGCAGCGTGCGATTCTTTTCACGTTATTTATTGGGCAATTTCATCAAAATTGTTTTGGGTGGGTGAGGATGGGTCATTGCACCCTGCCACAAGCGTGTCTGATAATGTGTGACTTCAGAAATGTTAAATTCGGGAGGTACTGCGTAAGAATCCTCCCATGTGACCTATAATACTCTTGCGTGGGCTCATTGTTGTTTGGAGTCAAAATCACAATGAAATTGTTTCACCAGTGATGGGTTACTTCAAATAATACCAACTCGCAAACAACTGAAGACAATTAGCATGGAAAAAGCAAGCAACGCTCATACTCTAACTTGATTTTTCTTTGGGACTGCAAAATCGTCTCCTTCAAATACTTGAATAACGACACTTTAATTTACTTTTTAAAAAATATATTGCACCAACTAGCTTGTCCTGATTTATTTCGTTCAGAATAGCAGGTGGTACTCTTTTGTCCCATGCAACATGGCAGAATGAATTGCATCAATTATAAGAACCTTTCTTTGAATTCTAAGCAAAGCTTCAAAATAATTTATTTAATAATTTAATCCCAAAGTTACCAAATTTCACTGCAAATTCCAGCATCTGCAAAAATTTGCTCTTTGCTCTCTCTCTTCATGGATGCTGTCTGACCCGTTGTGATTTCCAGCATTTGTTGCTTTCACAACCAAATTCCTCAATGGCTCACAGCTCCAACTACAGCATATTTCCCATCCTTAGATCTTTGAGATCTCTACATCCCTCCAATCATAGCCTTTTGCACATCCTCTACTTTCATTGCACCAATCTTGGTGGCAGAAGTTTCATTTACCTTAGGCTTCAACTGTGCAGTTCCCTCCCTAAACCTTTCTGCTTCTCCTTCTCCCTTTTAAAATAGCCCTTAAAACCTACTTCATTTACTAAACGTTTGGTCATCTCACCTCAATTTGTTTCTCTGAATTGGTGTCAGCTTTAATTTGACCAAGCTCTCACAAAGCAACTTGGGAGAGTTGGTGTCAAATAAACGTAAGTTGCTTTGAAACAGTAGTCAATTTCCAAACATTTCCCATTTCGGTATATCTGAATAATCACTAGGATCTGGCCTCAGTTGAAAACTAAATTACTTTGTACTAATCCGTATTATCATCAGCTGGTCTGTTATAACTGTGCTGCATAAAATAACTAATCCTGATATTAAATGGCAGCAACATGCACAAAAGTGACCTTTTATGACTTGACATTCATACAATGACTTGATTTTCTTTCCAGCTAATATTTCTCTCTGACAGTAAAAGGCTTGTGGCCAGTGAAATGCCTGTGTAGTCAAAATGTTACCAAAACTCCAATACAATTCCACAGGTGCAACGTAAACTCATAAATCTTAACAAGCTCCACCAGGTATGTTAAAAAGTACATTTCGGTGAAATGAGGGGGAGGGGTAGAATTCTATGTCAAATATTCAGAGTTCACTATGGCTCAAAGTTGACCGTCAGACAAAACGTAAATTAAGAAAGCAAAGAGTAGGTGTTAAAATAAGTAAATTAATTTAACAACAATGTATTTGGATTACAGAGGAGAGAGCAGGACCAGTGGAGAACAAAAGAGATGGTTGTCTTGAGGCAGAAGAAGTGGGCATGGTTCTTAACATGTACTTTGCATTTTCCTTGACAAATGGCAATGCTGACATTTTAGTTAAGAAATATTGAATGAAATAAATATAATCAGAGATGATAGAGAAAAGTGGCTTGTATTTGAGACAGTAGAAAAATTGCCAGGCTCAGATTAAATATTTTCCAGGCTGCTGAATGAAGGCTCTGACCATATTTTCCACTCACTCTGGCTAAAGGCATGGTACTGAAGGACTGGAGAACTGCTAATTTCATATAATTGTCAACTTAACTTTAGTGGCAGGCTAATTATTGAAACATATTGTGAGGCACCAAATAAGTCACCATTTAGAAAGAGGTGAATTAATCAAGGACATTTAATGTGGATTTGTTACAAGAAGTTGATGTTAAACTAACAATTCCTTTGAGGTTTTAACAAAGAGAATTAGTGAGGGTAATATGTCTGAAGAAGTCCACATGGAGTTTCACAACACTATTGACAAGATCCCACGTGACAAACTAGAGAAGGAAAAGCTCATGGGGTCCAAAAAAACTTAGCGAGCTGCATCCATAATTGTCTCAGTAATATAAGCAAATTGTTATGGTTGATTGATACTTGTGTGACTGGAAAACAGTTTCCAATATGGTAACTTGGGGCACGGTGTGAGGTTCATTGCTGTTTGAGGTATATGCCAATGATTAAGATTAAATTTCATGGGGCATGATTATTCAATTTTGAGCTGATTCAAATGTTTGCTAAGTGGATAATAAAGAAAACTTTTAGACTACAGGTAGGTATCAAATGTCTGGTCAACTGGGTAAAAAGTGACAAATGGAACTGAGTCTGCAGAATTGTAAATTAATTTCTTTACAAAGGACAAATAAGATGTGGGAACACATATAAATAAATGAACAGAGATCTTGCCATGTATAAGTGCAGATCCTTGCAGATGGCAGGACAGTTGAATGATGTGATTAAGTATACTTATGGAATATTTGGCTTTATTGACTGAGGCATGAATTATCAAGTGCAATAGATTATGATCATTTTCTTTGCACACTAATGGCAATTTTCTGGCCATTAGTGTTGTAGAAAATTGAGAAACCTGGAAAAATAGAATAGAAAGGATTTGTTTCCATCAGCAGTGAAGAAAGTGGGCAGGAGACATACACTTTGAAATAATTTATGAAAGTACTAAATGGGATTTAAGTCTTTTTCTTCATTCATAAGTGTGTGGGGAAAGTCTAATAGAGGCAGAACTCTCTCATTGCATTTAAACAACAGTATCTCTAGGCTAATCCCCAAGAGCTGGGAGGGAGACTCATACAGCACAGAAACAGACCCTTGGGTCCAACTCATCCATGTCAGCCAAGTTTCCCAAACTAAACCAGTCCTACTTGCTTGTGTTTAGCCCATATCCCTCTAAACCTTTCCTATTCATGTACTTATCCAATGTATTTTAAATGTTGTAACTGCATTTACCACTTTATCTGACAGTTCATTCCACATACTCTGTGATAAAAGGTTGCTCCTCAGGTCCCTTTTAAATCTTTTTCCTCTCACCTTAAAAATGGCAACCCGTACTTTTGAACTCCAACACTCTAGGGAAAAGACCTTTACTATTCACCTTATCTATGCCTGTCATAATTTTAGAAACCTCTGTAATGTCAACCTCCTATGCTCCAATGAAAAGGTCCCAGCCTATCCTTATTACTCAAACCGGGTAAAAACAATTCTGGATCAGTGGTGCTGGAAGAGCACAGCAGTTCAGGCAGCATCCAACGAGCAGCGAAATTGATGTTTCGGGCAAAAGCCCTTCATCAGGAATAAAGGCAGTGAGCTGGAAGCATGGAGAGATAAGCTAGAGGAGGGTGGGTGGGGAGAGAGTAGCATATTACTCAAACCCACTAGTCCTAGTAACATCCTGGTAAATCTTTTCTAAACCCCCTCTAAATTAAAAATATCCTTTCTATAGCAGCATCACCAGAGCTTTGTGCAGTTATCATAGGTTGAGTAGTATATTTATGTGCCTGAAACCTTTCTATTCCTTCAATGTTGCTAACAATTGACTTTGACATTGTGGAGAATGCTACGCTGAGCTCACAAATACAAAAGAAAGAAAGAAAGAAAGACACATAAATCTAGGCAGACACAGTGAAAAATGTTCTGTCGCCACAATCCCACACCATTTTTGAAATACAAAAGAATAGAAAGAAAGTACTTAAGTAGTGTTCATCTTCATCTACTGGGGTCCCAAGCACATCTCCAGCACTTATCCAAGGTCTTTGTAAAGTCCTTGTTCCAGGCCTATTGCAGCCTCTGGCATCAGCTTATGCAATAGAATCACACAGAACAATCTTCACCTCTCCTAATCTTTTCAGTTGTCATTAATGACCCAAATGATAAAACAGCCAAACGTCATATTATGGTGGCCTGTTTTATCCACCGGGACCAGTTAGTTCAGTTGGCTGGATGGCCGGTTTGTGACGTAGTGTGACACCACCAATGTGGTTTCAATTCCTGCACAGGCTGGGCTTACCATGAAAGTCTCACCTTCGGAAGTTCCCACCTCATACTTCACCCTATGCATGGTGACCCTCATGCTAAGCCACCACTAACCGTACCTCTCAGTTCAGGGAGCAGGATAGTGCCGATACCTTCACACCGATTAGTAAGTCGAGCCGGAAACACTTTCCACGGCTCTGTGTGGCAGTAATATCGCCCAACTGCCCAGTACCGAGTAGCGAAGTATTTCTGTACATTTTTTCTTTAATATAAATCGGGTTTCGCTATTAGATGAAATGAGCAGGTACTTTTTTGTGTGTGCGGGAGTGTGGGGCGAGGTTAATGTCCGGAATAACCGTCAAACAAATGAGCTATGTGTTAAACATATGTTGTGTTGAGACGTTTTAATATCTCTGAAACAGTTGACTGATTTTTGTGGAAGTTTCCTTGCCCCTGGTATCCTCCAGATTCACCTTCAACTAGTGTGAGATGGACTCTGTTAATGACCTTCGACTCAGATAAGGGACACGTTTCCCTCGCACTCTGGAAGTAGGGGTTTGCAATTTTTCGAGACTTCTTAAAGGCGCGGACCTGAGAAATAACAGAAAAATACTGCACCTAGCATCATTGGGTTAATAACCCAAGGCAGCTCGTGATCAAACTATTTGAGTGCTGCAAGGTCTTTCTGTACCGTACTATCGTCCTAAACTGCACACTGTCGTACAACTTATCAAGCTGCACTGCCAACAGGATTGTGGCCAGTCACGGTCAACAGCACAGATTCAAGGCCGACTCGTTTATTTAAAGCATTGGCTCTTGCAAAACTCTTTGTATGATAATTTAATGGATGCTACAGTCAACAACAGTGAAACAGCTTGTCAGGAGGAAGGTTGCGATGAGTGCAGGTAGTTTGTATCCATCAGACCACATATAGCTCTATCTCATAAGATAACAGCATCCAGCTGGGTTTCAGAGTGTTAGTCAGCTTTCGCCTTCATTAATATGGCAGCTTTCCTCCAGTTAGTAATTTCAACTGAACTGCTCACCAATTTTCGTGCTTTCTTACATCAAAGTTAACTTTCGATTGAAGACTCAGGCAAACATCTCAAAGTGCTGTATAGGAACACGATTTCCGGCCCATTTTATCGGCAGACAACAGAAACACAGATTTCTACTCTTGCAAATGAACAATAATGGTTTACACAGGTCTAGGCGGGGAATTGGAACACAAACTCATTAGGTTAACAGAATCTTTTAAAAATTAAGCCAAAATATTGTTAGCGGAGTGATGGTGCTCCCCAACCTGGATACCGATTAATGGCTGGAGACATTCGGGAAGATTGGTCAAAGAGGTAGCTTGGAATGGGAATTTTAAAGGAGGGCAGAGAGGTTAGGGCCGCGAGGAGTGTTAGGGAGAGGATTGCAGGTATTAAGGCCGGGGCAAACGAAGGCTTGACCAAACGTGGGCTTGGCTGGCGCCCAGGCACAAACACATTTCGGGCACTGCACTTTAGGGACTGAGTACAATCGACAGAACATTAGGGAGATGACAATTTTGCATTTGGGATAGATCTGTCTTGTGAGCGAAATGTAGACTGTGGTGTGTGAATGGTGGGCTTTGGGAAAAAAAATGTGGAAAGTAGAACTGTCAAGTCCGTGTCCATTAATTCTGAAACAAAAGGGATTGTTTGTTGAGGAAGAGTTTTACGAATTTATCCTGAGCATTTCTCAAAACGCTCCGCAATCAGTGGTTTAGTTTCGAGAGGAAATCGCTCTTGATTGTAATTATCATTATGTAAGAATGATAGAGTTTAAATGGCGTCATTTGTAAGTTGTAGGTAGTTTGAATTGTTTAAATACTGTCTCTCTTATTCGTGTCTTTTAGTAGCAGATGCAACAAAGAAGTGACAGCGGTATGGCATATATCCAGAAAGAATCAGATCAGAAAATGTACTTTTTACAACAACGCAGGCTATCATGTAACACCCTCACAGTACGCGGTTCACCCATGAGTCTGTTTTTGCCGACAGGAAAATGTGACGGGGTCAGAACGTTAAACCATTATCGCCACTGTCCCTACAACCCCCAAGAAAACCCGCTGATGGTTATTGTCCACAGCATCTCTGGGGGAAACGCAGACATTAAGTACGACGTCGACTGCAAAACTGCGCAATGAGAGCGAACTGATTTCTGGTTAAAACGAATCTTTATTTCTTTGGAATGAACTTGTTTGCTTTAACTGTCACTGGTTAAGGCTGTTTCCGGTGTGTAGGGGCAGCCGCTGATTTTGTTTGGCTAGATGGAGGTGGGCGAAGCAACTCCACGTCCAGAGTGTTGGAACACTCAGCACTGCCCATTCTGGAACAAGCGTGCAGGCTCAACAGCAGCATCCACAATGGGGAAGAAATCCTTACTCACAGCTTAACAAATGTGCTGTTTGCCTAAAGCAATTTCGGTAACTGATTAGGTCAAATCGTTTATAATGTGCGAAAATATATCACTTTGCGATTTCCAAAGTGCAAATTGCCATCAGCTTGGAAGACTGTCCTTACGGCTGTTGTATTTCTACAGGAAAATGCAATGTTTCATATTCTTGTCTGTTCATTTTACAAGCATGTGGCCGGGTTTGTGTCATTATTCCCATTGCACTAGTGTTGCCAGGGCCAGACTGCCATCTGGAGCTAGAGTGGAATGCGCGTTATCATTGCTGTACACATGCAGCAACTTTCCAAAACACGACGCACCACCACGAAATGAGTTCAAAAATAATGACTGATGTGGGAATTGGTTTGCTTTGTTACATCGGCGTGCCTGCATGTTATCCTTTTGTACTCCGTAAGATTGCCTTGGGTTTCGCAACTATGTTCCTGATGGCAGGGCCCGATACCAACCTGTCTCTCACTCTCATTACTTCCCATGTCTCTGAGTCCCAATAATCGAAATTAATATACTTGAAGACTTTATCTGTGCGTCAAAACCATTTCGGAGTTGTTTTGTTTGCTACGAGGGTGGGCTTTTGCTTATTATTTTGGTACAAAGTAAAACAGTAAAACAACTGAAAACCATTGTCAGCTGAAAGAAGTCTTATAGACAAATCGCAAAAATAAACAACTTTAGCAGCGTGTACGGACAACAGGCCACTTCAAATTCAGATTAGTTATTCCTCGTCAGCGTGAAGTACACAGACAACACAATATTACCGTATTTGTGTTTACACAAAGCGACGTGGCCTGAGTAAACTGAAAGGGTGAATGTGCAATTTTATCGTTAAAAAATGCTAACAGAGTTTGAAAAATCAAAACGTTGCGGTACGTCTGACGGCGACCGATTTTTTTTTAATCATCACCTTTTTCATGTGCATTTTCGGGCCTAGATAATAACGCGAGTTTGTGACTCCACTAATATATTAGTCCCTCTCTCTTAACTAACCTTCCTTAGTCATTGGCTATCAACTGGTCAGTGAAAAATGTTGCTCTTTCTGCAAAGACGGTTGCATCTCTGAGAGAGATGTAATAAATCATACAAATTTACAAAACGACCACTTCCCTCAATCGTAAATCCAGAAGCGACATCTATCATTTTGACTCTTCTCTGGCCAATCGCTGTAATTAATATCCATTAAGTAAGCACGCAATGCAAATGCTGTAGTGAGTATCCACTCCAGTGTTTCATTTAAATCGGCGTTAAATAAGTAAAGCTTTGAATGGCTGTCACTTTGTGTTCCAGTTATTGAACACCTGGCTGTCCTTCTGCAATAGTAACTGCAATTCACCTCACACTTTGTTTACATGTGAATGTGTGAAAGCAACTTGCGATGATAAAATAGGCCGGAAATCGTGCTGGATTTGCTATCTATTAAATATCATGCTCTGTTGTTTCCCGTACAGAATATCACTGCTTCGGGCTACAGATGGAGTGATGTGTTTAACAGAGTCTGATGGCAAATCTTTAATTAACAACAAGCAAAAGTGGAATTGAGCGTAGATCTTGTCAACGCTTAGATTATCCTCAGCCCGTTTCTGGCCTACACTGCCATCCAGCACCTAACAAATACCTGAATTCCAACCTGTAAAACAACAACCTATTGTTTTTCTCTGAACCCTGCGTTTATTGTATTACCAATAAATGACTCTTGACAAATGTCTTTCGGAAACACTATTAATTTTGGATTGGCGTAGTCTATTCAGGTCTGTTTCTTGTTCTCCAATTCATTTACTTCTTGCAAATTAACTTCGAAGATGCTTTCGCATTTTTTTTCAAACCGTTCATCTGTCTTCTATCAAATTGCATCAGACCTCCTTGGAGTGGTATGTGACAGAGCAAGTAGAAGAAATCGCTGATAATATTCATCTTGGGAGCACTTTCATTAAATGTAATTCATTCGACTTTCAAGCTACACTGAATGACACCCTGACAACAGAGCCCTTTGCGGCTGACGGAAAGCGAAGGCGTTTATTTCACTTTATTGTCACTTTGGTAAAATCCAAGCCATCGACTTGACAATCTCCTATTTGTAAAATCTCTGCGACCCTGTTTACAGAACACCACGGAGGTTGTTTCAGTTTAGCTTACAGTGGACTCGGGTGTTAAGGACCAGAATAAGTTGATAATGTACCTCTGCTTTCGGTCTGTCAACTGCTGGAGCAGCCGGAGTTGGGAATGCCAAAACCATTCTGCTGGGAAAGGCTCGACAGTGACTTCCCTAAAACAGAGTGGCTTCCAATATTCTTGCTGGCATTCACCAGAAACGAAACCGCCTCTGTAACCGTGAAACGCGCAAACTAACCCGAGAAAAGTGCCGAGTTTAGCACATCCAAATAAACCTCTGAGATTTGGGTATCTGGATTGCACATGAAGCAACCTTCTCTGGTTGACTTGTGGCGTTCTCCGTGTCTACCCGGAAATCCAAATGATACTGTTTCACAAAGTTATACACAAATATACCTAACAACTGAAGTTGTTCCGTTAACGCCATTTCTGTTTTAGTGTAACTATAAGTTCTTCCCGCACTCACAGCCAATATTTCAGCTATCTTACAACAAACAGACAGAAATCCATCGGACTAAAGCCACCCAATAATCTGATACATATTACGACCGAACTACCCGTAATTTCAAGAGAAGCATATACAACTCGCTGCTGTTACTGCGAATATCCTCTGCCTATTAAATAAGCCGGCTGAAAGGAATGCAAATATTATTGAAAACGTTGGAGGAAAATGAACAGCGAAAACCTCAGGAAAGCTTGTTTAATGCACATGTTCACCCATATGTGTACAGTCCTCGTCCGAGTAAGTCACTGTGAATATGTTCATATTAAAGTCATCAATATGTTATATAGGCTTCTCCATTATTAATAATACTACTTTAGGATATTGCCCCAGTCAAGACTGAAGTTCACACTGGGTTTGTCAGTCAAGTAGTTTTGCCACTACTGAGCCTGGGAAACACTGCACAGCGCCTACCACTGGTCAAACGCTCACGAATTACTTCATTCCGCGGGTTCACTGTCCAAGTCAGGATAAATACCAAGCCATCCCAAAAATATATACCTGCGGGGAAAATGGCTTCAATATCCAGTTTTTGCCTTTCAGACTCTCTCAACAATACGAATTAAAAGATTGAGGTAACATTGTATAAGATTAACATCATATTCATTCTAAATATCTAATTACCTCACTAAATCAATAAAGTGACATCAAAAACATCTCAAATCCACCAACAATTGAACTGTTTAGAAAAGTCTGAAGGGACATTTATCCGGGTAAACGTCCTACCCATCCTACGGTCTCCGTCCTTAAATAATCTCAACAATGGTTATTGGTCACTTCGAAAGGGGGTTTCCGTTATGAGGTCTATGTGTTTTGAGAATCATTCCGTAAGGAAATGCTTCGGTGGTCTGTCATGAATATAACTGAATACACGCACGTTTGTCATAGGAATGTGATATTAATGGTGCCATCAAAACTAGTGAAAATTTGGAAAAAGGCAGCTTTGTCACTTACTCCAGTGTACTTAAGTAGGCTTCACAGCGTTAAACACAAAGTCAACAGGCGTTAATATTTGCGTAATGTAGGAAACATGTGGACAATGATACAAAACAAAAATATTTCACTTGTCCTTTTTGGCCTCACTGGTACTCAGACATTTCCCTGGTCTGCACAAAACCGAAAAAAGCCAGAACTGTTAACAGGAAAATACTTTTGGATATAAATGCTTTATTTTACTGTTATTATGTGCTCCCTTAATTATATTGTCACTATGTACTGTGTCTTCCCTCTGTCTCCGTGTGAAGGAAATCCTTTGCATATCCTTGCAACCCAGCTTGACTCGTACTGAAGGAATGGCTCTGAGCGTCTGTCCATTCCGCTAGCCAGGCGTATGCCATATGTTTGAGTCATCTCCCAACTGATTGTCTTCATCCCTTTTATAAAACAGCTGCCCACCGCTTCATCACTTCTTTCTCTTGCCCAAAGGCTTCGTTCTATCCGGTGTTTGGCAAGGGTCCAGGAAATGTATTTTTCAAAGAACTGCTGATAGCTTATAAAAGCAATGTTTCGTCATGGGATTCGGGACTGATCGAAGTTCAGTTTGGAGAATAAATACCTGGGGTTGGGGCGATTAGGAAGGGTGTTGGCGGGGGTCAGATCTGCTATCTGTGGAAAAAGAAACGACTTTTTCTTTCAGAATATTGGTTCTCCTATTCCCGTTTCCTTCTGTAGTCAAGAATGTGTTTTCTCTTAATACACAATCCGAAATATAGCTTTATGTCTCTGTGTTGCTCTTCAGCTGAAACTGACACGGTACAGATTTTGTTCCATGTAAATACAAAGGGGCTCTGAGAAGTTGTCTCTAGAATCTCCATTTCCAGGTGACATGCCTTCGGTCAAAATACAGGAATGTGATGCAAACATGGTCAATTTGCATCGTTGTTAAGTTTACAGCAGTTTAAACTAAGTTGGAGGATGCATTATTTATCAGATGTGGCTGTTTATCAATAAATATCCTTGTGTTTAAATGCAGCTTTTGTTCGCACTGGAGAGTAAAGTAAGCCCACCTCTATTCAGCTGACATGTTCCAATGAATTGTTCATCTACTGCACAAAGCCAGCTTATAAAGTATTTGCTATCCTCTTGGAACATTCATCCAAAATTAGTCATTTATAGACTGGCTCTGTGATCCGTGTGTGAAGAATGTGCAGTTTATTTTAGTCTATGGTTGTTCAGTAGTTCGAGACCTACAACACTTCAATTCCCTTTCTTCATTTAAACACTAAATTGCTTTGTTAGAGTATTTGACAAAATTGGTTAAGCCTATTTAACATTAAAACTACCATGTTATTACAATACTATATACATACTTCTCTTGCAATTCATTGTAAACTTAATTTCACTGGAACAGGCTAAAGAAAAAAAAATAGACTGCCAAATCATTTTTTTAACGGAAGCGTTTGCCCCAAGAAGCTATTACAATTAATGAAGTCAGTAACCAGGCATTAATTCAATCAACATCACTTGAAGATTGAAGGCGCCTAATTCATAATTTCGAGAAAATGCAAGCGGAGCCTGTGAAAGCAGTGCCACATTAAACCAAGCACTGCGGCAGTGGCAGCCCGGATGGACTGCAACCCCAACATTTACTTGGGCTTTAAGGTGTTAGGAAGTAACCACAGCTATTTGCTAGTAAAGAACATTTTCCTAGAGCTGTTTTGAACGGCAGTGGCTGACTCTGTTAAATTTGATGCTTATTTTTTCTCTCTCTCACTCGACGTCAACTGTCAGAAAAGGCCTCATGCTGCATTCCAGAAGTTAACCATCAGGTACTTTAGGTAATGTTTTCTAATCAATCGAACTTCAGCTAACTGAATGGAACAATAAAGTAGAAGACAATGGCAACTATAACGTGGAACGTATGTATCTGATGAAAGCAATTTTCGGTTCTTTCTCCCGAGCTTCCCAGTTGCTCCCTTTTTGTTTCACCGACCACACTTTCCTCAATCATTGTACCCCGTTATCTGTTCTTTATCCCCTTCTTTCTGTCTCTGTTATTGTGTCACTTTCGGGCGGTTTATCCCATTGTTACTTTATTTTTCGACTCGCTTCAAACATTTAAGGAACATCTCAGCTGAATATATTCTGCAATCCTACCTAAACAATCTTTATCGAGGCATTGAAAACAACTGGGTGAAATTCAGGGTTATCAAAACACATTTCAACCTCAATATCTCACAGCACCACATGTCGAATAAGGTAGATAAAAAATTAGAAAGAATATGTCTGCATCCATTGTGCTGACAGAGACACTGGGTCCCCGGAATGAAAGAGATGCATTGCTCCCACTAAATTGTGCAGTTAAGGATGTTCTCGAGAAACATTCTGTGACCTACAGCACTCTCTGTCGGCTTTGAGTTGTAATTGCACCCACTGCTATGTCTTCTTCATTACAAGAAGCGACTCCACAGAGACTATGAGTGTAAATGTCTAAGACTCCGGGCGTTCTTCGTTAAGGCATGTTTGGTTATTTTTAACCGTAAGTGACCTTAAAAGGACCGCAAATACCTTGCATCACAAAATCTAAATAAAAGAAATATTGGGATCATGAATGTTCTCTTTTGCGATGACACGAGGACTACTGAATCTATATGAGCAAAAGTAAATATCATGTGCTTTAGGGATGAAACTGAAGCGACAGAACACGCACTAATGCTAATACAGAAGAAAGCAGAAACTACTTTCGCTCATCGAGCCTACTTATTGTTCCCCGATCCCCAGCGTGTGTAATTCTGAGTGGGCTTCTTTATTTCAGGTTTACTGGCAGTTATATATTTGCCAATTGATACACAGTAAATATTTTCTCTGAGTCGCCAGTCAGATCACACTTTATCATGTTGTAATCAAAATTCACTAAATCGGATTGTATTTACTATCAGATCTAGGTACTTAAATAAGAATATCCCAAATTTCCAGCAATATACAATCCTATTCTGCCACCGATGGGTATAAATCGGGGTATTGAGTATAAATGCAAAGTGTGTTGGATTTGAAACTGTTCAAATCAGCCACCGAGTGAAACGTACAAGGAGGTTATCATTGCTCCCACGACATCCACTCACTAAACCAGCAGCAGCAGACAACACTCCGTGATTGCTTCCTCCAAGTCCGGACTGAAACATTCATACAGCCCACTGCCCGCTGTACCTTTTTCTTTAAAACAAATGCATTTAAAAGCGTCCATAAACTTACCAAATAAAGACTGCTCTGAAGGAGAAGGACAGCGTACCAATAAACAGCCTGCATTCTCCCCTCTTAAACTTCCTCTGCTTTCCGCTTGCTCCTTAGCATAGATCCACCTTGTATTCGCCTGAGCAAAGAGGGATCTTTCACGAGCCTGTACATCTAAACAAAAATGAAATTATGGACCCCATGACCACTAAACAAGGTTACTTCAGTTAAAAAAAATACGATTAAATGCGAATTAATCCAGCAAAACAGTGAAGCAATCTCATAATTCAGTGCCTGCCAAGTTTCAATTCAGGGACGATTAAATCTGATCATTGGTGATCGGCCCCTCTTTGCCGCCGCCTCAAATCGGTTCCAAACGCCAATCGAGCCCGGGCTGGCTGCACTCGAGCACGTCACCGCCCGTGACATCGGCAGCAGGCTGCCTATCAGAGACTTGCAGCAGCCACCTACCCCCTTCCCCCCCCCCCCCCCCCCCCCCCCCACTCCACATCGAACACCACCACCACGAGTCCCTAGCTCAGTCTCAGACCCCAACCCCAGGCACGGCAAAGGACGCCAGCCCCAGTCAAAGACCCCAGCGACAGGCACACACTCCAGACACAGGCACACACCTCAGACACAGGCACACACCCCAGACACAGGTACACATCCCAGAGACAGGCACACACCCCGGAGACAGGCACACACCTCAGACACAGGCACACACCTCAGACACAGGTACACACCACAGAGACAGGCACACACCCCAGAGACAGGCACACACCCCAGACACAGGCACACACCTCAGACACAGGCACACACCTCAGACACAGGTACACACCCCAGAGACAGGCACACACCCCAGACACAGGCACACACCTCAGACACAGGCACACACCACAGAGACAGGCACACACCCCAGAGACAGGCACACACCCCAGACACAGGTACACACCCCAGACACAGGTACACATCCCAGAGACAGGCACAGACCCCAGAGACAGGCACAGACCCCAGAGACAGGCACACACCCCAGTGACAGGCACACACCCCAGACACAGGCACACACCTCAGACACAGGCACACACCTCAGACACAGGTACACACCACAGAGACAGATACAGACCCCAGTGACAGGCACAGACCCCAGAGACAGGCACACACCCCAGAGACAGGCACACACCCGAGTGACAGGCACAGATCCCAGAGACAGATACAGACCCCAGTGGCAGGCACACACCCCAGAGACAGGCACACACCCCAGAGACAGGCACAGACCTCAGAGACAGACACATTCCCCAGTGACAGACACACACCCAAGTCAAGGCACAGACCCTAGAGACAGGCATAGACCCAAGAGACAGATACAGACCCCAGTGACAGGCACAGACCTCAGAGACAGACACAAACCCCAGTGACAGGCACAGACCTCAGAGACAAGCACAGACCCCAGACACAGGCACGGGCTCCAGAGACAGACACATAGCCAGAGACAGGCACAGACCCAGAGAGAGACACAGATCCCAATCACAGGCACAGACCCCAGAGACAGGCACAGACCCCAGACACAGTCACATACCCCAGGGACAGGCACAAATCCCAGACACAGTCACAGACCCCAGAGACAGGCATAGACTCCAGTGACATGCAGACCTCAGTGACAGACACAGACCCTAGCAATAGGCATAGACCCCAATGGCAGACATGGACCCCAGAGACAGGCACAGACCACAGACACAGGCACAGACACCAGGCACAGATCCCAGATACAGGCAAAGACACCAGTCACAGGCACAGACCCCAGAGACAGGCAAAGAGACCTGTCACAGGCACAGACTCCAGAAACAGGCACAGACCTGAGACACAGGCACAGACCCCAGACACAGGCACAGACCCCAGACACATTCACAGACTCCAGTGATAGGCACAGACCCCAGAGACAGGCACAGATCCTAGAGACAGGCACAGACCCCAGACACATTCACAGACTCCAGTGGCAGGCACAGATCCCAGACACAGGCCGAGACTCCACACACAGTCACAGACTCCAGAGATAGGCAGAACCCCAGAGACAGGCACAGACCCCAGACACAGTCACAGACTCCAGTGACAGGCACAAACCACAGTCACAGACACAGACACAGACCCCAGGGACAGGCACAGAACCCAGTCACACGCAAGATCCCAGACACAGGCACAGATCCCAGTCACAGGCACAAACCACAGTCACAGACACAGACCCCAGAGACAGGCACAGAACCCAGTCACAGACACAGATCCCAGTCACAGGCACAAACCACAGTCACAGACTCCAGAGACAGATGCAGATCCCAGTCACAGGCACAGATCCCAGTCCTAATCACAGACCCTCAGTCACAACTTCCAATCCCAGCCCAGGCACAGACTCCAATCCAGATCATGGTCAGAAGCCCCCAGGCTCAATCACAGTCTCAAACTACAGCCCCACTCCTAGCCTCAGACCTTAGCCCCGGTCACAGACCTCAATCCCAGCAAAGGAACCCAGCCTCAGTGACAGAATCGGACCACGGTCCCAATCCCTGCTCCAGTCCCAGGCCCCGCCCCAGGCACAGGCCCCAGTGCAGATCGGGCACAGCCAAATAGTCTGGCTCCAGGCACAGCTCTGGACCTCATTCTCAGACTGGGCCCCAGAATCTCCACCTCCGCCTCCGCCATTCACCCCTAGAGAATGGGTCAACCCCGAACCGACTTGCAGGGGTGGGAAGAAACTGAAAAACGAAGACAGCAGAGACAACGGTTACATACCCCGCCATTTGGCGAGGCTTTTAAACTTCTGTTTATTTTTCAAATGTAAGGCAGCGAGGGAAAGGCTGGCCTTGGGGTATTCAATACCCCTCAGTCACTGAGGCAATATTCATCTTCATTACTTGATACAGGTGCTTCCAAATAACGGCTGGTTAAAGAAAGTGAGCCTGGACAGTGTTGACTGCAGCATTTATGCGAATTATTTTCTTATAAAGTCACCATCTGATTAGTGATAACAATGACCGAGATTCATGTAAGATCGACGTCCCATCCTTACCCAATTCTGCAACTATTGATTATAATTGTTAGATTGCTAAGACTTTATCTGTTGCGTTGCACTGTTGACATATTTTCTACTGTTAATCACAGTGTTATTATTTCTGCAGACTGAAGTGGATTATTTTCCTCTCATCAAGACCTTACAAACTGCATTGTCTTCGTTCCAATGTTTATATATTTCACACAGACATTTGAACTGCTCCGTGACATTATTTTGAACGACCGTGAATACATTTTGCATTTTCCTGCTAAGATTATTGTTTTGTTTGGGTGTCATTAGACGAACATCAGATTATCAGCCTGCTTATTAGTTTTACTCTCCTAACTTTGAAATACCACTCACATTGTTTACACAATCAACCTCCCTTTGAATTAATGTCATCATTATTAATAAGGTATAATTACTGAAGTCGTGTCAGCTGGATAATAATACCCCACTGCTTCACTCGAACTGTGCTAATGATGGAAGGTGCAACTTGTCCCTTTCGGTACATTGGGCTGCACACATTACCTGCTCATTGTTCCGTCAAGGTGCGGAGAGCTGTTCTGATTTTCTTTTACGAAGAAACATGATTAGGCTCCCACTTAAGCCTTTGGGCATTAGGTGTGCAGGCAGAGAGAGAGAGAGCGCTTCCAAGCCAACCGCTGTGCCCGCACGCCTTCCAAGATCCAGGGTGCGGGAATCTCAACAATTAAGGATTTTGTGTCTCCCTCCCCACCTCCCCCCACCCTGTCAAAACATACACGTCCCTCTCTCTCTCACACACACACACACACATACACGTACAGAGAGAGGGAGAAGGGACAATTTTGTTACAGCTCACGCACCAGGAACATCCAATTGTCTCAATTTCACAGCGAAACTCCCAGGAGCGCCAGAGTGCCTGTGCAGGGGAGGATCATAGCTGCAAAACTCGAACCACGAAGAACAGCAAGGAGGCAGGTCTGACTGAGTAAACTAAACAGAAAAGCGAGGTCGGAATTCGCTGCCTTGTCCAGCTTTCTTTCGCATTATATGAGGATCACATTGTGAATGACAAACACCACGCGAACTGAAGACAAACCCTTCAGTGATCTATCTGTATGTTTGGGAGGGAGCCGGGCTGGGGGAGAGGGGGAGGGAGGGGCGGGGGGGTGCATGTGGAGGAAGCGGAGGAGGGTCCCAGTCAAGATCTTTTACATCTCCGTGCGGAGAAATGACTCCCTCAAGAGGCGAACTTTCAAAACAGAGCGCCAAAGTCTTACATTCCATGGAGCTGTTGTTGGGAGCGGGGACACAAAGCAGGGAGGTCATTTGAAGTTCTGTAGGAAGTCACATGTGGTCATTATAACTATTATAGAGGGAATATTCCCGGCTTTATCAGGGACGCTGAATCAGGAGACAAACCTAAGAAAGGGAATAGGGACGTGGAATTGAGTTATAAAGCTACAATCTTGAGCCTATTTCTGAGTTGCCCCGGTCCCTGCTACAAAGTTGCTAAAAGAGGACCAGAGAGGGTCATGAGTCCTCTCACTCTGATCCGGAACTTGAGGGGCAACAGGGTAGCCTTATCCCTTGCAGGGCGCCTCTCTCTGAAGGTACATATGACAGTCAGCGCCTTGGGACCCGTTTCTGAAACGCTATGTTTAAATCAATTGGCACCAAGCGATTCCCGGGGCGATCTCTGAAAGAAAACTCCTGTTACCTTCTGTCACCATGAAGCTCCACGGCGGTTGGAAAGAAGAGGGTGGAAAAATAATAGAATCACTGGAAGCGCCTTGCAAGTCCCGTGAGATCGGTAATGATGGAGGAGGGGGTGGAAAAGGATTCCTTCACTTGTCTCACATGTGGAACAGGGATTGTCAGCTTCCCCCTTTGCTTCCTACAGACCACATCCCAGCAGAAACAGCGCGGGGAGTAGGTGCCTTTCATTCAATCCAATTTCATCCAAACACAAATAAGGCAATATCATTTTACAGATATAATTGCATTATAGCCAACACAGCCACCTGATCTCAATGTTCCTGCAATACCCATAGAGCTGCTGAATGGACTGTAATCTGAGGAACAAGCTGAAGGGGCTAACTAGCCTCCTTCGGGTCCACCGTCTTCTGTATTGCTGCTCACTTATACTCATAAACAGCACACCGTTCACGGCTCAGGGTCACCTCTTTGCTAGCTGTGACCAGGACCTGCAACTTTCGCATGATTTCAGTGATTTCGCCCAACTGTGGCTGGGGCTGCCAAATGCATCCCAGTCCCCATCTGTTCTAGCCACAGACAGCAAATCTGTACCTGGCCCGACATCATCTGCGCCACACAAATAACATTTTAAGACAAGTTTACACACACACACACACACAAAATCCCTGCGTCACTGTACTTTGTAAATCTGACCGAATTAATACTTGTGGCAATTACCATAAAATGGTCATTCCTGCGATACAGGAATTCCGGATTAGGCAACCTAGCAGCAAGCGTATTGCTGAACTGTCACAGTCGGCATTGACCACTGCTGGCACTTTGGAGTGAAAGGGAGAGATTAATTATTTCAGCAATCTCAAACCGAGCGGCTCATTGGGAAGTGATTAGCAGTCTTAGAGCGCCTCGGTGTGGCTACAGAATAGAAAACAATCAAAACTGAAAAGCAGCTGTACGTTGTCTTAAAACATACAGTATATAGGAACATACGAAGAACAATTTAAAGAAATACTTTAACATCTAAAGTTATCTAATAAAAATACTACTTAAAAGGGAGAAACGCTGCTGGAGGTTTTGATTTGATTTGTTTTATTGTCACGTGTACCTAAGCACAGTGAAAAGCATGGTTTGCCAGCAGTACAGGCAGATCATAGTAAGCAAAGACGTACAGATCTAGGATGAAAAATAATTTGGACAGAGTAAAGCATACTCGCACAGGATATATGTGAGGCAAGATCAACAATAACAACATCAACATTATTTGAAGTCTATTCATCAGTTTAATATCTGCAGGGAAGAGGCTGTTCTGGAAGCTGCTGGTGCAGCTGTTCAACCTTCTGTATCTTCTGACTGATGGAAGAGATTGTATGGGACAGTATTACTGGGGTTGGAAAGGTCCTTGATGATATTGGTAGCTTTTCTGCAGCAATAAGAAGTGTAAATGGAGTCCATGGATGGAAGGTTGTCTTCTGTGATGGTCCAGGTATCTATCGTCTGTGGTTTCTTACAGCCCTGGCCAGAGCAGTTCTGTACGAGGCCATTCTACACCCGGACACTATGCTTTCTATGGTGCATCTGTAAAGGTTGGTGAAGATCCCTATGGACATGCCAAGCTTCCTGAGACATGTGAGGAAGAAGAGGCATTGTTGTAACTTCTTAACCATCACATTTCTGTGGGAACGTGACAGAACTCCGAGGAACTTGACCCTCTCAATCCCCACTCCGTTGATGTAGATAGGGGAATATTCTCTTCCTTTCTTTCTGAAGTCAATTATTCTGGTCTCCCTGCTCGATGAAGGATATTGAGAAACTTGGAAGGGTTCAGAAAAGATTTACAAGGATGTTACCAGAGTTGGAGAGTTTTGTACTACAGGGACAGGCTGAATAGACTGGGGCCATTTTCTCTAGAGTGTTGCAAGCTGAGAGGTAACCTTGCAGAAGTTTATAAAATCATGAGGGGAAATAGACAAGATCTTTTCTCCAGGGTGGCAGAGTCCAGAACTAGAGGACACAGGTTTAAGGTGAGAGGGGAAAGATTTATAATGGACCTCAAGGGCAACTTTTTCAGGAAGAGAGGATGGTGTGGGTATGGAATGAGCTGCCAGAGGTAATGGAGGCGGCTGGTACAATTACAACATTTAAAAGGCATCTGAATGAGTACATGAACAGGAAGGGTTTAGATGAATACAAGTCAAATGCTGGCAAATGAGACCAGATTTATTTCAGATGTCTGGTCGGCGTGGTCAAGTTGCACAGAAGCATCTGGTTTCTCTGCTGTACATTTCTATGACTCCATGACTCTTCTTTATTGGTCATTTAATTTTGCTGACATTGAGAGAGATTGTTATCATTGCCGCACATCACCTCTATCTCCTTTCTGTATTCTGATTCATCATTGTTTGATATGCATCCTACCATGGTGGTGTCAGTAGCAAACTTGAGGGTGATGTTTGTTCAGAATTTGGCAACACAGTCATGGGTGTACAGGGAGTACAGTAGGGGGCTGAAAACACGTCCTTAGGAGGCTCTAGTGTTGTGTGTTATTGTGAAGGAGGTGCATTTGTCTATTTTCACTGATTGCAGTCTATGGATTAGGAAGCTAGAGGGTAGAGCCAAGACCTAGGTCTCAGAGTTTTGAGAGGGGTCTGGAGGGAATAATGGTGTTGATGGTGGGGATGTAATTGATGAGCGGGAGTCTGATGTACGTATTCTTGTTGTACAGATGTTCCAGGGATGAGCACAGAGCTAGAGAAATGGCATCTGCTGTGGACCTATTATGTTACTAGGCAGAATGTAGGGGACCGAGGCAGGCTGGGAGACTCAAGTTGATGTGGACCATGACCAACCTCTTGAAACACTTCATGATTATGAAGGTCAGACCACCGGGTGGTAGTCATTTAAGCATGTGGCATGTGTTTTCTTAGGTATTGAGATAATAGTGGTCTTCTCGAAGGAGGTGGGACTTCGGCTTGTAGGAGGGAGTTCGAAGATGTCAGTGAACATCTCCACCAGTAGCTCCATATAGGATCTAAGTGCACGGCCATGGACTCCATCTGGTCCTCAGCTTTACTCTCAGGAAGACTGATCTGACATCTGGGAACAGTTGCACCTAGAACTGGCAGGGCAGGTGACACTGCATCACTGGCATTCTGTTCCTACCGAGCACAGAAAGCACTGAGTGCATCAGGAAGGGATGTGTCTTTGTACACTATCTTGCTGTGCTTTCCTTAGTATCCTGTTATGTTGTTTAGGCACAGATGGTGGGAGTCCATACAGTTCCAGTACTGCCTCTTGACATCTCCGATGGCTTTGCAGAGGTCATATCTGGATTTTCTGTTTTATTCTTACACTTGTCATGATGAACATCAGAATACCAAATTTCAAATGATCACAACTTAAATTACAGTATTAGAGAACAGGGTGCTGATTGGTTGGCAACTCAACTTATTGCTCAAAATCTGGCCTATTCTGCTTGCTAAATGGACCATTTCTCTGCAGACAAAATGAACATTGTCAAATCTTTTGGCTTTTTAAAAATTATTTGGGAGCTTAGGCAGTCTGCAATTCCCAGTTGCTGTTTCCATAGCTTTGTCCTGGCCCATCAGAGTTAATTTGCCAACCATCATTTCCTCTATTATGACAGTGCCTACATTTCCAAAATTGACTGCAAAACACCTAGTGAAATATGCTACAGAAATATAAATTATCGATTTCTTAAATAATATGTAAACTAGAACTGACATTCATGGTTCATTTGCATTTCATGCTTCATCATTTTTAGTGTCACAGTTTTATGGATAATGACAATTTATATACGTATGTTTTCACTTCAGACTGAAGTTTTATTACAACTGGTATAAACTCAGGCTGTCGTGAGATGTTATCTTATGATATTGCTTCAGTTTAATGCACTCACAGAACTGACTTGTGAAGCACACTGTCAATTTTACATGGATGCTCATCCAAAATTGCCTTGTATTAATATAAATATTCAGTATAGGGGTAGGCTTAGCCCCGTAAAGCAAGCTTTGTGAAGATTGAACCCAACTTATATGGCCTTTGCAAATATCGGAAATAAAGAGAAATTTGAACTTCCAGTTATTAACTGTGATGATGGTGGTAAGTCTTCACATCTTAAAATAACCTTTCCTGTATCAATGATTAAAGACAAAACAGTGTTTAATGATCACTATTTGCATATTTTGCAGATTTCAACCAGAAATTTGGCTCTTTTTACTTTTGCTATTGACCAAAAACCAACATTTTGTTATATTATGCTATCTGCATTCCCCTATAATAGGATATTAACTTCTCCCAGAATTAATCCAAAATGTTTGATAGCTTCCACCACTTATTTTTTTCTTTTCCCAATAGCTTCTCTCTCTAGTTTTAGCTGGATGAAGTTTCCTGCCTTACTCATAGCCTTCTCTCACAATCCTAGTTTTCAAACCAAGCACATGCCATCTCGTGAATGATTGTGTCACTGTTTCTCTGCTTAATGCACAGACTTGGCCAACATCTCTTTGTTCTCCCCCTCCCAGTTGGTTGTTAATCACCCAATACCAAAACTGCAACTACCTTGTGACTGTGAAATTGCTGGGTTTGTGATGAATCTGTAACTTGATCTCAAAATGGTCTCCATCATCCCTTCTTCTATGGCAGCTCGATATCATTGTCCCAAATCTTCCAGTCAATGATGGAGACTGTGTGTCTGCCATTAACTATGAATTAATCTACCCAATCACCATTTAAACTAGAGCCCTTGCACATACCAATGTTGTAACCAGTAGGGATGCAATGGTAAGGAGAACTGGGCAGTCTGTAAGCATTATTCAAACTAAAGCATATTCCCTTTTTCCTACATGATCTGAAGACACATCCATTAATGTCTGAGTTTAGTTCATTGACATACAAAAATGCTCATCCTT
The DNA here is from genome assembly GCF_020745735.1 of Hemiscyllium ocellatum. Taxonomy (NCBI): domain Eukaryota; kingdom Metazoa; phylum Chordata; class Chondrichthyes; order Orectolobiformes; family Hemiscylliidae; genus Hemiscyllium; species Hemiscyllium ocellatum. The sequence continues at coordinate 53,307,432 of NC_083405.1, forward strand.
TTAAAAATATCAAACCCATCCCTCAACCACAAATAATGTTTGCTCCTTTACACCAACAATGCTCACCACCTCACCACACATACTACTTACCACATTATCCCCGTATATTCATCTTCCTCACGCCCAACAGAGCTTGCACTCATTTGCTACATGCTCATGTCCCTACTCCCTGACAGCCCTCACACCTCCTCACTACCACACTCCCTATCAATGCTGACTCATCCAACCATAACAGAAGGCAAGTATTCTGGAAGGGAGAATGGGAAGGAAGAATGAAAAATGGAGTAAGGATTGCCATGTGAGAGAGTGGACGTTATTGGAAGGTTGGGCTGAGGGGAAGGATGCATTGGCAAGCTAAGACAGAGGTCAAGGATGAAAAATGTTGGGGGATTGCTGAGCAGTGTTGAAATGGGTATCTGTTGTGCCATTGCACTTACACACCCCAGCTGATTTACTTAGAGTTGTACTGCTGAGCAGAGTTTAGACTTGCCACAGAAAACTCTAAGTGAATCTGTGTAGAAACCAGTGTATGTATAGAACGAACACACCAATTCTAGCCATCTAATCTTGGGCAAGATAGAAACAGCAAAAGGAAGTTTAAATCTCCTGTCTAAGTACTATGCATGTGCACATGTCAAATTACCTTTTTATTCAATAACACAATAGCAACTTGAGTCATTTGTCACCCCCTAAACCAGAAGATTCAGACATTTACTTAAGTATAGAAGTAGAAAGTTAAACCAGTTACACCTGATCACCATTGCATTTCATACTAAAAACAAAGGGACAGACTCCCACAAGCACTTTACAACCTGATATCAAAAACCTTTTCTGGGACTAAAGAGACCTAGGACCTTCCCTCTATAAACTTAGAAACCAAAACCAGAACTTAGAAACTGTTGTGTATAAGTTTCTAATAACCACAAGTTTGTTGTGGTTGTGTTCGCCGAGCTGTAAGTTTTTGCTGCAAACGTTTCGTTCCCTGGCTAGGGAACATCATCAGTGCTGTTGGAGCCTTGTGTGAAGCGCTGCTTTGATGTTTCTTCCGGTATTTATATTGGTTTGTTCTTGCCGCTTCCGGGTGTCAGTTTCAGCTGTAGTGGTTTGTATATTGGGTCCAGGTCAATGTGTCTGTTGATGGAGTTTGGGGATGAATGCCATGCTTCCAGGAATTCTCTGGCTGTTCTCTGTCTGGCTTGTCCTATGATGGTGGTGTTTTCCCAGTCAAATTCATGTTGATGGTTGTCTGAGTGTATGGCTACTAGTGATAATACCGGAAGAAACATCAAAGCAGCGCTTCACACAAGGCTCCAACAGCACTGACGATGTTCCCTAGCCAGGGAACGAAACGTTTGCAGCAAAAACTTCCAGCTCGGCGAACACAACCACAACAATGGATACCCGAGCTGCAAATCTTCAATCAAACTTTAACCACAAGTTTGTTACAGTGCCCCATTTGGGGCTATTTATCCTAGTTTTCATTGCTTTCAACATTTGAAAACAGTTGTCATTGTCCCCCAAGTGTTATAGTCCAGCATCTCCAACTCTCCCTTTGATTTTTAGCAATAAAACACCCAGCATATTGTTGTGCAGATTCTGGCATAGGTCACATAACTCCTTTCATGTAATACACTTTTTAAGCTACAACCACAAACAGCATCATTTTGTAAACCAAAAGATATGTCCAAAATACAATAGTTATATAACATTCATGTTTGTTACATTGTGGATAATTTGGCCTCTTTTCCACTTTTTAGAGCCACTATATATTTTGCAACTATCGATATATGCCACCTCTTTAACGTTCTGAAAATTAGACTGTTGCTATAAAATTGAAAAAGTTTAAATAATAAATTACTTGGAAATTTTAATAGAGAAATATTATGTAAGGGCAGGTTGTGCCTGACAAAACTATTAGAATTCTTTGAAGAGTTAACAAGTAGGTTAGACCAGGGAAACCCAATGGATGTTATCTATCTAGACTTCCAAAAGGCCTTTGATCAGGTGCCACACAGGAGGCTGCTAAGTAAGGTGAGGGCCCATGAGGTTTGAGGTGAGCCTCTGGCACGGATTGAGGATTGGCTGTCTGACAGAAGGCAGAGAGTTGGGATAAAAGGTTCTTTTTCGGAAGTGGTGTCCCACAGGGTTCAGTGTTGGGGCTGCAGCTGTTCACTTTATATATTCGTGACGGAGGGACTGGGGGCATTCTGGCAAAGTTCGTTGATGATACGAAGTTAGGCAGACAGGCAGGTAGTACTGAGGAGGTGGAGAGGCTGCAGAAAGATTTAGACAGTTTAGGAGAGTGGTCCAGGAAATGGCTGATGAAATTCAATGTGAGCAAATGCGAGGTCTTGCACTTTGGAAAAAAGAATGCAGGCATTGACTATTTTCAATACAGTGAGAAAATTCATAGAACCAAAGTACAAAGGGATATGAGAGTGCTCAGCAAAGATTCTCTAAAGGTTAACTTACAGGTTGAGTCTGTGATTAAGAAACTAAATTTAATGTTGTCATTTATCTCGAGGATTGGAATATAAAAGCAGCAATGTGCTAGAGACTTTAAAAAGTTCTAGTTAGGCTCCATTTAGAATACTGTGTCCAATTTTGAGTCCCACACCTCAGGAAGGACATACTGACACTGGAGCGTGTCCAGCCGAGATGAACATGGATGATCCCTGGAATGGTAGGCCTAACATACAATGAACGGCTGAGGATCTTGGGATTGTATTCATGAGAGTTTAGAAGATTGAGGGGAGATCTAATAGAAACTTACAAGACAATGCATGGCATAGAAAGGGTGGACATTCGGAAGTTATTTCTGTTAGGTGAGGAGACTAAGCACAGCTTTAAAAATTAGAGGGGGTCAATTTAGAATGGACATGAGGAGACATTTCTTCACCCAGAGAGTGTTAGGCCTGTGGATTCATTGCCACAGAGTGCAGTGGAGGCTGGGACGTCAAATGTCTTCAAGGCAGAGATTGATAAATCCTTGATCTCGTAAGGAATTAAGGGCTGCGGGAAGAGTGTAGGTAAATGGAGGTGAAATGCTCATCAGCCACGATTAAATGGCAGAGTGGACTGAATGGGCTGAATGGCCTTACTTCCACCCCTGTGTCTTGTGGTCTTATGTTTTAAGATGCAAATAAGCCCCAAATCAAGATTTGTTGTTTCACTGATGTTTGAAATTGTAGTAGAAGCATATTCATACATAAGAACAGAAATTGCTGGGAAAAGCAGGATCTTTGTTCTGAAGAATGGTCACTGGTCCTGAAACGTTAACTCTGTTTTCTCTCCATAGGTTCTATCAGACCTGCTGACTTTTCCCAGCAATTTCTGTCATTGTTTCTGATTTTTCAGCATTTACAGTACTTTGGTTATTTTGAACTTCATTTACTTATATAAAGTAATTTTTTAAAAAACTGCATGAAGTCAGAATTTGACTTTATCTAATAGACAAATGAATGCAGTTGTATGCTCCAATTTCAGAAATTGGAAATTCATCCCTAAATCCTATATTTGTACACAAAATGAATACAATAGTCTGGTGCAGTTCATCAGAGTTAGTTGACAGGTAAGAAAGTGCATTCCAATTAAATCTCTTTAAGATATATGTAATGTTAATCTCAATACATACAACTTGTCCCTGTCAGCATTTACTTAATGGAACAAAATTCATCATACTGGTGACTCCAGTTCCAAGCTTCAACCATTGTTCGAGATTTAAGTTGCATTCATCTCCAAAGGGAAATAATTTAATTCTAAGTGCTGCACTATTGGGAAATCTTATTCTATTAAACTTTCAATCAAACTAAATATTATTTTTCTCCAAAGGAAACATTAGTTATTAAAATTCAAAATCTTATGACTGAAGATGTGAATTTGATTTGCTTGGTGTTGAATGTTTGCAGTCTAGTAAAAACATTGAAAATCCAACAACTCAGATATTAATATTATATCTCCACTATCATTTTTGTTTTATCATTCTTCATGGTTCCTGGAAGCAATCACTCAAAATATTCAGGTTTCTCATGCTGAAAGCTAAGACAGTTGATGACAGCTTTCCCTAGGAGAATGCAGACAATTCTCTAAAATTAATTTAGATTGGCTGCAGATGATGGGATTTGAATCATATCTCTCATGTATGAGTCCCAAGGATCTAAACATTTCACTGATCACTGGAGTAATTATTGGATCCAAACATGAAAGCATTAGTGCAGTAGAGATTATGGACCACAAATTGGGCTCATTAGCATCCACATTTCTTGTGCTTCAAATAGCGTTAAAACTCCAAAATACTGTTTACAGTGCATGTGGACACTTGTGGGAGTGGGACACTTAAATTGTTAAGAAGCCATTTTAGTGCTGGCACAACCATACGCACAGGAACATTTGCTGTAAGTGCACAGAGAAGGCAAGCTATAATTCCAATGCTGGTTTGCTCCCAAAGGTGTCATTTTGGAGCTTTAAATTCCAGCTAACACCCTCAACCAAGTAGTTCCTGGTTGAGTTCAGCTGGCTGCAAAGACAATTGCATAAGTGTTTGATGATTTCTATAGTTCCTTCAATCTGCAGAAGTCTCCACAGAATGGTATAGCAGGTGGAGAAAGACCTTTTGCTAACTTCGAAGTTTCTGCAAAAACACTGATCATATAATGCTTCTGTCATCAGGCATTTCCTTTGGAGTGCAACATGATTTGGAGAATGAACATGTAGCAACAATAAGAAGTTGTATTTAAATAGCACCTTTAATGTAATAAAGCACCTAAAGTATCAAATGAACCACAAATGGGAGATAATAAGGTAGAATTGTTTTTATATTTACTTGTGGGACATGGCCAGCTTTTATTGCCCATCCCTAATTGCTCTTGAGAGCGTGGTAGTGAGCTGCCTTCTTGAATAGCTGCAATGCACATACTTGGTCAGCAAAAGCTGATGTAATAGATAGGTTTTGAGGAATTTCTTAAAGGATGAAAGCAAAATTGAAAGGTGTAGAGAGTAAGAGTGGGAATTCCAGAGTTTTGTGCCTAGGCAGTTGAAGTCACAGCTACCAACATTGGAGTGATTAAGCTTAGAGAGGTTTAAATGCTCCGAAGCACTGATATTTTAGACAGCTGTTGAGCCAGAGGAGATTTCAGAGACATGAAGAGGCCAGATGAAGGAGGAATTTAAAGCTAACAACAAAAATTTTAAAATCTAGGTGTCCCTTAACTGGTAGCAAATGCAGGTCAGTGATCACACAAATGATGTGGCCTCCTCTATATTGGGGAGACAGGCTGCCTACTTGCGAAACGTTTCAGGGAACACCTCTAGGACACCCACAGCAACCAACCCAACCGCCTGTGGTTGAACACTTTAACTCCCCCTCCCACTCTGCCAAGGACATGCAGGTCCTTGGCCTCCACCATCGCCAGACCATGGCAACACGACGCCTGGAGGAAGAGCACCTCATCTTCCGCCTAGGAGCCCTCCAACCACAAGGGATGAATGCAGATTTCTCCAGCTTCCTCATTTCCCCTCCCCTCACCTAATCTCAGTCCCAACCCTCAGACTCAGCACCACCTTCTTGACCTGAAATCTTCTTCCCGACCTCTCCGCCCCCACCCCCACTCCGGCCTATCACCCTCACCTTAACCTCCTTCCACCTATCACATCTCCATCGCCCCTCCCCCAAGTCCCTCCTCCCTACCTTTTATCTTAGCCTGCTTGACACACCTTCCTCATTCCAGAAGAAGGGCTTATGCCCAAAACGTCGATTCTCCTGCTCCTTAGATGTTATCTGACCTGCTGCGCTTTTCCAGCAACACATTTTCCAACTCTGATCTCCAGCATCTGCAGTCCTCACTTTCTCCTATATTCTGTTTTGGACACAAACATTATAGGAAGAGGAGAGCAGAATCAAAGTACCATTTCATTTATCAAACATTATTGATTTAGTCCAGATATTTAAATATCTGTGAAGAGAAATCAGAGTTAACATTTTGGGTCCAGTTACCCGTTCAGAATGAATGGTAGCTGGGACAAAGTTAATTTATATGGATAAGATTGGTGGGGGGTGGGAGGGGGTGTGGTGGATTAGTGAGCGAGTAAGAGTAAATAATAAGTGGACACAGGGCCCAAAAAGACACAAGAACAGTAGGACAGAGAAAGGAGTGGATAACAGTCAGCCTAGGCGACTGAATAGCTGCTAAAGGGGACTGTTATTGATTAACAACAGATTGCGTGTAAAAGCAGACCATGTGATAACAAGGCCTGGTGTGTGGGGTTGGGACTAAGGACATGGGAGAAGGTACCTCAAGCCCAAACATTGTAGAACTCGATATTAAGTCCAGAAGGCTGTAGACTTCCCAAGCGGAAATTGAGGTGCTGCTCTTCCAGCCTGCTCTGAGCTTCGCTGAAACACTGCAGCAAGCCTGAGATACACATGCAGGTCAGGGAACAAGGTGATGTGTTGAAGTGGCAGGCAAATGGAAGCTCAGGATCTTGTCTGCAGGCAGAGCAGAGATGTTCTGTGAAGTGGTCATTCAGTCTAAGTTTCATTCCTCCAGTGTAAAGGAGGTCACAGTGTGGGCAGTGATTGCAATACACTAGGTTGAGTGAAGTGCAGGTAAAGCACTGTTTCACCTGGATACTGAGGAGGAAGGAAGTAAACAGGCAGGTGTTACAGGGGAAGGAGCCAATGGGCTGTGGGAAGAGAAGGAGGAGTGGATCAGGATGTCCCAGAGGGAAAATTTCTTGCAGAAGCCTAACGAGAGAGCTAAGGGGAATATGTGTCTGGTGGTGGCAGCCTGTGAGAGGTGACAGAGGCAATAATGATCTACTGGATGTGGCTGCTGGTGGGATGATAGGTGAGGACAAGGGACACTCTATTACAGTTGCAGGAGGGAAGAGAGAGTGTGACGATTAAAAGTACGGGAGATGGGTCAGACCTGACTGAGGGCCCTGCCATCTACAGTGCTGGAGAATCCTTGGTTGAGGAAGATGGTGACATTTTGAAGACTCCCTTGTCAAAGTTGGCACCATCAGAACAAATGTGTAGAGACGGAGCAACATGGAGAATGAATTAGACTCTTTAACGGAAGCAGGGTGTGAGGTTGTGTGAGGTCAAGATAACTGGGAGTTGGTTGGTATGTACTGGATCATGGTGGCAGCCTATCCCCAGGAATGGAAACAGAGATATCAAGTAAAGGAAGGCAGGAGTAAGAGATGGACCAAGTGCAGCTGAGAGCAAGAGGAAAATGGAAGCCAAACCTTTCCAATTCCCGAATGTGCAAGGGAAGCAGCACCAATGATATCATCAACATACTGGTGAAAGAATTTTGGGTTGGGGATGGAATAGGACTGGAACAAGGGATGTTCCATGTACCCCTGAAAATGATGGGGGATGGATGTGTAAAGGGATTATGCATCCATTATTGTGAGCAGGCGACTGGAGCCTACAAACTGGAAATTCTGAAATGGATGTAAAGCGTCAGAGAAATCGTGGATCTAAGTGGGAAGGGACTGGACAAGGAGAGAGAAAAATCAAGTCAAGGTAGAAAGAGAAGAGTTCTGCGGGGCAGGAGCAAGCAGAAATAATAGGTCTTCCCAGACAATCCTGTTCGTGCATTTTGGGAGGGAGGCAGAAACAAGCTGGGTGAGGTTGGAGGACTATGAGCTTAGAAGCAATGGGTGGGTGAAAAGGAGCGGAGAAGATCAACAGTTGAAATGAGATTAGTGACCATGGTGGACGCAGTAGCCTGATATTCAGTGGCAGGATCATGGTGTAGGAGGAGATAGGATGAGGTATCTGAGAGCTGGTGTTCAGCTTCTGAAATGTAGAGGTAAGTACGCCAGTAAACAACAGCACCACCCTTGTCAGCAGGCTTAATTACTAAGTCAGGGTTGGATCTGAGAACACAGACCACAGTCAGTTCCTGGGGGGATAGGTTGGAATTGGTGAAAGGGGCAGAAAAATTGAAGTGACCAATGTCACGTTGATAGTTCTAGATGAACAGGTCAAGTCCAGGTAAAAGGCTAGAGGTAAGTGTCCACGTGGAGGAGACTGTTGAAGGTAGGCAAAGGTTAGGGTGGCATGGTGGCTCAATGGTTAGCATTGCTGCCTCACAGCACCAGGATCCCAGGTTTGAATCCAGCCTTGGGCGAATGGCTGTGTGGGTTTCCTCCAGGTGCTCTGGTTTCCTCCCACAGTCCAAAGATGTACAGATCAGGTGAACTGGTCATGCTATATTGCCCATATTGCTCAGTGCATTAGTCAGAGGGAAATGGATCTGGGTGAGTTACTCTTCGGAGGGTTGGTGTGGACTGGTTGGGCCAAAGGGCCTGTTTCCACACTGTAGGAAATCTAATCTAATCTCATCAGAAAATGTGGGACGGGGATAAGACTCTTGTCCAAAACAGTAGGCATGGAGGTGAAGAAGCGTTCAATATTATGTTGTACCCGACATTCATTAAGGTGATGATGCTGAAGGATAAAACTGAGATCTTTGCTGAGTATCAAATGTTCAGCTTCAGAGAGCAGAAGTAAGCAGGGATAGTAAATACATTACAATGGGAATGGGGGAGCAGATGGAGTCAGAGGGAAGAAGAGGGGACAAGGGTTTGGAAGGCCATTGGAATCTCTAATTTGTTGAATCTTGTGTTCCTTGATGCATGAAAGGAAAAGGAACAATTTCTTGCTAGCACATCAAATTAGCCAGAGGACAAAGTCGAACTGGGGATCAGTGCAGCTCTGAGCCAGCGTGAGCGGTGCTGTTGGAGATAAAGAGGTCAAGAGTGTGCATACAGCAATGCCAGGCACTGAGTGTGGATTTTAGGATGTGGCAAGAACAGCAGCTTATGGAATGTTGAACATACCTGTGATTCTGGAAGGATGCAAAGCATGAAGGATGAAACATTCATAATTGCTTTCTCATGAAGTATGAACTGAGCAAAATACAGACCATTACATTCAAGATTTGTAGCTTGGGTGCAGATTGTCGTTGTTGTGGGTATGTTCACCGAGCTGGGAAGTTGATTTGCAGAGGTTTCGCCCCCTATCTAGGTGAGATCTTCAGTGCTTTGGAGCCTCCTGTTAAGTGCTGCTGTACTGTGTCTTCTGGAATTTATTTGTTTCCATTTCTGCTGCCTCCGGTTGCCAGTTCCGGTTGTTTGTTTTATTGGGTCAAGGTCAATGTGCTTGTTGATGGAGTCCATGGCGAAGTGCCATGCTTCTAGAAATTCTCCGGCTGTCCTCTGTTTGGCTTGTCCTATGATCGTTTGTTGTCCTTGTCAAATTTATGGTCCTTCTCATCTGGGAAACAGTCAGACAAAACGGCCTTAGGAAGATCCAAATTATGGTTACACATACAGACAAGAAATTGCGTGCCAAAAACCATTAATTTCAAAAATAACCAATCAGGAGTGAATAACCACAACTGAATAGGCCACCACCATAAGACAAGACAGAACCCCCCACCACCAATCCCCTCCCATACAAAAAGAGAACAACACTACAAGACAAAATGACTAAGCTAACCAACAGCATTGAAGACAATATGACAGACACCTGGGTTAGAAACCTCTCCAACAGACAGCTTTCAGACACAGAACAAGAAGTCCTAGCCAAGGGACTCAGCTACAAGCACAGGGATGCAAAAACAACAGACTTCCTAGCTGCAGTAGAATGTATGCTCAGAACAAAAGGACTAACTAAAGAGGCACAGCAAACAGTCAGACAAACCATTGTACCCTGACCAACAACAAAAAGACAAAGGACTAACCTCAACACCAAAGAGACGGAAGCCCTCAAAACACTCAAAAATCATCGTACCAGCAGACATGGGCAGAATGATGGATGCCATGGACAAGATCAAATATTTTCAGAAGGCAGAGAAGCTACTTGCAGATCCTGATACCGACATAGCGAGGGAGTGTGACCCCATGCCACAGCTAACCAATAAAATAAACAACACATGATGGGACCTTCAAAAAAAAAAGGACTATTAGCCAGGATTGACCTACAAAGGACGTAACCAGAAAGCAACAAATTCACAAAGAACACAAACCAGACATACCACTTAGACCCATTGGGGCACTCCCAGGAACACCATTGCATAAACTGGTGAAAGAACTTCAACCAAAACTAAACATCTTATTAGCAGATCCAACCACTCCATACAATCATCACAGGAATTCCTAGACAACATCAAGAACATAAACATAGGCAAGGATGAAGCAATGGTCTCATTCAATGTAATGGCACTGTTCACTTCAATTGACAAAACCCCAGCCAGAGAGACAATAGATAACCTCCTGGACAAACAGAACAGACAGCATGACAGGGAACCAATCAACAAGAACTGCATACTCAAACTACTCAACTGTGCTTGACAGCACACTTCACATTTAACAACCAAATATATGAACACATCAATGGAACACCCATCTTTGAGCTCGTAGCAAAAGCAATGATGCAAAGATTGGAACAAACAGCCTATCACAAATCCAACCCAAACTCTGGATCAGATATGTAGATGACATTTCTGTCATCACTGAGAGAACAGAGATTGAGAACCCACACCATGCTTACAGGGATCAGATTTATGAAAGAAGAGGAAACAAACAATCAACTCCCATTCCTGGATGTGATGGTACAAAGAACATAGAATGGTGAATGCACCAAAAAGTGTACAGGAAAGCCACACACACCAACCAGTCCTGAGTTACAACAGCAACCACCCAAACACACACAAGAGAAGCTGCATTAGAACCCTGTTCAAAAGGGCTATAACACACTGCAGCACTAAGCGGAAGAAGAAGAAGAACACCTCTATAGAGTAGTTGCCAAGACCAGATATCCCCGCAAGATGCTTAACAGACAAACAATGTGACGAGGACATGCCATGACCAAACACATTAGCCACATTACTTTGTATAAAAATGTCTCCAAACTGACAGCCCGACCTCTCTGACCATTGGGATTCATGACAGCCCATAAATCGACAGCCACACTCAGACAACTCACCAGGACAGAAGATCCAATACCCATGACGTGCAAGACTAATGTAATTTACAGGATTCCATGCAAAGTCTGCAGGAAACACTATATAGGGCAAACAGGCAGACAATTAGCAATCCGCATCAATGAGCACCAACTAGCCACTAAACGCCATGGCCAGCTGTCCCTCGTCACAAATGACAAGGACCACAAATTTGACTGGGACCACATTACAATCAAAGGCCAAGCTAAACATAGGACAGCCAGAGAATTCCTAGAAGTATGGCTCTCAGCCACAGACTCCAATCAACAAGTACAATGACCTAAACCCAATATACCGGCCACTATAACAAACAACCAGAAACAGCAGAACCAAATAAATTCCAGCGCTTCACAGGAGGCTCCAAAGCACTGAAGATGTCACCTGGACAGGGGATGAAACAGCTGCAAATCAACTTCCCAGCTTGGTAAACATACACACAACCAAGACAATTACATGAAAGCAGTCAAATTCATGTTAACTGCAGTCTTCTAGGGACTGATGGAAGACATTCCTCTTCTCCCATTACACACTGAATTTTCTCAGCAGTTTATTGTCTGGTTTAAGTTTAGGGAAGAACAAGGTATAATACTGACAATGCCTAATTGTCTAATTGCCATTTGCCATAGGTCAAAATGTCCAAATTCCTTTGTTCAAGTATGAACACCTTGATGCTGTCAATCCTCCCTGTTTCGCTAAGTTGGACAGCATAACTTAGTATGTCACTGAAAAACACAGCCACACGATTTACATTTTCAAGGTTTTTTAAAATACAACTAATCATATAAAACTGGAAGCTCACAGCAATGCATAAAAATTTTGAAGGTTTCCACCTGCAGCTTCTTCAACACTGCACCCTACAGAAAAATGAAAGAAAGGCATGAACAACAACTTATAGAATTCCATGCAGAAAGAATGAATACCCAGAGATCTCAACTTTCACATTTATGCCAATTTTTCAGGATTCCACAGATCATTTGTCAAAGTTATGATAGTTCACCAGGAGAACCCCAATGGAAAAAAAATTCTTGCATTGTCATTGTAAACTCATTGCATGAAAACCTAATTATATTCTGCAGTTGTCATGAAGATGAAACTGTCAGCATTTGCCAACATTACAACTGTGAAGCTGGCAGCCTCTTCTGCTGTTTGCACATGCACAATTCACACAGAAGTCAATAAATTGCTTTTAATGAAAAAAATTGAAAAGTTAAAACATTTCATTTTGTACAAGTGTGATTGAGTTTTTCTATAGTGTGCTAACTACATGCTTACTAGCCGAAACGTCTCTCTGGCAACGGAAACTTTTTTTGATATTACCGCAATTTCAAATTTCCCTGCTATGCTGGGAACAATTCAATATTTTAAATTTGTTTATGATATTTCACTTTCTATTTTAATTTCTTGAGTATGTTTTGATCTTCATTTCACTATCTGGAAGACAATGAAATAGCAAAGAGCAATTAGTGACAGTTTCTTTCAATCCTACAATTTTATTGAGCAATTAGCAGAAATAGCATTGTTTAAAAAATTGACACAGAGCCAAATTTGTTTTTAAAAGCACACACTTATTGGGTATTAGTTAAGTGCAATAATACAAGGGGGACTGCACTAAAAATGACTTTAGAACTACCATTTATTCCAAGACTGATTACCAACTATTGATACTATGTCTCGCCAGCCAGAATTGCAAGTTATAAAATGTTCCATAATATGAGCCCAGCGCCAGGAAGTGATAGCCCACTCAGGATATTATTACCTTGGAGAGGGTTCAGAAAAGATTGATCAGGATGTTGCTGGGACTGGAGGGTTTGAGTTGTAAGGAGAGGTTGGATAGGCTGGGACTTTCTTCACTGGAGCATAGGAGTCTCCTTGTCCAGGGGTGATCTTACAGAGGTTTATAAAATCATGAGTGGCATAGATAAGGTAAATAGCAAAGGTCTTTTCTCTATTCATTATAAAGTGTTTTAAGGAGTCAGTCATTTGATTATTGGAGTTGAGAAGTCATGTTGAGGTTCTACAGGACATTGCTGAGGCCTTTTCTGGAGTTCTGTGTTCAGTTCTGGCTGACCAGTTATAGGAAGGATATTATAAGCTGGAGAAGGTTCAGAAGAGATTTACCAGGCTGTTGCAGGATATGGACGATTTGATTTATAAACAAAGACTGGGACATTTTTCACTGGAGTGTTGGAGGTTGAGAAGTGACCTTATGGAAATTGAGAAAATCATGAGGGGGTATAGATCGGTTTAATGGTCATTGTCTTTTCTCTCAGATAGGGGATTTCAAGACAAGGAGACTTATTTTTAGGGTGAGAGGACAGAGATTTTAAAAAGACATGAGGGGCATATTTTTTTAAACACAGAGGGTGGTTTGCGTTCAGAGCGAACGTCCTGAGCCAGTGGTGGATGTGGATACAATTATAAAGTTTAAAAGCATTTGAATAAGTACATGAATAGGAGAAGTTTGGAGGAATATGGGTCAAGATCAGGCAGGTGGGATTAGTTAGTTTGGGATTATGTTTGGTATGGACTGTTGAACCAAAAGGTCTGTTTTCATGCTGTATGACTCTATGACTTGTCTGTCTTGTCTTTTAGACTCTGATGCATGTTTCCTTTTCACTCCAATAATACCTCATGATCTAAAATCTCCCTTTTATAACTTCATTTGCTCTTTCTCACCTTACTATTTGGGACAAGCAGTGGCCTGCCTTCCAGCTACCCATCTAAATCCCCAGGCTGATGTATAGTGACTTGTAAGTCATTGTGTGTCAACACAAAACTCACACTTAGAGCTCACGGCTAATTATTAAAACATACCAAGGTCCTTCTCAATATTGAAACAAACTTTATGCTAAATAAGGAGATATTAGAACATATAACCAACAATTCTGTCAGAAGGGTAAGCTTTAAATAATGTCTTAAAAGAGGAAAGGGAGGTTTAAAATGAGAATTCAGGAGTTAGGGCCGAATCAGCTCAAGATATGGTTGTCAATGTTGTAGCAATTAAAATTGGATGAAATGGAATAAATAGAGTTTGGAGAATAAAAGTAGGAAGTCTTGGAGGAAACCCTGCAGCTCCAGTGCAGAGAAAATGTATTACCATTTTGTGTCAAGTAAGATTTTTCTCCAGAAAGTTTTGAGAATGTTGGACAAAGTCTTACTGATGGTCATGTTTCCTTCTTCTGGTTCTTTTCAACTCCTGGTTGTGAACTTGGAAAAACAGATCAACAAATAAAGGCAGGAAATGCAAGGTGCAGCTCCTCTATAGAAGGAGAAACAGCTATTGATTATCTCAAGATATTAGCACAGAATTTCCCTACACCAATGTGTGAAGGTACATTCTGAAAAGTATCTGAATGCAGAAAGAGATAACAGAGGAATGCTGATTGGGAAAGATTTTATCAGAAGGTTGCCTTGTGTATCCTTGTGTTGAAGGAGACATAGGGAGCAAGTGGGCAGTGTAACATCACAGACACCCATGAAACAATGCAAAAGAAAGTAAAAGAATAGGTATTTCAGATTTAAGAAATCACTGTACAAGGCCATTTGGCAGATAAATCACAGAACCAAAGAGATATGAAATTAAGATATAGCTACGTATTTACTTTAACCTCTGCACTGCATTATTGGTACTTATTGAAACTGCTTGCTGTTTTTCATGTCATAGTCCTTAGGATCCCACAGCCGCATTGAGAACAGAGAATTTCACTTCTCCCCACCCACTTTTGGTCTGACTCTAATTTGCTGCTGCTGAATCTTAGTGCTTGTTCCATGCCGCTCAACATTCTTTGCTTGATATTTATTTGTTTCCCATGATTACTGGATCTATTCTGCTCCACTGAATTGTGATCTTTTCTCTGGCCCATTGTTGTTGGATTTGAATTGTTGCTCAGATTTCTGCCATTGGTTGTCTAATAATTGTTGCTGGTTGCTCCAAACACATTTTCCTAACACATTTTCTTCTCCCTCGCATTTTAAGTCTGAACTATTTCATTTAGCACTCAAAGCTATTAATTGCCACTTTGTAACTCAAACATTCTTTGGGTTTCTTTGTTCGTATAATTCAACTGCTGTTATGAAGCAGAGGACATCCCTTCCACATCCTAATAATCCCTGGTGGATTCTGCTTTCCTGTTTCCTATTCTTCTCTCTATCATCCAGCCATGCCAACTTTTACCTATCATGTATTTTGTCACACATGAATTTACCTGTCCAACCCCTCATCACTCTCATATGTCCTGTTACTATTGAAGGCATGACAAATCTTTGAATGAATCTATAGCTACATTTTCTGTTTATTTTCAGAATATATGCATTTACAAACATGACTCATATTAACCATAATCTTACTGGGATGGTCATAGCTATATATTCATCTTGATTTAAACTCTTCACAAGGGTGATAAGTCCTGACTGAAGTCTCCCAATTTGGTTGCATAGTTGGAAGCTAAAATTCATCACCTCTTCAGCCAAAATTCAGAAGTTCAAGGGTGATTTTATAGAGGTTTATAAAATCATGAGTGGCATAGATAAGTTAAATAGCAAAGGTCTTTTCTCTATTCATTATAAAGTGTTTTAAGGAGTTAGTCATTTGATTATTGGAGTTGAGAAGTCATGTTGAGGTTCTACAGGACATTGGTGAGGCCTTTTCTGGAGTACTGTGTTCAGTTCTGGCTGACCAGTTATAGGAAGGATATTATAAGCTGGAGAAGGTTCAGAAGAGATTTACCAGGCTGTTGCAGGATATGGACGATTTGAGTTATAAACAAAGACTGGGACATTTTTCACTGAAGTGTTGGAGGTTGACAAATAACCTTATAGAAATTTGAGAAAATCATGAGGGGGTATTGAAACTACCAGCTATGGACAGAGTCTTACAGCCTAGAAATAGGCTGTTAGTGGCCCATCATTTCTATGCCGACCAACAAACACCAAACTACACAAATCCCATTTACCTGCACTTGGGTCATAGCCTACAATGTACTGGCATTTCAAGTGCTCGTTCAGATGCTTGTTAAATTTTGCGAGAGTATCTGCCACCACCACCCTCTCAGTGAAGCATTAAATATATCCCAGCTTCACTTCTTGAACAAAGGAACCAACAAGAACTATCCTCCAGTCACCTGGCACTTCACCTGTGGCCAGTGAAGTATGAAATGTCACTGCGAGGGCCCCAGCGATCTTTTCCATCTCGTCCCATAGCATCCTCTGATACATCTTATCAGCCCTGGGAATTATGCAACTGCATGCCTGTAAAATGTTTAGTATCTCCTCCTCAGTAATATGTTCTCAAACCTCACTATCCCAAATGAAATCCACAGCTATCTTTCTGCTCTGTGAATACTGATGAGTAGTATTAATTTAAGGCCTCACCCACATCCATGCTTAAGTTGCCCCTTTGGTCCCAATAAGTTCTAATATTTCCCTGTAATCCTCTTACTCTTAATATACTTATATAAAGCCTTGGAGTTTCCATAATTCCAATATTTTATGCTCTCTTAATGTCTTTTTGTAAGCAACACCACCTCCCCCCACCCACACATACACACACACACAAACAACTCTTTATAATTTTGAAAGACCTCCCTTGTTTTCAATACACTGTACCTGACAGAAAAAAAAATCCTTTTTTTCTTTGTCAAACTCTTGATCTGCACAGTTCCCTGGAAATCTCACTATATCAGTTGTAAAATATTCCCATTTTCCAAAAACAGACTTACCGATAAGTAGCTGCTCCCAGTATATGTTCGCCAGATTCTATTTAATGACATTAAAATTGACCTTCCTCCAATGTAGACTCTTAACTTCTGTGCTATCCTTATCCCTTTTCACAACAACTTTGAAACTTACAGAGTTACAGTCACTATCCCCAAAATGCTCACCCACCGAAACTTCAACCACTAGGCCAGCTTCATTCCATTCTATTAGGTCTAGCACTGCCACATCTCTAGCAGGACCACCGATGTACTGACATAAAAAGCTCTCCTGGATGTACTTTAAAAATTCCACCCCCGTATAATCCTCTCACACTAAACAATCCCATTCCATTTTAGCAAAGTTGAAATTCCGTCCAACTACAACTCTGTTTCTCTCACACCCTTTCTGTGATTTGCCCACACATTGATTACTCTACCTCCTCTGACTGTTGGGAGGCCTGTAACATCACCCCAGCAAATTAATCACCTCTTTTTTTGTTTCTAAGCTCTACCAGCTCATTTGAAGATCCTTCTTGGACATCCTTCCTTATTACTCCAGTGATGGTTTTCTTTATCAACAATGCAATGGCCCCATCTTACTTACATTCCCCCAGTCACATGTGATTCTTCTACACACTGAAATGTTGAGCTACCAGCCCTGTCCGTCCTTCAACTATGTCCCAGTGATTGCAACAATATTGTATTTCCACGTGTGCTTCAACGTTCTAAGTTCATCTGCTTTACGAGTCAGGGCTCCTTGCATTCAAATAGACACAATTTAGTTTTCTGGACCACGATGTGACTTGTCCTTTTCATGTCTTTTCCACCTTCAGGGCTCTCTTAGCATTCCTCCAAATTTACATCTACTTTTTGCCCCATCCCCTGCCAAATTAGTTTAAAACCTCCCCAACAGCGTCAGCAATCCCCACAAGGAGGATGTTGGACAAATTATCCAGCTTGCACAGGTCCGACCTACCCTGGAAGCTATTCCAAAGATCCAAAAATGTAAAGGTCTCCCTCCGATACCATCCCTTTAGTTATGTGTTCATTTGACCGATCTGCCTATTCCTATATTCAATTATTCACGGCACTGAAGCAATCCGGAGATTATAACCTTTATAGTCTTCCACTTTAGTCTACTACCGAACTCTCTAAACTCCTGTTGCAGGACCTCATTTTTATTTTAGCCATGTCATTAGTAACATGTACCATGAAACTGCCTGTTCATCCTCCCCCTTCAAAATGCCCTGCAACAACTCTGAGGCAGAGTCATAGAGTCTTACAGCACAGAAACAGACCCTTCAGTCCAACTCATTCAAGCGACCATGTTTCCCAAGCTAAACTAAACTCACTTGCTTGCATTTGGCCGACATCCCTCTAAATCTGTCCTACTCACGTACCAATCCAAATGTCTTTTGAATGTTGTAACTGAATCTGCATCTACCATTTCCTCCGGCAGTTCATTCCACATACAAACCACACTCTGTGTGAAAAAACAAAAACAGAGATTGCTGGAAAAGCTCAGCAGGTCTGGCACATCAGAACAGTTCTAAGGAAGAGTCACTCAACTGAAACGTTAACTCTGATTTCACTCAACAGATGCTGCCAGACCTGTTGAGCTTTTCTGGCAATATCTGTTTTTGTTTCGGATTTACAGCACCCAGAGTTCTTTTGGTTTTTACTCTGTGTGAAAAAGTTGCCTTTGAGGTCCCTTTTAAACCTTTCTCCTCTCACCTTAAAATTATGCCACCTTGTTTTGAACTGCCCTCCCCTTCGGAAAAGGCCTTTGCTATTCACCTTACCTGCATCCCTGATCAGGGTACCAGGGAGGTAACATATCATTTGAGAGTCTCGTTTTGTACCACAGAAACACCAGTCAATTCTCCTTACAATCAAATCCTTAACACTAAAGCTCTCCCAGTCATTTTCCTCTGCTGTGCATGGCACCACAAACTTGGCTGTTGCTTCATTCCACTGAGAGGCTATTCCCCCCTCCCAAACAGTATCCAACACAGTCTGTTTGTTATACGATGTTCACAGGGGAATCTTACATCACTCGCCCACATTTACTAGTCTTCCTTTTGGTCACCAAGTGTTTTCCTGCCTGTTTAGTCCTTCCATGTTACCAACTCACAAAATGTGCTATACACAATACCCTTAGCATCATAGATGCTCCACTGTGAATCCACCTCAGTTCCATTTGCTCCATGCAGTCAATTGGAAGCTGCAACTGAACACATTTCATGCATACATGGTCACCACGGACACTGGTAATGTCTCTGATTTCCCACATATTGCAAAAGAAACATTCCATGGGGCTGAATTCTCCTGCCATTGCGAACCTTACCAAATACAAACAATAATCTAGAAACCAATTACTCACTTTACTCATTACTTACCAGACCATACTTTTCTGTCTCTCGCTCACCCTATTCCTAACAAACTACAAATGACAAAAGAAGGACTTCACATTCTGTCTTCTTTTCTCTTTAAAGCTGATTCCTAAAGAGTCAATCTCTTCCCACTTTTTGATCTCTGATGTCACCTCAGCAGCTTGCCTTTGGATTCTCTCTGCTCCAACAGAGCTCAATCCTCTCCCTCTCACTTCTACTCTTGTTCCAATTGAGCTCAATCTGCCCCTCTCCCTCTCCTGCTGCTGCTCCAACTGTGCCCATTGTCCAAGTTTTAATCTGCAAGTTCTGATATCATAGAATTCCTACAGCATGGAAACAGGCCATTTGGCCTAACAAGTCAACACCAACTCTCCAAAGAACATCCCACACAGACTCATCCCATTACACTATCCCTGTAACCTTGCATTTCCCATGACTAAACCACCAAACCTGGACATCCCTGGACACTACGGGTAATTTAGCATGGCCAACCCACCTAACCTGCACACCTTTGGATTGTGGGAGGAAACTGGAGTACCCAGAGGAAACCCATGCAGACACGGGGAGAATGTGCAAACTCCACACAGACAATCGCATGAGGTTGGAATTGAACCTGGGTCCCTGGTGCTGTGAGGCAGCAATGCTAACCACTGAGCCACTGTGCCATCTCACTCTGCCATTCACCCACAGGTTCATTGTGTTCCTGCTGCTCCTCCCATTGTCATAATTCTAGGAATTACAGCAATAGAACATAAAAGTTGAGACGGAATGGTGAATTTATATAAAATCTTATTACTTCATATGAGGTCCCACGTCAAAGTTGATGTTTTGTATTATAGTTGGTGTATGTTATGTTGGAACAGTGTTCCTTTAAGAAATGAGTTAAGTGAGCACTAGTGTTTCACTGGTGAATCATCAGCAAGTTCCAGTCTTGTTCAGATTTATAGTGAGCTTTTACAGAATGCACAGCTATAGAATTAAACCTCCTAATTGGGTTGCAACAGCAACAGGCTCGTATGATCTTTAGTTTTGCTTGGAGCAAAGGAACTTCCCAGTGCAGACTAGTTGAGGAAACTGACAGGAGACAATGGAGATTCATGAGGTTTTTGCTTACTATGAGTGAATACAAACAAAGATTTTAAACAAAATTAAAATAGTTGATGGAACAGGAATTACTGAGGACTGTTTTACTTAAAATGCTTGAAATTATGAAATTGTAGAATTGGGTCAAAATGATGAGACTATTCCCAGTTGTTAAAGAGGCAAGAACAAAATCAATATGATATTAAATATAAAAGACCTAAGACAAGAAGAGTGGGAATACTTTACAGAATCAGCAGATTCTGAGTTACTGAATAAAGCAAAGATCATACCAACATTTATTAGGTTAAATACATAACTAAAGGAAAGGGGAGTAAAGTAACATAGGAACAGACTGGAAATTTTCAATTCAGATTACTGATTTAAATGTTTACAACCAATATTGACTGGTTGGCCTGAATGGCCTGTTCCAGGCTGTGGGCTCTATAAAAATGGTATGATGTTAAAGAAAGTAAAAAGTGCCTTCATGCTTGCATCAAAATTGGGTGCCAATTACATGCTTAATTAAACAGTAAATAAATAAAATCTGTTTATGTCATGCATCAAACTATTTTATCTTGCATTGTAAAATAGTGCAAAACACGTAATTGTAGCAAATTATTAGAGGAGATTCTACAACATAGTTATGCACATATAAACAATTAAGCTGTCAACTAGACTAAAGTTGTAGCACACTTTTAAAATAATATGTCACAACATAAATGTTATTAACTATGTAACACAGTATTAAGTTACATTTCTGGGACACTTGTTTGCACCAGTGAGTTCAAGCTGTTAATCAACTTCTATAATATGGAAGGGGTTTAGGATGATCCTAAGCAGTAAGAGTTTGAAACTTACAGAGTTACAGTCACTATCCCCAAAATGCTCACCCACCGAAACTTCAACCACTAGGCCAGCTTCATTCCCTTCTATAAGGTCTAGCACTGCCACATCTCTAGCAGGACCACCGATGTACTGACATAAAAAGCTCTCCTGGATGTACTTTAAAAATTCCACCCCCGTATAATCCTCTCACACTAAACAATCCCATTCCATTTTAGCAAAGTTGAAATTCCGTCCAACTACAACTCTGTTTCTCTCACACCCTTTCTGTGATTTGCCCACATATTGATTACTCTACCTCCTCTGACTGTTGGGAGGCCTGTAACATCATCCCAGCAAATTAATCACCTTTTTTTTGTTTCTAAGCTCTACCAGCTCATTTGAAGATCCTTCTTGGACATCCTTCCTTATTACTCCAGTGATGGTTTTCTTTATCAATAATGCAATGGCCCCATCTTACTTACATTCCCCCAGTCACGTGATTCTTCTACACACTGGAATGTTGAGCTACCAGCCCTGCCCGTCCTTCAATACAAGAGGGCTGACAGCTCAAGCAGATGGTGCCATATTTGGGATCGTTGACCTGGGATATCATTTCTATTACTGAAACATGGCTGATGGAAAGACAGGACTGGCAACTAAATGTTCTACGGTATAGATGCTAAAGGAAGGGTGGAAAGAGAGGTAAGAGAAGGAGGGGGAGTGGGTTTTTTTTAAATTAAGGAAAGCATTACTGCTGAAATTATAGAGTATATTCCTGGAGAGTCATCTAGTGAAGCTAGAGGGTGGAACTCAGAAATAAGAAGGGGGATGATCACTGTGATGAGATTGTATTGTAGGCCTCCCATTTATCAGTTAGAAATTCAGGATCAAATATGTAGGCAAATCTCAGATATGTGTAAAAATATTAGGGGACTGGCACTGCCATAGTATCAACAGCTTGGATGGAGGAATTTGCAAATGTATTCAGAAAATTTCCTTTATCGATGTGTAGAGGTACTGGAGAAGGAGCAAAACTTGACCTTCTTTTGGGAAATATGGCAGGGCAAGTAACTGAAGCGTTAGTGGGGAGGCACTTTGGGACCTGTGATCATAATTCTAATACATTTAAAATAGTTACAGAAATGTTAGGCCTTGAATAAAAGTAAAAGCTCTAAATTGGAGCAAGGTCAATTTTGACAGTATGGGACAGGAACTTTCAAAAGCTGATTGGGGTAGACTGGTCACAGGTAAAGGATGACTGGCAAATGGGAGGCTTGAAAAAGTGAAGTAATGCAAATTTAGAGACAGTATGCTCCTGTTAGAGTGAAGTGCAAGGCTAGTGGGAAATGGAACAGTGGATGACTGGAGATATTGAGACTCTAGTCAAGAAAAAGGCGGCATAGGTCAGGTATAGACAGCTTAGTTCATGTGAATCCTAAGAGAGTAGGAGTGTGCTTAACAGGAAAATCATGAGGACAAAAAAGGGATATGAGATAGCCTTGACAGATAAGGTTAAGGAGAATCCTCAGATATTCTACAAGCATATTTAAAGCAAAAAAGCACCTAAAGAGAGAATAGGACTCCTTAAAGATCAATGAGGTCATGTAAGAGTAGAAAAACAGAAGATGGAAGACATACTAAATGTAAATTTCACATCAGTATTTATTGTGGAGAAAGACATGGAAGCTAGGGAACTCGGGGAGATAAATACTGATAACTTGAAAATAGTCCATGTTACAGAAGAGGTGTGTTGGAAGTCATAAAAAAGCATAAACGTCGATAAATTCCTGGGACCCTGATCAAGTGTCTCACAGAACATTGTGGGAAGCTAGGGAAGAAATTGCAGGGCTCCTAGCAGAGATATTTGCATTATCTACAGCCAGAGGTGAGGTGCCAGAAGACTGGAAGGTTGCTAACATTGTGCCTTAATTTGGGAAAGGTCTACAAGGAGAAGCTTGGGAACCATAGACTGGCGAGATTGACGTTAGTAATGGGTAAATTGTTGGAGGTGATTTTGAGAGACAGGATTCACATGTAGTTGGAGAGGCAAGGACTGATTAGAAATAGTCAATATGGCTTTGTGCGAGGGAAATCATGTCTCACAAGCTTGATTGAGTTTTTTTAGCACATGAACAAGATAGATAGACGAGGGTTCCGGATGGTAGACCGGTTAATAAAGTTAGATCATATGGAATCCCAGGAGAGCTTGCCAATTGGATACAAAATGGGCTTGACAGTAGGAGATAAAAGGTGGTGGTGGAGGCTTGTTTTTCAGATTGGAGGCCTGCGGCCAGTCGTGTTCCAAAGGGATTGATGCTGGGTCCATTGTTGTTAATGATTTGAATGAGAAAATAGAAAACATAATTAGCACATTTGCAGTTGACAGATCACATGATTAGCACAAAAAAGGTTTTATAATGATAGTAGAATAAGTTTAGTCAAAGGCAATGAGTGCCTTTAAAAACAAAAGATTGTAATAGGGAAAAAGAAGAAAAGGTAATGGCAGATTCATCTCCTTTTAACTGTCTTCAAAGTAGAAGAGGATGGCGACATACCTGAAAGCCCAAGGAAACTAATTATGATACAAGAATTAGAGCTCCCTTAAGTTAAGACAATCAAAGAAACTGTGTTAGAACAAATAATAAAACTAAAACTGACAAAGGACTCAAGGATTTCCTGCAAGGTTTTTAAAAGAAACAGGCAATGGTAAATACATTAATCAGATCTTCTGAAATTATCTCAGTTGAAAACTGCAAATGCAATATATTAGAAAAATGTAAATGAGAAGCCAGGAAATTATAAAACATTTAGTCTGATTAGTTGTGAGAGAGATATTTAAACCTGGACTTTCAGGGAGACTGAAGGTTCAATTTGAAGAGTCCAAGCTAACTGGAGAGGACTAACATTAATTTTTAAAGGACAGGTCAATCCTTATGACTCAAATTGGGTTTTTTTTTATTAAGTAAAAGTAGTAGTAGACGAGGGCAATGTGTATAAATGTGCTTCATATGAATTTTACAAAGATATTCCATCAGGTTCTACTGAAGAAATTGTTAGCTAAAAATTAAACCTAACGAGCTTTCACCTGGACAGGAGATTGTTTAAGCAGTAGAAATCATATCAGAGATAATTGGTGTGTACTCAAATGGAAAGAACTGATTAATAATTTCCCAAAACATTTAATGCTCAATCTTAACACTTCATTATATTTACTAATGGTATACATAATGTAACAGAGAGCCTTACATACAAGTTTTCCTATAGTATGAAGATTGGGGTAGAACAAATAATGCGGATGATAGCAAAAATAAGAAAGAAACTTTTGTGTGTATCCCTTAAGAAGCAAGGTACCCACTGAGGGTGCTACATATGATGGCTAAAAGACTGCACAAAGACCAATTGTATTCAGCTTGGGATTATCATGAGTGGTGGGTTGTGGGGGGAGGAGATGCATGGTGAGGCCAATGAAGAATAAAGTATTGGGCCCAGGGATGGACGTCGGCAATGTCAGATCCAGTATGGTTCAGGATGGCAGCTACTGGGTATTAGGTCCAAGGGATATTGGACAAGTAGGGATGTGCAAACAGGTGTGTCTGCTTAGGTGGAGGTTGTCAAGGATTCAAGAGGTGGAAGGTATGGAATGTTCAGTAGGGGCTGAGGGCAACTTAGTAACTTTCCAGGTGTTAGATTAGGATTTAAGCCTTTAGCTTTTCCTCAATGTCTATTAGCTTAATAAGTTGGGAACTTCTCCAAATTCTCTGTCTTTCATTGACTCATTTAGAGGTTTCCATCAGCGGAATTGCCCATCAGAAAATTCTAGTTCTTGTGGAATTCCCATGGAGTTAATCACTTTGTGGATTTCACATGGTCCTGATGTGCAACTTCAGTCTACACTGCTCCAATGATTGTCGGGCTATTGAAATATTGGGGCCATATGATATATGAGCAGGAGTAAGCCATTCAGCCATGAGTTCCTGTACTGCCATTCATCCAAATAATGGTAGATTCATATTACACTTTACCAACTTCTGTCACAATATATTTCAAGGGGTACTCCTCATTTTCTGACATCACCTCAGCAGAAATTCTGGTGCAATAGTGTCAGTGCTATATAGGCTATTCTGCTATAACATGTATTTTGTTTACGTGAATTCGCTGTAACAGATTGACAAATTAGGGACACTGTTTCTAAAGCATGTTTTGTGAGTAATATGAATATATTGCCAACACTTTAAGCGCGGTTTCTAAAGTTCAATTTTTCTATAATGCGGAGTTGTACAAGAACACAGCCATTGCGTTATAGAAGAACTATCTGCACACTGCACTTTGTCAATCTGTACCCTCAATACTTTCACAAAGTATACTCGAGTCTCATGCTTCCTCCCGCAAGATTCATTTCATGCATTTCTGGGAAGAACGATTTATCCTACAAAGGATATGCTGCCTCACAGCGCCTGTAGACCCGGGTTCAATTCCCGACTCAGGCGACTGACTGTGTGGAGTTTGCATGTTCTCCCCGTGTCTGCGTGGGTTTCCTCCGGGTGCTCCGGTTTCCTCCCACAGTCACAAAGATGTGCGGGTCAGGTGAATTGGCCATGCTAAATTGCCCATAGTGTTAGGTAAGGGGTAAATGTAGGGGTATGGGTGGGTTGCGCTTCGGCGGGTCGGTGTGGACTTGTTGGGCCGAAGGGCCTGTTTCCACACTGTAAGTCTAATCTAATCTAAAGAAAGGTTGAACAGGTAACAGCTACTTTCTTTCAAGTTTGGCAGAGTGAGAGGTAACCTTATTGAAACATATACAGTCTTGAGGGGACTACCTAGAGGATGATTTCTCTTGTGAGGGTGACTAAAACATGGGGACATAGTTTAAGAGAAAGAAGACTTCTTTATAAGACAGAGATGAGGAGATTTCATTTTCTCTCGGACTGAATTGTTAGAAAGGAAATTCTCTTCCTCAAAAGATATTCAGTCTTTATATTTATTCAAGGCTGAGTTAGATTGGGGATTATGCGGTGGAGATAGGAAAGTACAGATGCCAACAGAACCAGATCAGCCTTGTATTACATGTGGAGCAGGCTTGGAGGGCCATTTGGGCTACAGTTCCTCCTAAAACCTCTGTTTCTATGATTTCATGCTCCTTCCCAGCTAAGTTAAAGATGGAACATGAATATGGTTTTGGCAGCTTTGCACATAATCTAAATGAATACAAAACCTAACTTGGAGAAATGACAATAGAGAAGATAGTTTCAAACGTTTTGACTTGGTATGAGACATTGGAAAGGAGCAAAGGATGAAACAGTTTATTTTGTGGATTTGTGGTTGTGAGTGCAGAATAAACTGTGGTCACAGCTTGATGGTCAAGGGTGAGTGACAGGAGGTGCTGAAAAATATAGAGGAGAAAGATTTAGGGTGACTGGTGACAACAAAAGTGGTTATTGGAATAAATTCAATGGAAATGAAAATCGGGAAGATTTTCACTGTAGTGACACAGTTTACCATCCAAGTGGAAATTACCAATGGTATGGACTTGCACGAGTGTATTCCAATGTAGGTGGGGGATATATTGAGGAACAGGTTTTTTTTGGAGGCATGGCTGGAATTCACACTCACATCATAACTTGGAATGAGTCAGCAGTTTAAAGATTGAGTGTTGTGGTGGTATTCACAATCGATTGGATATGTGATGAAAGAAATTCACCTCAATTTGTTGGCTAACACACATATGCTCCACAAAAGTCAAACTAATTTTGCCCAATAGAATTTTTACCCAGAGCATAGAATATGAAGGCAATTTGGAGCTTCAATTTGCATCCATTTTAATTGGAGTTCAAAGAATTAATTCTAAATCCAGCTATTGGTTTTTTTTTAATTTTGCACTATTCCAAATTAGTATTAACTATAATTGGTGACTTTTTAAAAAAATTTAATGAGAAAGCTTGGTGAATAGCCAAGGCAATAGTGTAGCTATTATCAAGATTAGAAGTGTGAAGTAAGGTAAGTTTACATTGCAGGTAGGTGACACCAATTTTTTATATTTAAAATTGGTTTTTCAAGGTCCTCCTTGAAGAAATAATGCAAGATGAAGAAAGGAGCACCATAGAATTAACCAAATAAGACATAGTAAATCAAAATCTGTGAGGTAAATATCATAAGGGTTTTTGGCAAGGGACAACTAGTTGCCATGAATTGAAAAGTTAAGAATCCATCACCTTGATGTGAAACCTCCTGATGTTTTTAAGTGCGAGCAGCAGCAGAGGTAGGACGAACTTGGAAGACTGCAGATAAGGTAAGGCGGTTTTTATTAAAATTACTTAACGGTAGCGGGCAGTGGTGTTTTTCTCTTTCACAGAAGGATCGGGAGCAACGGAGGAAGTGACGGGAACCAGAGGGGTAGCCGGGAAAGTAAGCAGTGAGTATAAATACTCATCCTCCGACACCAACAGCCATTTTAAGTGCGAGCAGCAGCAGAGAAGGAGCAGGAGCAGCGGAGGAAGTGACATGGACCGGAGGGGCAGCTGGGAAGGAAAGAAGTGACCATATATATCAGCAAGGCGGCTAAACCCGAGACTCTACTACACTCCCACACTCGTCCTCTACATGTTGTGTCTCCCACACCACCACCACCCCTCCCCCCACCCCCACTCCTCTAACCAAAAATAGGACTCTGGTTTGTTAAGGTAAGGATTTTCTATTTCTTTATTGGTGAATGGTTAAAAATTTAATTTTTGTGGTTTATCTATTAATTGGTTTTTAGAAAAAAGACTGTAGCAGAGAGGTATCAGAAAGTATTTTAACTCAAACCTATACAAAGTAATAAAAGTAATTAACTAAGCAGAGATGGCTGGGCAGGTGATGTGCTGCAGCTGTATGATGTGGGAGCTGGCTGATCCCATTGTGAATGGCAGTGACCACATCTGCAGCAAGTGTTGGTTGCTGGAAGAACTGCAGCTCAGAGTTGATGATCTGGAATCTGAGCTTCAAACACTGTGGCACATCCAGGAGGGGGAGACTTACCTGGATGCTTTGTTTCAGGAGGCAGTCACAACTGGGAGATTAAGTAATTCACATTCAGTTAGTGATCAGGGACATCAGAATGTGACTGTAAGTGAGGCAGGCAGGGGGAACTTGAGTTCAGCAGTGCAGGAGCCTCAGCCCTTGACCTTGTCCAACAGGTATGAGATTCTTGCTCCCTATATGGATGATGAAAAGGGCTCTGGACAGGATGAGCCAGCTGACCACAGCACCATGGTGCAGAAGGCCATTCAAGAGGGGGGAGCAAAAAGGCAAGTAGTTGTTATAGGGGATTCTATAATTAGGGGGACAGATAGTATCCTATGCAAGCCAGATCGGGAGTCTCGCTTGGTGTGTTGCCTGCCCAGTGCCAGGGTGCGGGACATCTCCGACCGGCTTGAAAGGATATTGGAGCGGGAGGGGGAGGATCCAGTTGTTGTGGTCCACGTTGGGACTAACAACATCGGCAAAGCTAGGGTGGAGGACCTGTTTGGGGATTATCAACCTCTAGGAAGGAAATTGAAGTACAGGTTCTCAAGGGTCATAATCTCCAGATTACTGCCCGAGCCACGTGCCAATTGGCAGAGGGATAAGTAAATTAGAGAAGTAAACACGTGGCTAAGGGATTGGTATGGGAAAGAGGGATTCCATTTCATCGGGCATTGGCATCAGTTTTGGAACTGGGGGGATCTGTACCGTTGGGACGGTCTCCACCTGAACCGATCAGGTACCAATGTTCTAGTGAAGAGGATAAATAGGGTGGTCGGTAGGACTTTAAACTTCTGAGTTGGGGGGGAAGGGAAAGTGAAAGCGACAGGGAGTATGGGGTTAAATGGAAAGATAAGCAGGAGGACAGCATGTATGCAGGTGGATTTAACCTTGAGGCAGATTAGGAATGCAACAAAAAGGAAGGATAACTTAGGACATCGTATGACTTCCAATATCTCTAATGATAAGAATGTTAGCATTAAGGCACTTTACCTGAATGCTTGCAGCATTCGTAACAAAGCAGATGAACTAATGGCACAGATCATCGTGAATGATTATGATGTGTTAGGCATCACAGAGACGTGGTTACAGGGGGATCAGGACTGGCAGTTAAACATCCAAGGATTTACAACTTATCAAAAAGACAGGGAGGTGGGCAGAGGGGGTGGGTGGCCTTGTTAGTTAAGAACAAAATTAAATCTATGACACTGAATGACATAGGGTCGGATGATGTGGAGTCTGTGTGGGTGGAATTGAGGAACCACAAACGCAAACAAACCATAATTGGAGTTATGTACAGACCTCCTAACTGTGGTCAGGACCAGAGGTGCAACATGTACCGGGTAATAGAGAAGGCATGTCAGAAAGGCAAGGTCATGGTGATCATGGGACTGGGTAAATAATGTTGCTAGTGGATCCAAAGAAAGGGAGTTCTTGGAATGCTTACAGGATGGCTTTTTGGAACAGCTCGTCATGGAGCCCACAAGGGAGCAGGCTATTTTGGACCTAGTGCTATGTAATGAACCAGACTTTATAAAAGAGCTTCAAGTCAGGGAACACTTAGGAAGCAGCAATCATAATATGGTAGAGTTCAGTCTGCAGTTTGAAAGAGAGAAGGCAAAATCGGATGTAATGGTGTTACAATTAAACAAAGGTAATTATGAGGGCATGAGAGAGGAACTGACGAAAATCGACTGGAAGCAGAGTCTAGCAGAGAAGACAGTAAAGCAAAAATGGCAGGAGTTTGTGGCTATAATTGACGACATAGTACAGAGGTTCATCCCCAAGAAAAGAAAGATTATCCGGGGAGGGATTAGACAGCCATGGCTGACAAAGTCAGTCAGGAAATGTATCAAAGAAGAGAGATCCTATAAAGTGGCCAAGAGCACTGGAAAGATTGGGAAGGCTACAAAAACAAACAGAGGATAACAAAGAGAGAAATAAGGAAGAAGAGGATCAAATATGAAGGTAGGCTAGCCAGTAAAATTAGAAATGATAGTAAAAGTTTCTTTCAATACATAAGAAACAAATGACATGCAAAAATAGACATTGGGCCACTTCAAACTGATGCTGGAAGGCTAGTGATGGGAGTTAAGGAAATAGCTGGAGAACTTAAGAAGTACTTTCTGTCAGTCTTCACAGTGGAAGACATAAGTAATATCCCAACAATTAAAGGGAGTCAGGGGACTGAGTTGAGTATGGTTGCCATTACAAAAGAGATAGTGCTAGAAAAGCTAAAAGGTCTTAAAATTGACAAATCTCCTGGCCCCAATGGGCTACATTCTAGAGTTGTGAGGGAGGTGGCTGAGGAAATAGCAGAGGCTTTGGTTGAGATCTTTCAAAAGTCACTGGAGTCAGGGAAAGTCCCGGATGATTGGAAGACCGCTGTTGTAACCCCATTGTTCAAGAAAGGATCAAGACAAAAGATGGAAAATTATAGCCTAACCTCGGTTGTTGGTAAAATTCTAGAATCCATCGTTAAGGATGAGGTTTCTAAATTCTTGGAAGAGCAGGGTCGGATTAGAACACGTCAACATGGATTTAGTAAGGGGAGGTCGTGCCTGACAAACCTGTTAGCATTCTTTGAAGAGGCAACAAGTAGGTTAGACCAGGGAAACCCAGTGGATGTGGTCTATCTAGATTTCCAAAAGGCCTTTGATAAGGTGCCACACAGGAGGCTGCTGAGTAGGGTGAGGGCCCATGGTGTTTGAGGTGAGCTACTGGCATGGATTGAGAATCGGCTGTCTGACAGAAGGCAGAGAGTTGGGATATGAGGTTCTTTTTCGGAATGGCAGCCGGTGACAAGCGATGTCCCACAGGGTTCAGTGTTGGGGCCACAGCTGTTCACGTTATTTATTAATAATCTGGATGAAGGGACTGGGGGCATTCTAGCCAAGTTTGCTGATGATACGAAGTTAGGTGGACAGACAGGTAGTACTGAGGAAGTGGGGAGGCTGCAAAAGGATCTAGACAGTTTGGGAGAGTGGTCCAGGAAATGGCTGATGAAGTTCAACGTGAGCAAATGCGAGGTTTTGCACTTTTGGAAAAAAGAATACAAGCATGGACTACTTTCTAAATGGTAAGAAAATTCATAAAGCCAAAGTACAAAGGGATCTGGGAGTGCTAGTTGAGGATTCTCTAAAGGTAAACATGCAGGTTGAGTCCGTGATTAAGAAAGCGAATGCAATGTTGTCATTTATCTCAAATATAAAAGCAGTGATGTGCTACTGAGACTTTATAAGACTCTGGTTAGGCCCCATTTGGAATACTGGGTCCAGTTTTGTGCCC
Source organism: Hemiscyllium ocellatum (assembly GCF_020745735.1). Lineage (NCBI taxonomy): Eukaryota > Metazoa > Chordata > Chondrichthyes > Orectolobiformes > Hemiscylliidae > Hemiscyllium > Hemiscyllium ocellatum. Next base: position 53,338,731 of record NC_083405.1, read on the forward strand.
CACACCTCAGGAGGGACATACTGGCACTGGAGCATGTCCAGCGGAGATTCACACGGATGATCCCTGGAATGGTAGGTCTAGCATATGAGGAACGGCTGAGGATCCTGGGATTGTACTTATTGGAGTTTAGAAGGTTAAGGGGAGATCTAATAGAAACTTACAAGATAATACATGGGTTGGAAAGGATGGACGCTAAGAAATTGTTTCTGTTAGGCGGGGAGACTAGGACCCGTGGGCACAGCCTTAAAATTAGAGGGGGTCAATTCAGAACAGAAATGTGGAGACATTTCTTCAGCCAGAGAGTGGTGGGCCTGTGGAATTCATTGCCGTGGAGTGCAGTGGAGGCCGGGACGCTAAATGTCTTCAAGGCAGAGATTGATAAATTCTTGATGTCACAAGGAATTAAGGGCTATGGGGAGAATGCGGATAAGTGGAGTTGAAATGCCCATCAGCCATGATTGAATGGCGGAGTGGACTCGATGGGCCGAATGGCCTTAATTCCACTCCTATGTCTTATGGTCTTATGGAATAATGATGTAAGAAAAGGAGAATGTAAGAAATAGGAACAGGAGTTGACCATTTACCTCTCAAGCCTGCACTGACGTTTACCATCCTGTCTGCACCCATAACCTTGGTTTTCTTTGCAATCAAAAATATGTCTAACAGCTTGAATAAATTCTATGAACCAATCTTCAACGCTTGCCAGGCAAGATAATTCCAAAGACTAACAACCATCTGAGATAAGGCGTTCTTCTTGATTTCCTTCTTAAATTAAACCATTATTTTGAAATATTTCCTGTTAAATTCACTCAGAAAACACTTCAACAAGATCACCTCTCATTCATTCAAATATCAGTAAATATATACTCAACACTTTCAAACTCTCCTCATCTAGGGATCAGCCCAATGAACCTTCTCCTAATGGTTTCCATTGTAACTATGTATCCCTTTAATTGAGATGACCAAACTGCACACAATACTCCATGTGTGGTCTCACCAAAGTCCTGTACAGTGGTAACAAGAGTTTATTCTCAAACCCTCTTGAAATACAGTTTAATATTCTGTTGCTTTTCTTAATTACTTGCTGTACCCACATGCTGATGTTTTATGATTCATGTGCAAAGACACTCAGATTCCTTTGAATTGCAGTGTTCTGTACTCTCCTCATTTATGATATTCTGGTTGTCTAGTTTTCATTCTAAATTGGACAGCCTTGCATTTTCCCACATTATATTCTATTGGCAATTTCTCCCCCTACTCATGTAGCCCAGTGATATCCTTTTGCAGACTGATTGTAATGTGACAACTATGACAGGAGGAGTGCACTAGTAATCAAGTTCCACTACTCCATGAGCTGTACCAAAAGGGTAAATGTTTTACTGAATCACCAAAATAGCCACCTTATTTTCTTTAGATATGTCATTTAAAACAAAATAGATTTTCATCAGAAACCTTCAATAAACTCAAAAATAGTTCTTTATTATGAACAAACTTATTATTTAAACAAAAGAAGAAACTGATTAGCAACTAGAGCATTATGCAAAATTAACCAAAATCCTCTTCATGTCATGTATTTAGGAGCAATGAGAAACATGAAGGCAAATTGTGGTTTTATCAATCCAAAAACACAGATGATGCTTCAGGAAGCAGAGTTTGAATCCCTACCATTGCAGATAGTGAAATTTGAATGCAATAAAAATCTGGAATTAAAAACTTAATGATAACATATGTTGTTTGTCAGGAAAATCCCACTTAGTTCAATAATGTCCTTTGGGGAGGGAAACTGCCACCATTACCAGGCCTAGATGAGACTCTAGACCCCAGAAATGCAACTGGCTCTTAAATGGGCAATAAGTAGCCAGCATGCCACATTTCATGAATGAATTTAAAAAAATACACAATCAAGACAAAGTAATACAACTCTGCAGAAAAATGGGGGAAAAAATAGTGAGAAATTTACAACACCTTGCAGGTGATGGATGCAGATTCAGTACATAGAATGTGTTGACTTCTCACAATCATTTCAATTCAACAAGATCAAATTGCTGACAGTTGCAGAATAATGGAAGATCTTCAGATCAGACTTCAGATTCAGTTAGGATATAGTTAAAATCCTCTTGTTTGAAACTTTATAAAACGTTCATATTACTTCACTAAGCTTGAAAGCTTTTAGCTGGTTTCACTTTAAGGTTTCTCCCTTACTGGTGGAGAAAGAGAGAAACCTGTTTCGTCCTGCAGGTGAGAAAGTCTATAGCCTTAAAACTTGTCTTTAAACATTTAGACTAAAATGTAATGCTGAATTATAGAACACATTTACTGCACTAGAAAATAGACAGGCAGGAAGGCTCAGAAAAAGGAGGGGCACTCAAGGAATGCAGAAGATAGCGACACCTGGGCTCACGAAGCGATAACAGGATGCCGTAAGACACTTAAGAACATTTGCCTTAGCATCGGTTAATCTGTGTGAACAGAACACCAAGTGATAACATCCACAGCCGTTCCCTTGTGAAATTAATGACAGAGTTTGATTCGAACCTTGAAACGAAACTCGGTACTATCAAAAGCTTTGTAATTAACAGTTAGATGCTGCCAATTATAATGGATTCTTATTACCCCTTGCAAGCGGGGCAGTCACAGAGAGAAAAAAAAAATCTTTGCTGACTTGAGAGTTCAAAAGAACACTAAAGAGAGAGAGACCATTTTAGTGCTAAGGCTGTTGGAGCCAGTAGAAAATTTATGCTTAGGGCTTATCTGCTATGGATTGAATTTAATTGCATTTTGGGACTTGATGATGATATTGAGTAGCATTACCAGTTATTAAATACAAACTCTGCAGATCTTATAGACTGCCCCACAGTCATTTCTACCTAATCAGATCTTATATCTTATTTGAACTTGAATCACAACCCTGAAAAGAAAGCATGTTAATTCAAAGACTAATGAGTCAGTTTAAATGCTGCCTTATGGTAACATCTCAGCCTCAGGTACACAATGATTCAGTGCTTAAAAAGCAAGAGTCTACTCCTAGCTTAGAAATTATTCTCATCCTAACATTTAAGAGATTCTGACACAATGTGACAGGAAGCTATTTTATAGTCAAATGTTTGTCCTCCTTGCTAAGTAGCCATTTTGTAAAACAACGATATCAGACATGTGAGCTGTGCAAGGTTACCTTATGACATCTCCCACTTAATTTAAACTGGTGCCTCTTTATGATAGGAGTTTATCTTGCTGGTAGGCACCTAACTCAGCTGGGTATGTTTTTCCCACCTGATGAATGGCTTAGGGCCTGTAGGAGTGTTAGTCAAATGACACAGACCTGTCAATTAAGTTTTCTTCCTTACGAATTATTGTCTTTCACTGTTATCTGTTTAATTAAGAACATGTAATGTTTTGGTAAACTTTTGTATGAAGGAAGCCACTTTGTATCAGTACATTGGAGTAACCTGCTGGGGCACTAGAAGAGCTGGTACCCTACTCTCCTAGGTTATTAGAACCTAGTTAGCTTAGCTTATAGGTATCAGTGTATGTTGTAATAGTGACGTTATTTGTGAATAAAGGGAATAACTAAAATTAAACGAAACTGTCTGCAAGAGACTTTTATTCCAAACTTCCAAAGAGAACAATCTCCAGGACGAACCAAGAGAGAGGCTTTACAGGTCTGAGTCCATGAGGGATTCCCTGTGCCGTCTCAAATCTGTACTTTAACACAGGTTTCTTCAAATTCACATTTCAGGTCTGTGAAAACACACCCACCAGCTTGATCCAGAGCCACTGCTTGACAACAAACAGCACAAATATGTTTAACTGCCTTAAATTTCAACTTTGTTTCACTGAACGGGTCCATTAGACTCTTCCCTAAATAGATGCCTGTTTCTTTAATAAACATAGTTCACTTTGATTGTTTGACTTTCATTTTCAAGATATCAAACAATAAAGCCTCCTCAACCTAGCAATATCTAATTGTTCCATTTCCCAGTTTCTCACAGTCCATAAATATATGTATGTATTCTTGAACAGTAGACTCCACTGCTTTCCTATCTATATTGCTATGACATGGCGGTGAACCCACCTGTTAATTAAACCAAACTCAGAAAAGCTCACCTCGCCTCATAATCTGTTAAAATACGATTGACAGAGAATTCCTAAATTCCACTATTTAAAGAAAATAATATCAATTTATTCTTTAACTCCAAAAGTGAAAATTAAACAACAACTATTCACAACTCTAAAATCCCCTGCTTATTACCTGTTTCTAACTCTATAACAATATACTGTTCCAATAAAATACTTATTAAAATTACATCAATTTAATTTCAAAACCATACAGTGCCTTTCGTCTTCAGTGTCTTTCTTCTTCCAGCCAAAGATCCCCCAGATCGTCATCTTTGTTTTGTTTTTACTGTGAAGATGTTACATATAAAAAGGTAATTTTTATAGAGAGTGTTTCAATGTCATAAGTCTCTCTCTCTCTCAATGGCAGTTGCTCTGTCTGATTTTCAAAATGCCTGCCTTTTCTATATCCCCAACATCGGATCGTCTCATTGGTTCGATGTTGGCAAAACAATAAAAATAAATTCAAACTCAATTGGGTTTTAGTATCCTGGGGCATAATTTAAACTGATTGGTTAAATTCAAATTGTTGTCAAAACAGCAACCAACTCAAATGTTACATATTTTGAGGCTGTTCTTGTAGGTTCTCAGTGCAGAATAGCATTTACTCTCTCTTAAATATACATTACATGCCTTCAACTTCATAACAATATTCATAAAATTAGGAAATTGAGCTGCAATACAGTCAATATCTTCTTCCAACTCATAAACATAGATAATTTTATCTGATACTCTAATTTCTCCCTCTTTATTTTTCTAGAGATATCCCTCGCTGTTCTTAAAGCTTTCCTAATCTCCTGGCCTGACACTAATCTTCACAGCATTATACACCTCCTCTTTCAATTTTGTACCAGCCTTAATCTCCTAGCTGTTAATGGAGGATGTACTGCATGGCTGTGGTCGATTGGGTTTCTTTCTAGTAGGACAACAGTTTACAGAGGAACCTCAATTATCCGAATATCAATTATCTGAATTTTGGATTATCCAATGAATATCTCAAGGTCCCAATAGAAATATTACAGCAAAGAGGTGTTTCAACACTGATGGCATCTTTTGTTTACCATGATTAAAAATGAATTCGGCTTACTGAAATGCTGCCGAGAACAGTCTGATGCAGTGATGGGAGCCCAGGCACCATCTGCAAATGACTGACCACCCATCCTCTCTCTCCCCCCACACACTTTCCCTGGAATTCTACACAGGTGTGTACCTTAAACCCACCTTCCTCAGATAATCTCTCCAACATTGGGCAAAGGTGGAACCTGTCAAAATGTTGTAGTAAAAAGTTGTGTGTGTGCACGTGTGTGTGTGTGTGTGTGTGTGTATGTATTCTTTTGAGAATCACCCACCCTCACACCCTCCCCCACAAAGGCAGCAGCTCTCTGACTGTTGGTGTCCAGCTCTGCTGTCCCAGAGAAGGGGGGGAGGTTGCGGACAGGGCGAGCAAGGGGGGGGAATGGGAGCAGGGTTGGAGGTGGATGGGAGGCTCGCAGGAACTGATGAGGGCAGGGGTGGGCAAGGCGACTGGGTTCGACGGGTCAGGGGGGCACGGATGGGGTCAGTGTTGGACAAGGTCAGTATTGGACAGGGATGGGGGGGTGGATTGGGTTGGATGAGGGGGTAAGGTGTACTGCTGCCTCGTTCCCTGAATGGGGAGCAGACTTGGCAAGTGCTCACTGTGTGAATCCCATTGAACTGATTGGGGGGGGGGGGAGGGTTGCAGGTGTGCGGGAGGCTTCAGCAATGCTGCAGATCCCTTACATACAAGAATGTGTCTGCTCAGAAACAAATCCTGAGACCGAGAGAGGGAGCAAGGCAGGCAGAGCAAGGAAAAAGGAAACTTAAGAAAACTCCGAGCCCCAGAGGAGAGGCATTGAATCAATTAACCGAATGAAATACTGACCTCCCATCTCATTCGGATATCGATGGTTCTCTGTATGACATTTGCAATATTTTTTTAATGACCAGTCGTTTTTACAAAATATAAATTATTTCTTTCAAAATGATTCAATCTAGGGCAAAAAAAAATTTAAAAATTCTCAGTGGGTGTAGAACATAATTGTCAGAGGTAAATTTGAATTACAAATTGGCAGACAAAAACATAAATGTACAATTGGAAGTCTACAAAGGAGGGTTTACTCTGGGTACAATTGGGATGCATTTTCCAGGGAGAGAAGATAAAACAAACAGAGCCAGGGCTACCTTGATGAAGAAACAAATAGAGTATATGTTGAAGCCATTAGTAATCACTGGTTGATAATAAATGCGAGACTCAGGTTAAATATGGAAATTTCATAGAGAAAAAGGAGGAGAAAGTGATGACTGCAGATGCTGGAGATCAGAGCTGAAAATGTGTTGCTGGAAAAGCGCAGCAGGTCAGGCAGCATCCAAGGTGCAGGAGAACCGACGTTTCGGGCATGAGCCCTTCTTCAGGAAGAAGGGCTGAAGAAGGGCTCATGCCCGAAACGTCGAATCTCCTGCTCTTTGGATGCTGCCTGACCTGCTGCGCTTTTCCAGCAACACATTTTCAGCTATGGAAATTTCATAGTCAATGTGAAAGAGAGTGTGTGGCAAACAGCAAGTAGGAGAACAGAATGGCAGTTAATACAAAGGTTAAACCAAAAATTTTTCATAGGCATAAAAAAGGTGAAATTGGAATTGGTAGAGGTGTGGTCCCCTTGGGATTCAGAATCAAAAATGGCATCTACGCATGGAGCTCCAGGATATGGTACAGGTGCTAAATGACTACAGTGCATCTATCTTCATCAAGGTAGATGCTACCAAAGTAATATTGATAGTAAAATAAGTTGACACCCTGAATAAATTAATATTTGATTTTAATAGAAAGGCTACACTTAAAGTGTTCAACTACCATGACTGGACAGAATGCAATTGAGCTTAATGAAGGAATTAAAAGGTCAAAATTTGCATAACCTTCCAATTTTACTTCAAAGCAGGAGTTTTTCCAAAGAAGTGGATAATTATAAATGTTACCAACTTCTTCAAAGAAGGTCTAAGGATAAACCCAGCAATTTCAGGTCAGTCACTTTAATATCAATGATGGGAAATTTTAGAAAAGACAATCTGGGATAAAATGAATGGTATCCCACATCAGATGTCACATGACACCAGGTTATAGTCCAACAGGTTTATTTGAAATCACAAGCTTTTGGAATGCTGCTCTTTCGTCAGGTAAAGGAGCTTCATCTGACGAAGGAGCAGTGCTCTGAAAGCTTGTGATCTCAAATAAACCTGTTGGACTATAACCTGGTGTCATCTAAATTCTGACTTTGTTCACCCCAGTCCAACACTGGCACCTTCACATCAAGGTATCCCAAATAAGAGCAGATTAATTAGGCACGGTGGCTTGGTGGTTAGCACTGCTGCCTCACAGTGCCAGGGACCTGGGTTCAATTCCAGCCTCAGGTAGCCGTCTGTGTGGAGTTTGCACATTCTCCCAGTGTCTGTGGGGGGGTGCTCTGGTTTCCTCCCAAAGTGCAGGTTAGGTGAATTGACCATTCTAAATTGCCTGTAGCATTAGGGGCATTAGTCAGGGGTAAATGTAGGGGGCTTGCTCTTCAGAGGGTTGTTGTGGACTTGTTGGGCCTAACGGCCTGTTTCCACACTGTCGGGGAATCTTATCTCATCTGAAATGTTAATATGGGTTTATAAAAGGCAAATTGTGTTTAATCAACTTGAAATTTTTGATGAAATAACAAAGAGCATTAATAGAGATGGCTTTTGTTAGACTTTCAAAAGGCATTTATTAAAGAACCACATGACAGGTTTTTTTAGGTGAAGCCCATGGAATGAAAGGGACTGTGGCAAGATAAACATGAAGTTAGCTGAACATAGTGGTGCTGTTGCTTTTTTAGACCTCGGTAAGTGGGAATCCCCAAGGATCAGTATCAGCACCTTTGACTTTCACGGATTAATGACTTGGTATCTACAGGGCACAATTGCAGAATGACTCAGAATGTCCTCCAATTGCTGTTTGCCACCAGTAAGCTGTGGACCCCACAATTAGCACTGTTAGCACCCCTAATAGTGGAAGCAAGAAATGGATGTGGTTATACATGAAGCTGACAGCATTAACAGGATGTAGGTGGGTGCTGATTGCAGTACTCGTGAGATGGGGAGCATTTTGCAAGGAACACAGGCATTTGCTCGCATGGGGTTAGTAGGAGTGTGGTGGGCTGTAAAGAATAAGCTTGCGACGGATAGATCCCACCAAGTTTGGGATTGATGCATCCCAGTCTTCATGGAAAGTCCTACACCTGCTTTGAGGGGGCAGAACAAAATGTCATGGAGGGACTTCTAGGCACCAGCAGGTGTAGCAAGAGGACCATACTCCACATGGACACATCAAGGAAGGGCACAAAAGAAGCACAACACAGAAGGGGCCCCCAAATAAAGAATAGCCTATCCCATGGAGTCAATCTAGCAGGCACGGTTCAATGATCTGCAGGTGCACAAGGAGCACGGTCAGTGCAAACCAAGGTTCTTCAGGGAAGCAATCACCTAGTTTTGTGTCATAATTCAGGATGAAGTAGAACCATAAGGTTTAGCGGACACTTAATGCACATGAAAATCTCCATGCCTCTCAGTATCTCAGCCTCCAGCTCACTCCAAGATCAATGGAGATTCAAGGTTTGTGAAAAGATTTGTAGCTCAGGTGCTCGTTGTTGTGGTTCTGTTCGCTGAGCTGGGAATTTGTGTTGCAAACGTTTCATGGTGACATCCTCAGTGCTTTGGAGCTTGCTGTAAAGCAATTCTGGGTTGTTTCCTCTGGCATTTACAGTGGTTTGTCTCTGCCGCTTCCGGTTGTCAGTTCCAGCTGTCCACTGCAGTGGCCGGTCCAGGTCGATGTGTTTGTTGATAGAATCTGTGGATGAGTGCCATGTTTCTAGGAATTCCCTGGCTGTTCTCTATTTGGCTTGTCCTATAATAGTGTAGTGTTGTCCCAGTTGAATTCATGTTGCTTGTCATCTGTGCGTGTGGCTACTAAGGATAGCTGGTCGTGTCGTTTTGTGGCTAGTTGGTGTTCATGGATGCGGATCATTAGCTGTCTTCCTGTTTGTCCTATGTAGTATTTTGTGCAGTCCTTGCATAGGATTTTGTACACTACGTTGGTTTTGCTCATGCTGGGTATCAGGTCCTTTGTCCTGGTGAGTTGTCTGAGACTGGCTGTTGGTTTGTGAGCTGTTAGGAGTCCTAGTGGTCGTAGTAGTCTGGCTATTAGTTCAGAAATTTTCTTGATGTATGGTAACATGGCTAGTCCTTTGGGTTATGGCATGTCCTCATTCCATTGTCTTTCCCTTTGACATCTGTTGATGAAATTGCAGGGGTGTCCGTTTTCGGCAAATACATTGTAGAGGTGTTCTTCTTCCTCTTTTTGCAGTTCTGGTGTGCTGCAGTGTGTTGTGGCCCTTTTGAACAGTATCTGGATGAAACTTCTTTTGTGTGTGTTGGAGTGGTTGCTTTCGTAGTTCAGGACTTGGTCTGTGTGTGTGGCTCTCCTGTATATCTTTGTGCTGAATTCTCCGTTCGGTGTTCTCTGTACCAGATGTGTTGTCCTTTTCTTCCTCTCTATTGAATCTGATTCCTGTGAGAGTGTGGCGTTGATGATCCATTGTGTGTTTTCTATTTCTGTGTTTTTAATGATTACAAAGGTGTCATCCACATATCTGACCCAGAGTTTGGGTTGAATTTGCTGTAGGACTGTTTGTTCTTAGTCTTTGCATTACAGCTTCTGCTATGAGTCCAGAGATGGGTGAGCCCATGGGTGTGCTGTTGATTTGTTCATATATTTGGTTATTCAATGTGAAGTGCATTGTGAGGCACAGGTCCAGTAGTTTGAGTATGCAGTCTTTGTTGATACGTTCCCAGTCTTGTTGTCTGTTCTTGCAAGGACTGCACAAAACACTACATAGGACAAACAGGAAGACAGCTAACGATCCGTATCCATGAACACCAGCTAGCCACGGAACGACACGACCAGCTATCCTTACTAGCCACACACGCAGATGACAAGCAACATGAGTTCATGTGGGACAACACTACTATTATAGGACAAGCCAAACAGAGAACAGCCAGGGAATTCCTAGAGGCATGGCACTCATCCACAGATTCTATCAACAAACACATCGACCTGGATGCAATATACTGGCCACTGCAGTGGACAGCTGGAACTGACAACCGGAAGCAGCAGATACAAATCACTGTAAATGCCAGAGGAAACAACACAGAAGTGCTTCACAGGAGGCTCCCAAGCACTGAGGATGTCACTTAGACAGGGGACAAAATGTCTGCAACACAAATGCCCAGCTCAGCGAACAGAACCACATCATTAGAGTGTTTTGTGGGCTCTTCCTGTCTGCAAACCATTGCAACAAGGAGGAGATGGCTAATGCTAGGCTAAAGCGAGCCAGTAATTACTGCATGAGTAAACTGACCAAGGCAGTTAGGTGAGGAGAGTCATTGGTTTGGGGTGATCATTGGATTCCCTAGTGTGCAAGCACATGGCCATCAGACAAGGCAGCAGCCTTCATCAACAAGGAGTGTTTCCATCCCATCTGTATATAATTGATTGATAGCTATCAAAAATGGATCTTTCAGCAGTATGCATGGGTTCCTGGGAAGCACTGGTAACATCCATATACCAAGCAGCCCTGGCTGCCAAAGCTGATGTGGCACCAGCCTCTGTTCTTCATCTACAGAGATGAATTCAGGGATGAATATTTGGAGATATGACTATTCACGCATATGAGGAAAGCTTGCATTGAAAGAGATTGACACAGATCCACCTGAGCAATTATCAGGCTATTGGACTGCCAATGATGTGACTTGGGTATTGAGATTGATCTGGTGGAGTTCTTCAGTATGCCCCAGCAGATTATACTTGTATACCTGGTGCTGCATAGTAGGGAATTCTTGACTAAAGAGGAGAATGGAGAGCTCCACAATACAGGTTCTATATGTTCTGAACACTCAGCTGCAGATCATGACTTATGAGTTGACCTTCGAAACTTCAAACATCCTTCCAAAAAGCTGGAGTCAGTTTCGACACCAAGAATGTAATATGTCAAGCCAAACAGCAATAAGTAACGTAACTATAATATCAATAGATGTAGGAGCAGACGGAGGCCATTTAGCCCATCAATTCTTCTCTGCCATTCAATAAGATCATGGCTGATTTGATAATCCTCAATTTTTCCAAATAATTCTTGGTTCCCTTACTGATTAAAAACTCTGTCCATCTCATGCCTGAATATGTTTAATGACCCAGCTGTGACAGCCCTCTGGAGTAAAGAATTCCACAGGTTCATAAGCCTCTGACAGCTGAAAGTCTTCCTCATTTCTGTCTAAAATGTGCAATCACTTATTCTGAGATTATGCTATCTGGTCCTGGACTCTCCACAAGGGAAACAACCTTTCCCCACGAATCTTACATGTTTCAATAACATTGCCTCTCATTCCAAATACCAATGTGTATAGGCTCAACATACTCAACATTTCTTTTTATGACAATCCCTTTATACCTGATATCAGCCTATTTTAATTAATTTGCATTGGGTGGCACACTGAAAACTGTATACTGCCTATGTGGAAGATGATTAAGCCAAACTGTACTTTTTTGGGTGGAGGAAGAATATTATTAGTATTTCATTCTATAAATGCAGTTTGCTACGGGGCCCAGGACATCTGTGCCAAACTAAAGTCAAATATATCACTTCTGACCCATCTAACTGCACCAGCAGAGTAAATGAAAAATGTACTGATTATATATTTAATTCTATAGGAAAGATTTGAGTGACTTTCTCCCTGAGTTATAATTTGCCAATAGACAGAAGGTGGTAGTATTGCAAGACTATTAGTCCAGAAACTTCAAATTGTTTTTGAATTCTGCTATGACAGAAGCTGGAATTTTAATTCAATTTTTAAAAAATGAAGAATTAAGAATCTATTGATGACCATGAAACGATGGTTTCTTCTGACAATCTGGCTCAGTACTAGCCTACATGTGCCTCCACACTCACAGCAATATGATTTACTCTAAACTGCACTCTAAAATGACCGAGCAAGCCACTCAGTTGTATCAATTGCTACAAAGTTTCAATAAAGAAATGAAACTGGACCTAGGCACCAGAAAAGACAATGGCAGAAACAGCCCTGTTGACCCTGCAAAGTCCTCCTTATTAACATCTGGGGGGTTGTGCCAAAGTTGAGAGAGGCATCTCACAGATAATTTATGCAAGAGCCTTACAGGCAGCGTCCTAGTTATACAATCACCAGCAGGACAGACCCCGCAGAGGTGACAGCACAATGGTATACATTCAGGAGGGAGTTGCCCTGGGAGTACTCAACATGACTCCAGGCCTAGTGAAGTCTCGTGACTTCAGGTAAAACATGGGCAAGGAAACCTGTTGATTACCACATACCATACCACCCTCTCTCAGTTGAATCAGTATTTCTCCATGTTGAACATTTGGAGGAAACCCTGGGGTGCTAATGTGCAAAACGTGTTCTGGGTGGGAAATTTCAATGTTCACCACCTAGAATGGCTTGGTAGCAGCACTACTGGTCAATCTGGTTGGGTCCTAAATGACATAACTGCTGGACTGGTTCTGTGGCAGGTAGTAAGGGAACCAACAAAACGGAAAAATATATTTGAACTCATCCTATGATGAACTCATCGGTCTATGATGTATCGGTAGGAGTGACCACCGCACTGTCCCTGTGGAAATTAAGTCTCCTGTCCTCATATTGAAGCTGCACTCATATAGGCAAATGGTGAATATTCCACCACACTCCTGACTTGTGCCCTGTGGTGGTGGACAGGCTTTGGGGAGTCAGGAGGTGAGTTATTCCGAGCCACTGACCTGCTTTTGTAGCCATTGCATTTATATAGTAAGTCCAATTGATTAGACTAGATTAGATTAGATTACTTACAGTGTGGAAACAGGCCCTTCGGCCCAACAAGTCCACACCGACCCGCCGAAGCGCAACCCACCTATTCCCCTACATTCACCCCTTTACCTAACACTACGGGCAATTTAGCATGGCCAATTCACCTAATGCACATCATTGGACTTTGGGAGGAAACTGGAGGAAACCCACGCAGACACAGGGAGAATGTGCAAACTCCACACAGTCAGTCGCCTGAGTCGGGAATTGAACCCGGGTCTCTGGCGCTGTGAGGCAGCAGTGCTAACTACCGTGCCGCCGTGTTTCTTGTTAATGGCAATCCTGAGGATGTTGCTAATGGGGTATTCAGTGATGGTAACACTGATGAATATCAAGGGTCAGTGATTTGCTTGGAGATGGTCTTTGTCTGGTATTTGTGTGGCACAAATGTTACTTGCCACTTGTCAGCTCGAACTTGGAAATAGTTCAAATCTTTGTGTCTCCGTCTCCTCCAGGGAGTTGTTTAGTTGTCCACCACCATTCACGACTGGATGTAGCAGGACTGGAGAGCTTATATCTGATCTGTTAGTTATGAGATTGCTTAGCTCTGTCTATCACTCACTGCGTATGCTATTTGCCACAACGTAATCCTGTTTGGTAGCTTCACTAGATTGACATCTAATTTTAGATATGCCAGGTGCTGCTTCTGGCATGCCCTCTTGCACTCTCCATTGAACCAGGGTTGGCCCCTAGCTTGATGGTAATGGTTGAGTGGAAAGTACGTTTGACTAAAAGGTTACAACTGGCATACAATTCGACTATTGTTGATGTCCACAGTATTTCATGGATTCTAGGTCTGGAGTTGCTAGATCTGTTTGAAATCTAACCCATTTAGCACCATGATGGTGCCACATAACATAATGGATCCTATATTAATGCCCAATTAAAGAGCCGCATCCTGCCAGCACTGGTATTAATCCAGTGACTGCCGTGGTCTCACCATGCGAGGAACATAACAAATTAACCCATGCAGGGGTTACTACTTGGCTCCCAATGACTTCAAAGCTACCTCAAGGTCAATGGCACCAACACACTGTGGGTGCACACATCTTAAAGAGAGCACCAAAAGTAGACTCCAGACAGTCTCCCAAATTGCTGGCCAATCAAAAATATAGAAATAAGAAAGAAATGACATCCCTGGAGATAAACAATAGAACATCAGACAATCATTGAAATTACAGGACAATCCCATATAAACCACCATCCCACAACACCCATCATTATTAGCATCGACCACTGGGTTAGCATCACTTCACCAGTGACTACCTCCCCAGTGGTTGTGCAGCTCTCGCAGGTCAGGACTTTCATCACTAGGTCCTGAATTGCAGATAACATGGTGGGCTTTCCCTAAAATAGTGACTTGGAGTGCTCACTTACTTTCAGTCGAGACTCTCATCACCTCCAATCATTACCATTCAAAAGGCATAATTAATTAAATAACACAATAACTGCAAAGTTGCTGTTGGGTAGAATGTAGGATTCTATTATGTCTAATATTACTTCTTAGAAAATACATAATATCAGCCACTTGAGGTACTTTGTGTAACAGACTTAGGTATTAAGCAAATAGGACTGAACTTATTTTTTTTTAGCTGAGTCAAAATTGTGTGTTTTTAGAAGGATTCTTCATCATGAGGCCTAATGGGTTTCTTTGCCTTATCTTACCAAATCCACCTCATTAACTGTCTATCCCATCCCTATCATTCCTCATTTTTGTCCCATCTTACCATTCCCATTTCCTGTACAACTTGCCATTCAGTAGATTCCACTAGCAACCCTCACATATGCTCCATTTTTAAAAACCTGCTGTGCTCCCATAAGAACACTCTCAGTCCAGAGTTGCTTCAAATGTTCCTGACATTTGCCCTGGAGGAAATCCACACCTCACTTTATGGTCAGGGTCAACAGTGCTGCTGAACCAGGTTGTGAATAGGAGGAACCTCCTTTTCTCCAAGACCAACAGTGGAAGTCATGACACAAGGTTACGGTCATTAGCCTGGTCTGAGGATACAACTCAGTTGAAAGCACCCTCAGCGATTTGCAGGAATGTCGAGAGCAATAGGAAGAAGGTTAATGACCATCAGAGTCAGTTCTACTATCTTCTGTCTATACCCCACATTTACTCTATTTCTGTTTCTGTATCCATCTCCCACCAAGGCTCATTCTCAACGATTCTCACTATTGCATACAACATCTTCCCATACTTGTTGCGGCACATCACTGTCCCTGAGATGTACTATTTGCTTGGGACAACTCCCCATCTTAACTTAAAGTATCAGCTGCGTCACCCACTTCCATTTCCTGAAAAACCTGGATAATTAGTAACTGCAGATGATAGTGTGTGTATTTTTGTTTCTTTTTCATGACAGGGGAGATGTTTAGAGAAAAGCAATTGTACTTGTGGTTCCAGCTGGCTTGTCATAGTCATAGAGATGTACAGCATAGAAACAGACCCTTCGGTCCAACCTGTCCATGTGGACCAGGTATCCCAACCTAATCTAGTTCCACCTGTCAGCACCTGGCCCATTTCCCTCCAAACCCTTCCTATTCATATACCCATTCAGATGCCTTTTAAATGTTGCAATTGAACCAGCCTCCATCACTTCTTCTGACAGTTCATTCCATACACGCACCACCCTCTGCGTAAAAAAGTTTCCCCTTAGGTCTCTTTTATATCTTTCTCCTCCACCCTAAACCTATGACCTCCAGTTCTGGACTCCCCCACCCCTGGGAAAATACTTTATTCCCTTCTACAGTAAATGAAATCAGAGTACCAAATCACAGGTAAGTCCAGCGCTCTAGGTCTTAGTACTCCATCCTCTCCACTTTGCTACCTACCAACTATCTTTCAAAATATTTCCTTTTTGTCTGCGCCTTTGATTTGCATTCTATTCACCTCTTTTCATCCCTTTATGCCCCTTCAATATACTGCTTTCCATCCTTATGCGAGTCAATCCGCGTGTGCTGGATTGTTTGTGCAGGGGTCTGTTACTTACGAGGTCGTTTAATGAGTCTTTCTGCTAACTCCTAGCACCCCAGTGCAGAGAGCAGCTGAGAGGAATGTGAGGTGGCCCCTGGTTGCTGTGGAACTGAACCAGCTGAGTGACAGGCTGCTGGAATGCTACGTGTTCTCCGGGCATTGTTGACGCGGGCGTGCGTCAGAGACACACCTGAGCGGCGCGTTGAACGCCTGGAGCCTGCAGCATCAGCTGCTGCTTCCTGTCCCTACAGCCCACTCAACACAGGTATCAGCAATATCTGGTAGGTGGGAACACCCATCCCTTCCGACCAATTGAAGTATTGTTGCTGGGGGGAAATTCGATACGTTATTTAAAGCATGCTGCAGAGGAAACAAAACAAATAGGGATTGACGTTTTATGATTGTCGTGCTCTCGATCAGCGCATCTGCGGGAAGACTAAGCTAAACAGGCGCCGTTTCTCTTGCACAGAACCGAATTAATTTCGACTCCAGACTGCAGGTTCTGTAGCTTTGTCATTTCTTACTGCTTTGTGTCTGTATGTTTGTTGCAAACTGGGCGGCCGTTGATCTTCCATATGGAAAGGTGGCCTAGAAGGATGCAGGGGAAGCAATGTATTTCTAGGATGTGATGTTTTCCAACACCCGGCTGTTCTGCAAGATGGCAGAAGCTCACAGCGTTTCCTGCGTAATCTCTTGGATTTACTGAATAATGCTTGGCTCTTTTAGGGAGTATTTGGTAAGATATTGAAACCTCGATCAGGATGTATTGTAATCACTTGAGAAACTGCTGTCATATACAGTAGACAGTAAGTTTAATTGTTGCCTTTGAATAAAAGTCTTTAAATAATTTTAGGTACTTTTAGGAAGGAAAATGAGTTAGTTTTTATTACGAGTGTCATGCGCAAACAATATTTGTATATTTGTAAACAAAATATTTCAAACCATTTTAGGGAAGAGAGTGGTTTTGTATTTAAATAAATATTTTGTATATAAATAACATTGCTATAATGAATTCTGTTCCTATTTGTTTGGAAATTAGAGCAGCCTATCATTTCTGCATTGAAATGATGTAAAATGATTGCCCATTTTTTTTAAAAAACACAATCTTTAAAAATGTTGTACCTGTCAGAGTAGAATCTTGGGCAAAGTATCAGCTTTGTTCTGATTTGTGTATATTATCCTGCAAACAATTCATAGTAATCTGCACTATTTGGAAATGCATTTTTAATTGAACAGTTGCCATACATTTGTGTGTTTTAATTTTAGTGACCTAGCCATTAGAATATATAATCTATTTCTCTTGAAACTATTGCATATCCATGCACTCTTTTCAGTTCAGATTCCAGTAATGCCACTGCTAATATTAAGGACTTTTAATTATAGTGTCTCAAGTTTACATAGCTTTCCTTATAAATCTGGGCAAAGGAATTGGTCATGAAAATATATACGTTTTAGAAAAGAACAAACTGAAACTTTAAGATTGGATGTTATAATGCCCTGGTTCAATTATTACTCAGTCATGTAATCACATTTTAAATAAAGACTATACTAGGCCTTGACATCTCGCATATAATTCTCAAAATTCGATTCACAATTTATTAAGACATACCCAGGCTAGTTTGAAAACACCTTCCAAATCTGTGAGTTTTGCCAGCTAAAAGGGCAAGGGAAGCAGATGCATGGAAACACAACCACCAGTAAGTGTCTTCCAAGCCACACTCCATACTCACTTTGAAATGTAGAATTTTATCACCATTCCCTTTCTGTCACCGATTCAAGGTCATGTAACTCCCTTCCTAACAGTACTGTGAGTGTGCCTGCTCAACATAGACATCAATAGTTCAGGAGGACAGTTCTCCAGGGCAATGTGGGATAGGAAATAAAAGCTAGTGACACCCACATCCCACGAACAAGTTTATAAAAGAAGTTTTGTATATGGCATGCATTTCTTGTCTACAGATCTTATTTCTTGTGATCATAAGCCTTTAGTTGTGTTTTGATGTCAATATAAAATTCTAGAAGAGCATCTAGCCTTCATACAAATTGTTGGTCACAGGTGCTTATGGCCTTTCAACACTTCCAGCTGATGTTATCACCCAGTTAGGCCTGATGTTTTACCCTTCCCTGAAGGATTTTCAAAATAAGTAATTTCCCACTGTATTATCTTTTTTTTAATGGTCGATGCTGCTGTCTCTGTTTATCAGCTAATTCTTGTGATAGTCATGAATTTTATTAATTTGCCATCAGTAAGTTGACTTATGGATTATTACCTTGCAAATTCATCTCTATTTCTAAGCAAGGATCTTCTTTCTTCATGAGTGTGGAAGATTAAACATACAAGACATCAAGAGGTCTGTTATTTCCAAGCAGTCACTGATAGCTGGTGCTCTATTCACATTTTAATTGGATGGTGCAAATTTTTGTCTTGTCTGCTGGTTTTATTCATTTTTGCCTCATTCCTCCATAGTTCACTGATGCTTCTCTCACCCAGTGATCTGTTAATTTACTAATTCTACTTGCAGCTAGTTCTCTATTAATTCACTGATATTCCCTTCATTAATGTCTTGGCTTTTCTATTGCTGTAGTATTTAAATCATTCATTTGAAGTTGTATGTTGCTCTATTAACTTACTGATTTGTTCATTTGCTCATTGTTTCATGACTTCATTAATTCAGTACTGTCGCTTTGTTAATTTATTGACTTGTGCATTTTTCTCATACTACTTTATTTCACCATCTACAGTATATGCATCAGTTGATTTGGTGCAACTGTCATATGAATTATTGATTCAGTCTTAGCTGGTGCTGTATTTATTTATTAATGATTTGTGATTGCTCAGTCATGTTGCAACACTTATCAATAACCTTTCATTGTTATGATTGATTGTTCATGTATATTGTTTCTGTTGTTTGGGTTGTCCTGCTACAAATCTGTGACTGTGTTTAAGGTGGCTGGAGACGCCAAAAGGCAGTTTGTAGGTCCATTGAAATTGCTAGTTGTTTTTTTTTGGATGAATTGGATGCAGTACATTTTGTGCATGCTCTCACCAATATTAGTTGATTAGAATGAAGAGGATACCTTCCCATCCAGCCTGTCTGTGCTTCTCATAGTTTCTCAATCATGTCCCTCTTAGTCTCCTCCATTCCATGGAAAACAACCCCAATCTATCTTTATAACAAAAACTCCCAGCTCAGGCAGCATCCTGGTAAATCTCCACTGCACCCTCCCCAATGCAATCACCATTCCAGAGCTTCACTCAACACTCTCGCTGTGAACGAACTATCATTTTATACATTCCTGCATAATTTTGCTGGTCTTGAACTCCATGCCTCATCTAATAAATGCAAGCAACTGAGTGATTAGAAAAGTTTGAAAAATCAGCATGGAAACTTTTAGTGCTGTATGAGAAATGCTCCTTTTTGTTCCTTTTATAACATTAAAAAAATAGCCAATCAACAAGTGATTCAAGTATATAGGTATACAAGTATAAAGAATTTGTTTTTCCATTGTACTTGGTGATTTGTGACTTATTTGTGAAATATTTTTGTGTTTACAGCATTTTCCATATATAGATTCAAAATGTAAATTTGTTTAGCATAAATATGTTGAATAAATGTGGATAATTAGAAAGATCTGATTACCTAAGAATAGAATAGCCTTTTTTAGAGTCATGGAGAAGTACAGCACGGAAGCAGACCCTTTGGTCCAATCTGTCCATGCCAACCAGATATCCCAACCCAATCTAGTCCCACCTGCCAGCACCCGGCCCATATCCCTCTAAACCCTTCCTATTCATATACCCATCCAAATGTCTCTTAAATGTTGCAATTGTACCAGCCTCCACCACCTCCTCTGGCAGCTCATTCCATACACGTACCACCCTCTGCGTGAAAAGGTTTCCCCTAAGGTCTCTTTTATATCTTTCCCCTTTCACCCTAAAAATATGCCCTCTAGTTCTGGACTCCCCAACACCAGGGAAAAGACTTTGCCTATTTATCCTATCCATGCCTCTCATAATTTTGTAAACCTCTATAAGGTCACCCTTCAGCCTCCGACGCTCCAGGGAAAACAACCACAGCCTGTTCAGCCTTTTCCTGTAGCTCAGATCCTCCAACCCTGGAAACATCCTTATAAATTTTTCCTGAACCCGTTCAAGTTTCACAACATCTTTCTGATAGGAAGGAGACCAGAATTGCACGCAATATTCCAACAGTGGCCTAGTCAATGTCCTGTACACTGAATTGTCACCTCTTTGATGCCATCTTAGGTACAGGGTACCCAGGTACAGATACTTTTAAGTGTTTATAACAGAAATAAAAGAGTAATAAAAAGTCTAGCATAGGAATACAAAGTTTTAAGAAGTGCTCAACTTACTTGAAGTCCAAAATAAGAATAAAAAGTATCTTTAATAGTACTCAAATTATAAACCTTTTCACTGAGTCTGTGCATATAGGGCTTCAGAACACGAGGCCTTGCTGTGTCCGTGCGATCGTCTCTGACCCCAGGACTCTCCTCCCAGGTTAGCCATGGCTTGCTCTGCTCTCGCTCCGGGCTCCGGGCTCCCGGCTCCGGCCACGACTTGCTTCCAGGACTTGCCTTCTGCGATGGCATGGTCTCTAACTCATTTCCTGCACAGGGCTGGTTTCAGGCTCCCTCCATTCTCTATTCCCTCTGGGTATGGTAGTTTAAGAAGTTTAAATGTTGTTGAAAATCTGCAGAAAAGAGGAGAGGAAACTAAAAGAAAAGGATCTGGTGAGTAGAGGAGCCCCGGCTGGAGCACCTTATTCAGCTGCCACCTTGAACCCTGGGTCAGCGTAGTGGTGAAATAATAGCCAGGATAAAGATGCATTTTTACCAGTAAGGGAAAGGGGTTGGAATCATACCTCGGGTAGCCCTGAACGTGGCAGTGATGAGTTTAGACAGACTTCAGTCTGGCAGTAGAAAGCAACTTGACCTGTGCAATAGGAATCACAAATTGTTGAAGAGACATTAATATTCTGGAAGGATGAATAAATCCAATGGACGTGCTTTGATATTTTTTAAATGTCTGACTTTCTCTGTCAGGATCATGAAACTCAAATCTGTAAATACTTTAGCCATCTGAGGAGATAATTCCTTTTTAGCTTAAATCACACCCATTTGTCTTTCTATATGAAAGAAAGGACTTTCATAGAAAAGAAAGCTGAAATTCAGTATGTTCTATATTTGGGAACTTTGATACGACAACAAAGCAATATATTATGAATGTTCATCACACTATAATTCTCAGTGTTCTAATTTCACAGTTTAGTTAACAACCTAGAGGGTTTAGGTGTCTTCGTGGAATTATATTTTGAAGTTTGGTTTTATCAGAGAATAACCATGTGATTAGCTTTGATTGAGCTTTCATATAAGGAATACTTTAATTCAGTCTTGGAATTTGAATATCACCAACTTGGCCAGAATTTATTGCCTATGTCTTTATTGGCTTTGAGAAGGTGGTATGAGATTCTGTCTTGAATCACTTTTTTCCTTGGTGTGAGGGAACGAATTCCACTCTTTCGATCAACTGACCATGACAGAACAGTGATTATAATTCCAAGTCAGGATGATATGTGGGTTAGAGAGGTGCTTATACACAGCCTTGAATGTTGTGATATTTTTCTTGTTAGAGCAGCACTATGCTACTGATGCATTACAAAATGTGTTCCATTCCTTAGCAATCCAGACTTCGCACTGAGCGCAGAAAAAAAAAAGCACGTCAAGGTGATATGGCACATCAGAATGCAGGCAAACTGTGCTACAAAATGTGGATTTAAAAATATCTGTAATTCTACAAACTTTATTGATAACTCATTTTAATACTTGCCATATACCTACATAAGACTCATCTGAATATAAGCTATTTAAGGTTATATTTTTTCAGTAATTATTTCTTCCAAAGTCCAGTGGCTTTGAGTCAAATTTTCTGCCAGCTGATAATTGGTTCAAACTTTGTATCTTAGAGGAAGAAGGAAGACATTGATTGATTGTCTGGAAAAGTGGTTATAATTCATCTTTTGAGCTTTGTCTCTCTCATGAATGCAGTTGATTTGCCTTAGCATGACCACTAAAGTAACCATCTGGATGCTAATTCTTGTCCCCCTCATATGAAAAGCTGGCTGCATTTATAATCAAATTCGAAAAAACCGCAAGCGCTCAAATGCATCTTTTCATGGAAAAGGCTGTTTCCATTACCACGCTGAAAAGGCAGAAAGCTTCAGAGAAGCATTCTCAACTCCTCTAACTGGCAGAGGTTGTAGATTTCTGAAGTGTTGTCAATGGAACCGTGGTGAGCTCCTGAAGTTTATCTTATAGAGAGTACATATTGCTGCCACTGTGCATCAGTGTTGAAGGGAGTGAATGTGGAAGGTGGTGATAGAGTGTCAGTCAAGCAGGATATTTTGTCCTGGAGGGGGTGGATGTTTTTGAATTGTGTTTGAGCCATACTCATCAGTCAAATCGAGAGTATTCCATCACACCGATGACCTGCGCCTTGCAGATGACAGCAGTTTTGGGAGTCAGGAGGTGAGTTATTCACTGCAGAACTCTTAACTTTTGATCTTTTCCTGGGGCCATAATATTTTTGTGGCTGATCCAGTTCAGGTTCTGGTCAGTAGTAACTACTGGATGTTGATAGTAGGGGATTCAGTGAAGGTAATGCCATTGAATGACAAATGGTGATGGTTAGATTCATTTTTGTTAGTGTTATTACCTGGCACCGGAGTTCAAAAGATTATTTGCCATTTACCAGTCTTTTTTGAAATCTTACTTCACTGCTGAGTTCTGTCCATGGTAGATATTGAGTGAATGAGCACCTGAAGATGTACAGACATGGTGGGTGAGTTGGCATGGGTTTGCATTAAGCTGACAGGTGAGTTTTATAGTGAGGATGCCTAAGTTGTAAGAAGTAGAGTCAAATAGGGTGGTGGCATAAATGTGATCTGGGTAAAAAGGCAAATAATTAAATGTAGCAACACAGGTTATCAAGACAAAAAGTGCAGAGCAAACCTGGATTTATTTTAAATGGAATAGACTTCAAAAAATAGAAGTTGTGTTAAACGTGTACAAAAGTTTGGCTAGGCCACACTTAGAGTACTTTGCACTAATTTCCATAAAACAGAATTCACTTTAGTACAGGAGAAAATGCCATAATGATAATACCAGAACAGGGGAATATAATGATCTGTGAGAAGGCTGAGGCTTATTTCTGTATATCTTTTCATTGAGGGGGGCAACCTGACAAAGCCCTTGTAAATTTCTGAAGGGATTCAATAGTTTGGACACAGACAAAATCTTTCACTTTTTTGCGAGTCCAGAACTAAAGTCATCAATATAATGATGGAATCAAAGAAGGAACTGAAAAGAAATTCCTTTAGAAAATGGTGAAAATTTGAACTTTCTTTCCACATTGAGACAAACAGCCAAATGGAAACTCGATAAATGCATGAGGGATAAATAAGTAGATGGTTATGTTAAAAGGATGTGGTAACGTAAGACAGGACAATCTTGTTTGAAGGTTTAAAACCAGGATAAACACTCACAGCTCATTTCTGATGATGGGCTGTGGCCTGAAATGTTGATTTTCCTGCTCCTCGGAGCCTCAGTCTACTCAGTCTTCTCAGTCTCCTCCTCCTAACCTGCTATGCTTTTCCAGCAGCACACTCTCAACTCACTTGTCGTTAATGGACAGGCTTTGGGAAAATAGTAGGTGAGTTACACAACACACATTTCCTAGCCTCTAACCTGAAGCCACTGTATTTTTATGGCTGATTGTTAGTCCAATGGCAGCCACCAGGATGTTGATAGTGTGAGTCAGGTTCTATGTGAAATATGATTAGAATTGTTGCATTTGTTATGCAAACATTTGCATGTTATTTTGTGTTGTGAATAAACAGATCTAATCAGCTTTGAAAGCATTGCTGTGTCTTTAATATATTTTGCTCTCATTTCAGGTTTTAATGAAACATGGATCATCCAGACTAGTAAGTATTGTCCTTTTGCCAACCTTCGTA
Source organism: Hemiscyllium ocellatum (assembly GCF_020745735.1). Classification (NCBI taxonomy): domain Eukaryota; kingdom Metazoa; phylum Chordata; class Chondrichthyes; order Orectolobiformes; family Hemiscylliidae; genus Hemiscyllium; species Hemiscyllium ocellatum. Next base: position 53,362,824 of record NC_083405.1, read on the forward strand.
AAATTACTGAAAAATGTTATGGAAGCAGAGTACAGTAAGGGAATAAACTGCATGAAGATAAGTAACTATCAACACAAAAGAGTTCGAATTAAATAAGATAGAAAAGTTTAATAAATTTGCAGCTGTAATATACATTGCTTAGAAGCACCAGATCAACACAATGAAGTAAAGGACTGAGAAGTAAAGTAACTTGACAATAAAGAGTAAATTGTAAATATAATATAAGTTTTGGATTTTATTTTTAAAAGGTGGCTAATATGCATGTGAATATTTGTACCATTTTTGTTTACCTATATGTCTGTTGAGGAAAAAATTAGAATGTATGAATTGACATTATAGCACATCCCCATTCCACATGGATGTGTCATCCACTTCATCAGATTTCTGTGCAATGGTGAAGTTCATGGTATGGATCACTTCCTTAATGTTGAACCTTCCCTATTTTCATCATTTTCAATCAATAGGGTGAAGATTGGGTGGGTTCTATCAGTGATAGATGATCATCTTCAATAGCTATCTAACTAGCCGATGATGATGAAAGGTGTTTCAAATATCTGCAAGTTGTTCCTTCACTCTACTTTAAAAGGAACACTTAATTCAGAATTTATTTCATTTCTCTAAAATGTAATAGTTCTTATTTCTCTGAATTATTGGATTGAGGTCTGTGTTGTCATGCAATCTTATAAATTGTTCCTCCTGTTTTACCATGATAATTACTTTGATAGCAATAATCTTTTAATATTATTCCTCTTTTATTCTGCATTCAAAATGTCTACAAATTGAAAACAGAGATTCCATCGCAGATACTGGGGCACACAGTATGTTTCAACTGTTTCATTCAAGCTCCAGTATTCTGGGATGGCAACTATTTGGTTAAAGCATGTTTTCCTTGCATTCTTTTACCTCTGGAAATGCATGGTTTGTGAGGTTGAGGTCCCAGTACTAATTTCTATGGTACTTGACTCCCCCCTCCCCACCCCCAATACAATAATCCAGTTGTCTGTTTCCTGTTAACTAACTAATCCTCTGTCAATACTGATAATATTACACCCCAAACCATGTGCTATTATTACCATCTTCCCCTTTTTTTTCATTCAATAATGGGATGTGATCATTGCTCGCTACTATTCCTCACAAAACTCTTAATTATTGTCCATCCTTTTGACCTTCAGAAGGTATGGTGTTGGAACCTGTTGGAACTGCAGCATTCTGTGTTTTGCTAGTGCACTTTAAATGCTGTCAGATCAGAACTTCCAGGATGTTATCCAGTGACGATGAGGTAGATGATGTGACTTGAAGGGAGACTTTCAGGTTATGGTATTCCCATGTCCTGCTGCATCTGTTCTTCCAGACTATAGGCATTCAGAGTTTGAAAGGTGCTATCACAAGAGCCTTGTGAATGAATTACTGTAGTTCTTTTGGTGAATTGCTGCAAAGCATCTTGTGCATTGTACACATTACAGCATTGTGTAGTTTTTGGAGGTAATGATTTTTTTTTTAATATGGTGAACGGAGGGCCATCAAGCCTGGGTGATGTCAAGCTAGTTAAAATGATGTTTGAGCAGTACTCTGTTCAGAAAATGGAGAGATTTTTCATACATCAGAAAATCATACAGATTTTTCAAATCATTCTCTATCATACATTTGATGTGTACCTTGTAGATGGCAAAATGGCTTTGCAGTATTGAGAGGTGAGTTAGTCGCAATGTGTTACCTAGTCTGATCTGCTTTTGTGGTTACAGTATTTATGAGACTGGTTCATTTATGTTTCAGGTTGGTGATGGCCCTGGGAAATTGCTGGGGTCTCTGAGATGGTTATGCCATTGAATATTAAGATAAGATGGTTATATGCTCCCTTTCTGGAGGTGGAATTTCCAGAATATTAAGTGTCCCACAACATTCACATCATATATAAATCTAAGACTGAATGTTGTTCAACTCTTGTAGCTTTTGGTCATAGACTGCTTCATTATCTGAGGAGTTATAACACTTCACAATTATCAATGAATGTCCCCATTTCTGATATTCTGATGAATGAAAGGTCATTGAAGCAGTTGAAAATAGTTAGGCCTCATATTCTGCTTGAGGAACTACTGCAGTGAAGCTATGGAACTGAGATGAATATTCTTGAACAACCACAGCTATCTTCCTTCGTTGCTACATCTGACTCCAGAAAATGAAGTGCTTTCCCCAATTTATATTGACTTCAGTTTTATTCAGCCTCCTTGATGTCATACTTAGTCAAATACTGTCTTGAATTGAAATGGAGTCACTCTTAGTGAGTTTTAAGAAGATTTGTAGCTCCGGTTGAGGTTCTAGATGTAAGTTTGCTCACAGCTGGAAGGTTCTTTTTCACACATTTCATCACCAGTGAGCCTCTGGTGTTAGTGACCTGCTTTCTATTTATGTGTTTTAGGTTTTCTTGGGTTTATGATGTCATTTCCTGCAGTGATGTCATTTCCTGTTTTTCTCAGAGGGTGGTATATGGTGGTGAACTCTTCCCTACACCAATGACATGTCAGAAATGACTGCCAGACTAAACAGACCTCTTGGCATCATGGTAGCCCACAAACCACCGAGACACTAAAACAGCAATGGGAAATGGGGTTGGGTGGGTTACGCTTCGGCGGGTCGGTGTGGACTGGTTGGGCCGAAAGGCCTGTTTCCACACTGCAGGGAATCTAATCTAAATCAAAACAACAGTTAATGAACTTGAAAGACCCCATACAGACAACAAGCAAAACTAATGTTATTTATAAAATACCTTGCAAGAACTTTAACAAAAAATACATTGGACAAACAGGTAGTAAACTAGCCACCAGGATGCATGAACATCAACTAGCCACAAGAAGACATGACCCACTCTCACTCATATCCTTACATACAGTTGAGGGAGAACATCACTTTGACTGGGACAACACATCCATCCTAGGACAAACCAGACAGACATCCACAAGAGTTTCTAGAAGCATGGCATTCCAACCAGAACTCTATCAACAAACATATCGACTTGGATCCCATTTAACACCCTCTGAGAAAAAGAACAGGAAATAACATCGCCAACCCAAGGAAACCTAAACACACAAATAAAAAGTGGATCACTAACACCAGTGAGTCAAGATTAGAGTGGTGTTGGAAAAACACGGTAGGTCAGGCAGCATCGAGGAGTAGGAAAATCGACATTTCGGGCAAAATTCCTGATGAAGGACTTCTTCCTGAAACGTCAATTTTCCTGCTCATCGGGTGCTGCCTGACCTGCTGTGCTTTTCCAGCACCACTCTAATCTTGACGCTAATTTCCAACAACTGCATACCCACTTGTGCCCACTAAAACCAGTGCTTCACCAGAGGCTCACAAATGATGTTACCTAGTATGGTGATGAAACGTCTGAAAATGAACCTTCCAGATCGGCGAGCAAACTTACATCCTGAAGTCACTGTCTTTTCACCTCTGGAATTCAGCTCTTTAATCCATATTTTGACCAAGATTGTATGAAATACAGGAGCCATATCTGCTTGAATTCAATCTTTAAATTTAATTAGCAATACTTAATGTTGATAACATCTTCAGTTGCTTTGCACATGACTGAAAATAGACTGGCTGGAGTAGGAATTGTTTGGATTGGCTTTGTCAAGCATTTTGTGAACAAGACATAGGTGGTGTAATTTTTCCACTTTGTTGGATGTATACTGCTGCCTTTTGTAACTATAATGAAACAGTGTGACTAGCTGGGACGCACATCTTCCGCATTGTTGTTGGGTTGTTGTCAGGATTCGTACTGTTTACTATATGCATTGTGCTATTTTCATATAACATGGAGTGAACTGAATTGACTAAAGACTGGCATCTGTAAACAGGTGAAGTCTGAGGAGAGTTGCAGATGTGAATTATTTGATCACTTTTGGTTGAAGATCAGTAAATATTTCATCCTTGCCTTTGTACTCCTGCTGGGTTCCACTGTTGTGAAATTTGGAATGTCCATGCAGCTTCTTGGTCTAATTAGTTGTTTAAAGTCCTTCGGCATTTGGACGGCTTTTGTCAACAGTGTCACCACTGAGCCACTCCTGATGAATATTTTTAACCAGAGTTTTTTTCTGTGGCCTGAGTACTTCTTTCAAGTGATGATCAACATAAAGGTTAAGTTACCAGAGGACCATAGCTTTCTCATTTATGGTTTAATATGAGGGTCACCACATCACATCTCAAGTGTGGGGAGAGTTTGAGAAGAAAAGTCCCTTACGGTAACCTCAGCTGGTGAAGGAATTGAATCCATTTGTTGGCATATATTGCATTGCAAACCTACATCCAGCCAACTGAGCTAACAAATAAAATCCGTTAGTCAAGGGAGGGTGGCAGGTGGTAATGACTAGTTGTCCTTGCCTCATTTTACTTGATGCCATTAACTTCATGGGTTGGGGAGTCTAATTATATTTGACCTTGCTGGGCCTTTTTTACCATTGGGACACTAGATACCCATGGATGGTGATGGAGGAGTTTAGAGAGCATTAGTTAAAAACAAAATGTTTCCGAGACTAAGACTGCAATGGACTGTTTATTACCTAGTGTGTGTGATAGTTGCCCCAATTTTGGTACAAGTCCCTTGATGCTGGTGATCATGGATGCAGGATCACATCTTTGTCATTTCAGATGATGAGCTTGATGCCTAATGATCTCTAGTTTAATTGTTATTAAATTCTCTTGAATGGCTTGCTAGGCCATTTCTAAGTGCAATTAAGTGTCAAACACATTGCTGTGTAGACCTGGCTGAATAAAGGCAGCAAACACTGAGTGAACTAAATGGAATTTACAATGCAGTGGTTTCATTGGAAGCCTTTTAATTTTACACTTATTTTGTTAATTTAATTTAAATTGCAAATTGCCAAGGGGAAATTTTATCTCTGGACCATTTGAACAAGCCACTGGATTATTACTCCAGGAACATAATCAGTCTATTGTTCAAACAAGCAGAGAATGCTGGAGAAGCTAGACCAGTCTGGCAGCAGTGGGGACAGAAACCGTAGATGTTTTGAGTCTTGTATGATACTACTTCAGAACTGAAAGGGGTAGAAAATTTTTTAAATACTTTTGACAGTGGCAGAGACCCAGTGCAAAAGACAAAGGAGCTGTTAATGGTGGTGAAAGAAAAAAAGGGATGAAAATTGAGTGTAAAATAAGGTGTCTGTTAGTGTTCCATCACCTACCAAAGACTGGATTCAACATCGCCCATTGCAGCAGGAAACAGGATAGCTGGGTGTAGTCAAACATGAGTGTCCCAGCAGCAGGATACTCTCAGGTAGTAAGGTACGAAATAGCATACGGCCTGATTGGAGAATCCAACATTGGACATGCTAGTAACTGTTGGAATCAACCCCTTCTTGTTGTCTGTACACCTCCTACTGTGACCCCTATCCCATGACCCTTGTGTCGCTCTCACTCACATGTGACCTGGGTATCCCTGGGTGAATTACTGGCAGTAGCCACAGTTCCTGATGGAGCTGGCAGTAATGGGCAGCTGTTGGTCTCTGCATGAGTAGGTCTTGACAAGTCGTATTTCCATCTTTGTGATCCTGAATCCTGGGAAAAACTCAATGGTGGCTAGGTTCGCCCAAATCTGATCAAACTCGCCAGGGTATCTGTCCAGTTTTCAAACTGTGGATTGAACTCCCATCAATTACATGAAATTCATCACATAGTCTTTCATAATCATCTTATCAAAGCACAGCAGAACTTTTAAAAAAAAATCTCTAGTCTTTGCTTCAAATCTGGAGAAATTTATCTGTACCAGTATATATGCGTGTATAACACCATGTTAGTTTATGGTTTCAATGCACTTTCTAAAATGGTGTTCCCCCCACATTACTCTGTGTGCTGAGCATTGCTTTGTAACCCCTCTCATTATGTACTTAAACCTTGGCATACTAATCGCTTCTTTTAGGAAACATGCTATTGGAATGCAGAGTCTCCTTGCATCTCCACAACCTTTGATTACATATTTGCAGTGCTGTTTTTCTTTTCAAATGCACTACCTCACAATTCTTCTTCTTTTTCTGCCCATTTCCCCTTGCTTGCATATTTCATTTTAGTTTCTTCTGCAGTACTCCATACTACTTGACATTCCCTTTTTTTTTGTTGCATCTTCATCGTATTTAGATATTACAATACCCACATCAAAATTAGCCATTTATATCAAGAGAAACATGGACCTAACTCTGGCACCTGAGCAATAAAACTTGTCTCAATCTGAGCAGCATTTACTTAATGTTCACATTGACTGCAAATCCAATGTTGGTCACTCCAGGCCAGCAGAAGAGACTAATGTGATAACTAGATGGCAAGGTGGAATTTAGTTCTAATAAATAACCCAAGTTGTTTCTCTTTTATCAGTGGATATGCTCGAGAACTTTATAGTCGGTATGTCCGAAACCAGGACAGTTCAGTCGTAAACAAAATGCAACAAAGGTATTGGAAGACGAAGCAAACGTTTATTAAAGTAACTGGAAAGAAAGAAGATGAGCATGTTGTTGCATCAGATGCCGACCTTGACTCTAAATTAGAGGTAAAGTAGTGGATAATCTTATTTCTGTGTAATTCCCATGATGTGTACATTTTGTTTTTGCATTCAGATTTAAGTTTGTGTTGATTTTAATTGATAAATAAGAAAATTTGTACAATGTACTATTATTTCACTTAATCACATGTGCATGGCATTGTTCTAAAGAATGCTCCAAAGAATATAATAACGGTGGGAAATGGAAGAGAAGATGCTATGTTGTGCAGGTAGAAATGAAGAATGGCAAAGCAGTCAGCCCAAATACAAATGTTCATTTAAGTGTTTTCTCATGGTGGATATGATGAAAATTCGGAGGGGAATATGATAGAATGGGACCAGAGGCAGCTGAAGTTTGTGTGACCACGAAAGAGGGAAGAGTTGCAAATGATTCTGGAGCTAGGACTAGAAGATGCGAGGGAGAGGAGGAGGAGGAGTTGGAGGTGGATTGGAGAATTGAGATATGGCATGGAATAGGGCTACAGGCTGAAGGCACCCAATGGAGGACAGTACGGTAAGGTAATTAAGTTACTGATTATTAGTTACTGAGGCCTAAACTTTTTTGTTCCTGGGTTGAAAATATTCCAGATTCAGGAGCTGGGTAAGTTGGAGGTAGGAGTCTGGCTCTTTCTATATGATTCATGCCTCATCCCTATGGCAGCAAAAATTGGATCTCTCTCTGAGGTGAGGATGAATGCATCGCATCCAGGTATCATTCCCCTCATTTTTAAAGTTCAGTGGGATCTTTCTGACTCCATGGAAATCTGAGCCTAGCATCAGTTGACAAAGCCAATGCACAATTTAGTTTGAAGACAGTACATTTTTGCCATTAAATCATTCCCAGCCTGAGTTTTTTATGGCTTGCTGTTGTCAGACTTTTTAAGAGTGTAACATTTCAGTGAACTGTGTTTTGAACTAGATGGAATAAGTAACCCATGAGATAGTTATTCTCATGGTGATAGAATAATTTTTTAAACCATATTATTGAAATGAATTTGGATGTTTTCGGAGACACTTTCTGATGCTTGCACATCTGCTTTTGATCTTGATTTATCAGATGTCGTGCAACCATTTCTTTAATTTTTTGTCATATCTTTAGTTATTTTCCTGTACCACTAAGTTGGTAATCTGCTCCAGGAAGACCTTTTGGCATAACATTTTCCAAGTTATTTTCACAGTGAGTCTGAGATGTTGTGAGAATAGTGATGCTCTGCCAGGTAACACAAACATTCAACTTTGAATGGTGTATGTAAAACGGATCATGAAAAGCTTGGTCCACATGATGAGTTGCAATTTGTGGACATAACATTTAAGATCGTCAGTGGAAGAAGTGTGGTGATCCAAGTTTATGTCACTACAGAATAAATCCAACCCCAGAATGAAACCAAGCTTGCTAGATCATATGTAGAAATATATACAATATTTCAGTTATATTTTGAGGTCAGCAACACTTTCTCGTTCTTGTACTCCATGTCCCTGTAAACAAAGTTGAGGATGCTGTATGCTTTATTAATGACTCTCTCTCCAACTCCCCTGCCACATTCAATGATTTAGAATTAGAATTGAGTTTTTTTTTTGTCCAATGTACTCATGTATAGGGGCACGTGAGTACAATGAAAAATGTACAAAGTCATCATTTCTGGTACCATCTTGGGTACAGACTGCATTGCAGTCCTTCTAAAACAGAGAAAGATTTTTAAAAATTAGAAATATGGAGCATACAAATCTCCGCTGGGCTTCACCTCGGGGCCGGGAACCTCCGCTGGGCTTCACCTCGGGGCCGGGAACCTCCGCTGGGCTTCACCTCGGAGCCAGGAATCTTCGCTGGGCTTCACCTCAAAGTCATTTGCATTACTTGTGTCCATATACACCCACAACCCTCTGTTCCTGCAACCCCTCTATTTTATGAAGGCAAAACATTGCATTTGTTGGAAAGCTGAAATAAAAACAGGAGGTGCTGGAGAAACTCAGCAGGTCTAGCAGCATTTATGGAGAGAGAAAAAATTAATGTTTAACATGTGATATGACTTCTTCTGGACTGAAGAGTTGGAAAATTGAACTTTTAATGCTGTTTGCCAAGTGGGAGGAAGAATAAATGAAACAGACTGTGAGAGTACCTAGAACATAAGACAAAGGTTGAGCGAACAACAGTGATAGAGATGTAATAATTAAGTAAGTAATGGATATGAAAGGAGAAAGTGGGTGAACTCTGTGGAAAGCCAAGTCATAAAGACACATCTGAAGTGTGTGGGGTGAGGGTTTGGGTTGGGTTTGTGTAGGGGGGTGTTGGTGATGTAAGAGAATAGAGGACAGTGGTTGTGCTGTGAAGTTATACAACTGAGTTGTACAATGGAATCCTTGAAGGGTGTGAGGAGCTGTAGTGAAGGTAACTTTAGGGGCTTGTGAATTTGCAGTGGATATTGGTGAACGGCCTGTCCCCAGAAGTGGAAAGTCAAGGATGGAAGGTAAGAAGGTATCAGAGATGGACGGGGTGAAAGTGAGACAAGGTGACAGAAATTGGAACAAAAACTGATTAATCCTTCCGGGCAAGAAGAGAAAGTGACAGCCCTGTGTCAGAGAAAAAGTTGTTGATGAGAGCCAAGGTAGGACTAGAACAAGAAATAGTCCACATGTGAAGGTATAAAGAGACAGGTATAATCTGGGAGTCATGTCAAAATATCCATAGCCAAACTATTCCTGATGAAGGGCTTTTGCCTGAAACGTCGATTTTCCTGCTCCTTGGATGCTGCCTGACCTCCTGTGCTTTTCCAGCACCACTCTGATCTAAACTCTAGTTTCCAGCATCTGCAGTCCTCACTTTTGCCTCCATAGCCAGACCTTTGAGCTACAGAAAGTGAGTCAAATTAAATTAAAAATTGTTCAAAGAAAGCAAGAGCTCAGCCACATAAAGGAAGATGTCAGTGGATGGGGGCTGTTCAGTCCTCTTTCCAAGGAATTTTCTTTTTAGTTAACAGGACAGTCATTATAGAAATACAGTCATCAGATTGCAGAGTTTGTTCAATATCAGAACCAAAATATATTACACAAAACCGAAACCAAATCAAAGCATGCTATCTAGACACACAACAGTTTTTAAAAAATCTGAAAACATCCAGCTAGTTTCTGTCCTATAACCTGTGGAGTATTTTTACATAAATACTCAGAAAATTGAAAACTTAAGACTTTCTCAGCTTCTAATAGCTTGCAGGTTTCTAACCAAAAGCACTTGGTCTGAACTAAATTTTTCTACTGAGGTAGCCTATTCACTTTATTGCTATGAAAAACTCCTAAGAGAGTTGCTTCTGACCCCAGTCAGGCTTCTTCCAAACTGCCCTAAAAACCACAAAACCCTTGACCAAAGATCAACCCTTCATTATTTTTAACTGAGAACAAACTGGTGGCTTTCATGGTTTCATCCAATTATTATTAACAACCCCAGGTTAAAAAAAAATCCATTAATACTGTGCAGGCTTTCCCACTTTCTGTTGCATATTGGATTCAGTTTCAGATCTGGAAAGACTGTCTGATCTAATTTTTTTTTAAAACCCTTCACAAAAATAATTCGGACACCTTTCATCACAGAAGCTAGAAGAGATTTTTAAAACGTAAATACAGGTGGTTATAAGATGTGGAATGTCCTACCTGAAATGGAAGAATCTATAATAAAGGGTAAGTGTGTACACGGTTGGAAACACTGCAAATGGTATGTGTAGAGGAATGCAATTTTTAAAAAAATTGATTTATTATTGTCACATGTACCTAGATACAGTGAAATTTTTTTTTTGTTTTGCGTGCAGTAGAGGCAGATCATATATTATGGACCAGACCCGTTCAAAATATTTTAAGGTATCCTAGATCCTAACTTTTTCTTCTTGTACAGACAAATGTAAAGTGTCTGTTCCAGATGCAGTGCTTAAATAAATAATAGCTTCTGTTGCTACCCAGAAATCCTGATCTGAGAGCTGGTTATACCCATTCAGGCTGCATTTAAGAAAAAAAAACCCCAAGGCCTCCCAAGCTGTTTACTCCAGTGGTGATCCGTAGACTGCTTGTTACCTCATTCAATCTTTCTTAAATCAGGACAAGGTAACCTCTTAAAGTTACAATATTGTTGCAATACAAAGTCATAATGATAATAGAGCAGAGTGAGGAATACAATATTACAGCTGCAGAGAATGTGCACAAAGAGTCAGATCTCACTAATTTTAAATGTTTTCATAAGTATATTTGGACAACTAGCCACATTTTGTCCCATAGAAGTCAGTGCTTTCCTAAGTACAACTAAGAACATTGACTTAACACAATTAAGTGTGCTTTTGGGATATTCGAATAATGGGGATACAGTCCTGATTTTTACAGTAGTCAGGTGGTATAGCAGTATTTTAAAGAGGAAACATTGGGGTCTGAGAATACTAGGATATATAAATTCCAAAAATTCTGCAAGAGGAACCTGAAATAACTGCGTGAGGAATCCTTGGATCTGCAGTTACTGGTGGAGAGACTAAGACTTGGGAGAATTGGCAGTTTTGGAATCAGAAATTTTAATATTTACATTGTCAGGATTTATAAGCATGGAGTAGAAACTGTAGAATTTTGGCACAGAAATCTGAAGAAGGGAGTTTTTGGATCTAAGAGGACCAGAAAAGTTCAGTTCAGGATAATTGGTCAGCATGGATGAGTTGAACTGAAGGGTCTATTCCTGTACTGTATCTCTATAACTGAAAATAATGGGACTTGAATTGCTAATGACTTCTTTTGGTACAAAAGTCTCATCCTATTCTAACCCTTCAACTTCCCCCTAATGTCCTTTTTATTTCCTCAAATTTGCTCACTCCTCTTTTCCATCATTAACTAGTGGTACCTTTTATGGTCCTTGTTTAAAATGTTTGAGCTGAAATTTCTGATTTGCAAAATTAGTTGACAGAAGACCGTAGCCTGGGTAGGCAATTGCTTAATAAGCTCTCTTGATCTAATTATTTATATGAGGAGGTAAATTACACTATCTGTTTTGAATTTCATCAGACTGATAATACAAATGTCCATAAACCTAAATTGGCCAGCATGAACCAGTTTCTATGCTGATCTATCCTACACAAAGTAGAATTGGAAGAAAAATTCAAAAAGACTTCCGAAAGGGACAGTATAAAAGGGTGTTTTGAGTGTACAGCAGAATAGCATATCTCTTTCAGAAAAGTGACACTGGCACATTTGGACAAGCATTCTGCATTCCATGCCAAATGATGCTTTGAATTAAAAGTGAGGAATTGTTCTCTCTTTAGGACAGTGGTGAAGCAAGTTGCAATATTGCTTTGAACAATTGACCTGAATAGTAAGCTACCCATGTCATAAAATACTTGGCATGAGATTTACAATGTCCTTTTTAAAAGAAACATCTATAAAACATGTATGGAAAGGGGAGTTTGTCATTTTCAGAAGTGCTTTATAGAAATTGGGGTCACCCTTTGTGCCATTTTCCATCCTTCCATTTGCTGATACTTTACTGGTCTAAATGCCCATGACCGTCTGAGATCTATTGCTCTTCCCACTAGGGTCTCCTTGCAGTCCCATCTGTACCTCATACTGAATTCCGCAATCAGATTGGCCAGCAGCTCTTGACAACAGGGCTTCGTCCCACTAAGGGATGGAAGTCCAATTATCACCTGAATAAGGCAACCTTCGGTATATTATTTTGGTTGGGGTGGATGCTGTGTTTTGAGCTTCAGTGGGTGGGGAGGGTAAGCAGTTCTGCAAATTACTTTCTGATTCACCTCTATAGAATACAATTCATGAAATATTTTTACTGGCCTTTTAAATATAATTATGTATTATGAGTTACGAATGCAAAATTTTGTATTTTAACAATTTATTCTGAAACATCTTGCACTTGCATATAGTAGCCACCTGATGGTGGTGTAGTCACATTTTGCTTCCAGCACTGTATCAGGGAGCCCAAATAAGAGCCAAAGTGCATGTGTTTAATTGTCCTGACGCAAGCAAGTGCAGGCTACAGAATATCAACTCTCTGTCTTGAAAAGGTCACCAGAGTCACCTGCTGCTTTACCAAAATTAGGAAAATGTGTTGGGTATCCATCATTTTCTAGCTGATCGGTTGCTAATTGTTCCTATCCACGAAGACCACAATCTTTTCCAGTGAGTTTACAGTATTGCACTTATTGAATGCTTTATCTTTTTATTCATTTTCTTAATGCAATCCCAATCTTGTGGTCCACTTTCTATAGATGTATTTTAACCATCCTTGTCTTCCTGTACAAGTGTTTGTTAGTCACTAAAAATGCAGATCTATGTAGAAGAAATAGAAGTTGGTTATGAAAGACAAGTTAGTATTGTTATGATCATGATAAACATAGACAATTGAAATTCAACTTTCATCTGATTTTAATCCCTGACACTTACATGGAATAAAAGTAATTTTAGAAAGAGTACTACTAACCTAAAATTGCTGCAGTAGTCACCTGACAAGTCCAGGCAACCCAGATGGAATATACAAAACTAGCTGCATCAGAACTGCCATTTTAATTAAGAGGTGTCAAGAATTTTGCAGCTCCGTGTTTTATTATAGTTGCATGATCTTTGCACATACCCAGTTTGGGAATGAAACAATTACACAGACACCAGAATTTCCAAAGAACCTGTCTGTCAAGAGCAGCAAAGGAGAGAAATATCAAGTGAACTGATAACAGTGAGGATGCTGAATCGCTCTGTGTGTGTCTCTCTCTCTCTCTCTCTCTCTCTTTTGTTTGCGCTCTCACCCTTTCACATGCTCTCTCGCCCCTACCCCCATCTCTCAGGTAGATAAGGTAGCTAAGAAAGCTATGGGATTCTTGGCATTATTAGTTGGCATTGAATGCAACAGCATGGAGGTTATGATAGTACTGTATAAGATGTTAATTATTGATTGTCAAAAAAACCCATCTTCACTAATATTGCCTGTGCACAGTTGGGGGAGGGCAATAAATGCTGCCCGAGCCAGTGATGCCCTCATCCTGTGACTGAATTTAAATAAATTCTTAGAATGTTGAAGGCTGAGGGAACCTGATTTGAGATAATGATGGCCATAAATAGGCTAGCTAGGAAGAGATTGCTCCTCTTAGGGGAGTACAATGATGACAGGGGCATGAGATTATAGGAAAGAAATAGTAGAAAATATGTGGGTATGTTGATGGACGTAGTCACAGTAGAAGTAACTTGACCAGATATTTTAAGAGATAGTAATGGAGGGCAGAATTGGTCTTAATCCTACATGTGTCCCACCTGCCTTCAATCTATTCCAAATTCCTCCTTCTGCCTCTTCTCTCCCATATCTGTTTGTCTCTCCTTTTGCATCACTTTCTGATCTTGTTTCATATTCTCTTCCTGCAAATGTGTTGCTGGTCAAAGCACAGCAGGCCAGGCAGCATCTCAGGAATAGAGAATTCGACGTTTCGAGCATAAGCCCTTCATCAGGAATAAGAGAGAGAGAGCCAAGCAGGCTAAGATAAAAGGTAGGGAGGAGGGACTAGGGGGAGGGGCGATGGAGGTGGGATAGGTGGAAGGAGGTCAAGGTGAGGGTGATAGGCCGGAGTGGGGTGGGGGCGGAGAGGTCAGGAAGAGGATTGCAGGTTAGGAGGGCGGTGCTGAGTTGAGGGAACCGACTGAGACAAGGTGGGGGGAGGGGAAATGAGGAAACTGGAGAAATCTGAATTCATACCTTGTGGTTGGAGGGTTCCCAGGCGGAAGATGAGGCGCTCCTCCTCCAGCCGTCGTATAGTTGTGTTCTGCCGGTGGAGGAGTCCAAGGACCTGCATGTCCTCGGTGGAGTGGGAGGGGGAGTTAAAGTGTTGAGCCACGGGGTGATTGGGTTGGTTGGTTCGGGCGGCCCGGAGGTGTTCTCTGAAGCGTTCCGCAAGTAAGCGGCCTGTCTCACCAATATAGAGGAGGCCACATCGGGTGCAGCGGATGCAATAGATGATGTGTGTGGAGGTACAGGTGAACTTGTGGCGGATATGGAAGGATCCCTTGGGGCCTTGGAGGGAAGTGAGTGTGGAGGTGTGGGCGCAAGTTTTACATTTCCTGCGGTTGCAGGGGAAGGTGCCGGGGGTGGAGGTTGGGTTGGTGGGGGGTGTGGATCTGACGAGGGAGTCACGAAGGGAGTGGTCCTTGCGGAACGCTGATAGGGGAGGGGAGGGAAATATATCCTTGGTGGTGGGGTCCATTTGGAGTTGGCGGAAATGACGGCGGATGATACGTTGTATACGGAGGTTGGTGGGGTGGTAGGTGAGAACCAGTGGGGTTCTGTCTTGGTGGCGGTTGGAGGAGCGGGGCTCAAGGGCGGAGGAGCGGGAAGTGGAGGAGATGTGGTGGAGGGCATCATCGATCACGTCTGGGGGGAATCTGCGGTCCTTGAAGAAGGAGCGCCTCATCTTCCGCCTGGGAACCCTCCAACCACAAGGTATGAATTCAGATTTCTCCAGTTTCCTCATTTCCCCTCCCCCCACCTTGTCTCAGTCGGTTCCCTCAACTCAGCACCGCCCTCCTAACCTTCAATCCTCTTCCTGACCTCTCCGCCCCCACCCCACTCCGGCCTATCACCCTCACCTTGACCTCCTTCCACCTATCCCACCTCCATCGCCCCTCCCCCTAGTCCCTCCTCCCTACCTTTTATCTTAGCCTGCTTGGCTCTCTCTCTCTTATTCCTGATGAAGGGCTTATGCTCGAAACGTCGAATTCTCTATTCCTGAGATGCTGCCTAACCTGCTGTGCTTTGACCAGCAACACATTTGCAGCTGTGATCTCCAGCATCTGCAGACCTCATTTTTTACTCATATTCTCTTCCATCATTTCTTCTTTCTCTTCTAGTGTTATTTTCTTTGTTTCAACTACATTCCCTCCATTCTTCTTTTGTTGCCGCGTGCTTCTCCTGTACTTTCTTATAATAATTTAGTAATGAATATTCAAGGAATACATAGTAGATTTGACAGTATCTGTGATGAGAAAAAAAACAAGATTTTTTTTTGGTTACGACCTTTCATCTGAATTGGAAAGCATAGAAATGAAGTAATTTTTAAAATGTAGGTGAAATGGTGAAGGATGAAAAATTTAACAAAGGGGTAGTTTGTGAAGGAGCAAGAAACATTAAATGACAGGAAAAATGGTGGGACAGAGCCAACCAGAGGAGTAATGGGACAAATAAAGGGACAAAAAAATTGGTCTAGTTGAGGCATGAATGACAAAATATCTACTGTTGGACAGTAATATGAGGAAAAATAAGATTGAGGAAAACACATACGAAAAATAAACTGAACATATGGGGGAACAGAGATTGTGGTCTGAAATTGTTAAACTCTCGTGTTGAATCCAGAAAGCTGTAATATGCCTAATGGACAGATGAGCTGCTATACCTCAGGCTTATATTGAGTATTGGAAAGCTACAGTCGGCCAGGGACAGAGCTTGCAGCAAGAGAGCGAGGTGGAGAATTAAAATAACATGCCACTGGAATCTTGGCCAATCTTACAAAGGGAATGGACATGTTCCACAATGCCGTCACCTGATCTACATGTATTCTTCTGCCACCTCTTTTTGTTTTCCCCCCCTCCCCAGCCCATTTTAGATAAGGTTGCATCATGATCAGTGAACTCAGCATTTAAAGGTACAGATTTTGAACCTGCATATGTCAGAGAGGGGCCTTCCTGGAGTGATAATGAGAATTTGTTTATATTGTGAGAGTTTTATGATTGGAGAGAGCAAAAATTGAGAATCGTTAACAGGCTTTTGGCTTTTTGTTTAAGACTGCCCATACATTTGGAATCAATTTGCAGAAGAGCTGGCTGGGGCCAGATGTAAGAACAGTTACTCCCAGAGAAAGACTGGGGTGTACAAAGTTAAAAATCACACAACAGCAGGTTATAGTCCAACAGGTTTAATTGGAAATACACTAGCTTTTGGAGCGTCGCTCCTTCATCTGGTGATATTGGAGGGCTCAATTAGGATTAGGCTCAGTTGGGATTGAGCCCTCCACTACCACCTGACGAAGGAGCGATGCTCCGAAAGCTAGTGTGCTTCCAATTAAACCTGTTGGACTATAACCTGGTGTTGTGTGATTTTTAACTTTGTACACCCCAGTCCAACACTGGCATCTCCAAATCATCCCAGAGAAATAAGTTACTTCAGAACAATTAGGGGATTTTGTGTTACTTCATTGTCACGGTTTTAGTTTGAAAAGTCTAGACTAGAAGCATTTGATTAGAAATCTGAAGGGGGTATTTAAAGCTTAGAAAGTATAAGTTCAGTTATAAATAATCAAGGATGAGGCTATCAAGTTTTCAAGATAAGGAATTGAAAGAAACAATTATGTCAAACCTAAAGAGGTGATAGAGAATGGAACTGTCTCTGTTATTTGATGGTGTAAATCAAATGTTAAGTGATGGTGTTGGAATAGATGGGATTTTGTTCTTTGTATTTCAAAATCTTTTAAATTGAGTAGTTTAAATAATTTTGGTTTATTCCAACTTACCTTTGTTTCTTCTGTTGTTTCATTGTTAAAGCCATATGTACAGCATTGTGGGCTTATGTTTCAGTGAAATATCACAATATTAAATTTAAAAGATAATACAATATGATCTATGAAACAAGTTTATGCTCGGGGATCTGACTTGTCCAGTAATACCATCCGCTGCAACCATAATTGGTTAGGTTCAGCAAACTGGAAACTGTTGACATGATGTACAGCATAAGAAGAAACAGTAGTATAGTGTGAGGAGACTAATCAAGGGAGACAAAATAGAGTCAAGATAGCAAAAAACGTCCGATAAGTGAGCTAGGAGCAAATTGAGCTTACAGGTCTACAAGGACTGAGCTATTTTTGGATCTTCGGATGGGTGGGTTTTTAAACTGGTGTTCTGAGGTTGAAGAACGTGGAAGGAAGTTCTCAAGGGGAGATGTAATCAATAATAGTCCAAGAAACAATGGCTTCATCCGCAGTGATAGGGTCATAGACATGGTTGGACAAAGGGCCTGTTCCTGTGCTATGTTGACAGTGATACCATTCCAAACTCATCCCATTTGCCTGTACGTAGTCTGTATCCCTCTATTTCCTCTATTTCCTCTCTATTTATGTGTCTGTCTAAATGTTGCTCAAACATTGCTATCATATCTGCTTCTCCCCTGGTAGTGTATTCCAGGCATCTACCTGGTCTATTTAAAAACAACTTTAATCTTGCCCCCTCTCACTTTAAACTTATGCCCCCTAGTACTTGACATTTCTAGCTTGGGAAAGAGACTCCAGATACCCACCCTATTCATGCCACTCAGAATTTTATATACTTATATCTGTTTTTGCAAGAGCTGAGGGGTAACCAATGTAAGTTTATCAAGCTATCAAGGGCGGCACGGCGGCACAGTGGTTAGCACTGCTGCCTCACAGCGCCAGAGACCTGGGTTCAATTCCTGCCTCAGGCGACTGACTGTGTTGAGTTTGCACATTCTCCCCGTGTCTGCGTGGGTTTCCTCCGCATGCTCCGGTTTCCTCCCACAGTCCAAAAATGTGCAGGTTAGGTGAATTGGTCATGCTAAATTGCCCGTAGTGTTAGGTAAGGGGTAAATGTAGGGGTATGGGTGGGTTGCGCTTCGGCGGGTCGGTGTGGGCTTGTTGGGCCGAAGGGCCTGTTTCCACATTGTAAGTAATCTAATCTAATCTTTATAACTAACACACTTCAATTTAAGCAACATCCTGGTATCATCATCATCCCTACAGTTTGGAAGCAGGCTATTCAGCCCATCGAGTCTACACTGACCCTTCGAAGAGCATCACACCCAGACTGACTCCCTATATCCTATCCCAGTAACCCTGCATATCTCATGGCTAATCCACCCACCCTGCATATCCCTGGACACTATAGGCAATTTAGCACGGCCAATCCACCTAAACTGTACATTTTTTCGACTGTGGGAGGAATTCGGTTCACCTGGAGGAAATCCATGCAGACTTTACAATCTCCACACGGACAGTCACCCGAGGCTGGAATCAAATCAGGGTTCATGATACTGTGAAGCAGCAGTGCTAAACACTGAGCCGCCAAGCCACCCAGTATGAAACTACTTCTGTACTCTCTCCAAATCCACCACATCCTGCCTATAGTGTGGTGATCACAACTGCATGCAGTATTCCAAATATGGCCTAACTAAAGTTTTTATACAGCTGTAACTTCACTTGCCAATTTTTATACTCCGTGCTCCACTTGATG
This sequence comes from Hemiscyllium ocellatum, assembly GCF_020745735.1. Lineage (NCBI taxonomy): Eukaryota > Metazoa > Chordata > Chondrichthyes > Orectolobiformes > Hemiscylliidae > Hemiscyllium > Hemiscyllium ocellatum. The sequence goes on from NC_083405.1 coordinate 53,381,611, forward strand.
AAGACAACCATGCTGTAGGCCAATGTACCACCTTATCCACTCATATTGCTACTTTCAGGGAATTGTGGACTTAACACCCCAAGATCTCTCTATATCTGTGTTCCTAAGGGTTCTGCCATTGACTGTCTACTGCTTTGCAGTACAGCAAGGTTCAGTAGGAGACAAATTGGAATGAGCAGAAAAATTGAAACTGATAATGTGCAATTTCTCTTGCTCCCTTGTACTCCACCTGTCCCCCAGAGAGCAATATCACTTGGCCTAGATTTTTCAATGACCAGATCATAGTTTCTGAAATGTACTGTATAAGGGGGTTGAGTGTCAGGACTCTGCATAATCCCTAGCATAGTTGACTCTGAAAGAATTTTATGGGAAATTGAAGATTCCACTGAAACCTCAGAGTATCAAAGAATTTGGAGAGTTCTGCTGCAAATAGGTAATTAGTTATTCAGTTGAATTAGAACATTAAATACATTGTCTAACTCCTGAGTAACTATTCAGCTGGCCCCTGGACCTAAATCTCTCATCCCAAAATTATCTTTCCTGGACATCTGACACCCTGCTCAACCCAAACGTCATGACCATTGCTCCCCCACTTGCTGTAATACCTGACGATCCTGACAACTGTGGGACTTGACATTCCCTGCCACTTGTCACAACCGTGCCCATCTGTAACCCAATATTGTTCCCCACATCCCTGACAATACAACCCCCTACCCCAGCACTTCCCTGCTTATTTTATCCTTCTCCCCACCACTGGATCAACAGCCTCTGCAAGCGGACATCACCCCCTTTTGCCACTCCTGGACCTGACCCCCTTCTGCTGTTCCTGATCTGAGACTACCCTCCTACCATCTCGATCCTCACACTCAGACAGAATCCTATCGGATGCAAAACGTTAACTATGATTCCCTCTGCACAGTTGCTGCCAGGCCTGTGGAGTTTCTTCAGCATTCTTTGTAATGGTTTCAGAAACCAGGTTCACAAAGGTGGAGAAATGTTCCATACCATGCACATCTATAAGTAGTAGCATCAGCTGATATTCAGGTTGGAGTACATCCAGCACATAAAGCAACATATTTACCAGCATATGTAGATTTCTGCTTGACATATTGATCTGAGGATTGATAGTAGTGTTTAGCAGAAATGTCTTTATAAAAGTTTGGGAGTGAAACGGAAATTGATAAATGGCTTGGAAATTCTCCAACGTGAAGGCAAGGATCTCCTCTGTTAGTAAGAGTTAATTCTGTTCATGCTATTGATTGTACAAGTGAGATAGTTGAGTATTTGATTGGATTGAAGTGTATTTACAATCTTTCATTACATTTTCTGAACAGGTCAAAAATAGTAACCGTGGTTTATCTGGATAAGGAAGGTTGTCCATTTCCACTCTCCAGTGCCAGCCTTAAATCCCACAGTAACATGTTTGTTAAACAGTTCTTGTTAATTTTCCAACCAGGAAGAATCACATTGGGCAAACTGCCTGTTTTTCTCTTTTTTTTTAACATATCCATCTGGAATATTAATTCTACACTGGCTGTACTGTTTTATTGTAGAATTCTGATAAGGTGTTGATGCTATCTCTTTCCACAGATGCTAGCAAACCTGCTGAGTATTCCCAGCATTTTCTGTTTTTATTTCAGATTTTCAACATCAGTACTTTGCCAGGGCACTGTATTTTGAGGGGAGTGGTGAGAAGTTGCTGTAAAAGTGACTGAAATATTGATCTTAAAAGATTTGAAACAGAATTCCATCAGCGTCTGGTTTAAAGCATTCAGATCAGCAAACCGCACACCTTTGACTGTAGTGCATTTAGGATGAGACTAATGATAGATACTCATCACTTGATTTTGTCATTAATCTGTTGATAATGAAAATAACCTGATTTTGATATTTTGGAATTAATTATTTTCCCAGTAACCAATTGTAATTAGATATCTTTAATAGCAAATCTGTCACCTGTTATCCAGATCAAATTTTCTCATTAACCTCTGCTTAATGTCATGCCCTCCTCATGTGTAATTATGTTAATCCTGCTTGTGTTGGGTGTTTTGTTTAGATATTCCATTCCATCCAGAGAACATGTATGGAACTTCTGAAGATCATTGAACAGTACCAGAAACGGATTTGTTGTACGTATTTATTATTCTCTGAAAGTTTTGGAATGTGTTTAATAATTTGTTTAATTATATTCCTATTTGTACTTTACTTAAATTTATAGAAATGAATGTCACAGTAAAACCTCACAAAACATTGAACATTATTTTTAATTATTTATGTTTACAATGCAAATGCAAAAGACTAGATAGGAACAAAAGATGGTTGAGCACTTTGAGTATAGTCTACTGTTCTATTAGATCATGGCTGATCCAAACTTCCATTCCTATAACATATTTTTGTCTGATTTCAAAACTTGGATTTTGTCTATTTTTCTTGACCCGTTTCCCAAGATTTTTTGGCATTGACTGTACAGTATAGGCTCCCCATACAATCTCTATGAACAAGCAAGAGCCATCCATTCCAAGGGTGGGATACGTTGCTGGATTGCCATTGAAAAAGTGGGAGCTACATGAAAGGGCAAAAGACTAAGCTGAGACTAGGGCTTTCAAGAGCTGCCCAGTGCTCTGTAAGCTAGTGCTTCTCAATAAACCTGTTGGACTATAACCTGGTGTGTGATTTTTAACTTTGTGCGTTACTAATCCGGTTTCTCTTTGTCAGCCCAGGGCAACCATGACCATTTTACAATCCATAATTAGTGCCAATTAACTACAGAAACCTAGGAGCTTCTAGCTCTGATTCACTCAGAATCAAGCTGGATGTACATTTATCCACTGAGTTAATGTAGAAAAATATTAAACACCTAACTGATGCCTATTGAGAGTGAGTAATTTTAAATCAAAATGAAGGTATTTGGCTTTCATCTTAAAATTCTGGCGTGTGAAAGAAAGGTTAGGAGGATGGGTCTTTGTAAGAAGCAAAGCAATTGAATTAAATCAGAAATCTGTGATTATAATTTGTTTTACATGATTGATTGAATGCTGGATGTTTGATAGATTTTAGTGCCAACACCCACTTCATTCGACAGTAATTTTTATAGAAGCCCAGGTTTTGAAGGAACTTTGTGAAACTTTTGAAGTCACACTATTGGTAATGGGAGGAATGAGAATAAAGCCACTTCATCTGGCTCACCAGCTCCTTGTAGCTATCTTTGCCATAACTTGGAACTAGCCTTCTGAGACTGAGTAGTAAAATTCTCTATAAGGCTAATAGCAGTTTTGCTTTCTGATCCAGAATTATGTTTGAAAAATCATACTCCACTGATTCTACCTCTGAAGATAGGTTAGATAGACTGGGTTTATTTTCACTGGAACACAGAAGGTTGAGGGGTGATCTGATAGTGTATAAGATTATGAATGAGTGGAAAGTATGAGGCTTTTTCCCAGGGTGGAGGGGTCAACTATTAAGGAGCACAACTTCAAGGTGCGAGGTGGGGAAATTCAAAGGAGATGTGCGAGACCAGTTTTCACACAGAGGACGGTGAGTGCCTGGAACGTGTTGCCAGAGCAGCAGACACTATAGCAGCAATCCAGAAGCACCTGGACAAATACATGAATAGGTAGGGAATACAGGTAGTTCTGGGAAAACGCACATTTTGGCAGCATGATTTGGCTACAATATCACTGAATAATTAGGGAATGGTATTTTGGAGAACACTTACCTCTGTTGGCAATAACACGATTCCATCAGGGATTTGTTGGCACATGTGCAGAACAAAGTGTGCAAATGTGTGCATCAACATCTCTGCACTGCCCTGTCAGTGCAGGTTTTTGTGCCATTCTGTTCAAGTGCCAATGTCAGCTGCCGACAGAGCAGCTTTCTGTGAGACGTACTGTACAGAGACAAAAAAACTGCAGATGCTGGAACCCGAAATACACAGGCAGGAGGCTGGAAGAACACAGCGAGCCAGGCAGCATCAGGAGGTGGAGAAGTCAATGTTTCTGGTGTAACCCTTCTTCAGCACTTGGGGCTGGGTGTGGGGGAGCTGCAGATTAAAGGGGTGGCGGGGACAGGGTGATGAAGTGGGGATGGGTGAAGACAGGTAGAGGGTATAGTCTGGTTAGTCAATGAAAGGAATAAATCCGGTTGGTGGCTGGGAGCAGTGGAGGGGTTGGGAAGGGAGTTAGGGGATTGGGAGGTAGGTTATTTGAAATTGGAGAACTCAATATTGAGCCCTCCGGGCTGTAGGCTGTGCAGAAGGAAGATGAGGTGTTGTTCCTCCAATTTGCGCTTTGGTTTATTTTGGCAATGGAGGAGGCCAAGAATGGTCATGTCAGAAAGGGAGTGGTTGGAGGAATTGAAATGGGCGGTGACTGAGGTCCGGTCAGCCCCTGCAGACTCTGATGCAAGCAGCTTTCTTACACTTTTTTAAAAAAAATGTACTGTGTTAAATTTACTTTTGTTTCATTAATAAAAAATAATTTCAATCTTCATTCAGTCTATGTTGTACTATGCATTAGACTTGTGGGTGATCTTTGAGCAATTGTGAGTAATATTCTTTGCTGGTCTGCCTCTAACCCCACTTTTCCTATTGGCCCCATGATTTTTATTAAGTGAGGTTTCACTGAATGCAACCATGGTGTTTTGGAGAACTACTTGTAGAGGGATATGCAGCCTGTAAGTGAAGACAATTTTAGTATAGAAAAGCAAAAGTGGCAGCACAAGATTGGAGGGGCAAAAAGCCTGTTCTTGAACTGTATTGTTCTTTGTTCTTTATGTCATTGTCCTGCCAATTTGAGTACTTGCCCATTACTCCAAATATCTGTTTCCTTACAGTCCACCAATTTCCTTTCCATTGGGAGAAAGTGAGGATTGCAGATGCTGAAGATCACAGTCAAAGAATGTGGTGCTGGAAAAGAACAGCTGGTTAGACAGTATCCGAGGAGCAGGAGAATCGATGTTTCCAGCATAAGCTCTTCGACGTCGATTCTCCTGCTCATTGGGATGCTGCCTGACCAGCTGTGCTTTTCCAGCCCTGCACTCTTCGAATTTCCTATCCATGCCCTCACTTCAGTGGGCTTCCAACTTAGCTAACAGTCTCGTGTGTGGAATTATATCAAAAACCTTCTGGAAGTTCACACACTCTGTCCCTGATTGTTTGTTAATTTCTTCTGTATTTCAAGCAAGCAATCCTTTTCTGCTGTGAATACTGAAGCAAAATAATTATTTAGCATGTCTGCTATTCTCCCATGGTCAGTGACAATATCCCTGTTCTCAGCTTTCATTGGGCTAGTAGTACTCTTAATCAGTCACTTTCCCTTTATGTAACTATAAAACCTCTTTTTTTTTATTATATCCCTTGCAAGTTTCCTTTCATAATCCTTTCTAGCCACTTTGTGGCTCTTTGGTCTTTGTATTTATAATTTTAAATAGCCATCATTTGTTCTGGACTATCCTACAAGGGAAAACATTTCCACATCCACCCCATTAAGACCCCTCAGAATTTTACTTCAATCAAGTTGCCTAAACTCCAAGTTGACATAACCCTTTCCTGTTCAGTCTTTCCTCATACAACAATCTGTCCATTCCAGTCATTAGTCTAAGATACTTTCTCTTCTGTGAACTGAACTGTTTCCAATGCATTTCTATCTTTCCATATGTAAGGTGACCAATACCATATACAACTAATCCAGATGTGGCTTCACCAATGCTCTGTATTACTGAAGCATTACCTCCCTATATTTGTACTCAATCCCTCTTGCAATAAAGAATTACATCCTATTAGCTTTCCTAATTACTTGCTGTGCCTGCATTTCAGTCTTGTGTGACTTTTATGCTAGGACATCCAGATCTCTCTGCTTCTCCTGAGCTTTGTAATGTCTTGTCATTTTAATTTTTTAAATTCTTTCTACCAAAATGCAAAAAAGAATCACATTTTCCCCATTACACCATTTACCAGATCTTTCCATTTAAGAAAACTGTAGTCCATTTAGTCTAACATCTGTCAGTTCAGGTTGTACTTATAGGACAATCAGAAAGTCATATAGAATCTTCCTGGTACTATGAAATGAAAATCATGTTTGACTAATTATTTGCATTTTATGGGGATGTTTCAAGAAGGGTGGATAAAGGGAATCAGGAGATGTGTGTTTGGATTTCTGAAAGGAATTTGTTAAGGTGTCACAGAAAAAGTTACCAGGCAGTATAGGAGCTTGTGACATTTCAATAATTTATTCGCATGAATAGTGGAATGGCTCGCTTATAGAAAAGAGAGTTGGGGTAAGTGATCAAATGGGAGAGTTCATGTGAATGAGTGCTGAGGCATCAACTGTTTATAACCTCTATCAATGACTTGGATGAAGGGACCAAGGTAGCAAAATTTGCTGACAATACAAAGATGAGTAGGAGAGAAAATCATGAGGCAAAATTGAATAGGAACACAGGTTTAGCGAAAGTGCAAAAAATGTGACAAAGTGTAATGTGGGAATATGTGAGATTGTCAATGCGAGTAGGAAGAATAGAATAGCAGAATATTATTAAGATGTGGAGAAAATGCTGCAGGGAAAATGTGTGTCCTTTTACATGAATTACAAAATATTAACATGCATGTACAGGATGTAATTAGGAAGGCAAAGAGATCATTGTCCTTTATTGCAAGGGGATGAAATTTACAACTAGGAAAGTCTTTCTACAACTGCACAGCGTCAGTGAGATCATGCCTAAAGTACCGTGTGTGGTTTTGGTCACCTTACTTAAGGATGGATATATTTGCATCAGCATCAATTCTGAGCCAGTTTAGAGGAATGATCATTATGAAGCAAATATGATTCTGAAAAGATTCTAACAAGGTACATATGCATGTAAATCTTGGAGTATACATAGGCCACTCAAGCCTCTTCTACCATTTAATATAATCCTGGCTATAATATGATTATTTCACAATCCCACAGTGAGAATGTTTTGTGGGCGGCACGGTGGCACAGTGGTTAGCACTGCTGCCTCACAGCGCCTGAGCCCCGGGTTCAATTCCCGACTCAGGCAACAGACTGTGTGGAGTTTGCACGTTCTCCCCGTGTCTGCGTGGGTTTCCTCCGGGTGCTCCGGTTTCCTCCCACAGTCCAAAGATGTGCGGGTCAGGTGAATTGGCCATACTAAATTGCCCGTAGTGTTAGGTAAGGGGTAAATGTAGGGGTATGGGTGGGTTGCGCTTCGGCGGGTCGGTGTGGACTTGTAGGGCCGAAGGGCCTGTTTCCACACTGTAAGTCTAGTCTAATCTAATCTATGTGGGGGGAATCTAGACTAAGGGATCGAGTCTAAAATAAAGGGTCTCCTGTTCATGACCAAGATGCGAAATTCTGCCTTGCGTGATCATTCGTTTTTGGAAGTTTCTACTCTAGAAAGCAGTGGTGACTGAGTCATTGTCCAACTCAGCCTTGACTATAATCTGACTTTTGATATACCAAGGAGCCAGAGAGTGGAGGAGTTAGGCACAAAGAGATCAGCCATTATCTTATTGAATGAAGATTGGAGGTTGGCAAACGTGGTGCCACTGCTTAAGAAGGGCGGTAAAGACAAGCCAGGGAACTATAGACCGGTGAGCCTGACCTCAGTGGTGGGCAAGTTGTTGGAGGGAATCCTAAGGGATAGGATGTACATGTATTTGGAAAGGCAAGGACTGATTCGGGATAATCAACATGGCTTTGTGCATGGGAAATCATGTCTTATAAACTTGATTGAGTTTTTTGAAGAAGTAACAATGAAGATTGAGGGCAGAGCAGTAGATGTGATCGATATGGACTTCAGTAAGGCGTACGACAAGGTTCCCCATGGGAGACTGATTGATTAGCAAGGTTAGATCTCATGGAATACAAGGATACCTAGCCATTTGGATACAGAACTGGCTCAAAGGTAGAAGACAGAGACTGGTGGTGGAGGGTTGTTTTTCAGACTGGAGGTCTGTGACTAGTGGAGTGCCACAAGGATCGGTGCTCGGTCCTCTACTTTTTTATCATAAGTGATTTGGATGCGAACATAAGAGGTACCGTTAGTAAGTTTGCAGATGTCACCAAAATTGGATGTGTAGTGGATAGCGAAGAGGGTTTTCTCAGATTACAACAGGATCTGGACCAGATGAGCCAATGGGCTGAGAAGAGGCAGATGGAGTTTAATTCAGATAAATGCGAAGTGCTGCATTTTGGGAAAGCAAATCTTAGCAGGAATTATACACTTAATGGTAAGGTTCTAGAGAGTGTTGCTGAACAAAGAGACCTTGGAGTGCATGTTCATAGCTCCTTGAAAGTGGAGTCGCAGATAGATAGGATAGTGAAGAAGATATTCAGTATGCTTTCCTTGATTTGGTCAGAGCATTGAGTACAGGAGTTGGGAGGTCATGTTGCGGCTGTACAGGACATTGGTTAGGCCTGTATTGAAATGTTGAAATATTGCGCGCAATTCTGGTCTCCTTCCTATCTGAAAGCTGTTGTCAAACTTGAAAGTGTTCAGAAAAGATTTATAAGGATGTTGTTGCCAGGGTTGGAGGATTTGAGCTACAGGGAGAGGCTGAGCAGGCTGGGGCTGTTTTCCCTGGAGTGTCGGAGGCTGCGGGGTGACCTCAAAGAGGTTTACAGAATTGAGGGGCATGAATAGGATAAATAGACAAAGTCTTTTCCCTGGGGTCGGGGAGTCCAGAGCTAGAGGGTTTAGGGTGAGAAGGGAAAGATATAAAAGAGAGCGAAGGGGCAACTTTTTCACGCAGAGGGTGGTATGCGTATGGAATGAGCTGCCAGAGGATGTGGTGGAGGCTGGTGCAAATGCAACATTTAAGAGGCATTTGGATGGGTATATGAATAGGAAGGTTTTGGAGGGATATGGGCCGGGTGCTGGCAGGTGGGATTAAATTGGGTTGGGATATTTGGTCAGCATGGACAGGTTGGACCGAAGGGTCTGTTTCCATGCTGTACATCTCTATGACTCTGTAAAAAGGGGAGAATAATGAAAAACACAAGTTTTGATTTGTTACAAATTGTTACACTTTACTTTTCCTTTTCAGTTTTATCTCAGGAAGAAAATGAATTGGGACGATTCCTTAGATCACAGGGTTCACAGGATAAAACCAGAGCAGGGAAAATGATGCAGGCATCTGGAAAAGCACTATGTTTCTCTTCACAACAAAGGTACTAAAATTATTTCAGGGAAATATTCTGCGTTATATTTAGCATAAATGTGGTAGTTTGGTCGGGCACTGGACTTGTGACTCGAATGGTATACAATTGAGTAGTAGGAAATCAAATTTGTCTTTGACTTTTTCACATGCATTTAATTCACACCTTGGTGCAGCTATCCAAATGTTGTTCTGAAGTGACTCAATGTAAGTTGTTAATGTTCACCTCTTAGTGGATGCCTCTCATTCAGCCGTGTCAAAGACCTGTTGGAATTATCTCACTGATGCACATTGTTAACATAAAATAGTTGTGAAAAAGAAATGGAAAAATATGATGTTCGAAGCTAGGCAATTACTCAGTCGAATAACTGTACCCACATGACCAACATAAATATTGCTCTTTGATTTTGAAAAAGCTGATGAATTTGTGTCCAAGGATTGAATTTAGTTATCTTGATTGTAACTCCTCTTTTTTCAGCATAAAACACTAATTTATAAATTAAGCTACTCCTTTAACCGTTGCATTTACTTTTGATTTACCACCTGTCAGGATGGGTTCTTTTTTAAGGACAGTTTACAGGGTGATTTAGTATTAATAGCTACAAGTTAATAGCTAAATCTGGCACTGAGAAGCTGAACAAGAGTAATCTTAAGCAACAATTGCCAGTTCTCTTTCAAGCTCATTGAGATCTTGATCAGCCACACGTAAATGCAATCTCTCAATCAAGTTCCTCAAGCCAATCTTAATAATTATTTAATTGGGAGTGAGAACTTGCATAGGATTATCTATTCTTGCTATCCATTTCTTCAAGTTTGTGACATTCATAATGGTTCATGGGTTGATTAATTGAACAAGTGTAGCCACTTACCTATATAACAGAACACTAAATTTTACAAAGAAAAAAGGGATGCTGATTCCGTTCCATTGCCATGCTCATCTCTCTCACTGAATTCCTGTATATGGAATAGCTAACTGGTGTAAAACTTTGCGGGATAGGAGATATGAGCATTCTGAAGACTTACTTTTAGATGTCTGGATAAATTTAATAGACCCCTTCAAATTCATCTGTATGCACAATGTGAGTACCAGAAGGAAATGGGAACAGGGTTTTATGGGTGAGTATTTTGCACTAATTATACATTATTAAGGTATGAATAACAATTTTAAGTACCTATCTGCATATTGTTATTTTGGAATATGTTATTTCCCAGCACAGAGTGGGAGTTAACACTGATATAATTATAAATGGAACAAAGTTAATTGAAGGATGTCAGGATATTAGTGAAAATTTGTTTCTTCAATTTCTAGGTTTCCTGTCATCAATCTGTCCTGTTGATTGAATTTTTTATTTTAAGCCTTGTTTTGTTATTTATTTAACAGATCTGTCTAAAATTTAAAATCTGCTTTCATTGCACTACATTGATCATCAGTTACTCTTTTTTTTCAAAATCTGTTGTACTTTTTTTGTTACTCATCCCTATGCTTTCATATATCCTTTTGCTTTTATTCAAACTAATTTATTTGCACTTCTCACTGTGCTGGATTTCCTTGCAAGCTATCTTTGTATCATTCTGACTAATGTACTTAATGACTAATGTGGTTCTAACAAAAGGAATTGGATGCTAACAATGGTAGTTTTTTTTCTAAAAAATGTTTTGGGCACACAGTATAATTCCCAATTATCTTCTGACAAGTTGCTATTTGTTCACAATAATTGACTTAGTTTTGTAACAACAACAACTAAAGCACAGAGAGGGCGAGAAGAAATATAATGCTATTTCTCTTTCTAGTATTAAGATAGAAGTAAAAGTGTTAATCTGTTGTGGTTAATACTTTAGATTGGCACTTCGCAGTCCTTTATGTCGGCTGTACCAGGAGGTGGAAACTTTTAGGTACCGTGCCATTTCTGATACTTGGTTGACTGTGAACCGTATGGAACAGTCTCGCACAGAATATCGGGGAGCATTACTGTGGATGAAAGATGTTTCTCAGGAATTGGATCCTGATATGTATAAGCATCTTGAAAAGTTTAGGAAGGTAAGAATGATATATTTTGATAACCTTTTGTGACCCCTTTTGGATAGGCTTTGCAATTAGAAAAGCTGGTAACAGAGGATACTTCTTTGGTGGGTAAGTGGAGCTGAGGCCACAAAAAGATCAGCCATGATGGCGCAGCAGGCTCAAAGGGTCAGATGGCCTACTCCTGCTCGGAGTTCTTGTGTTCTTATGTATTAGTGCATAAGTTGAAGCTTGAAATGCTCATTTTATAATCAGAACACTTGACCTCCCTTTTCCCAAAGTAATGGAGTTGTGATTTTTTTTTTGTTGTTGGTGACATGTTTCAAAGTTTTGAAACTTTAAAATCTTGAATTGTGTTCTTTCTGCTGATGAATGTGTAAGAGTTTATTTACTGATAGTAAGACACCTGGTATGTTGCATCCTTTTAATTACATTCAGGAATTTGTTAATACAAAATTGTGATATTTGGATGGTAAACTGTATTGCACAATAATTAATAAACTTTACAACGGCATGTCATGGCGCAGGTCACTTGCTTTAACTATGGGCAGAAAGCAATTTATTTTTAGCACCATGTTGCTATTGCTAATTTGCATTAATTAACATTATAAACAGGAACAGTAGTGTTATTTCCTAATCCTGATCCATGTGCTCATCCTCATCCTAAATCATCTTATCACCATTTCAATTAAGAAACTAATTATTCTTAAATGTTGACAGTGCTCGCAGCCTCACAAATATCGGTGTTTAAAAGCTCTTTCTGATATCTGTCCAAAATGTCTTGCATTAACATTGTATCCATATCCCTTCATTCCATTTCCCTCAACCACTGGTAGCAAAGCAGTATGGTTGTATTACTTCTGTTTTTAGTTGTTAGAGATTTAAGAGATATTTTTATTTCACTTTTCCTTTCCTCTCTCTCTTTATAATCCATTTCTTTTCATTTTCTCTTTATTTTGCATAGTGTCCTGACATTAAAAATGCTATTATAGCCAAGTTGCTAGCTCAGACTCAGTGTTTTGCTTATTATCAGTACATCAATATGGTTAATGCAATACACAATTATTTTTCCTGTTAGTACAGGTCCCAAGTGCCTGGTAGAGTGTGCTGTACTTTTTGAAATGCTAACTGAGAGCACTTTGCTCTGTAAAAACTGAAATGTCCAAGTTAAGCAAATGGTGGACACTATTCATGTCATACTTGGAGTAAAATCAGCTCAATGATTCCTTTTTAAATTCACCCATGATTTTCCTCATGGGTTGCTTCTACCAGTGTCCTGGTGATGCATCAATAATTAATTCATTGAAGAAATGCTCATCAAGTTTAAAATTATTAGAGCTTGGAGATCTTCCTGCTTCACTGTACACTGGATAATCTAAATTGTCTTCTTGATAAGTGCTCAGAGCTGTACAGGAAAAACATGGTGGGAGGAGGTCACACCAGTAGACTCAGTATTATTCATTAATTACAGAGAGCTTTTGCAAAATTGATCCTTGGATAAGCATCTCATTACACAGTTGCTGAAACAAAATTAGTGCTTCAGTATTCCTGAAGATTTTTAATGAATACTATGCACATATGGGAATTGCAATTGAATTAATGTTCAGTAAATACATTTTTGAGAAAGTAATTGGTTTTCATGGCAATCTACATACACTTGAAAAAATGTGTCCCTAATTTGTTTAACTTGTATGTTCTTCAGTTATGTATATCATAGTCTTACAAAATTTGCATAGAAATAGACCACTGTGTCACTGAGATGTTGTTTTTGATCCAAGTTCAAAACATTATTAATTTTTATTATCAAGATGCAATTGTATTGTGACAACCTTCTGTCTTGTAAAATAATTTGTGCTATGGTGGTCATTTTTAGTCTGGTTGGCTCAAAAAACCCAATCTATTTGTTGCAGAGCAAGGCCATTGCTGAGCACGTGCACAATTCATTGGTCTCTGTTTTCTCTGGCTTCCTACTTGACCAGCTGAACTATTTATTTCTGTTCACCTCTTCTAATACCATTACAAACAATCAACCTCTAAAAGTCATGACATTGTGACTGTCTTCTAGTTGTCAATGTCTGTTTTCAGTTTGCTTACAGCTATACTCATATTGGTATGAATATATTTTTGAAAATTTTGCTGTAACTGATCACATGACTGAAGAGTCTGTAAGAGAGAAGGCACCACTCTAGAATGAACACGTAAAAAGAGTAATTTTAGGTACTACGTTATGGTCTGTATTTTATAAAGTACTTTGTATAAATGTAACTATAGGAGTGTTTCAGTTCAAAAAGAGTTGAAGTTATTTGGAGATAAAGAGCAAGCTGTCTCTTGGACAGTGTATGAGCTAGAGATACTTGAGAGCAATATCTGGATGTGCATGCAACAAGATTGTCTTAAGGCACAAGATTAGGATCATTGGAAATTGAGAGAAAAGATCTTCAATGTCAGAATCTGAAGTTAAACAAAATCCAATGGGTACAGCTGAAAACAGATAATTCAGAAGGTGGGAAAGGACCTTGGAAAACTTTGGCAATGCAGCTAATCTTTGGAAGACTTTACTTATAGGGCTCAGGATAGTGTAAAAGGACGTTGGAGACTTTAAAATCTAGCCACGAACCAGTAATACACCGAAGAGAATGAAAACCGAATTGGAACACTTTAGACAGCAAAACCTCCAGTACTCACCATGCAGAGCAAGAGCACACCAATCGGTGTTGAGGATTCTGAAGATCGGAAACAAACAAAAATGCTGGAGAAACTCAGAAGGTCTGGCAGCATCTGTGAAGAATGAGACAGTTAATGATCAAAGTCTGACACTGGGAGGTTTTTCCAAACTGCAATTCAGAGCTCAGACCTTGAGATGGGCAGTCGCTGATATGAAAAGTTGTAACGCCTGTTCTCTACAGCAATCTATTTGTGATTGATGCCCTTGTGTTTTGTTGATGCTCTAGAGTAAAGCAGGTGTGGCCTAGCTTGGACAGATGCCAGGGCAAAATTTATGACATCCTGGACAGCCTTGAGATAAATTGCTCCCTCCACCTGACTCTTGCATCTCCCTGATTCAATCCAATGGGATGCAGAACAAAATGTTTGTTTTTGTTTTAAAACATTGCTGTGAGAATGACGTATATTTAGATTTTACAGTAGGCCTGTATACCTGAGGGACAAATTTCTACCAAATTCCTCTGAAGTTCCAAGGAGGAACAGCTAAGAACTCACTAGAGTTGATTAGATTACTTAGTGTGGAAACAGGCCCTTCGGCCCAGCAAGTCCACACTGACCCGCCGAAGCGCAACCCACCCCCCTACATTTACCCCTTCACCTTAAACTATGGGCAATTAAGCATGGCCAATTCACCTAATCAACACATTTTTGGACTGTGGGAGGAAACTGGAGCACCCGGAGGAAACCCACGCAGACACTGGGAGAATGTGCAGACTCCCCACAGTCAGTCATCTGAGGCGGGAATTGAACCCGGGTCTCTGGCACTGTGAGGCAGCAGTGCTGACCACTGTGCCACCATGCCGCCCACTAATGGAGGGTGGGGGCATGCGCTGTATACTAAAAGAGAAAGATTAGCACTTTGGCTTTTACACATTCCTGCTAGTCAATAGTTTTCTTCAAATTCAACTCACACTATCACACAAGCAGAAATCATGCTAATTTGCTCCACCACTCACTACACACATCCAGACAAATGTTTTTGGACACAATATGAATTTGTATTTATAATGTGTTCATAAGCAATATTTGTGGTACAAACTGCTGTAATTGTGGATTTTGTTCTCCCTGTGATGTTTGTTCAAAAGATAATATTTCTTTTTCTCTTTTTGATATTTACGATTTTACATTTTGACATGGTAGAAATTAATTTTCTAGTTGGCAGAGTAGTTCAGCTAATGTTCCAAAACATGTTTTAAAATTGTCTAAAATTTCAACTTCAATGGTTCTTTGGCACTATAGGAATTTTGTTTCATATCAGTAGTTTTGAAAGTATTAAAATAAAATATGTAAATCTGTAAATTAGTATGTTAGGGATCATAACATTTAAATATTAAAAAAATATAACTGCAATATCAATTAGAAACTTTGGTATAATTAATGATTTGGTTGTGCTCTTAAGATATTTTAGGTTGCAGTTATTCATAATTCTCTATTGTAATCTGCATTAAATTGATGAGTAAACGATTAAGCCCTTAAAAAGGAACAAAAAATAAATGAAAAAGAATATTATTTTGTTGTTCCTTCATGGGATGTGGGCACTGCTGACTAGGCCAGCATTTATTGCCCATGCCTAAATACTCTTGAGAAAGTGTTGGTGAGCTATCTTAATAAACTGCTGAAATCCATGGAGTGCAGGTGTGCCATGATACTCTTCAGAAAGTAATTCCTGGATTTTCACCAAATCACTCTAAGAGGTGTCAATATTGTTCTAAGACAACATAGTGTGTGTTTTGAAAACAACATTGCAGTGAACTTTCATGGTATTCCCATGAATTTATTACCATTGTCCTAAATGTAGATATCATTGGTTTGGAACATGCTACCAAATGAAGCTTAGTGAGTTCCTGTGCATTTTGTAAATAGTACACACTGCTACCTGTGTGTCGGTGGAGGGTGTGAGTGTTGAAGATAATGGATGGAGTGCTTTTTGTTCTGGATGGTATTACATTTATTGCATATCATTGGAACTGCATTTGTGATTAATGATTTTATTGTTTTAATGCGCACACATGATATGAACAGAACTCAAAGACGAGCTTCTGCACAAATTTGAAACCCATATATTTCACATGCAACTCTGGAGTTTTGAGATACTCACTTCCTGCAATTTGGATGAGCATTCAGCAAGCTGCCTTTTTTTTTTAAGCCATTTTTTTAGGATTAACAGTTAGTTCAAGTATTCTAGAGCCATCAATTTTGTTTTTCCTGATGATACTTATTGCTATTCACCTGACCTCCCACCATCTGTGCATTCGTGCAAAACAAATTGTGGGAAGTCAGTGAGGAAAATACACAGTATGAGAAATATTGAACAGTTTGCATGCTTAGCATGCTTTTTGTATTTTTTTTTGTTCTCATTGTTTCATTTTTCACCTCTAGATTTTTTTTCTCCAACTGAGTTGGAGGGCTTGAGCTAAAGGGAGAGGCTGAATAGGCTGGAGCTATTTTCCCTGAAACGTCAGAAGCTGTGGGAAGTTCATAAAATCCTGAGGGGCATTGATATGGTGAATAGTCAAGGTCTTTTTCCCAGTGTAGGGGAGTCCAAAACTAAATGGCATAGGTTTATGGTGAGAGGGGAAAGATTTATAAGGCACCTGAGGGGCAGCTTTTTCATACAAAAAGGCAGGTCCAATAAAAACACTTCAAGGGCACCTGAATGGGTATATGAATAGGAAGGGTTTAGAAGGATATGGGCCAAATGCTGGCAAATCACAAGATCAATTTTAGATATCTGATTGTCGTGAAGGGTCTGTTTCTGTGCTGTAGAACTATGACTCTGTTATTTGAATCTGTACCATCACAGTGTGCTGTTTTCAAAATGGTGCTGATTAAATGACAGCAAGGTGCTTTGATTTTGTGGAGTTATTGCACTGAGTGGAATTCGCACAACATTGGAAATTTTTAAGAAAGAATTAAAATTAGACTGAAATAAGTAAAGATTTGCATTTTGAAAAAAAAATTGATTGTATTTAATTACTGTCCTCGCAAGATATGCATAGCTTTTTTTAAACCTCAATATGATGTTCTGGTTAAAGGAAAGTAGCCTTTTGTTTTCAAATCATATTTTCCTGACTGAAAATGCATAAATTCAATGAGCCAACTGAACCATCCATCTTTCTTCTTCAGGAAGTAAACACCAATCTCTTATGCTACATAAAGACATGGCAATTTCCAACATATGGAGGCCATTTGGTCCAGCTTGTCTATTGCTAAAGCTGTCTTAAAAAATAATCAGATCTATCTTCTCGCTTCACTTCACTTGGCAAAGAATAAACATTGAACTTGATCTTGACCAATTTTTAGAAAGAAATTTGTGTGTGTGTGAGAGATGGGCAATAGTTGGGCAGTTTGCTACGAACAACTACCAAACCTCAAACAGATCACTGTTCATTGCAAACTGCCTGACTTTCAGGACAACTCCATATAACCCTGTCACAGTAGGTGCTGCAAGACGTGTCAGACTGTGGACATAGATACCACCATTACACTTGGGATCACCTTCCACTATGGCAGGTACTCATGCGACTTGGCCAATGGTGTCTATCTCATACGCTGCAGGCAAGGATGCACTGAGGCATGGTACTTTGGTGAAACCAAGCAGAGGCCATGGCAATGGATGAATGGGCACCACACAACAATCAACAGACAGGAGTGTTCCCTCCCAGTTGGGGAACACTTCAGCGGTCCAGGACATTCAACCTCAGACTTTCCTCCAAGGCGGACTTCGGGACAGGCAGCAGTGAAAAGTGGCCGAACAGAGGCTGATAGCTGATACCCATAGGGAGGGCCTCAACTGGGACCTTTGGGGTTCATGTCACACTATAGGTGACCACCATTGCACTATACACACATAGACGCTCCTACATATACACATGCACATGCACACAGAGTCACGCACACTCCTACAGACACATATGCACCCTCTCACAGACTTAGACTCTTTTTACACTCACTCACACATATACACTCTCTCACAGACACTCTCAACCCCCACCCCAACCCTACATACACACACATCCATATGCAAACATACACAACTACATTTGTGGGTGAATTTGTACTTGCAGAGTTACATTGTACTTTGCTCAAAAACTGCATGAATCCATGTAAGACTCTTTTAACTCGTTTTTTAGGTTAGAATCAGTCAAACATTATGGCACAGACAACAGCACACAGGGGACTAAAACCTTCAACATATTGTCTGTGCTGACACCAATTATTAAAGTTAATCTGAGAATGTAACTTTTCTAAAAATGTTTTGTGATTTACATATGAAAGAAGTGAAATTAACATGG
Source organism: Hemiscyllium ocellatum (assembly GCF_020745735.1). NCBI lineage: Eukaryota > Metazoa > Chordata > Chondrichthyes > Orectolobiformes > Hemiscylliidae > Hemiscyllium > Hemiscyllium ocellatum. The sequence continues at coordinate 53,399,804 of NC_083405.1, forward strand.
TCATTCTAACAGATGAGAGACTTAACAAACAATCAAGATATTTTTCAATGTATAATTTCAGTTCCATCACACTGTAAACTTTTGCTATAAATTCGGTGTCTTACAATGTGTACTCCACAACCACCTGATGAAAGAGCAGTGCTCCAAAAGCTAGTGTTTCCAATTAAACCTGTTGGACCATAACCTGGTGTTGTGATTTTTAACTTTGTACACCCCCGTCCAACACCAGCATCTCCAAATCATGACTATATGAAACATTTATCTGTCTTTATGACCAACCTATAACCCTGGCATAGAACTGCTTGAATTATGCGGCCACAGTACAACCCTGTATCCACTAATTGGCATATTGATAGAGGTAGATATTTGTGTTACTAAAACTGACACATTAAATTTATTGGGGTAATGTGTCAACTCTGCACTGTCAGGAGGGAGCCTGACCTGTCAGTAGAATGTATAAGCAACCAAATTTGAGTTATAGCTTTTGGTGGCAAGCAAACCAGAAAATCAGTTTTCTTGCATCACTATTTTCCGCTCTGTTTAATTCTCGACAAATTAATTCTAAGATTTGTTTTCACAAGTAGGCCTCAGAAACAAATATAATTCAATAGCAGTATTTAGAAAAAGACAGAAAGCAGGCCTGTTGGAATGTGCATAGAGACTATTTAATTAATAGAAAATACATAAAATAATGCCAGATTTTGAAGGCGCGTGAAATATGATTTAGCTTAACATTTGTTCAAATTGAAATAAATGCATTATATCCTGGGTGGTAGTGATTCATAGCTTGAAGAACCATTAAACTCTGACTTAACCTAGCATATTTCTCTCAACTATTCAAATTTTATTGCCTTGATGCGTTTTGCTGAACTATTTGACTTGTGAACTTAAAGTTACATTATTCTGCTACAATGATAGAGCTATATGTTGTGCATTGCATATTTTATCTTTCATGTCCTTGTAATACATTTATTTAATTTACCAGCAGCAACAGAACAGGAAATCTACTGCCATGCAATAAGATTTGTCCATAAAGGGGAGATGATGGCCTAGTGGTATTATTGCTAGACTATTAATCCAAAGACCTTGGTAATGTTCTGGGGTACCAGGTTCAAATCCTCACAGAGTTGATAGTAGAATTTGCATTCAATAAATATCTGGAGTTAGAAATCTAATGGTAACTTTGTGGCCATTGTTGAAAAAAACCAATCTGGGTTACTAATGTCCTTTTAGGGAAGGAAACCGCTGCCTTTACCTGGTCTGGACAACAGACCCACAGCAATGCGGTTGACACTTAACTGCCCTCTGGGTAATTTAAATGCTGGCCTGGCCAGTGACGCTGACATCCTGTTAATAATTTTTTTAAAAAATGCACAAGGCCATAAGACATAGGAGCAGAAGGCGGTCATTCAGCCCATTTGAGTGCATTCTAACGTTCATTGAGATCATAACTGACCTGATAATCTTTGACTCCACTTTCCTGGGCCCATGTATGCATGGCTGCTCTCTTGCATCTTTTTGAGTGCCACCTTGCTTTCTGTATTGAAACTTTATTACTAAATCTGAAATTTGCAACTTACTGGAAACCAATTAAACTTACGTGCAGAATAATATTTTCTTTAAAGCATTTCTAACTATATTTTTCACTGAATGCCTGTAACCACGTGAGAAGCATGAATTTTCCATTTTTGCTTTCCTGGATGTACCATTTTTAATCTGTGGAGAAGCACACATTTAATCATAAAATATTGTGATTGTTAACAAGATTGATTATTCTCAGAGACCAGCAGACTTCATTTTTTTTCTTTTTCTTGTTAATTTTGTTTTACTTTATCCCCACACTACTGTCTAACTGCAGTAGTGCTTATATTTTCCCCAGCACCAATGTTTTGTGTGTGTGCGTGCTGAAAGACAACAGGTATACAAATCTTTATTCAATTTCCATCACCAGGAAGAAAGGGAACACCGAAGTGGCCAGTGATAAGCAGAGCCCTTCTCACGAGGGCAATGCTGCGTGATCAAACGGTGAAGGGAAGGGCAGGGATTAAATCAAAATAGAGTTGGAGGGGGAAATAATACACTTCACTCCCTGCAGCGCCCACCTTTCCTTGAAAATCACGAAGGAGTTGGTGCACACCACGAGTTCCTTCTCCAGGGACACCTTGGCTCTCCAACAGACTTCATTTTGATGATCTGATTACAACAGTTGTCATTAAGACCAGCATCTTGAGTGCAATTATGCTTATGGTCTCTTTGTTTACCTTTTCATTGACAACTGATGGCTATAATATATGATTCCATCTTAATTAATGTGCATGAATATTTTCTAAAGTGTATTACTTAAGAGATCAAAAAGAAACCTGGAACTGCATTCTAATGAAGTTATTCGAAGTATGCTCTTTCTTTCCCTAAGCATAACTTTTTCTGTGCTCTTATTGATTAGTTCCTGAAATCTGTAAACTTCCAAATAATGAAGTGATATTAGCAAAACATAAATCATTGCAAATGCTATTAGTCTGAAATAAAAATGGAAAGCGCCAGAAAGAATTAGTAGGTCCAGCAGCTGCCACTGAGTGAGTTGACATATCAGGTATAAACTGTTGCCCTATTATTAAGTGGACTTTGATGCAAAAGAGGTTATAAAAGAAGGGCATGGAATAACTTATTTGCCTTCTGCTACATAAACACTAAATTTGTTGTACAATCAATCTTTATGAGGTTGTGAGAAAATTATGAACTTTTGCCAAGGATGATTATATTTAAAAGATTTGAGTAATTATAAATTTACTAATTTCAGTTTCCCAAGGGGAGCAGGGCTAACATTAGTTGTGGTAATGCAACTTTGTAGAATGAAGTTAAAAATCACACAACACCAGGTTATAGTCCAATAGGTTTAATTGGAAGCACTAGCTTTCAGAGTGCCACCCCTTCATCGGGAGCACCGCCTGATGAAGGGGCAGTGGTCTGAAAGCTAGTGCTTCCATTTAAACCTGTTGGACTATAGCCTGGTGTGTGATTTTTAACTTTGTACACCCCAGTCCAACACTGGCATCTCCAAATCATGATTTGTAGAATGAAGATCTACTTCCAGGATTCAGAAACAGGAATGTAGGTTTTATATCTGATAGTTCGTAACAAAATATCCCTGATAAAATGTGCTAATTTGCTTTTTAGTAATTTAATCATCTAGTGAAATATTTTGGTTTTCACCTTTTTGTATTTGCGCTTCTCACTGTGAGAACTGTGTCCAATCACACATGTAATTATGATTTCTTCCTCATTTAAGGTCCAGGGCCAAGTTCGTCATGCGAAGATTCACTTTGACAAACTAAAGAATGATGTGTGCCAGAAAGTGGACCTTCTTGGAGCAAGTCGATGCAATCTTCTTTCTCATATTTTAGCAACATATCAGGTAAATAAAAGCACTTACGATTCTTTAATCTTAACCTGCTTATTAATATGATTGACTTTTCTAGTTTGCTAATAAAAGTTTGTAACAAAGCAACATGTAAAATAGGAACAAGTTTGTCATAACTGTTTGTCTGAAAGGAAGACTTAGTGAGATAAACAATTAGTCCTATTTTTATGCTTCTGTACATTTGTCAGACAGCAGCCATGTTTGGAAAAGATAAGTATGTTACATTTGATTCAGGATCATGCTGTTGTTAATACAAAACCAATTTGTATTTGTATGTTTGGCAGTCAAACTGACTAAAGTCAGACTGAACTAATGGAATAGATCTAGTTCCATGACCCATATGCACTCAAAATGAATGTAGGTGTGATTACTCACAATGTCCACATGAACCTGACAATGCAAAGTAAATATTGAAATTGAAAAGTTAAATTTTATTCAGGAAGTGCTTCTTTAATATACAAAATTCTTGACCATGCAGTATTTGGTCAGTTTATCTGACTCCCTATTGTACATCTCATTTTGTATCAGAATTATACTGCCAAATTGCTTGAATTGCATACTTTTCCTAACTTGTCAGCAGTAGGACTTAATAGGCTGTTCAGTTCCATGTTTACATGTTCGCTTGCATTGTCCACGATTTCTTTTGCCAATTGAAAACACTTGGCAGACTGAAAGTCCCAAAATCTGCTTGCAATGAGATGTGTGCCATAACAACATCAATATTTATCAGGAGTTGCAGTTGCAGTGTAATCCATCATTGTGGATTGAATTCCTAGTGCTGTAGAAGCTTTTAGCTCCGTTTTACTGTGTGACTTAATTGGCATGGCGTTATTCCATTTCCTACTCAGGCTAACTGCTGGGTGGGACTATTAAGAAGAGAAGGTCATAGCTGGGGTCGATGAGAATTAACTGACTCTAATGCTGTAATATTATATGAGAATTATTACCTTTCTAAAACTTACTTTGTAGTCCAATGGAAGTGACCTGGCAGAAGACATCTAGCTCACAAAGTGACATTTTTGCAAATAATAAAATAATGAATTTCAAGGCTGCAAAATTCAACTTAGTAACACTGGTGACATTAGTACAGTTAATGCCCAGCAAGGGAAAATTAATTGCCATATCACTCCCCTCACTTGTTAGCACTAGTGTGATGTGCTATGCAGACCACATTACAAGAGTGTGGCATGTTGGTACTGGAACATGCAAAGCTGGCAGATTGGGATGTCACTTGGCTTCCAGCATTGTTTTGCTTCTAGTCTCGTGAAATTGTCAGACACCACTTCAATTCTGCACCAATCTCCTCTCTACCACTGCTAAACTTTTCCCCAAACACTCTTATAAGGCCTGGGTTCAATTTTCACAACTAATTTCAACCTGGTGGCTGACTGGTGAAGCAGTTTGGCACTGGCAGAGTGGCATTGGCACAAATATGGATGCTATCATTCTGAGGGAGGGCCAGTTTGTTCATCACATAGCCATTGCATTTTTTGGGCCATGAAGATATTTTACAGCTTTGGCATTGTACACTACTGGCAGTGCAACGTTAGAGGGTCTGCCTTTCTTTCAGTGGGGCTTCTCAGAACATTGGTAAGGGATTCTTGAGAATACCAACTAGGATGGAGTGTTCCACCATACTAATGCTGGGTCCCGTGATCAGTTGCAGACTGCCGAAAAATAAGGGGTGCTCTCTTTCTCAGCTCAATCCAGGGTTTCCTGGGCAGGCAACCTGGATGACTAGTTCCTGTCCTGAGGCTTGATGAATCCCACTGGAGGGAGAATAGGAGTTTTAAGTGGCAGTTAAGGGCACTATTATCTTTTTTTTATTCTGGGACATAATGGAGACAGATAATAACATGGCAGGATCTCCTCCAGTCTGATCACAGGCTGTTCCCCTACCTCTGTTTCTTCTGGAGACATTAAATTCTGCCTGTTACCTCTATCCTTATCTCCTATAAAGGTTACCAGACTTGATGATGAGTTCTGGCATAGTCCGTCTTTCACATTGCAGATTTGGGGTATTAATTCTTTGCATCTTTGGTTTTGCGTATTCTTCCCAGGCAGCTCATCTCTGTTGGTATCTTTTTTTCTCAACAAGATTTCTTATTCCAGTATTCTAACCATGTAATAACATATGGATAGCTATTAGTTCATAAATTTAGTCTCTGTCATATCCTGCTTAAACTTCCATAATGAGCAGAATCAAGCCCAATCCATTGATCTGAGGCTTCTTCAGAAGTCCTGTTCTCTGGAATTGCACACACCTTCTACCTGAGCAACTGAATCCCCTCCCTTCTACATAATCCTCATACTTCTCAACCTGTGTGACGTTTTTAAAGGTCTTCATTGTGTTCTGTATCACTAAAGATGGGCAATAAATGTTGGCCCAGCTAGTAAGGCCCACATCCCATCAGTAAATTTAAAAAATGCATTAGAGTAGACTACCATGTTCATTTGAGCCATTCTGTTTTAGATGTTGTTATATAGCCAATGCTGTCAGCAAATCGGAGATTGTTTTGAAACCTTGCCATTTTACTGCTTCTATTCATGGACTAAATAGCTTGTGATATTATGTGCTGTAGCCTCATTCCAATTGTTGATTATAAACCATTGTGTCAGTTTCCTATCCACTTTAATAGAACTCATGACTAGTTTATAGCTATCTTCTATCAATCTGACAAGTCTGTCAAGAAGTCCATGCAGCCTTTAGGCAGGCCATATTCTTCCTTGCTATTCGCTAGACTTGCTGAAAATTACTTATGGCAACAATGGATGTGATGTGATGTTCCATAAATTTTTGTGAACTTTGTCTTATCAATGATTGATCTATTGAATTTCATTCTGGTCTAAAACCAATCTGTTTTATACAGTACTATGTTTTTTTATATAATATATTTTTATTAAGAAAAAATAGATTTTAAATATTACAACAAATACAAAACAATGCAGTTCAAAACAGTGCAAAACTAAACCCAAATAATAAAAAGCATTCCCCAACCCACCCTCCTATACGAATGTATAAACATATATAGAGAAGAATAAAATTTTAAAAAAACCTAAACTGGCTATTTAACTAACTAAATAAATTCCTAACAACAAACAAATAAATAGTAATAACTCAGCCCAGCCAAACAAAACACTTATACATTCACAGTTCCTCCTCCATGGATATTGGACTCATGAAACACAATCATTACGGCTATATAAAAGCCCTTGTTAGTGTAGCAGATAAATCTGTGTCCAGGTATTCCAAAAAGGGCTGCCATGGCTTGTAAAAATTCTCAGTTTTGCGGTGTACCATATTTGTGAGAAAATCAAAAGGAATATGCTCCATAACAATCTTCCGCCAACCCGACAGTCCTGGGGGTTTTCGGATATCCAATCTTGCACAGAACGTAAGAATATTGAAAAGTTTTTCTTATGCAAGTCTGCAGGAAATGCAATGGTTAGGCCCAAAAGGAGAGAAATGGGGTCCTTCTCCACCCCTACACCTAAAATCCTCTCCATTGCACCCACCACAGCGCTCCAATATGTTTGAAGCCTGTCACAAGACCAAAGACAATGGGTAAGAGTACCCATACAGATCTTGCATTTGGGACAGGCTGAAGTTCCCCATGGTTTAAATTTTGACAAACGGTCTGGGGCTAAGTGGACCCTGTGGAGAATCTTCAACTGTAAAGCATGGGTCCTATTGCAAATTGATATCTTCCTTGCATTCTCCCAAATATCCTCCCATGCCTCTGAAGAAACTTCAACACCCAGCTCTCTTTCCCACATCTTGCAGAGTCGATCAGATTCATCTGAGGTGGCATCCCCCAGTTGGAGATATAGAGTACTGACAGAGAGTGTACTCTTAGCCCTTAGTACCCCTCTTTCTATGTCAGATTTGTAGGGATCAGTCAAAAGTATGGTCTTTTTTTGAATAAAATCCTAACTTGAAAAAAACAGAAGAGGTCTCTATTAGGTAACTTGTACTTCCGTACTAACTGATCGAAGGACATCATTACATCTCCCTCAAATAAATCACCCATGCAAGATATACCCCTAGCTCCCAACGTTTAAATCCTGAATCTATCATACCTGGTTGAAAACTCGGCATACCCACTAAAGGTGTAAACAAAGATGTTTTGCCAATATTACCTTCCCTTTGCCAAATTGCCCTCCATGCTTTAACAGTATTGATGACTATTGGGTTATGGCAATATTCCCTAACTGTCCTCACCTTGTCCAAAAATAGCAAACTGGTAAGGGAGCACCTTGCCTGGGAGACTTCGATATCTAGCCATATTGAAAGAGGGTCCCTACAAACCCAAAGGTCAAAAGCAAGCTTAATTGGTAACTTTTAACGTCCGGAAGATCTACTCCTCCCAGTCTGTGAGGCAACTGCAGTTTGGCTAATTTAATGAGGGGCCGTTTACGGTGCCAGATAAAGGAGCTGAACCAGACGTTCAGTCTCCTGAGTGTTTGTTTGTTGAAAATCGGGAGAGCATCCATATAGGGTATAGCAAACGAGGGAGAATACTCATCTTAATAAGCGCTATCCGACCCAACCATGAGACCGGAAGTGCCTCCAATCTTTGGAGATCTTGTTTAGTTTTTTCAAATAATTGATTAAAATTGGCTTTGAACAGCCAATCCAGAACTGGAGTAATGAATATGCCCAAATATACAAAACCCCTCTGTGACCACCTAAATGGGAATCTATAGTCACTCAAGAGCCAACTCTTTCGTAAGACCACCCATAGGCATAGCCTCTGATTTAGCAAAATTAATCTTATTCCCTGAAAATGCACCAAACGCGTGAATGCATTGTATCAGGCAAGGTACTGAGACTGCTGGATTTGTCAAGAAAATTAGAACATCATAAGATCTCGCTGAATGCAGATGTAATTTTGACCCCACTTCTGGAGCTGATATATTGAGATTCCCACGAATGGCCTCTGCCAACGGTTCAATCACCAACGTAAAAAGTAATGGTGAAAGGGGACAGCCCTGCCGGCTGCCCCTAGAAATATTAAAATTGCTTGATCATACCCCGTTGGTAATGACCGCTGCGAGAGGTACACTGTAGAGAATCTTTACGCATCGTATGAAAACTTCGCCCAGACCAAACCGGTCTAGAGTACAGAAAAGGTACAGCCACTCAATTCAGTCAAATGCCTTCTCTGCATCTAAAGGAATCACCAATCCCTGTATTGACTGCTGTCAGCATGCTTGAATTACGTTAAGCAGCCTCCTAACGCTATTGGAGGATCTGCGACCCTTTATGAAGCCCGTCTGATCCTCTTTAATAATAGAGGGCAACACAGTCTCCAGTCTTACGCGAGAGCCTTAGAGAGGATCTTAAAGTCGACATTTAAGAGGGAGATGGGTCTGTATGAAGCACAACTTCCGGATCCTTCCCTTGTTTAAGGATAGGTGATGGTGGGAGACAATCATGACTGTATGAATCATTAAACATATTCAGCATCAGGCCTGACAGCATACATGTAAGTACCTTTATATAATTCACTGGAAAGTCCATCAGGGCCAGGCGCCTTTCCACTCTGAAGCTGCCTCACAGCTTCCTGCACTTCCTGCACTTCTTGCTCTGATAATAGGGCATTGAGAAAGGACTGTTGTTCGGGACTCACACCCAGGAGCTTCAGATCTTTAAAAAAGGATTCCATTTTGGCCTGCCCCTCCTCACAATTCTCAGACTGGTATAACATAGAGTAGAATCTCTGGAACGCCACATTATTCTTTTTAGAATCACATGTTAGGTTCCAAGACACTTCCCTAATCGCTATAATGGTTTGTGGGGCACTTCTGTTTCTGGCAAGGTATGCTAAGTATTTGAGTAAAAAGTGAGGTCTGCAGATGCTGGAGATCAGAGCTGAAAATGTGTTGCTGGTTAGAGCGCAGCAGGTCAGGCAGCATCCAAGGAACAGGAAATTCGACGTTTCGGGCACAAGCCCTTCATCAGGAATTGGAATCAGGCATTCCTGATGAAGGGCTTGTGCCCGAAACGTCGAATTTCCTGTTCCTTGGATGCTGCCTGACCTGCTGCGCTTTAACCAGCAACACATTTTCAGCTATGCTAAGTATTTGCCTGGCTTGTCAACATGCTCGTATAACCTTTGCTTCGCAAAAGCCAGCTCCTTCTTTGCCGTCTGCATGAGCACAGAATTTAGTGCAGACCGCAGCGCCGTAATCCTCTGTAGTTTGACCAACGAGGGCCTGTCAAATAGGCCTTCTCGGCTGCCTTCAACCGTGCTTCAAGGAGACGTTGCTGCTCACCCTTCTGCCGCTTCTTACTGGTGGAATATGAAATAACTAACCCCCTGGTATAAGCTTTGGCAGTTTCCCACAGAACAGATGAGCTATCAACCGAGCCTATGTTGATGTCAAGGAATGCCCGAAATTCCCTAGAAAAATACTCCACACACTTACTGTCCATGAGAATAAAGGGGTCCATTCGCCAGTACTTTGAATCCTCTGTAACATCCTTAATTTTAACCATGAGGTACATTGGAGCATGATCAGAGATGGCAATATTACCAATCGTACAGGATGCCACCAGATCCAGGGTTACTGCAAGGGTCAGAAAAATCAATCCTCGTGTGACATCTGTGCGGATTGGAGAAAAACATGAAATCCCTACCTGTAGGGTGGAGACGCCTCTAGACGTCCACCAACTCTAATTCCCCACACAAACCCAATAACTGTTTAGTTTGTGCAGAGGGTATCGCGGGACCTTTAGGCAACCTGTCTTCTGTGGGGTCCATGAGGCAGTTAAAATCTCCCCCTATAATGATGTGCTGAGACTTGAGACTTATCAGTTTAGAAAAAGCATCTACCAAGAATTTAAGAGGATGATCTGGGGGACAGTAAACATTTAAAATAGCATATTCTTCCTCATTTATCAAGGCTTTAAGAATTACAAACCACCCGTATGTGTCTGTAACACATTCCAATAATTTAAATGACAGATTTTTCCTAACCAATATAGCCACTCCCCTACTTCTGGTATTAAATGATGAAAAATAAACTAGGTCAAAGCCATTCTGCTGTAATTTCCATAAGACCATAAGACATAGGAGTGGAAGTAAGGCCATTCGGCCCATCGAGTCCACTCCGCCATTCAATCATGGCTGATGGGCATTTCAACTCCACTTACCAGCGTTCTCCCCGTAGCCCTTAATTCCTTGAGACAACCAGAATCTATCAATTTCTGCCTTGAAGACATTTAGCGTCCCGGCCTCCACTGCACTCTGTGGCAATGAATTCCACAGGCCCACCACCCTCTGGCTGAAGAAATGTCTCCGCATTTCTGTTCTGAATTGACCCCCTCTAATTCTAAGGCTGTGTCCACGGGTCCTAGTCTCCTCGCCTAATGGAAACAATTTCCTAGCGTCCACCCTTTCCAATCCATGTATTATCTTGTACGTCTCTATTAAGTCTCCCCTTAATCTTCTAAACTCCAATGAATACAATCCCAGGATCCTCAGCCGTTCCTCATATGTTAGACCTACCATTCCAGGGATCATCCGTGTGAATCTCCGCTGGACACGTTCCAGTGCCAGTATGTCCTAGATGTTCCTTGTCATCCAAATGTGTCTCCTGTAACAAAACAATATCCATCTTCTCCTTTCTAAGACTCATGACTATCTTCTTCCTCTTAATTGGTGAGTGACTTCCCTTGATATTCCAGGTACACCATTTAATCAAATCACTAGCCATAATCTTATGCAATTACATTTAACTTCCAGAGAGGAGGAACCCGAACACAAATTGCTGAACCTTGGTGTCACGTGGTCCACCAAATATAAAAACTACATAACCTAAAACCACTACACTTAACAAACACACAAAATTATTAAAAATAAAAAAAACAAAAACCAGAAAACAAACCAACATATAAAGCACCAATAGCGCTGAGTAGGGGAACTCTCAACCTGCCTGGAGGGGGCAACTACCCATCCCGAACTCCCCATAAATAGGCATCTAACCATCTCAACCACCTTCACTTCTCCCAGCTAGAACCGCATCGCAAGCACAAGCTAAAAAGAATAAACATCCCATAGAAAATCAATATGAATAAAAAAAAATTCTTTCATTTAATAAAAAAGGGAATAAATACCCCACCCATCCTTTGGTATGTCCTAACTTAGAAATTTTAAAATGTACATCTTAACCACCACCAGATATAGTTTGAACCAAATTATTATCAAAAGAAGAAAACAAAGGAGGAAAACCAAAGCTCCAACCGGATTCCCTCCTTTTCTTTAACAGAATGATAAATGCGTACCCAAGCAACAATACTTATACATACTACAATTGTTTAAATTAGGTTAGTTTGTCCACAAAGTCTCTTGCCTTCTCCGATGTGTCAAAGAGATGCATGGATCCATCTAAGGTGATCCGAAGCACTGCCGGATATCTCGGAGTACTGAAACCCAAGCTCCTTCAGTCTTCTCTTGACATCATCGTGCGATTTTCGTTTCTGGATCACCGCCGCTGAAAAGTCCTGAAAAAACATGATCTTAGACCCTTCATAAATTAGGGCCCTTGGATCCTTCCCCTGGAGTCTGGAAGCCTCCATGACTCTCTCCTTATCCCAGTAATGATGGAACCGTACCAGGAAAGGACGAGGGCGTTGACCCAGACCTGACCTCCGTGCTGTGACCCGGTGAGCCCTCTCTATCTTCAATCCTCTCATGCCAGTCTCCAAGTCAAGGAATTTCAGAAGCCAATCTTCAACACATTCCGCAGGCTGCTCACCTTCCTTACCCTCAGGCAGACCGATGATCCGAATGTTTTTCTCCTGCCCCTGTTTTCAAGATTATCCGCTTGGTCATGCAAATTACGAACCTGCGTCTTCAGGGCTTGGATCTCTTCCTTGAATGAACTGGCATCAGCTTCTACCACTGTGACCCTGTGCTCCACCTCATCCGTCCTCTTCTCCAGGTCTCCCAGCTGCTGCTCATGCTTCTGCAGCATGAGAGAGACTGGAGCCAGTTTCTCTCCAATCTGTTTCCCCAACATCTCGTGAGATTTCGAGACCTGGTTCATCAGGTCCTGGAGAGTATCAGCTCCGAGGCTGCTGCAGGCTGAACTGCAGACCTGGCCTCGGATGCTCCTCCTCCCTTTTTAGGCATTTCTAGACAGCTGAAAATACAGGTAAGTCAATTTTTAAATATTTCTTGGGGCTCCACAATCTTTCCAATGCCCCAAGAAATCCTGAAGACCTTGGTTGGGCGGGTTAAAGGACCATCTTGCTCCTGCTGTGATGCGAAGCTCTGCAGTGTGATCTCCTCAGATCCCCGCCATCTTAGATCCCCCCTACAGTACCATGTTAATGTACCTTTCTATTCCTCTCTGCAATGACTTACTAAGTATATTCGGAAGTTTATTTACTAAAGCTGTTTCCTCTACATGCTAGTGTTACTCTTGTATGTTTTGAAAATTGATATTATTATTGGCTATCCATCACTTTCAACCATTTGCTATCCCTAAATTTACAATATTTTGTTTTGAATCTCTGGAGTAACTCTGCAGTTATGTTAATATAACAACATCAGGCACGTTATTATCTTTCAGATTGTAAATAGAAATATTTACTTGGGATCTCCTGAATTCCAGCAACAAATATCTGTCTTTTTGTTCAGGACAGTTTCTCTGAACTGATTAATCCACAATGCTTTGTGCATTGTACAGTTTTGCAAAGTATTTTTTCCAGAGCTTGCTCTTCAATCTGTCCATAATTATTTTTGCATTTTGGGAATAACAGCCGTTTTAAATTTGAAGGATTCACTCATTTGTCTTGAGATGTGGCTTGTTTAATTTATTTGGGTATCTCAGCTTTTTGTATTTCTACTTCAGTTTGGTTGACTGATAGATGTATTGTGCCCAATTCTGTACGCTGCGCTATAATAAAGATCTGAACGGTATAGAGAGGATGCAGATAATACTAATGAAAAATGCTTCAGTTGTGTGGATAGACTGGAAAGATTAGGCTTTTCTCCTTGGGTAAGAGGAGATGTTAAAGTCATATTTAAAATATCGACAATAGGTAGTGAAATTATTCCTGTGACAGATGAGGGGAGAAGCAAAGGACATTGTTCTGTAATGTTTGCCAAAAGAAGCAACAACAACATGAAGAAAAATATTTTTGTGCAGTCAATGTTTAGTGTCTGGAATGCACTCTGAGTGTGATGTAGGCAGGTGCAGTTGTGGCTTTCAGATAAGAATTAGATTTGAATGTTGAAGAAAAAATTTACAGGACCATGGAAAAAAGGCAAGGTTGCGTTTGCAGAATGTTGGCATGATGCAACAGACGAAATGACACCCTTCGATGCTGTCACCAATCAGTGATTCTGTGTTTGTTTATGGATATTCTGTTTAGCTTTCCCTCTCTTTTTGCTTCATTATTTTCCTGAAGTTTAAACATTATTGTACATCGATGGAGTCATTCATCATAACATTCTCAGTTGGGCTTTCGATTCACATCAAGTTTATTTTTTTAATACACCAGTCGATTGCTATCTGCTATATTCTTACTTAAGCGTGCATTTATGATGAAAATATTTTAAGAAAAAAATGGTCTCATAATTGACTTCTTTGCCTCTAAAGGTTTTTAGCGTTAGGATATGATATTAAGTCATGAGGTTATTTAAAACAATGATAAACATGCAATCATTTCACAAGTGCCTAAGCTAAAAATAAAATCTGAAGGACAGAAATTAGTGTTTCTCTTCTTAGAATTGTCACAGACCTGACAGATGTATGTTTTAACAGTTGACTATTCTTTTGATGTTTTGCTGTTACAATAAAGACTAATTAGCAGTTGACACTTATAATTGAGGCTAACTATACTTTTAAATGCATTGTTCAATTCATCTTCAGTGTTGTGGAGCCAATTTTAAATGTTCAGATAAGTAATGGTTCCTATCTCTGAAAAGTATTGTGTCACAGTTAAGTTGAGTGGAAATGGCAAACAATCAAATTATAAGTGTTGAAAACTGAATTAGTTCTTAGCTCATTTTGGAGCTTTTTCAGGCTAGATTTTCCAAGGGTCTGTGATTCCTATCGTGTCCCTCACCACAGCTAAATAGTCAAGGGTTAAGTTGGGAGAATCTGCAAATAATTCCAATGGCTGCCCTGCAGTGATTTAGTACTGGCAGTATTGTGATTTTTAAAGTGAGATTTCCTCTTGTTTCTTGGGAGCAAGTCTTGCCTTGGAGACCATTGTTTGGTGAGCACCTCTAGTTCCAGCAACACCAGTCATGAGCCTTGACAATGACTTCAAGCATAGAGAGTCCCACTGTACAGCCATACATCATGAAAATGGATGCTTTGGTCAGACCAGTCCATGCTGAATATAATCCCAAACTAAACTAGTCCCACCTGCCTGCTCCTGGCCCATATCCCTCCAATCCTTTCCTATTCAAGTATCCATCCAAATGTCTTTGAAATGTTGTTGTAATTTTACTCACAACCACCACATCCTCAGGAAATTCATTCCATGCGCGAACTACCCTCTGTGTAAACAAATTTGCCTCTTTTATGTCTTTTTTAAATCTCTCCCTGTCACCTTAAAAATGTGTCCCCCTAGTCTTGAAATTCCCCATTTGGGGAAAAGAGAACTACCATCAATTCTATCTATATCCCTCATTATTTTATAAACTTCCATCAGCTCACTTCTGAGTTTCCTTTGCTGCAGTGGAAAAAGTCCACTTTTTATAACTCAAACCTCCCATACTCAGCGACATCCTGGTAAATAAACCCTCTCCAGCTTGATAATATCCTTCCTATAACTAGGCAACCAGAACTGGACACAGTATTCCAGAAGAGGCCTCACCAACGTCCTGTACAGTCTCAACATAATGTCCCAACTCCTCTACTCAAAGGACTGAGCCATGAAGGCAAGCATGCCGATGCCTTTTTAACCACCCACCCTGTGATGAAAACTTTAAAGCATTATGTACGTGCAAGTAAGTCTGGAGTTATGATCTCAGCAGGCGGATGTGGGACCGAATTCAAGAGGCCAGGCAGGTTTAAATGGGTAGGATGAACTTGAGGAGTGGCGGGTTTACTTTCAGCGGGCCTCGGAACCTATAAAGGTGGTTCCCCTTCCTTGCTTGACAACAGTCTGTGTCACTAATGCCGTCTAGCTTTCTGCATGGTACAGAGTTATTTCTGCTGCAGCTAAGAGTTGAGTGGGGCTACATAAGTTGTCATGGTGAATTGGCTTCCTGACACCCATACCTTACCCTACCCCATCACACCACTCCTTGTTTTGTTTAAGGGGCAGAAGGCAAGAAAATCTCCCTTGGAGATTTTTTTTAACCCCTTGACTTTAAACCCGTTAGCAGGAGGGTGCACAATCCAGCAATTTGTGCAAATTCTAATTAGTTTTAACGCGATACTTCTGTATTATTATCCCCAAGGAAATGGACCAGAAAGGGAAGTCAGCCCTTCAGATTGTCTCTCCATAAACATAGGTGGACATGTTGTGTGGAGGGGAGAGAACTGCTTTTACTGCAAAGGAAACCAGGCCACCAGACTCTATCAGCCCGAACCAAGAAAGCAGCCTGAGTCAATGCCATGTCCTCAGTAAGATGCAATGCACAGCTTTGCTGTGAAGTTTATGATTTTCTGCTCTTGACTCCATCTTCTCTCTGCTGTCTCACAATGTCAGGGCTGGTACTCCTTCAAACTCTACCACTGCCCATTCCTTTCATAAAGGCTCCTGGACCTCAAACTCTCATCATTGCATACCCTTGTCCATTCACGTCACTCTCCTAAACCACAGCCGCTTCTTCTCCTCTGCAGTTTCTACTTACTCGCTCGGCCATCTTTGCCTATATTCCAACTACTGTAATGCGATTTTGAACATTCTTGGCAGAGCATTAGCTGTGCCTCAGGTTTACTAGTCCAGTGAAATTACTATTATACCATTGGCTTACCTGGTAGTAATCCAGGCATGATTGCTTTGTTGTTCTGCTTTTATAATTTAGCTTTTTGAAGGTAAGGTACAAAACAATGTTCTATGTCATTGATTCCCAAGTAGTCAGCAAATAGATCCTTCCTCACCCCTAAGATTCCTCTCCAAGTCAAGATGATGTCCTTATTTCTGACAATCAGCAAGCATCAGAGTCAATAGGACTCACTTTGGGCTGCAGTGACCTACTTCTATCCTTGTAGCTATAGTATTCCATACTACATTTTTTTAACTTCATCATTTTAATGGCTCCTTGATCCAATGTTTGATAGTCAATTTGATCATTCTCCCTTGCAGTATCTGCCTTTGTCCTGGTAGAACCTTAAAAACTGTTGGTCATTTGTGAGAATGTGGTGCTGGAAAAGCACAGCAAGTCAGGCCGCATCCGAGGAACAGGAGAATTGACATGCCGAGCTGTTGCCTGACGTGTTAATTTTCCCGCTCCTCAGATGCTGCCTGACCTGCTGTGCTTTTCCAGCACCAGACTCTCATTCTGATCTCCAGCATCTACAGTCCTCACTTCCTCCACTGTTGGTCAGTTGCAAGGGTGAAAGTTCAAGTTACACCCTTGAATTTCCCATTTCTTGCAATCATATCCTCCTGTCCCTGACTATGGTTCAAATTTGAAGTCTTCAGTTTAAGAGGTGTGACTGTCTCCTGGATCAGTGTATAAGTAATTTTCTCTTTCTCCTGATGCATCTCAATAGCTGAAGCTCAGATGCCAGTTCAGTAACTCCAAGGTGACTTTCCTCAGATTGCTGGTATTTGCTACCAGTGCGACTACTGTGAATCACAAGTGTCCACCAATTTCTACATGCTGCAACTGGAATACATCATCTTTCTGCCATCACTTCTTCTATGGTTTATCTAACAAATCAGGTTTAGAAAGATCTTTGCATTATTATTTTAAGCTCTATCAAGTGGTTTACTAAGTAATCTCTAAACATAATACAATAGTTATCTTCCTGCGTCCTGCGGAATCTACTGACCTTGTCTACACGTGGAGGGGAGGGGGGGGCGTATTTTTTAAACTCAGCAATTATTCCTTTATTCATTCCCTTTAATCAATGCTTTCAAGGTCCACTGCTCATCTCCCATTCTGCCTCTGAACCACTTCTTTTTTTGTAAGACAATTCAACAGAAATTCCTCACTCACTCGAATTCTTTTACTTACACAACATTTCAAAATTCCTCAGAAGTCATAATGAACACCAGTCAGATCCCACCAAAGTACTGTGGATGACTTATGCTCTTAATTCCAGCGTGTCTTTTAAAAAGAGAGCTGCTGAAGAGATGATAACTGCAGGTGTATGATAACATTTTTTGTGGGATCGATGGGACATAATATCCAAAAAGGTCAATGGCATTTCAAAAAAGGTTGTATACTGTGATGTCATTCGACTACAAAGGCCTAATGATACCCTGCTCAGCAACAAGCTACCATCACCAGATTATGACCCAAACTGCTAGACACATTTTATGTTTCATTTTGCCTGTGAATACACAGGAAAAAAGTGCTTTAAAAAGCCAATTTCATACTGCTGGAGACTATTGGAACTGAATGCTCTCTTGCCTTACTTTTCTGCAATGGCCATAATCAAACAACTATGCTCTAGTCACACCTGTGTTGCAGGTAGAGATTCTAATTCTAAGTGCTGCAATCCGTTTAAACTGGAACGGGACAATAAAAGATACTCTCACTCTGAGTACTGGTATTTGATCACAGTCAAAATACACCAGAGCATTAGAATCTCATCCCATCGGCAAAACTGATGGTCATGAAACTGGCTGTTTATCTACCAACACAACCAATAACTGCCACCCCAACAGTCAAAATGTTCAACTATCTGCTCTTCACAAACAATTCAAACTTGTTTTTAGCTTTATTTGGAGTCTCTTTTTTTATTGCTAATGTGTTTGTATGTGTTGTGTTGCTAATTCTTCTGGGGTTCAATAATGAACAATCAAACTTTGTAAATTCAAGAACACCTGGTTAAGTTAGATTTTTTTTAAAAAAACAAAGCAAGTTCATTTGGATCTGAGAGGAAAACTATCAACAAGGGAAATGGTTTATTTTTAAATTAACCTTGTAGTCAACTGAGAAGGTGGATGATTAAGGCAGGTGAGCCCAGGAGCTTTAACAATTTAGGATATCCCATCTGGGACAGTATTAGGGAACCTCACCTGGTTGGGGGTGGGGTGGGGAGAAATCTGTGTGTATCACAATTAAAGGATTGTATGAGATCTTGGTGTGTCCTCAAGATTAGTGTGTGAAATAGTAGTGTGTAGAGTTCATTTAGTCTCCTTTTTGTTATTGCTTATTTTAATTTTAAAATAATCAACAGCACCACTATACACTTCAAGATAGTTACTTTGTAATATAACTATTGCTAAGTTAAAAATCACACAACACCAGGTTATAGTCCAACAGGTTTAATTGGAAGCACTAGCTTTCAGAGAACTGCTCCTTCAGGAGGTTGTGAAGGAGCAGCGCTCTGAAAGCTAGTGCTTCCAATTAAACCTATTGGACTATAACCTGGTGTTGTGATTTTTAACTTTGTACACCCCAATCCAACATCGGCATCTCCAAATCATATTGCTAAGGTGTTAGACATTATATAAAATATATATACAAGGATTTTAAGAAGACATGGATAAATGATGTGTATGGAATTAGGATCAGTCTCTAGTATCATTGTAGATATGGCTTGCTTGAGATTGAGTAATGTCTCCTTAGTTTTGTTTTTAAGGCACTTTGAGGCCCTTGATAACCTGGATCAGAACAATAGTCCTCCAACTGATTTGTCTTCCTCCCTCTCCCTGTTGAGAAACCCAATCCTATCTTTCAGAGTTATTCCTAAAGGGAAAGGGATGAATTTCTATAAAAAATGATTGCTTGCACCTTGTCTGATACATGGTTGCTATCCCAAAACAGCAAATCATACTTCCATATTATGTTTATCCAGACCTCCAGCACAGTGTCATCCATTGTCTTGTGGTTGATGTAATTGACCATTTTTATCTGTCTTAGCCATTTGCTTAGAAGGCACTTGTCGATTTTTATTTTGGTGATATACAGAGCAATTCACATATCCTGGAGAACCATTGTCACAGACTTTATGCTTACATGTGGAAGTGTTAATTGAATTTCACAAGGTCTTCTCAACACAAGTACAGTCCAGTCCCAGGACCTGTTGAAATTCTCCAAGGCTAGTCACATAATTTCTTCAGCCATTCTGTAGGATTCTTTCAGTTTTATAGACAGATTGGTTTTCTTAACAAAATCTATAATGTTGTAATTATGCAGTTGTGACACACAGCTAGATGGGGTAGCTTGCTTGTTGGACTCTGAATCAGTGCAAGTTTTCATTACAGATGGATGTGAAAAAAATGCATGTAATTTGTTACTGTCTATTTCACTGTAAATTGCAGAAAGTACATGTATCTATAAATCTCCAAATCATGAATTTTATAAATTATACATTCATTACTTAGCTGGTAAACATAAATAATGAGCAAGTCACGGTGATACTAAATTAAAATTAAAATAGTTGCTTTTGTTTTGATTCAGACAACATTACTCCATTTCTGGGAAAAGACATCTCACACAATGGCAGCTATTCATGAAAGTTTCAAAGGCTACCAGCCATATGAATTTGCAATGTTGAAGGTAAATGTACATTTTGATTTGCATATCCATTGTAGATACACAAAAACCATTTGAAAAACATGACTGTTCTTTGTTATTTTCCCTTCTATTTCCATCCAAAAAGATTTGTATTTCTTTCATGGTTTTGTGTAAAACTGCTTGACCTGAAAAACATGAATGGAACTGATTTAAAAAAAAACAATACTCCAGAGTACAGCCTAGATTGTTAGGAGAGGAATGAGTTTCAGGTCTCCATCTTCGTAATCTTCAAATTTGGTCTTCTCATGTTCACTGTTTGAACTTACGCTCGCGTTATGTGTGTCAGAGATACTAGTAATTCTGCCACCTGCATGTTTGAGCCCAAGGCCACCACCTGTGCAGCTGCCAGCTGAATTGTTGTGACAGCTTGTCTTTGTGTCTCTCTCTCTCTCTCTCTCTCTCTCTCTCTGTCTCTCTGTCTCTCTGTCTCTCTGTCTCTCTCTCTCTCTCTCTCTCTCTCTCTCTCTCTCTCTCTCTCTCTCTCTCTGTCTCTCTCTCTCTCTCTCTCTCTCTCTCTCTCTCCACATCGCTCTCTCTACCTCTCCCTCTCTGTCTGTCTCTATATATCGCGCGCGCTCTCTTTCTCTCTCTTTCTTTCTCTCTTTCACTCTCTGTCTGTCTCTCTCTCTCTCTCTCTTTCACTCTCTGTCTGTCTCTCTCCACCATCTCATTCTTTCTCCCGCACACTCTCAACATATCTCTTTCTCTGTATCTTGCTCGCTCTCTCGCTCTCTACCTCTACCTCTCTCTATTGTTCTCTTTCTCCACCTCTCTTCCTTTCTCCACCTCTCTTTCTTTCTCCACCTCTCTCTCTATTGTTCTCTTTCTCTACCACTCTCTCTCTTTGTCTCGCTCTGTCTATCTCTCTCTCTCTATCGTTCTCTCTCTACAGCTACCTTTCTCTCTCATTCTCTCTCTCTCGCGCGCTCGTGCGCTCTCTCTCTCATTAGCCGTAAAAGCAGGCCATTTGGGCTTTCAAGTTTGCTGTTCTGTTCACTTTTGTCATGGCTGATATTTTTTGTCACAAATGTAACACTCCCATTTACCAGTGACAATGTTTAGATGCTTGTTAAGCATGGGAATAATCTGTTTTTGTCCTAAAAATGTTCGCTGACCCCATCACAATTGTTTTCTGAGGCAGAGAGTTTCAAAGTTGCACAATCCTCTGAGGTAAAGTTTCTCCTCGTGTCTGTTCAAAAAGAGTGGTCCTTTTATTTTAATACGCTGTACCCTATTTCTTAAATCGCCCATGTAAGACAATCTTCTCTTTACAAGATCTCAATCTAAGCTCTTCTGAGCTTACTCCAATGCACATATGGCCTGCCTTAAATAATGAGAGCAAATTTTTACATGGTATTTGAGATGTATTATCACCAATGTACTGTATAACTGAAGCATAGCATACGTACTTTAATATCAAAAACAGAAATTGCTGGAGAAACTAAGTGGGTTTGGCACATCTGTGAATAAGAAAAAAAGCAGAGTCAACGTTTTGCATCCAATGACCATTAATTGCATTTAGGCTTTTGCCCGAAATGTCGGATTTTCCTGCTCCTCGGATGCTGCCTGAACTGCTGTGCTTTTCCAGCACCACTCTACTCCATTAATCACATTTGACTGTCCTAGTCAATAGAAACCCCCAGGGTCTTGAAAAGGGGGACTTCAGCAAGAGTAATGTCATTGAATATCTAGGGGAAATGATCGGCTTCTCTTTTATTTGTGACAAACATTGCATGTTACTTGTCACCCATCAGCTCAAGCCTGGAACTTGTCTCGGTCTTGCTGCATTAGTATATGGGCTAATTTATTAGCTGAGTTGCTGGATATTGTGCAGTCATCAGCAAAGATGATAGGAAGCTTGTGCCTATGACTGAACCTGAGGGACTGCAGTGATTTTGTTCTTGGAATGAGATGATTTACTTCCAAAAACACAACCGGCTTCCTTTCTGCTATTTGGCATCATACCTATCATAGAGTTTTCCCCTGTTTCTCACTGACTATAGTTTAGCTAGGACTACTCTGTCAAGTGCTTCTTCTTGTTTAGACCAAGGTCGCAGAGAGGACAGGAGGTGCATGGCAATAGCAGAATCCATACTGAGCATTTCTGAGCTGTGTGAATGCTGCTTGATCACACTGTTCATGACACTTTCCTTCCCTCTGGTTGAGAGTAGACATGTGGGATAGTAATTGACCAGGATATACCCAGGCAACTTTTAACATTGTTCAGTAAATACCATTGTTATAGCTGTACTGAAATTACTTGGCTGCATTCAGCTAGATGTGGGGCGTATGAGGCACTGCTCCTAATTCCAGAATATGAATAATTTCCTGGACGAGAAATTGTCTCAATGGGGCAATACCAGAGCTGGGCTGGAAAGATCGGAGCCAAAGATTGCTGTGAAAACAGTGATGAGAAGGAGCTGAACAACAGGCTCCCTTTTTAATGAAGAGATAGTTTAGATACAGTCATAGCATATTCCGTCAACAAGGGAAGGTAGGGTAAACAAATCCAGAGCTTACTGGTGGTAACGGAGATAGGAATTAAGATAAAAATGAAATAATGTCCTTGTGTCCAGTAGAGAAAACAATTGAGTATCAGGGTGAATATGAAAGATTCAGAATAGAAATGAAAAAGCAAACAAGAATAGCAAAGAGGGAATGTGAAAGAAGATTGGGATCTAACAAACATTGAAATCCAAAGCCTTTTATAGGCTAGGTATGCATATAGTTAAAAAGATGTCATAAAGAGAACAACTAATTGGGGCTTTCAAAGGTGATTTATATGTGGAGATGGGGCATGGCTGAGGTATTAAATAAATATCTTGCATATGCCATTACCAAGGAAGCAGACGTTACTCATGATGACAGAGGGGAAAAACCCAGTTACTACAAGGGTCCAAAATTGGTATGGAGGAAAAATGGCACAATCTATTGGTACTTGGATTTGACCAGACACCAGGACCAGATGACATGCATCCAAGAAATTGGAGGAAATAAAAGTGAAAATTGCGGTGACACTGACCATAATCTTTGATTCTTTCATGTACACTGGTGTGGTTGCCAGAGGCCTGTAGAATTGCAAACATTATGCCTTTGTTCAAAAAAACATTTTTAAGGAGAAGATTAGCAATTGTAAACTCATCCAGTTTAAATTCAGGAGTGAGTAGCTTCACGAAACAATAATTCAGAATAGAATTGATGGTCACATGGACTGTTAATACAGATTAATTAAGGAGAACTAACCTATATCTCCTAATGGAAATCATATTTAGCTACTTGTTGGAACCTTTTGAACAGGTGTCAAGAGGGTGAGTTGATGCATTTTAGTAAAAAAGACATAGACATTATAGAATAAAGGGTGCTATTGTAAAGGCTGCACAAAAGCAATGCAACTTGGGGTTTATGGGCATAAATCACTAAGTGTCAGGACAGTTGTGGAGTGGTTGATAAAACATGTAGTATCCTAGGATTTATAAATTGTGCTGTAGAGTTGAGGAGCAGGGAGGTAATGCTGAATCTCCTTGAGACAGTAGTTAGACCTCAGCTGGAATGTTGTGTATGGTTCTAGGTACTACATTTTGGGAAACATTTGAATGCATTGAGGAGAGTATGAAAGACTTTGGCAAAAATGGCTCCAGGGATGAGAAAGTTCGCTAATGAAGATAAATTGAAGAAGTTGGGACTGTTTTCCTCAGATGAGAAGAGGGGATTTGATAGCAGTTTTCAAAATTGTGAGAAGTCTGGGCAGAGAGAGCAGTGAGAAACCATTCCCAGTCATAAATTGATCAAGAACCAGATGATGCAGATTTTGAGAAGAGAAAATCAAATTCATGCAGTGACTAGTTCAAGTCTGGAATGCACTGCCTGGAATTGTGGGTGAAAGCAGATTCAGTAGAAGAATATTTTTATATATTCAGGCTTATGGGGAAAGGGTAGAAGAACAGACTTGGTTATGATGCTCATTCAGTGATAGGATAAGCTGGATGGCCACCTTCAACAATTGTCATCTTCTGTGATTCCTCAGGTACTGAAGCAGATACTGAAGCAGCCAATCCTGGACGATATTCAGGCTTTGACAGATAAGTGGCATGTAACATTCATGCCACACAGTTGGCTGGCAATGACCATTTCTAACGAGAGCAAATCCAATAATTTCACCTTAACATTGAATGGCATTAACATCTGGAAAATCCTAACTTTCAGGATTCTGGGCTTTACGTTAGACCAGAAACTAAATTGGGCAAGCCATCCAAATATAAGAGTGAATCACTACAGATTTAGTGATGAGTACCTAATCTCCTCACTCCTCGAAACTCTCCACTATCCACAAGGCATAAGCTCGGAGTGTGATGGAATACTTTTCAATGTCTGGATGAGTGCATATTTGACAATGCAGAAGATGCAAAAAAAAAAATTCTACGGCAATGCACCCACTTGATTGGTATTCAACTTGGCAAGTGTAGACTGTATATCATTCTGAGCGAGATGATGGGTTGTCCCTAACTATCAAGGATAAATTGTTAAGAGTCACTGTTGGAGATGATCCCGGAATGTCGAATTTCCTGTTCCTTGGATGCTGCCTGACCTGCTGCGCTTTTCCAGCAACACATTTTCAGCCTTGATACTTATCAACCCCAGATTGAAGGTGGTCCTAAACATGATACAGTAATTCAAAAACAGCAATGATATATTTAATGAGGAGAAAAAGCTTGCCTTTTATTAACAGAAATATTAAGAATAACAAAGATCCGTGTAAAAGTTTGTATAAATCCATTAATTGCAGAAACAGCAGAGTACGTAAAACAAATACATAATTCTGGATTGTCCTGTGACTGTCCAAAAAAGGGTTTATCTAAGGAAATGAAAGCTGTAATTCCGAGTTCAGAATTTGTATAATATAAGGTAATGTATCAAAACTTAACATATGAATCGAAACACTGTTCGGTTATTACATTTGTACTGTGTTGACCTATGTGATGACATTGTATACATGAATAATCAAAGGAACAAGGGAGAAGGTAGCTTTTTGCATATTTTGTTACATTTAATTGAACTTTTAACAATGTTTCCATTAAGAAAATTATCTCTCTATCTGTGATACCCTGTTATTTTACAGTCATGGGTAACAATGTCCGTCATGCTTTTGGTTGTTAGCAGTGGGTTGATTTATCTGTTTGGAACAGCAAGATTTTCTAATAGTGTATTCTACCTTCGGGACTCGCACTCAGCCAGCATGAAAAAACATATCCATTGGTATCACACAGCCTTAATAAAAATGTCACTCATATTTTCCCTTATACTTTAGCAGATTCAGCCATTTGGAGTTGACTCTTTCATCTTATGTTCTTTTGTTGTTATACAGTCAAGTGAAATATATACACTGCAATCAAGAAAGTTATAATTGTTTGCTCCACTCCTGTTACTACAATAAATCCTTTTCATAATCCTTTTCTCTTAATCCTTTTGTGAAGTGAAAGTCGATATAGCTCCAGAGGCTGCTATGTCTTAGATAACTATTACTTTGAAGCCTAGCACTGCATGAGGAGTTCAAGCAGCAATTTTATCAGAATTCTGAACATGAAGGGAGAAATAGAACCATAAGAAATAACCAGACAATAAAGTTTAATTTAAATAAAAGTAGTGAGAGAGCAATTCAGCACGTCTCCCAGCTTCTGTGGAGAGAGAAACAGAATTAATGTTTAGACTCCAATGACAACTTCAGAACTGGGAATAGTGAAATGTTTCACTGAGTAGATGTCATCGAAACAACTTTCCACTGGAAGCTAAATAAATGACACTTGAAAGATTTTTAAGATTTAAAAGAAAATGTGTGGTAGAGTCATAGAGATGTTACAGCATGGAAACAGACCTTTTTCCAGTCTACCCTGTCCATGCTGACCAGATATCCTAATCGAATCTAGTCCCATTTGCCAGCGTTTGGTCCATATTCTTCTAAATCCTTCCTATTCATATACCCATCCAGAGGCTTTTTAAAAGTTGTAATTGCACTAGCCTCCTCCACTTCCTCTGGCAGCTCATTCCATACGCTCGTCACCCTCTGCGTGAATAAGTTGCATCTTAGGTCCCTTTTTAAATGCTTCCCTGCTCCCCTTAAACCTGTGTCGTCTAGTTTTGGAGTTTAAATAGCCAAGGTCTTTTCCCAAGGATAGCACTCTATCCATGCCCCTCATGATTTTATAAAACTCTATGAAGTCACCCCTCAGCCTCCAACGGTCCAGGGAAAACAGCCCCAGCCTATTCAGCCTCTCCCTCTCACTCCAGCTCTCCAACCCTGGCAACATCCTTGCAAATCTTTAATGAACCCCTTCAAGTTTCACAATATCATTCCTATAGCAGGAGACCAGAATTGAACGCAGAATTCCAAAAGTGGCCTAACCAATATATCGTGCAGCTGTAACATGACCTTCCAATTCCTGTACTCAATGAACTGACCAATCAAGGCAAGCATACCAAACACCTTCGCTATCCTGTTTTTCTGCAACTCTTACAGCAAGTTCTGGAACTTATGAATTGATTAACAAATAGCTATGGATTGTTTACAAACAAAACTCACTCACTTATTCACACAGTCTCTGTCTATCCTTCCCTCCTTCCCTCACTCCCTCCCTCCCTCTCTCAAACAGTCACACTGTCTGTCTCTCAAGACAAAGGGAACAAAATATTCTCTGTAGATTCACTTTAAAAAACAAAAAACACACTTTCTAATCAAGGGTTGTTGTTCTTAAAGACGACAAGATAAAGTGGATCATCAATCTGATATTCTTGTATGTGTCATGAATTACACTCCGTTGTCACAGATCTTGACAGACACAGGTTGATCAGGAAGTACAATAATGACAAGTTGTTACAGTTACCCTCCCAGGAGAACAATCTGCCTTCTCCCTAATTTTGTGATAGAAGTTTTTTATTAAAAAGGAGTCCAGCACTGGCCTCTCCCATGTTCACAGATTTCTTGTCTCCATTCAATTCAAAACATAAGCAATTGCCAAGCCCCACACTTTTTTTTTCACAAGAAAACCATAAAACTCTGACAGGTGAAGACCGAGAAATGAATCCATTCAATTATCTGAAGTTATAATTTCTAAAAAGCCTTGTTTGAAAAAAGATTTCAAATGTCCCAAAGGCTTTGCAGTGTACTTTTTTGACCTAACGCAGGTACCTAGATATAACATGAAATAGATACATTTTTGCACAATCTTTCAAATCCAAGATGACAAAGAAGTATTAAATATGAAATGGCTATAGACTCAAAGAAAGGAGCAGGATTTTAATTCCAGGGTGCTCTCGGTTTGCAATGTATGGGAACACACACATGCTAATTTTAAAAGTTACCTTCAGGCCACGTTCACCAATTTATAGGTGCAGGGCTCTGTCTCCTGGCTGGTGAGCTAATAGGCAGTGGTCCAGATTTGGATGATTGGAACTCCCATTGTTAAGAGGTTTGAAGCTCACAAAGGAAGACCAGCCCCATGGTTCAGGTGGTAGATCTTTGAACAAGGAAGTAAAAGTTGAGAGATGTTACAAAGGCACAGGGAGGGAATTGATAGATGGAAGGATTCTATATTAGGTGGAAGATGGGAGATATTAATTAACAAAAAGGATGATGGTTAAAGTTCAAAACTTGGTTCACTTGCGATCAAGTCTTTTAGGCTAAAATATGTTCTCTCGGGGCAGAAGCATATGTTTTGTTGAATTGACACAATATGACTTGCAGGTTTCTTGTAACAGATTGTTCTTCCATAGTATGCAATTTAAAATTAAAATGTTTGTGAATGCCATATAATTTAAAATAATTAAATTTTTGATTGTAGGTTTTGCAAGGACCTGTAAATAAATTGATAGAGCAAGCATCACAGGAAGATAATGATGCAAAGGTAGATGTGGCAAAGGATGCATCTGACCAGGATAATGAGTAAGTTACAAAAAATCATTGATATGTTTTAAGAAAAAGAAACAAAGTTCAACTGAGTTAGTTACAAACACACTTCATATCCATATTGATATGAATGATGTTTTTTGTGTTTGAAGGGAATGATTCAGCCTCCGTTCTTTTCATGATGCCAAGTTTCACTTACTGTAATTTTACTGCAGGGCTAAACTTATTTTGGAAACAAATAAGCAACACAAGTGCATTTTAGCCAGTGAATCTAATATTTCACTAAATTTCTAAATATACAGGGCTTATGCTCGAAACGTCGAATTCTCTATTCCTGAGATGCTGCCTAACCTGCTGTGCTTTGACCAGCAACACATTTGCAGCAACAATATATTCCCAGCCTGATTTACATTAATGCTAGGAACGCAGAAGCAGGAAGAGGGCTGTAATTCCTGTGAAATGTATAAATATCTTAAACTTCCATGTACACAATTAGGAAATTCTCATTTTCTCTCGTGTATACTCTGAAGTGAGTCCATTGATATCACCTTCCAATCTGTGAATTCTATCACCTGGAGAGGTAAGGGCTGTGATATGTAGGAACACCACAAATTGCACGTTACCTTCTAAACTGTTATGTGACAAAATGGCTCTGAGTTATTATTTTTCAAGTTACATTGATCTCACTGTCTCAGTCTGTGGGTTAAGACCAGGAATTCTACTCTGGCAAAAAGATAATAAAATAATGTTGTTAATTGTTCATCACTATCGGGTAGAGAGTGCAAGTTTGGAAGGTGCTGTTGAAGGCTTGCAGGTGTCCAATGAAATTGTAGTGTTGATTAACATCCAGTTAAGTTCAAGTTAAGAATCCTGATGTTTGCACAGGACACATGTTCTGTTGCTTTGTTCGCCTTGAGATCCAGTAATTATCCATTCTTTAATGCAGTCTTATTCAGAAAGGTTTCAGGATACTCTGAGAAAAATTGAATGCTTTGTTCAGTTCATCTTTGCTATGCCTTTGTCGCTCTTTTGGCTGTCAGATCCACATCTTAACAAAGTTCTTGGCAAAAATGGCCACATAAACCACTCAGTACAGCCAGCTCACAGCGTTCTGTGGTAAAAGCACTTTGCAACTTGTTTGCTGCACTTTCCAAAATTCTGTAGCAGCCTTCAGACAGAATTGCCTTCTTAAAAGCTGCTGTCAAAGATCTAAGCAGTTTCAGCACATGAAACATATTTCATTTTACGTGGGATTTTTAGCAAATGGTCTTCTAATGGGAATGAATTGACCCACAGCATTCCACAAGGGTTTGGTTTTCCTTCAGGAGTTAGGAAACAGCTTGGTATTGTTTCAGATTCTTGAAGTTACACCTAAGGACAAATGGTCATTCACCTGTGATTTTCCTGAGTTAGTCACTTAATAGCCAGAGAGTAGGCTCACTGTCATTCCCACTCTGGAAGGGGTCTTACTGGAGAAAGGGCAGTTGGAGGCCTTTCAGCTTGAAAGGAGCAGCAGACTGCAATGGAAGATAAGTAACAGGGAATGCAGTTCAAAATGAATGTTCATTGTCTCAAATTTTTTAAAAATCTTTAATCAAAAATAGATTCAGCATCTAAGCCACTTTAAAGGGGTCCTGGGTTGGGGAGGAATCTGTCTACTTTGGTGGTTTCTAGTTACCCCTGCAACAGGTAGATAAAATGGGCCACTAGGCAAGCTGCATTTAATTCTCAATCACTTTCTATCTCAGCCCTGGCAGCTGAAACATTAGCTTTGCAAAACACAAGAAATAGTAGCAGGAGTAGGGGATTTAGCTGATCTCATTGTGGTGTCAACTCCACTTTGCTACATTCTCTCGTGATTGACTCCCTTGTCAAATAAAACTCTTATCAAACTAAGCCATGAATATATTTAATCTCACAGCCTTCAATGTTCTCTGGAGAAGAGAATTTCACGAAATAACCATCCTTCAAGGACGCTCTTGAACTCCTATGTTAACAAAATCATTTTTTCATTGCTGAAAATGCCAAAGGGTACAAGCCCAACCTGTGTCAGCATGAGCAGATCAGGCCCAGGCTGACCTGGGAGATGAGTCCTGGAGGCAAGTCCAGGTTGGAGGTCAGCGCAGAGAGGCAGTGAGGGCCTCACATTCTGCAGTCTGGCAGGCATGCAGTCAGTCAAATTGACTATAATTTGAGTACTTATAAAGATACTTTTTACTCTTATTCTGGATTTCAAGTGAGTCAATTTTTTTTTAAAAACTGTACTCATAAGCTAGACTTTTTTACTCATTCAGTGCTGTAACAAACACTTAAAGTATCTGTACCTGGGTACCCTGCACGTAAGATGATGCCAAAGACAATATAAACTTTTCACAGCACTAATTCAAATGCATATGACTCTATTCTATTTTTTCCACAAAATAACCCATGTGTCCCAAGAGTCAGTTAAGTCAACCTTCTTTAAACTGCTTCTTACTTTTATATCCTTCCTTGATTAAGGAGACCAAAACCATACATGCTCCTCCAGGTACTGTGTAACTAAGGCACCATATAGTTGAAGCAATGCTAATCCTTGCTGTACCCGCATGAATTTTTTTTAATCAGTCATGCACCAGGATGCCTAGATCCTTGTGAACTGTAGAGTTCACCAGTCTCTCCCATTTAAATAATATGTTGCATTTCTTTTTCTCCTGTTAATATAGACAAGTTCAGATTTTTGCACATTCTAGCTCAGTCAGTTTTCTTTGCCCACTGGATTCTAATTGGTGGAGATGCTGTTAAGACTATGCCACTTAATGATGACAAAGACTTAATTAAATTTTGAACCAGGTAGGTTGACTCTGGTCAAGGTATTGCCCTAAGAAATGAGCAAACAAATGGCTGACGTCTTTTGCATTGAGTTGAAATAAGTTTAGTGTGTACATGTTCTTTATGTCTGCTAAACAAGGGCCCAGTGTGTTAATATATGTAGCTTGCAGTACACTGGGAGCCCCACCCTAAATTGGTTGTTAGCATAATTGTTTGCACACTCAGGATGGTACAGCATGTTGTTCAATTGCAGAATCACATATAATGTTCCATATTGTGTTGCCTTTATGCTGGTGCTGGCTAGTTGGGTGTACAATAACCTGCATCTTCGGTGTTGTCAACAGCTAATGTGATATGCTGGTTGATATGATTTGCTTGTATACCTATAAGGCTACGGAGATAGTGAGGACTGCAGAGTGGATAAAAGAATGAAAAAAGCATAGCTGGTCAAGCAGCATCAATAGAGAAGGGGAGTCCACGTTGCCGGAAGGAACTTCTCATCTGGACCGGGGAGGGGAAGGAGCCTGAGAAATTAAGAGGGAGCGAGGTTAGGCTGGAGGAAGGTAGGAAGGAAGTGGGCAGGATAGATCAGGTCAAGAGGGTAGAGTGGGAGGGCTAGACCTGGGATGAGGTGAGGGGGTGGGTGGTGGGGAGATGTGAATGCTATGTTGAGGCCATATAGTTGTAAGCTCCCTAGGTGGAAGATAGTTATTATTGGTCTTATTTTGATGGTGGAAGGGGCCCAGGATGGGCACATCATTGGGGGAGTGGGAGGTGGAGTTTAAATGGCTGGCAACCAGAAGGTGGGGTTAATTGGAATGCACAGACCGTAGATGTTCCTTAACCAGTCCCTGCATTTATGTTCAGTCTCTCTGAAGTAGAGGAGACCACATCTGGAACAACGGACGCAATAAATCTGGTTAAAGAAAATGCAGGTGAATCTCTGCCAGACTTGGAATGATTTTTTGGTGTCTTGGACAGAGGTAAGAGAGGAGTGGGTGTGAGGGCAGGTTAAAATTATCTCCCCATCTTAACTTTGGATTCATTCAAGAGGCTTAGATGTAAGAGTAAACTGATTCTGGCATTTTAAATGAGTAAGGATATTAATAATATACAAGTAGATAGTATTTGAAAAAATGGACTTGGTTTAAATGGGATTATATGATAGACTGAGAAAGCCCAGGAAGTGACATTGGAGTGTGTGATCTTTAACTTTTATCTCAAAGGGTATTTGACAAAGGGTACAACTGAATTGTGAGGTGACACCTGTGATAATCGTTTTATAATGTGTCATTGTTGTATGTGAATATTTGAATTTTTATGGTTAGTTAAAATTTATTTTTGATTTCATTTCTATTAAAGGTCAGTAAGTAATTTTTGAACAGGAAATTCCTATATTCAAGAAAACATGTGACTTAAGCTGAATGACTAGAAAGATACCTGTAGTGATAGTCACTAAGGTGCTTACAGAGTTGAAATTTTAAAATGGATGCATCAGTAGTTAAGATGCATCCCAGCAGAAAGGCTGTTTTTAGTTGTAAGTGTCTTCAGGCTAAAAGTTGGAAAGAAATCTTAAGCTGTCTTTAGAATTCAGTGAGAAAATTCAGAGAGTTAGCTCATGTTTTGTGTGTCTCTCAACACAAATCACATCTGGGCAATGTGTAGAAAGTCAGTCAAAGGAAATGATTGTGATTTTGTCAGTTGAATAATAAAGCAATGATTGAAATGATACTTCACTGGGCATTATTGTGCCCAAAGCATATTGCTGGGGGGAGAAAAGTGTTGACTCTTTTTGCTTCTCATTGTGATTTTGCAAACTGTCATATATAGCTTTTTTTTTCCTTTTGTCTCATAAACATATGCTCTATTGACAAAGTTTTGTAAAAATTGTTCAGTGATGAAGGCAACAGAATTGCAAAAAAAACCTCATTTTGAAATCTGATACGATAATTGTATTTTGCAATTTTGTAGAAATCTGACTTGTTCAGAATTGCCATCAGCTGGAATTATGACAAAACAAAGACTGGTGCCTTGTCGTCACTTCAGAAAGTGAGAGATGGAGTATTTAATAGGGGTCTTTGAATTAGCTAACTCTGGCAGTTTCCATATCTAAAAAAGGAGTTAAAAGGGACATGAAATTTGGGTATATAGTGATGACATTCAATAAAATGTCAGGTGAGGTTAAAGGAATTGAACTACATTTTGATTAGATTGCTTAGTGTGGAAACAGGCCCTTCGGCCCAACAAGTCCACACCGACCCGCCGAAACACAACCCACCCATACCCCTATTCACCTGAATCGCACATCTTTGGAATGTGGGAGGAAACCGGAGCACCCGGAGGAAACCCACGCAGACACGGGGAGAACGTGCAAACTCCACACAGTCAGTCGCCTGAGTCGGGAATTGAACCTAGGTCGCTAGCGCTGTGAGGCAGCAGTGCTAACCACTGTGCCACCGTGCCGCCCATTTTGATAGAGGAAAATTTTAAGAATTCACATGGGAATAAACAGTATTTTGATGAGAGAATTTGATGGATTTAATTTTTTTTTTGCTGGTTAGTTAGATAGAAGTTAAGATGTCATGACAGGCTGGTGTGGATGTGTTTGTATATTTGTATTGAGCTTATGAATTAACGATGAGTGTTAAGAAAGAAAAAATACCAAACTGCTACTGTGGTTTCTAGTTTTGTAAACTTCATAGCTATGGAAACCACCAGTGGTGTCAATTGCGTGTTCTTTCTTCAGATTGAGAGTTTGGAAGATGACTACATCACCCATTTTTTTTTCCAGGTTTCTATCTTCATGTACAAGCTTGACTTGTAAAAATAAGGATAGGTTAATATATTGCATGTGAAAGAATTATGAAGATCTATGACATAGTCACACACTGAATAAAAGAGGCAGCAAGTGTGTACAAGAGGGGCAAACCATTGAATAAAAGAATCTGAAAAATCTTAAAAATCAAAGGACTTAACAAAATGACAAAACTAAACATTAAAAGGAAAGTTGATTGTGTTTTCAAAACCACCTCAATCACAAGTATTGAATGTAAGCATAAGTAGATGGATTGTAGTGCCCCCCCCCCCCATTGTAATTTAGAAGAGAGACTTGTGCAATTGAGAAGGGAAGGGTTAGAAATTCTTGCAGGTGAGATGGTGATGCAGGCCTAGGTGGTTGCATTTCAAAAGACCATGGAGTATACTGGAACTGATATACTCACTCGCCTGTCCGCATGCATGTTGGTTTATTTCTTGCAGAACATACCTGCTTTCTGAAGGAAACTTCTTCCCCCAACTTCTTTAATTAGCACCTCCACTGCAGTGTCTGAAAATCAGGGTGACCGGATCATAGTAGCATCCCTGCTACAGTGCAATAGAGCACCATTGAAAACTGGTTCCCCTTTATGGGGTCTTAAGAAATAGCAGGCCCTCCCAAGTAGAGATCCGTCTGCACAAACATGATTTGGAGTAGCTCAGTCGTCCTGTTTTATTGGGCCAGGATCATTGACATAATCCAGCAGAGTATATGCCTTCCATACCACTTGATCAATAAACATTTTAGATGAGAATATTCCCATCATGTTAAGAGTATATGCATTTGGTTCACAAATTTATCAAGTGCTTGCCTACTTTTGGAAGACAAAAAGTTGAGCCCATTAAGCAAGATTTGTTGAATGGAAGCGTGTTGCATCTAACATTTGGCAGAATGGACATTGGTGTTTTTTTGCACTGAATCATTGCATTTTAACAGAAATCAAAAACAGACTGCCATACCACAGCACAAACCACTTCATGCTGTAATCTCTGGTGTGAGTCCCATGGTTTTTGATGTTTCACTCTGCTCAGCAGTATTGAGACAGCTTGTCATTATATGTTGGAACCAGAACAGCAGCTATTTCAACAGACATTGGATGAGTAGAATATCATGTGCAGATAGGTAGAGAGATGCGAACATTTTGTTTTAAAACACCAACAGAGCTTTCTTCCTAAATCCATACTGATGAAACAAATGTTGGACAATCAGGTATTAGAATGTCTACTTGGTTGTCATATGTTATGACGTGTAGGATCACATTCCTGTTTTAGTCAATTGGTTTACATTGCTATAATTTAGTTTCTTCAGTTTATTTAGTATGAAAATAATTGCAAAATGGTTTAGTGTCGCAACTTAAATAGAATAATATTTAGAACTTAAAGTTATAGTTGTTTTGAATACTGTCTGTTGGAGAAGTGATCTGTTTATTGCTGTTGTAATGAGATAGTTACACTAGCTTGGGTCAAGGCACAGTTCCCTGCTACAATTAAAATTTAGTTTGAATAAACTCCCCCAGCGCAGATGCAAGCTTGCAAATTATTTGAATAATTTATTTCCAGTGAAAAATTCAGATTGCATTATTTATGAAGTAGGAATAATATGTTTTGTTTTTACAAGAATGTTTTATGAAGTATTTAGTCATAGAGTCATAGAGGTGTACAGCATGGAAACAGACCCTTCAGTCCAACCCGTCCATGCCGACCAGGTATCCCAACCCAATCCAGTCCCACCTGCCAGCACCCGGCCCATATCCCTCCAAACCCTTCCTATTCATATACCCATTCAAATGCCTCTTAAATATTGTAA
This sequence comes from Hemiscyllium ocellatum, assembly GCF_020745735.1. Taxonomy (NCBI): domain Eukaryota; kingdom Metazoa; phylum Chordata; class Chondrichthyes; order Orectolobiformes; family Hemiscylliidae; genus Hemiscyllium; species Hemiscyllium ocellatum. The sequence continues at coordinate 53,435,221 of NC_083405.1, forward strand.
TTGTACCAGCCTCCACCACATTCTCTGGCAGCTCATTCCATACACGTACCACCCTCGTATGAAAAAGTTGCCCCTTAGGTCTCTTCTATATCTTTCACCCTCACCCTAAACCTATGCCTTCTAGTTCTGGACTACCCAACCCAGTGAAAAGACTTTGCCTATTTACCCTATCCATGCCCCTCATAATTTTGTAAACCTCTATAAGGTCACCCCTCAGCCTCTGACCCTCCGGAGAAATCAGCCCCAGCCTATTCAGCCTCTTCCTATAGCTCAAATTCTCCAACCCTGGCAACATCCTTGTAAATCTTTTCTGAACCCTTTCAAGTTTCACAGCATCTTTCCAATAGGAAGGAGACCAAAATTGGACGCAATATTCCAACAGTGGCCTAACCAATGTCCTGTACAGCCTCAACTTGACCTCCCAACTCCTGTACTCCATACTCTGACCAATAAACGAAAGAATACTAAACGCCTTCTTCACTATCCTATCTATCTGCAACTCCACTTTCAAGGAGCTATGAACCTGCACTCCAAGGTCTCTTTGTTCAGTATCACTCCCTAGGACCTTACCATTAAGTGTATCAATCATGCTAGGAAAAAAGACTATATCTAGGTTCTGTAACTTCCCATATTCTTTGCCACTCCATAACACAGTGCATGACAGCATCAGTAGAGGAAGATTTCTTTGGAAAATGTTTAAATTGTAGCTTCTATTTTCTGTAATTGATGGGATTAACTGTGTCTTAACTTGATTAAATGCACCCTACTTTCTCTACTTACCTGTGCATCAATCCGTACTGTATCTCTGCTCCCTATCCCAACTGCTTTCCAAATTACTTTAAATACCTGCCAACTTTAAACAGCAAACCTCCTCACAAAAATATTAGTCTGTGCAACCCTGATACTCAGCAATAGCTTATACCACCTACATGATGGTCTGCAGAAATTCACCAAAGCTCCTTTTCAGCTTCCCCAGAACCTTCTGCTTTGTAATTGCCATGGAACTCACCTCTGTCCCCAATTCTGTTGAAGTTCTGATAAGCTGCTGTCTTCCATCATGAAGACTGACGCAAAATTTCAATTCTGCTCCCCCACCATTTGTTTGTTCTCCATTACTACTTCTCCCATCTTATTTTCCAGTGGTCCAACATTCCCTTTCATCCCTTTCTTACTTTTCATATACCTAAAAAAAAAACTTGCAATCTTATTTTTATATATTACTAGCCAGATTACCCTCATATTTCTTCTCTCCCCTTATTGTTCATTTAGTTGTCCTCAGTTTTTTTTTAAAGACTTCCCAATCCTCTGGCTTCCTACTAATCTTCTTTATTCTGTCCCTGACTTTCCTTGTCAGCCGTGGTTGCCTTGTCCTCCCCATCATTTGATTCTTCTTCCTTGGGATGAATTTCTGCTGTACCTTCTGAATTACTCCGAGAAACTCCTCCTGCCATTGCTGCTCCACCATCCAAACAACTTTAGAAGCACCTCCTTCATTTCCTTGTAATTATCTTTACTCAATTGTAATAATTATATTTGATTCAAGCTTCTCCCTCTCAAGCTGCAGGTTGAATTGTGTCATATTGTAATCATTGCCCCATAGAGTTCCTTCACCTTAAGCTCCAATGTCAAGCCTGCCTCCCTACACGTCACCAAATCCAGAATTGCCTGTTCCTTTATGGCCTCTACCACAAGCTCAAAGAACCATCTTGTAGACAATCCATGAATTGCTTTTCTTGGGATCCACTACCAACCTGATTTTCCTGGTCCACCTGCAAGTTGACATCTCCAGTGATTATTATAATAGAGTCTTCTCACTTGCCGTTTCTCTCTCCTGATTTATTTTCCGTCCACATCCTATCTACTGCTAAGAGTCCTGAATAATTACCATCAGGGTCTTTTTCCCTTTGCTGCTCCTCAACTCTACCCACACAGATTCTATACTGTCCAACTCTATATTTCTTCTGGCTATAGATTTCAATTTAATTTCTTACTAACAAGGCAATCCTAACTGACCCTTAATAACAAGTCACAATTGATTGTGATTGCTAAAAAGGCACACCAACATCAGCGTTTCACATTTTTGCTCCCTAATCAAGTCTCCTCATTCACTATACACCACCAAATCCAGAATCGGATTTCCCAATGGACATGTAATTAGAACCCCCTTTTTACTTGTTTTGAAACATTTTTTTTTGCAGCGTCTAAAGTCAACTTTTATAGTGCCACGTAATGACATAGTGTAAATACCATTATTATGAACATTTAAATATCTGATTTTGTTTTAAGTTCCTAGATTTTTTTGGGGAGGAAATGTGTTGACATTGTTTTATTTATAGTTATAACTATATGTTATCAAAGAAGTTCAAGCATGAGACCTATTAATGGGAATGCAAGACTTCTGTAATTTATAGGTTATCTTGTGAATGTTCTAAGTGCAAAACAACAGTATTTGAAAGTCATGGTCTGAACCCTCTATCAGTTTGATTTGATATATTTAATTTCTAAGTTTAAATGCTTCATTCGTTGCCACGCATCTGCAAGGGTGACCCTTTAACTCCAAAGTTTTTGGTATCACTGGTAATGATCACACAAAGGTCTTGAATAATGGTTTCATATATTATTTCATGTAGCAGTCTGGTTTCCTTGGAATTTATTAGAAAACCGTTGACCAAGAGACTGCTAAAATGGTAATTGGGCTATCTGCTGCTGTCTTCTGGAAACTTACTCTTGCTGGTCAATCAAAATGTCAGGATTCCTATAGATAGCACACAATATTAGATGGCCTTATTGCCAAAATCAAGCAGATTGTGAGCTATTTGCTCACTGTGCAAGGTTGATGATAAAATAAGCCAAATCAAAGCCATTCTCCAGGACAATAGCTACCTTGATCAAATGATTTTTTTTTTGCTGTATATGACTCAAAAACATGAATGGATTCTAAAAATTCCCTGTCTGTCTCAGAATAGAGAAAGTAATCTAAAAGTTTAAGCAACAGGTGAAACCAGCTTTTTTATGTTGTATCTCGTCAATAGCAACATCTGCGGTGTTCATCAATAACAGAATGCTGCTGTGAAGCCAGAGAGGCCATTCTACCTATCCCACATAATGTAGTCTATGAATTTCAGTTCCAGTGTGATACTCGGGAATGTGGACTATACACGATGAAGACTGGCAGATGAGAGAACATTTTTAGCTGTTTGCTGTATCCAACTAGATTGCTCTTGCAAAACCCACAACATATTGTTCTACATGAGATGCGATTCTGAAATTAGACAGCATTTACTGCATAGCCATCAGTGTGCAAAGGATTATACTAAAAGAACATATCCACACGTGACACGTATTTCAAGATAACAAAAGTTAAAAGCTGTTCCATGTTCATTTGCCAGAGCAATGCCTTGACTGATTAAAGCCAACTGCCCGATTTAAAATTTAAATAAAGCTTAGTAGTTACCTTTCTACATCATTAGCTGGCGCCTTGTCCATGAGTCTATATGATAACCAAATCAGCACTCTCCCTTAAGTAACATAAATGTGTTTCCCTTCACTTTATATCTCTTGTGAATTGTCCTGATAAGTGCAAGCCGAATATCGAGCTGAAAGTGTGCCCTTTTTCAGCAATTACTATGTGTTTCGTAAAGAATGTAAGGTTTGAGTCTGTTCTACCTAAGTCTTTGGTAACCAGATAGTCATAATACTTAGTATTTGTATTAACTTAAGCTTGAGATCGTTTTACTTTTTTTGATTTTATAGACTTATCTCATTAGAAGAAGAAAAGGAGGATCAAGAATGCAGCACTTCAGGTATTGTTAAATAATCTTAAACAGTCTGCCCGAAGGGAAACGTTTGGGCTCCAGAATGGTGGCTATGGCACAATTTTGCTATAAGCGACATGGTCACTACCTTTGACGATGATGTCAGCATGAGCACGGCCGGAAGTATGCTGAATTAACAGATTGGAATACTAATCAACATTGTAATGTTGATTTGCCATTTTTGGCATCGGCTTTCTGGCTAACATCCTTTCTTAATCTTGCACAGTTGAACATTCGAACTGCACTACAAGCACTTATTTAAAGAGAACATAAAACAATTTCATGTTAGCTGCTATTTGATTTCTCCTGTCTTTTTATCACTTCATAGGCTGTGGGCATTGCTGGCTCAGTCAACAATTGTTTTTAAACTGAATGAATGATTTGCTGGGCTATTTCAGAGGACAGTTAAGAATCAACCACATTGCTATCACTGCAGATACGTTCACTAGTTTCCAGAGTTGCTTAAAATTATTAAAAGGTATATGAAGTGTGATAAAGGACTTGGATGTGAGTTTGAGGATTTTCAGAAACCACTTACAGCAAATTCAGGGAAATCACCTACCACCTGCAAATTCCCCTCCAAGCCACAGACTCTCCAGACTTGGAAGTATATTGTTATTTCTTCACCAACACTGGGCCAAAATCCTAGAACTACCTCTCCAATATCATTATGTATGTACCTACACCACTAAACTGCAACAGTTCAAGAAAACAGTTCACCATTACCATCTCAAGGCAAGTTAGAAATGGCCAACAGCAGCTGGCATGGCCAGTCATTTCACATCCTGAATAAAGGTTATTCTAATTTCAGAAACAATTATGCCCAGGTTTTGTGGCTTAACATTGTTTCTGCATCAGAGATAAAAGTATATGCAATCCGTTTTGAGGTAACTTTCATTTTGCCAATGCTTGAGCACTTTGGCTTGGCTAATAACCTGAGTAGTTAAGGCCATTGCCTAAATTAGCACCTTGTTGTGCTTTAATTCACAGAACTGCAACATTTCTTGACTCACCAGCATTATTCATGTTAACCTGGGAGCCATGATCACATTTTCAAAACGACACATGTATTTTTCCTTGCCAAGAGCACTATGGGTTAATTTGTCTGTTATCTCCTAAACCTTTTTGTTCAGCCCTGTCTTCAGCAGGTAGGAATTCATATAATTTTCTCTCATTTGAAATATTTGTCAGAAGTCTGATTTTGCACTTGGATATTTCTAGAAACTCCTCTTTCCCTTGTAATGGAAAACGAAGCCTTTTCATCTTTGGAGCCAATGTCTTCAAGCAATCAACATAAATCAGGTAATCTTAACATTCGTGCATTTATCATAATGCCTATAAGGCCTTTTTTTTTCTTTCCAGGGGATCTTTGAGGAAAAAAAAAGAGCTAACACATTTTAAAAATTTTCCCTCAATAGAGTCTATAGATGATTTGTTAGATTTGAAAAAGGAAGAAAAAGGATCTCTCCCTGTGAGTGGTAAGTGTAAAGAAACCAGAAAGTATTTGGCCAAATCAATTTAGTTGAAAATTAGCTGATCATTGATCAAATCAAAAAATGTGATTGATTGCAAATGTCCTTAATCAATATAATTATGGAATGCTGTATATGTAGTTCTCAATTTGAGTCAGTCCATAATTCACAGTACTGTAATATACTGGCCATCTGTTTATTATCATTGAAATTTTTTTTTCCTGGTGCTTTCTATGGTTTAATCTCAAAATACTTTAATTTACTCATTTTGATTGCATTTTGCTGTGATTTATGCAAAAATATTGATTTAATATTAGTTTGTGCCAATGTTTGAATTTAGCTTTGAGAAATTAGAAGAAAAGAAGTGGTGGAAGTGACAGTTTAGCAAAAATAACAAGGCAGTTTCCTCTGCATGACAAGAAAAGTTAAATCAGGAGTTTGTTTTTTCCAATCATGAATATTTGGTCCATTACTAACTATAATGTTTAAATCATTTCCTTTTATTGTTGGTGTGCTGTAAGGGATGTGCTGCCAAATGACAAAGGATAATGGCCCAAATTTTGCATTGCTGGTGAAGTGACCACCTTTTGCCATAATTATGCTGTGAACATTAAAGCATAAAAAATTAAGATTTTGAGGCTGAAAATAGTTTTTACCTACATTCAGTAAAAACTTGGCTGATTTTCTACTTCAGTTACGTCTTGCATTTCCCTAAAATTCCTTGATTCCATAAAGGTCCAAAAGAATTGCTTATCATCAATTTAATAAACTTAACTGTTAAGCATTTGCAACCCTATATGCTGGAAGATTGCAAAGGTTCATTATCCTTTAAGCGAAGAAATGTGTACACCTCTCCATTTTAAATGACCACTCTCTATCTCTGGTAGTAGTACTCCGTGTTATAAGTTCCCAAACCATTGAAAAACCACCTCCCATTGTTCACTTTGATAAGCCCCTCGATTTCATGTGTTCCAATTGGAACACCTCTCATTTGTAGTGTGGTGGTCTCGCCCTGGCATGGCAGTCTCAACTTGGCATGGTTGTTATCTTGTCCAAAAGGGCCGGTCTCAGTTTGGGGTGGAAGTTGTGTTTGGTAGTGGTTTCCAGGTATTCCAGCATTCGTCATTTTAATCGACTTATCCCAAACCAAGGTTTATCTGAGATGAACTTTTCTTTAACTTTCACTTTTTTTTTCTTATCTATAACTTAGGTGGTTAATACAGGCACCATGGTGTGGCAACTTATAAAACTTTTCACTTTGTTTTGTAAAAACACATGTAACAATAAATTGCTGTTCTATTCTATTCTTCTAAAGTCATTTCTCGTAGGATGATCCCCTCAACTCTGGGAATAAATGTAGTAAACCTTCTTTTAAGGCATTGTATCTTTTGTTAGATAAGGAGAGCAAAGGCAGTTTTCAATTCTCTTTCCTATAGTGAGTTAGTGACTGTAGGTATTTAATCAGGCAGGAGAATGGCAGTGGTGACTCCAACACATTCCTGCCTCCATCCCGTGGAAAGGCCTACCTGCCTTGCTGACAATTAAGGTCCTTCAATGGGTAACTTGTGTATACTGCACACTTTAAGTACAAGGTAAATGAACTTGTAGCACAGATTGAATTTGCCAAATTCAGTGTTATGGGCATTATAGAGGTTACAAGGCAATCAGGTCTGGAAACCAAATATCGAAGGAAATGTGTCCTCTTGAAACAATGGGCAGATGTGACCTTGTTAGTAAAAAATGAAATTAAGTTGTTAGCAAGAAATAATTATAGGGTCAGGTGCCCTGAGGGGCAACATTTTCGTGCAGAGGGTGGTGTTTGTATAGAACAAGCTATCAGAGAAACAGACGGAGACTGTTACAGTTGCAACATTTAAAAGGCATTTGGATGGGTATATGAATAGCAGAAGTTCAGAGTGAAAGGACCAAATGCTGGCAAATGGGATTGGATTAATTTAGGATATCTGGCCAGCATGGACAGGTTGGCCTACCAAATGTTGGCCTAAAAAAAGTTGACATCTTGTTAATGAGGAATAACTTGGTTTTTAACTTTGAGCTGTTAGCAACAACTTTGCCCTCTGGAAAACCAACTTTGTCAGTTTATTCCATGATAAAATAGTTTTTAATATTAATCAAATTTGAGCCTTTAGCTTCTAAAGTGTACCTTTACTTCACTCTTTTTACAATATATACAATGCCAACAAAATAATTTGTGCATTTTACATCCTGGTTTGCTTCAATGTGAGTGATTGCTTACCCAGCAATGTTGTTCCAATTTTGTTAGAAAGGTGCAGTCCTTGAGATTTTTTAAAGGTCAGTTTCTCTGATATCATTGCTTTCAGCAAGAGGCCACAGTAGAATTAGATAGGTCTTCCACAGTTCACAAGACTAATTTAAGCAAATCCATAAATTGGAGCCAAACAATACAATTGAACCATTTGAACAATTTGCTTGTATCTACAGTCTTGTCAAGGCCCTGTAAATTGGCATGGAGCATAAAGAAATCTTTTTGTTCACTGATATCTTTATGAATAAATGGACAAAATGGTGGGATAAAATATAGTAGAAATCAAAACATAATACAAATTAATGAGTTTCAATTTCATTGCGCACTGAGTTAATTGAACTACATTTAGACGCAATTTCTCCTGATTCAGCTCAAAGAAAAAAATTACAAATTACTCTTGATATCTATTCAGAAAATGTTGCTGGAAGCATATTGCAAAGATTAAGCTTGGATGTAACACACTTAACAATAAAAGAAAAGTTCCCAACCCCCTTCTGATTTCACACATGAACGTTTTTCATATTTAATATTTTTACATTTAATATTTCAAATATGAAGAACTATGACAATCACATCTTTAGGAAGCAAAAAGTAAACCCTGAGGTGATAATTTTACATTTTTTGTCACTGTCTAAAGTGGGTGATAGTGAATTGGCAATCCGTTTTACATAACTCATGACCTTGAAATCATTGGTAGTAAAAGTCATGGGGTTGTGTACCGGGAGTGAGACTTGCTCAGTCAACTCATTGCTTCCGTTGTTAAAGACAAAAATCTCCTCTGAGTTCAAGGCAGGTAACCTTGTATGTTTATATGATTATCAAGAAGTTAAAAACTGTCGAAGTGTTACTTGCTACTATCCAAATAATCCACTTTTTCTTCTATGGGTTTTTTTTAGCTTTGGCTATTTTAAAATTCATTTAAATGACAAAAAGGTACATTGAGAGCATACAAAGAAGATTAATATGGGCATTACATTTTTGATTGAAGTTTCATAGCCTGACAATAAATGGATAACTGATGCAGACAGGACATTCCAGCTTTGATGCAATTAAAACAATATCTCCGTATGCTATTTTCATTCAGATCATTTTTGAGATTTGAGAGAGCAGGGTAAATACTGTCCAGTTATTTTAACATTGGTCAAAAAGAAGATACTGGAATCTTTTATTAACTTAGCAAAGTGTTCAGAAAATGTCAGTTCAGTCAGGTCAAGTTAACATGGTGATGTGAAGAGGGAATAATGTTGGATTAAATTGTTGGAGTTTTTTTTTGAAGCAGTAACAAGCAATATGGATAAAAGGGAATCTGTGGATGTGTGGCACTTTGATTTCCATTTTACAAAGGACCGTATCAGAGATCACCATGCAAAATAAACCCATAAGCAGTAAGGAGTAACATAATAGTGTGGATAGAAAATTGGTGAGCTAACAGAAAATCAAGTAGGCATAAATAGATCTTCTTTGGGTTAGCAAGATATAATGAGTGGCATGCCACACACTCGGGTTTGAGAAGTTGCAACTTCTATTATTGACTTGGATGAGCAAGGAGAAAATGAGGTCTGCAGATACTGGAGATCAGAGCTGAAAATGTGTTGCTGGAAAAGCGCAGCAGGTCAGGCAGCATCCAAGGAACAGGAAATTCGACGTTTCGGGCATCGGGACACACAATGAGGAAAGTGTGTCCAGCAGGCTAAGATAAAAGGTAGTGAGGAGGGACTTGGAGGAGGGGCGATGGAGATGTGATAGGTGGAAGGAGGTCAAGGTGAGGGTGATAGGCTGGAGTGGGGTGGGGTCGGAGAGGTCAGGAAGAAGATTGCAGGTTAGGAAGGCGGTGCTGGGTTTGAGGGATTCGACTGAGACAAGGTGGGGGGAGGGGAGATGAGGAAACTGGAGAAGTCTGAGTTCATCCCTTGTGGTTGGAGGGTTCCCAGGCAGAAGATGAGGCGCTCTTCCTTCAACCGTCGTGTTGTTATGGTCTGGCAATGGAGGAGTCCAAGGACCTGCATGTCCTTGGTGGAGTGGGAGGGGGAGTTAAAGTGTTGAGCCACGGGTTGGTTGGTCCGGGTGTCCCAGAGGTGTTCTCTGAAACGTTCCGCAAGTAGGCGGCCTGTCTCCCCAATATATAGAGGAGGCCATATCGGGTGCAGTGGATGCAATAGATGATGTGTGTGGAGGTGCAGGTGAATTTGTGGCGGATATGGAAGGATCCCTTGGGGCCTTGGAGAGAAGTAAGGGAGGAGGTGTGGGCGCAAGTTTTGCGGGCGCAAGTTTTGCATTTCTTGCGGTTGCAGGGGAAGGTGCCAGGAGTGGAGGTTGGTTTGGTGGGGGGTGTGGACCTGACGAGGGAGTCACGGAGGGAGTAGTCTTTTCGGAACGCTGATAGGGGAGGGGAGGGAAATATATCCCTGGTGGTGGGGTCCGTTTGGAGGTGGCGGAAATGACGGCGGATGATACGCTGTATATGGAGGTTGGTGGGGTGGTAGGTAAGAACCAATGGGGTTCTGTCTTGGTGGCGGTTGGAGGAGCGGGGCTCAAGGGCGGAGGAGCGGGAAGTGGAGGAGATGCGGTGGAGGGCATCATCGATCACGTCTGGGGGGAATCTGCGGTCCTTGAAGAAGGAGGCCATCTGGGCTGTACGGTATTGGAACTGGTCCTCCTGGGAGCAGATGCGGTGGAGACGAAGGAATTGGGAATATGGGATGACGTTTTTACAGGGGGCAGGGTGGGAGGAGGTGTAGTCTAGGTAGCTATGGGAGTTAGTCGGTTTATAGTAGATGTCCGTGTTGATTCGGTCACCCGAGATAGAAATGGAAAGGTCTAGGAAGGGGAGGGAGGAGTCTGAGACGGTCCAGGTGAATTTGAGGTCAGGGTGGAAGGTGTTGGTAAAGTGGATGAACTGTTCAACCTCCTTGTGGGAGCACGAGGCAGCGCCGATACAGTCATCGATGCAGTGGAGGAAAAGGTGGGGGGTGGTGCCAGTGTAGTTGTGGAAGATGGACTGTTCCACATATCCTACGAAGAGGATGAGCAACCTGAATGTATGGTAATTAAATTTGCTGATAACCCAAAGTTAGATTGGAAGTAAGTTGTAAAGAGGAAATATAGATTTTGCAAAGAAAAATAGATTGGTTAAATGAGTTTGGGAAATGTTTGACGTGGAATGCAATGAGAAAATGTGAGTTCAGCCAATTTGAAAGAATGGAAAAACAAAATATTACTTAAACGGAGAGAGAGACTGCTGAACTCTGAAGATGCAGAAGGATCTGGGTGTTCTGCCATATAAATCACATTAACGTGCAATTCAACAAGTAATTACAGGAGTGCGCATAGTGTCAGTTCCTGCAGGGCATAGAATATAAAAGTGGGAATATTCTGGTACCGTTATACAGGACATTGAGACCACCTCTGGAGTACTGTGTACAGTTTTAGTCACCTTTTTTAAGAAAATGTATAAATGCCTTTCATGGAAGGTTTATTCGACTGCTACCTGGGATGGGGGTTGGACTGTGTTGAGGAATTATATACTGTGGGGGAAAGCAGGACCTATATCCAATGGAATTTGGAAGAATAAGTGGTGATTTTTTTTTTAAATCGATAAAATCCAAAGAGGATTTGGTAAGATGGATACTGAAAGGTGCTTCCCCTTGTGGGAGAGAGTACAATTACTTGAAACATAATGTGACTTTAATTTAAGACAGAGGTGAGCAGAAATATTTAAGGCCAAGATGAGTATAAATATTTCAGACATAAATGGTGGGATTCGAGTTTATGGTGTGTGTTATGGAAAATTTCCACAGCAGTATGTTGAGGAGCCAACAAGAAGCTGAGCTATTTTAGATGTAGTATTATGAAAAGGAATAATTAACAATCTTGTTGTAATAATTGTCACAGACTCTGATGGTATAACTTCAGTGCATTGGGATATTTCCTGCTCATTGTTCCTTTGTCAAGTCTGTACTTGAAGGTAGGGATTTCAATCTCTTCTTATACCATGAGCCTGGCTTCAGTTTTGATGATGTGATTTTAAACACTGATTTTCTTGGGTGACCAAAAGCTTCACCAGAGATTTCAGGTGACACTGGCTTCTTTGTCAGTGTCAGCCTTTTGTGAAAAATAACTTCCTCAGTTTTAGACAGTACATTTGGATCGGCTCAGGCTTGGAGGGCCGAAGGGCCTGTCCCTGGGCTGTAAATTTTCCTAGTTCTTTGTTCTTTGATCTTGCCATGAATCCTAATCAATAGGGGTCAGGCGTATTTTTTTAAAACTTCTTTATGAAGAGTTTTAGTCTTCTGAATGTCAGGTGTAAGTCCTATCATCTTATATGCCTCAATAAATATGTTGATGATTCACTGAAGATCCATCGCTGGCAGAGTACTTGTAGCATTATCAGCATATTGGAGTTCAGTAACCGAAATTGGGATAATCTTAGTTTTTGATTAAAACCATCTTGAGAGTAAAGAGTTTGCGATTCAATCATTAAATACACTGCAGATCAGGAGACAGCTTGTTTCTTGTCAGGTTGAGCATGGCAGCTCGGATGATTGAATTAAAAAGTTAGGGTTATGCATTTATGAAACACATGCCCTACATAAATGTTACTCCATGAATGCAGTGAGCTCATATAACTTTGTTGTTTCAATCAAAAAAGGCTTTGTTCTTTGGAAGCAATTCCTCCAAAAAACCTAATATATGTTCTTGGGTCAGTTGACAATTTTTAATTAGATTTAAAGCCATGTGATTTGTGGATTTATAACTTATGAAACAAACGATTTATGAGTGTTATTGTAATGGACATCTCCAGTATTCTTGAGAAATTAATGGTCAGAAGAACAATGTTTGTTTGGAATTTGTTTGAGACTAAAATAGCAAGAGGCAGCTGAAATATTGGTTGGAGTTATCTGTAGGCCATCAAATAATAGTGATAGTATGGGGTGTGGCATTGGAGATGAGAAAAGCATGCAGAGTATACAGTTGGCAAGAGTGACTTCAGTCTGCATATAGACTGGGTAAACCACTTGAGCACCAAAGCAGTGGAGAGTGAATTTCTGCAGTGTGAATGGATAGTTTCTAAAGCAGTAATTTGAGGACCCAACTAAAGGACAAACTAATTGAGCATTATGGATCGAGAGTGTGTTGCTGGAAAAGCACAGCCGGTCAGGCAGCATCCGAGGAGCAGGAAAATCACGTTTCCTGATGCAGGGCTTATGCCCGAAATGTCGATTCTCCTGCTTCTCGGATGCTGCCTGAACTGCTGTTCCTTTCCAGCACCACACTCTCGACAATACTCTTTAATGGACTATTGCATGTCTTGCAGCTTGCTTACTACATTCCTTCAAAGTGAAAACAACTTCACAAAAAACCATTATGGCTAACAGAGGAAGTTTAAAATTATATAACATTAAAAGAAAAATGTCGTTAAAGTTGCCAGATAAAGTAGAATTGGGAAATTTATAGAAAGGAGGATCAAGAAACTGGCAAATAGACCAGGAATGCAATCTAGCAAAGAAAACATAACAATTGCCTGTTAAAGCTTCTAAAATAAAAAGGAAACATTTTGGGTAAAATGAGTGTGGGTCTATTACAAGCAGCATCAGGAGAATTTATAATAATAGGCAGCAGAGAAATGGCAGAGCGGCTAAATGATTACTTTATGTCTGTTTTCACTGAGGAAAGTTCCATCTCCAGAATTAGAGATCTAAGAGGCATTGAAGGAAATTAACATTAGTAAGAAAATTGTACGCGAGAAAATAAGGCTAAAAGTTGACAAATCTTTTGGACGTTACATCCCAAAGTGTTGAAGGAGGTGATTATAAAAATAGTTAATGAATTGGTGATTATCTTCCAAAATTCTACAGGTTCTGAAATGGTTCATGTAGATTAGAATATATACGTCACCCATTATGCAAGAAGGAAGCAAGAGAGAAAACCGGGAACTACAGATTTGTTAGCCTTACATGATTAATGGGTAAAATGCTAGGATTAATGATAAAGAATAGGGTAAATAGACACCTGGTTATAGTGACAGAGATGGAAAACAGTCCAACTTGTCCATGCTGACCAGATATCCAAAATTAATTTAGTCCCAATTATGAGGATTTGGCCTATATCCCTCTTAAATCCATCCTATTAATGTACCCATTCGGATGCCTTTTAAATATTGTAATTGTGCCAGCCTCCACCACCTCCTGTGGCAGCTCGTTCCACAGACACGTTACTCTTTGCGTGAAACAGTTGCCCCTTGAAGGCCATAGCAGAAGAGATTTGTCTTGTGCCTCCAACAGAGGTGAGGATTTTGTGTGAAGCTGGAAAAGCCAAGCAGGTTGGACAGCTTCCGAGGAACGGGAGGAAATTCAACATTTCGGGACAAAACCTTTTCCATGTCCTGCTGAAGGGTTTTGTCCTGATACATTGGCCTCCTTGCTCCTCGATGCTGTCTGACCTTCTATGCGTTCACATCTATTAACACTGGCTTTCAGCATCTGCAGTCCTTACTGTCTCCAGGTGAGGATCTTGTGTTTGACAAGGCATGTGGCCAGATCCATAGCAACAGACTCATGTTTGTCAGACTGAAATGAAACTTTTTTTCATTTCAAGCAGTTACAGGCCAGTGACGTCCATTATATCATAGATTCCCGTTTCTCCACATGCATTGCCTTCAATGTACAAACAGACGGGATATTAGAATTTGTTCTCCAAATCATTTTCACCTTGAGCAAATGCTTAGCATTCTTCTGTAACAATTCCAGTTGTAATGAATGCTTGAGCATCTTTAATAGCATCAATCTTCATATTGATTATGAGGAAAGCTTGCTCAACTGTCATTTGAATAGTGTTATAATTCAAATTCTCTTCATGTTTTTTCTTCCTCGCCATTTCGTTCATCATCTTAGACCTCCTACTGTGTATTGGCATGAATATCTTTGCTGATATATTTTGCATGCTTTTTCTCTGTGTGCAACTTGTCATAATTTTTAGATGCACTAAATGAAATTGGCTACGTGTATAGCCTTTGCATAATTTTCTCACACACCATGTCATGGTAAAATAGATGATTCTGAATTACATGAATCAAGCCATATGGTTATCATACCAATCGTCACAGCCTTCCCCAGCTATTAATTATTGGCCTCCAACTACAATGGTTTCAAATTTTCTTTCAATATTAAGTAATTCCTTACCTAAGATACAATATACTTGCTGTAGATGGAGTTCATTGAACATTCCGAGCACTGATCCTGGGATAACAGGATTGTCATTTGCAAAGAGATTGGATCAACTAGGCCTGTATTCACTAGAATTTAGAAGAACAAGAGGGGTTTTTACTGAAACATATAAAATTCAGATAAACCTGAACAGGATGGGTGCATGGATGATAATTCCTCCTGGAGTGAGGTGGGAGGGGGGGATGTGGTTGGGTGAAAGAAGGGGAGATGGGAGGAAATGTGGTGGTGGGGGGGGGGTGGTGTGGGGATCCATAATGAGGGGTCCTGGTTTCAGGATACAGGATAGACCATTAAGGGCTGAGCTGAGGAGAATTTCTGTTGTACTCGGAGGTAAACCCTGTTGAATACTCAATCACAGAAGCATTGGAGGTCAGGTCACTGAAAATATTTAAGACTGAAGTACATAGGTTTCAAGATACTAAAAGTGGAGGGTTATGGGAAGAGTGTGAGTAAGGTATTGAAATGTACAGTCAGCCATGATCACTTTAAATGGTGGAACAAGCTAAATGGGCTGAATGGCCTATTGTAGCTCATATTTCCTGCTTCTAATGCAGTGATTCTGTCTAATATTTGTTTTGAAAGGCCTGTATTTCGTAAATATCGTGACTAATACAAAACTGTGTCCAATAAATTAACATCTAAAAGATTGCGCTCCTTGGCTTTCTTTTGGTACCCTGCCACAAATTGGAACAATCCTGTAACTGCTGGTAGATCTTCAGCTACAACCCTTGGATGCAGAAGGTGTATTTTCTCTTGAGTTGATTTTCTAGAATGTCAGTCTCTTGGAGTTATTCTGAGTGAAGATCTATCAATCTTTACTCATTGCTCAGTCCCTTCATGCCCAGTGCAAACGTGATTTTGATAGCCTGTTTGTCTGTTTCACTCATTCCTAAATCTAGGAAACATTGTTCTATCCATTGGTGAACCAATTTGAATTCATACATTATATCCAATGTATTGTCTATGCTCTACTTTTAGTTATATTTGCTGATGTAAGAGGTGCACCTAAGAGCCAGAAATACCATTTAAAACCTGACAATATTTTGAGAAACAGCAGGTTAAACTCATAAATATACAGTAGACGAGAGTGCCGCAGTGTTTGGGGAATATAAAAGTGGACAAGCTATTAAACCTGTTTGAGTGCAAAATTAACAAGACTCTTCAAAAACAAAAGGCATGGTTTGAAAAATAACCGTGAAATCCCCAGTTGTTTGTAAAGTGTCGTAGAATTGCTATGCTGCATAAGGAGGCCATTTGCGCTATCATACCTGCACCAGCTGTCTGTGAATTTTAACTTGCGCCAATCTCCTGCCTTTTCTCTATAACCCTAGTTTTCTTTTTTGAAATAACAATGTAATGCCCTCTTGAATTACAGTGTTGAAACTACCTCTATCACACTTCAGGCAGTGCATTGCAGACCTTAAGTACCGGTTGTGTGAAAGTATTTTTCGTACCTGGCATTTGTATATAATAGCTTGTGATGGAGGGACTAGGAAGATGTCATGACTGGAAAAACAACTGGTCAAGCAAAAATAATGTAATCAAAAAAAATCAGAAGGAGGTACTGAATTTGTGCCAAGCCTAACTTGAAGTAGGTTGGCCAAGAGTTTATTTCCAGAACCCTTCCTTTCAAATTAATTATCGAGTAGACTATATACAATTGCTTAAGGGTTAGAGCTGGTAGATTGAATGACCTTTCCCTTTTACGTTTATATTCTGAATTGAAGCTAAAGTGTATTTAAATGCTACTATCAGACATAACTGGTAACCGTAGTTTAGCAAGAAGCTGAGCAAGTGTTGACCACATTTGCTTTCTACCAAAATTTTGACACTGGAGTCTGGCAGCTAAATGGTGGGACACTAGATTCTGAAAGTATGAAATAAAGTCCAGTGATTATGTTGTGTCCTTTTAAATGAATTTGTTCATCATAGCTATTGGGGTACATAGCATGGTTTTCTGTTCTGAAGGTTTAACTGTGTAAATCTTTTGAGAATATTCAATCCCATTATGTTTTTCACAGAAGCCAAATCTCAACATGATTATTTCTATCTCTCAATGTTCTCTTTAATGAACTTGTTCTTGCTGAGTATCAACAAGCTGTTATATAGGACAAGGTGGATTGAACAAATTTGCACTCACAGCGGGTAAAGATCTGGACTAGAAATACAAATCATGTCAAAATATCACCTTGTGGGACAGAATTTTTTAACCATTCAAATAAGCACAGATTTATAAACTTTATACTGTTCTTTTCATTCTGTGGTGAATAAAATAGAAAATACCTTTAAAAAAAAAGTGATAGATTCAGACTACGTAGTATTGAAGAGAAATGGAAACCATCTAATTTTTACAGATATTGTTTTATGTGTAATGGAGAATGATCAGAATGGGTGATCATTTGTTAACAAACATCGAATCATAGCTTGTGGTAGAAGATGGGATTGAAATAAGTGGTGAGGCTAAGAAAAAATAATGTGCACATAGATATAAAATTTCTCAAGAAAAAGATATTGCCAAAGAAAGAAGCATGGACAGAAGCACTTCTGCATTTTATTTAATATCCAATTAACATTTTGTCAGCATTCTTTACTCAACCAACCCATGTTTCGGTACTTTGTATAACAGAGCAATTATGGTCATAACAGAACTAATTTGAGGTAGTAAAGCCTTGTATCAAATTAATATTCTTATAATGATATGATCAAATAATTAATCTTTTTGTAAATTTCTGAGAATGAGTTTCATGTTTAAATATTCCCATGCACACTATCAACTTGCAGTATTTTCTGTGAATATTAATATCTGAATGGCATTATCTATTTTTAATTCTAGCTTCAACAGGTCTGCTGACCAACCCCATGGAATCTCGCACAAATGAGAAGGATGAAATGGCACTACTGAATGAAATCCTAAATGGTACTTCACTTGAGGAAGGTGACTTTAGCAAGGAATGGCAGGCAGTATTTGGAGAAGATCTCAGTTTCCCCAACAATCCAGCAGCTGGAGAATCAGACCAATTGCCATCACCTTCAGGCTTCCTTCCTTCTCAGTTGTTTGACAAAAGCTTGGGTAATGCATCATTTTCAGTTGCCAGTAAGTAAGGCTGTAACTTGATAGCAACATCTGCATAACATTTTAGATCAATTGCATTGCGTCCCTTTAAATTGCTTACCTGGTGACTTTATAAATCTATGTTGGAACTGAACCATTAATCGTGGTCCAACTTTACATAACATTGTGCTGTTTGATTTGTATGAATGCAAATCATTTTTAAATGTCAGTTTATGATTCAATATTTATATTGGTTATCTACAACTTCTCTTAATTAGTTTGCGAATCCATTTAAGGCAAAGTGCAATGTTTGTCCATAATTTGCATTTATTTTCCACAATTATAGTTACAAATGGTTGATGTTATGAATTGTTCCAAAAAAGAGCACTTGGATTGTCCCATATTACCTGTACTACTGTGTGTAAAAGAAAACCAATAAAATGATAATGAAATGAAACGCTACCACCAGTACAGATATTGAGAGGGAATACTCCAGCTGCTTTAATGTATATCTAGGAAACAGGCAGACAAAAGTTAACAAATGATGAAGGTATGTTTGGTAATATCTTGTGATTTTCCAACTTTTTGTTGCCTGTTTGCTATTTTTAGGTCTGATTGCTGCCATGGCCAGAGGACATGTGTGGGAAAGCATAAAGCTGAAATGGGTGTAATGCTGCTTAAATCTGCATTGATTTCCTGTACCAGTTGTCAGGCTCTAAATAGCCCATTAGAGTGCAAATGGGTGCAGATTTTGACGTGTGTGTGTGTTGCCTATTTGCCAAAGATATTGTGCAACCTAACCAGTAGCTAATGCTGTATTATAATGCAACTTTTTAAAATGGTATCAGGAGAAGCGATGTTATTCCTCCTGGGCTCTCCCATAAACAATCTTCCAACCTATTGCCTGTTTGTTCATGGCCACCCTGAGAATGATTCACCCTTCCCCAGATCTGATATTTGTTTTATTCTTACATTTGAATGTGGGTTTTGCTGGCTGGGTAAACGTTTAATGTCTCTGTGAAGGTGCTGATGAGCTATCACCTTGCACCCGTGCCATAATTGGTGCCTACAGACACTACAGTGTTGTTAGGATGGGAATTCCAGGATTTTATCACACTCGGCAATTTAGTTATCTTGCATCTGCGGCCTTTGTCTTTCAAGACGGTAGTGACTGTCTGTTTGGAAAGTGTTATTTGAGTAATCTTGGTGAGTTATTGCAGTGAATCATGTACATGGTTCACACTGCAGCCCTAGTACATCTGTGGTAGAGTGAGTGAATGTTGAATATAGTGAATGTCAGTTGAGCGATTTTTGTCCTGAATGGTGTCAAGCTTCTGGAATGTTGTTGGAGCTGCGTCTGTCCAGGCAAGTAGAGAATATTTAGTTATGCACTTGAGGTGTATCTTGTGGATGATGGGCAGGTATTGGGTGAGACAGAAGGTGAGTTACTGGCCACAAGAGTCTTGGCCTCTGACCTGTTCTTATAGTCACAGTATTTGAGTGGTTCCAATTCAAGTTTTGGTCAATTGTAATGCCCAGGATGTTGATGTTTGGGGTCACAGTGTTAGTATTGCCATTGCGTATAAAAGGCAATGGTTAAATTCTCTCTTGTTGTACATGGTCATTGCTTGGCACTTGGGTGACATAAATGTTATTTACCACTTAACGCCCAAGCCTGGATTTTGACCAGGTTTTACAGTATGCGGGATTGTTTCAGTCTCTGAGGTAATGTGATTGTTGCTGAACACTTCGAAAATCCACACCTCTGGACCTTAAGACCGAACATGTCATTG
Organism: Hemiscyllium ocellatum; assembly: GCF_020745735.1. Lineage (NCBI taxonomy): Eukaryota > Metazoa > Chordata > Chondrichthyes > Orectolobiformes > Hemiscylliidae > Hemiscyllium > Hemiscyllium ocellatum. The sequence continues at coordinate 53,454,863 of NC_083405.1, forward strand.
ATGAAGCACTCGGAAGATGGTTGAACAGTAGGATATTTTCTCCCCCTACCTCCCATTGACTCCAGTTTTGCTAGGATTTGCTGGGAAAATGTTGATAAAGAATGCTGAGTTAATTGAAGCAAGTGGTACAATCGATGAAATGCGAAATAATCTATCTAAGGTTCATGCTTCCTGATGGTGAGATAGCCAACCTTCCTTCTGAGGAGGAAGGGCTTAATTGCTTAGCAAAAATCTGATATTTAACCTGTCACCCAATCATCACACGATCATACTTCTCACCATCTCTTGGGAAAGAAATCAAACATGTAGGTGAGTAGAGTTGAGAAGCTGCAAAAGGGAAAAAGATCCTGACAGGCCTCCTATCGTAGCCAGGATGTGGGAAAGAAAATAAATCAGGATTAGTAAAGGCATGTAAGAAATGCGATATTACAATAATTATGGGGGACTTCAATATGCAGTTGGAATGGGAAAATCAAGTTGGTAGCAGACCTCAAGAAAAGGTCCTCCTGAAATGTCAAAGATGGCATTTTAGAGCAATTTGTGGTCGGGCCCACTATGGGACAAGTATTTCTGGATTTGGTGATGTGTATTGAGACAGATATGATTTGTGAGCTTAAGGTTAGGAAACACCAAAGATGCAGTGACCAAAATATGATAGAATTCACCCTGTAGTTTGAGGGGGAGAAGTTTGAATCAGATATATTACAATTGAGTAAAAGTAACTGCAAAGACATAAGGAAGGAGTTGGCCAGAGTTGATTTGAAGCAAAACCTAGGAGGGAAGACAGTGGAGCAACAATGGCAGTAGTTTTTGGGGTAATTTAGGAGGCACAGCAGAAATTCATCACCCATAAGAAGAAACTTATTATGTGGAGGGCAAGTCAACCATGGCTGACAAGGGAAGTCAGGGGACAGCCCAAAAAAAGGTATACAATGTGGTGAAGATTTGTGGGAAGCCAGAGGAATGGATGCCTTTTAAAAACCAGCAGAGGATATCTTTTTTTAAAAAAAGCAATAAGAGAAATGTTAAGATATGAGAGAAAGCTAGTTAATAATATAAAAGAAAATTGCAGGACTTCTTTTTATAAGATGTATTAAAAGATAAGAGAGAGGCAAGAGTGGACATTGGACGGCTGGTAAATGAAGCTGGAGAACTATTAATGGGGAACAAAGAAATTAATGAGGAACTGCATAAGTACTTTGCATCATTTTTCACAGTGGAAGTCATCAGAATTCCAAAACTTTAAGACAGTCAGAGAACAGAGGTGACTGTAGTGGGCATCAATAAGAAGGTGCTGGGGAAGCTGAAAGATCTGAATACTCAAAGGAACATTATACCTGACAAATCTATTAGAATTCTTTGAGGAGGTAATGAGCAACTTAGATAAGGGAGAGCCAGTGGACATGATCTATTTGAATTTCCAGCAGGTCTTTGTCAAGGTGCTGCACAGAAGGCTGCTAAATAAGATGTTATAAGCATCGCAGCTGATCACATCACAGCATTAATATTCTGTTTGAATAGTTTACCATTCAGTTTACTGTTGAGCAAATAATTCCAAAATTCTTTTTACAGTAATATTCCGTTGTGATTTCCAAAATTAGTCATTCAGTTTTGAAATATAAATGTATTGTCAAGTGGGTAACACTGAATTCAGACAGGATATCTGGATGAGTTAGATTTACATACCAATTAGAGAGCAATGATTGATGTAAACACTTTAGTGTCAGTCTCATTATCAGGAGGATTACAGCTGAACTGACCTTGGTTAAATAATTTAAATTAATACGTTGCTTGAAAACATGTCATTCTCAAAGCAACTAAAGCATTGGAGTGAGAGAGAGGAAAAGCTGTAGTAAAGATTAAGTGTAGCTTCCTGCTTCATTTTCAAACTGAGAAATATATGTTTTGTTCTTGGTTGGAAAATGTGAAAACTGTTAAATAAAAGGACCAACTCCATGGCAAATATTTTTTTTATTTGCAAGAATTTTTAAAGTTATTTTCTCCTTTTTTTTTGTCTTGACACCACACCCCATCCATCGCTGAGATAGAATTGACCAGCTTCATTCTGAGCATTTGTTCTAAAAGTAATTGTTGAAAATTATCAAGGGCATCCTGGAAATCCCAAAATGCCTGATGCCAGCTGAGATCAAAATTTTACAGCTCAAGTTACCAAAAAGAGAACAGACACATATCACTAGTACCGTGTGTATCAAATCAATAATTTTGGATAAAGAGAGAGTCCACTAATGTTGAGTCAAAACTATAATGAAGATTTCATCAACTATGAGGATGAAAGAGAAGTGTATTTAAGGTAAAGAAGGCAAGGTTTTCATAATGGCTCACATTCCACAATTAAATGGGGTAGTATTCAATGCCCTCTTGTGTCTTCACTTGGTATCAGTGGGCATTTACTGAGGTGGAAGGGTGGCAGGTAGTGTTCCACCTTTGCTGCTATTAAGACCCCTGAGTGGATAATTAATGCTCTCCTGCCACTATTGCTATTCACCCTATGACAGGCAATCAACTTTCTGCTAACCCCACTCTACCACAACTCCTCCAACCAATGCTTACACATATTCAGTAATCCTGGGCCTCTGGAAGATGTGGTACTGGCAGCAGCTACCACTTCCTTGGTGACACTGCTGAACAGTAAGGTGTTGCCTTCCTCTGGATCTTGATGGATAGACTTTCTGCCTCAGAATCCTTGATGAAGCCCTGAAGAAGGGTTACACCCAAAACATCGACTTCTGCACCTCCTGATGCTGCCTGGCTTGCTATGTTCTTCCAGCCTCCTATCTACTCAGAATCCTTAATGACAGGAAAGGGACATTGCTACCCGGTTTGGTGCACGAATGGTCTAATCCTTAAAAGACCACATGTGGGGTTCTCGTTTGTTATTGAGCTGGCTGGAGATAGCTCCATCAATGAAAAACATCTCAATCTCAAATGGAACCTTCCCTGTCCACCACTGTGAAGAATTGTAAGGGTGACAGAAAGAGAAACATCTGTGAATATGGGATAGATGGAACTGTGAAAGATAGAGAGCTAGATTGAAAGAGAGCACAGCAACTAAGGGAGAGGTGATTTTGGCAGGTGGGTGGCAATATGAGAGCAGGTATGTGGGCTTTGATGGAATGAGTAGTTGGGCAGCCATCAGACTTCATGTCAAAGGGAGACAATTAGAAATCAGACCTGAGTGCAGAGGGGAAGAAAGAAAAATATCAGATGCAAAGAAGCAAAATTAGATTTGAGTAGAGACTTGGATGAGGCAGCCTGCAGAAGAAAGGGAATGGGAATTGAAAGATAGGGGAATGGGACTGGAAATTATGTCCAGAGAAGGGGGGGGGGGGGGGTGGGGGGGAGGCTTTGGGTGTATGGAATTCAGGCTTAGTGGAGGTCTGGGTTTGTGTAATCAAGATTTCATGGAGTCATACAGCACAGTAACAGATCCTTTGGTCCAACTTGTCTGTGTCAAGCAAATACCTTAAAGTGACCTAGTCCCATTTGCCAGGACTTGGCTTATATCCATCTAAACCCTTCCTATTCATGTGCCCATCCAGATGCCTTTTTAAATGTTATAATTGTACCAGTCACCTCTACGTCCTCTGGCAGCTTGTTCCATACGTGTCACTCTCTCTGCGTGAAAACCTTGCCCCTCAGGTCCCTTTTAAATCCTTGCCCTCCCATCATGCCCTCTAGTTTTTATATTCCCCTACCCTGGGAAAAAAAAAGATCTTTGCCTATTTACTCTCCCCATGCCCCTCATGGTTTTATAAACCTCTAAGAGGTCACCCCTCAGCCTCTGATGCTCTAGGGAGAAAACTGCCTATTCAGCCTCTCTCTATATCTCAAACCCACCAATCCTGGGAGCATCCTTGTTAATCTTTTCTGAACCCTTAAGTTTCACAATATCTTTCCTATAGCAGAGAGACCAGAATTGAATGCAATATTCTAAAAGTGGTCTCACCAATGTCCTTCACCGCTGTAACATGATGTCCATTTTAAAACAAAGGAAATAATATGTTTTCGTTTTTTACTATTTTCTATGCAGTACACTCTTGATTTTAGCTGTGATATTTTGAAGGTCACCAACAAAGGTCAAAAAAAAATTTGCACAATGCTAGGTACTTGTTATATCCCAGTGGGACAATGCATTGCAAATTGATCCCTGCTATTCCCAGAGTCTTGTCAAATGTTAAAGTTTTTAAGGTACACTCAGTACCCTAATTTAGTTGACCTATGCTGATGGAGTGTGCAACCAGGTTTTTCTACGAAATAATTTTTATTTATTATAATTAATTGAAAGCAGGTATGTGGACAGACAGGATAGTGAAGAAGGCATTTGGAGTGCTTGCCTTCATTGGTCAGTGCGTTGAGTATAGGAGTTGGGACAATATGTGACTTTTTCAGCCAGACCAGCTGATGGAGGTGGGTACAATTACAACATTTAAAAGGCATCAGGATGGATACGTGAATAGGAAGGGTTTAGAGGGATAAAGGCCAAATGCTGACAAACAGAACTAGATTAGATTAGAATATTTCGTTGGCACGAATGGGTTGGGCCGATGGATCTGTTTCCGTGCTGAGACAAAACTCTTATCACTGAGACAAAAAAACTGCAGATGCTGGAATCCAAAGTAGACAAACAGGAAGCTAGAATAACACAGCAAACCAAGCAACATCAGGAGGTGGAGAAGTCAATGTTTTGGGTATTAATCTTTCTTCAGGACTAAATGGGAGTAGAGGGAGCTAAAGATAGAGAGGGGGAAGGTGGGCTGGGGAGGGGAGAATGGCGTAATGATGAGGTAGTGATAGGTGGACACAGGTAGTGGGTACAACATGATTGGTCCATGGGAGGAATGAGTCCCGTTGGTAGGTGGAAGGGAAGGGAGGAGGTGGGACTGGAAAGGGAGTCAGGGGATCCTCAAGGGAGTCCTCTGGACTGTAGGTTTCCCAGGCAGAAGATAAGGTGTTGTTCATCTAGTTTGCAATCTGGTTCACGTGACAATGGAGGAGACCGAGGATGGACACATCAAAGAGGGAGCGGAAGGGGGAATTGAAATGGGTGGTGACTGGGAGGTCAGTCTGGCTGTTTTGAGCCAGGCAAAGATTGTTATGGACCAGGCCAGACCTCCCCCCTCAAAACATTTCAAGAAAGTAACCCTAACTTTGCTGGTTGTTTTAAGCAGGTGTAACACTGATATTCCAGGAATGATGCAGTTAGTCAAACTACATAGTTTTAAACAAAACAAACAAAAGAGAACAGATTACTTAATAAATTGACTTATCTGAAAACCCAGCAGATTATCCCAACTTAATGATGCTGTTCCAAATGCTTGCAACAATCCCCCCTAAACACCCCTTGGCACAAAAGATAAAATCAAACACAGGGTCTTATAGGAAAGATGTCACAGAGAGATGGCAGCATGGCACACCCTCTTCCATGTTGTTGTTGTTTCTTGGACCAGCAGCCTCAATACAGCCTGACTGCTTTCAGTGAGTAGCCAGACTCCCAAACCCAAACCAGAGAAAAGCGGAGCTGGGAGAACTGGCCCACTCCCCTTTCATTGTACAAGTGCTTTTTTTTTTAAACTTGAAAACCTTTTACCTGTGGTGGTATCTGTTACCTATAATCAAATTGGCCCTAAAACCCATCCAAGTCCAGATTTTTCAGAACCGGTGTTTTTATGGCCTCGTGGAAACAAAAATCAAGGACAAGGAAACCTTGTTAAAGGAGCAGCATCATCACAGGACGCTAAGTGAAGTGGTCACTTAGACTACATTTGGTCTCACCGATGTAGAAAAGACCATATTGAGAGCACCAATGCAGTAAACTAGGTTGGAGGAATTGCAAATGAACCTCTGGAAAGCCTGTTTGGGCCCTGGAAATGGGTAAGGGAGGTGTTGTACAGGAAGGTGATACGTCTCTCTTCAGTTATGGGGAAGGTACGAGGGAGGGGAGGGGAGGGGTGGGGTGGGGAAGAGGGGAGATGGTAAGAGTTGGTGGGGATTGTGATGTGAACCAACAAGTGGTCACCACCTCCTGATCTCTTATAAGCCTTATATCTTTTCTTTTTATTGCTGACGACTGATGCGACATCAACTGCCTTGATTCCTCATCCCCCACACCCACTCCAACCTCACGCCCTCTGAATGTGCAGTGCTCCACTCTCTCTGCACCAATCCCCATTTCACTGTCAAACCCGCTGACAAAGGTGGGGTGGTCATGGTGGTGGTAGTCTGGAGAATGGGCCTCTATGTTGTAGAGGCCGAATGCCAGCTCTCCAATACCACATCCTACCTCCCCCTTGACCATGGTGGCCCATCAGGTCAGTCCATGACCTCATTGCCTCTGCCTCTGGTGAGCTCCCCTCCACTGCCTCTAACCTCAAGTCCCCAGCCCTGCACTGCCCAATTCTACCTGCACCCCAAATCCACAGGCCCAATTACCCTGGCTAATCCATCATCCCCGCATGCTCCTGCCCCACTTAACTCATCTCATCCTATCTTGGTCCAATCACTTCCCACCTACACCCGGAATACAAAACATGTCCTCCACCTTTTTCAGAGGCTTGCACATCCCTGGCCTCCAGTGTTTCATCTTCTCTATGAACATGCAGCGCTTTTACATGTCCATACCCCACAATGATGGCCTGCAGGCCCTCAGTTTTTTCCTCTCCAACAGACCCACCCAGTCTCCCCCTGCCCACACTAACCCCGTCACCATGCCCTCCTCTACCATGCTGAATTAGTCCTCACTCTCTAACATTTTCTTAAATTCTTCCCACCTTCTCCAAATCCATGGGGTGGCCATTGGCACTTGCATGGGCCCTAGCTATGCCAGCCTCTTTGTTGGATATGTCAAACAGCCCCTCTTCAGTGCCTACACAGGCACTGTGCCCCAATTCTTCTGCCGCTACATTGATGGCTGCATCAGTGCTGCTTCCTGCACCCAGGCTGAACTGGAGCAGTTCATTGACATCACTCACAACTTCCATCCCGCCCTCAAATTCACTTTGCCTATCTCGGACACCTCCCTCCCCTTTCTTGACCTCTCCATTTCTATCACTGGCAACAGTTATGGACTGACATTTACTATGAACCCACAGACTCCCATAGCTACCTGGATTATGCCTCCTACCTGTATCTTGCAAAAACTCCATCCTGTTTTCCCAATTCCTCCATTGTTGCTGCATCTGCTTTGACGAGGAAACATTCCACTTCCAAGCATCCCAGTTGTTTTCCTATTTCAAACAGCTCTTGTCTCTCCAACAAACCCCCACCCCCCGCCGATGTCGTCCAAACAGACTTCCATTCCCCACTCAACTGTTGTATACGCCCCCTGTCCAAGCATAATAAAGATCGGGTCCCCCTAAGTCCTCACTTTCCAATCCACCGTCCTCCATGTCCAATATTCCCGCGTCAAACACTTCTGCCAACTCCAGTTAGACCCTACCATCCAGGACATCCTTCCCGCCTCACTCCTCTCTGCCTTCTGCAAGGACTGTTCCCTTTCCCACTCCTTGGTTTCTACCACACTCCCCACCAACTCCTGAGCCGAATTTATAAAGATGTTCCCCCTTTGAACATAAAATTTTCTGTTGTTTTGTAACGCGTCACCAAAACAGAGGCAGTCTTTGATTGCCTTAAGTAATTCAAAGTACATTTACCTGCAGATACCTGACTGTATTTCAGCCATACATTTGCTGACTTCTTTTAGTATTTTGCTTGCAGTACTGTTAAGTGTTATAATCTGCAAGGGTAAAGCATATTATTCTAATAACTGTCAAGTTGCTGTTTAGATTAGATTCCCTACATTGTGGAAACAACCCCTTTGGCCCAACCAGTCCACACTGGCCCTCCCAAGAGTAATCCACTCAGACCCATCTGACTAATGCACCTAACGATATGGGCAATTTAGCATGGCTAATTCACCTGACCTGCACATCTTTGGACTGTGGCAGGAAACCCATGCAGACATGGGGTGAATGGGCAAACTCCACAAAGACAGTCACCCAAGGCTGGAATTGAACCCAGGACCCTGGTGCTGTGAGGTCCATCGTGTGGCCCAGATATGAATACTCAGCATGTTACGGACTTCGTTCATTCCCAGGGAAAGAAAAAGACAAATGCATGATGCAGAATAATAGGGTGGTTATGGTAGGGGATTTTAACTTTCCAAACATCGACTGGGACTGCCATAGTGTTAAAGGTTTAGATGGAGAGGAATTTCTTAAGTGTGTACAAGACAATTGTCTGATTCAGTATGTGGATGTACCTACTAAAACTTGACCTACTCTTGTGAAATAACGCAGGGCACGCTGACTGAGGTGTCAATGGGGGAGCACTTTGGGTCCACCGACCATAATTCTATTCGTTTTAAAATGGTGACGGAAAAGGATCGACCAGATCGAAAAGTTGAAGTTCTATATTGGAGAAAAGCCAATTTTGATGGTATTAGGCAAGAACTTTTGAAAGCTGATTGGAGGCAGATGTTCGCAGGTAAAGGGACAGCTGGAAAATGGGAAGCCTTCAGAAATGAGACAACAAGAATCCAGAGAAAGTATATTCCTGTCAGGGTGAAAGGGAAGGCTGGTAGATATAAGGAATGCTGGATGATGAAAGAAATTGAGGGTTTGGTTAAGAAAAAGAAGGAAGCAGGTGTAAGGTATAGACAAGATAGATCCAGCGAATCCTTAGAGTATAAAGGAAGTAGGAGTACACTTAAGAGGGAAACAGGAGGGCAAAACGGGCACATGAGATAGCTTTGGCAAATAGAATTAAGGAGAATCCAAAGCGTTTTTACAAATCTATTAAGGACAAAAGGATAACTAGGGAGAGAATAGGCCCCCTCAGAGATCAGCAAGGCGGCCTTTGTGTGGAGCCACAGAAAATGGGGGAGATACTAAATGAATATTTTGCATCAGTATTTATTTGGAAAAGGATATGGAAGATGTAGACTGTATGGAAATAGATGGTGACATCTTGCAAAATGCCCAGATTACAGAGGAGGAAGTGCTGGATGTATTAAATTGGTTAAAGGTGAATAAATCCCCAAGACCTGATCAGGTGTACCCAAGAACTCTGTGGAAAGCTAGAGAAGTGATTTCTGGGCCTCTTGCTGAGATATTTGTATCATCGATAGTCACAGGTGAGGTGCCGGAAGATTGGAGGTTGGAAAACGTGGTGCCACTGTTTAAGAAGGGCAATAAAGACAAGGCAGGGAACTATAGACCGGTGAGCCTGGCCTCGGTGGTGGCATGTTGTTGGAGGGGATCCTAAGGGACAGGATGTACATGTATTTGGAAAGGCAAGGACTGATTCGGGAAAGTCAACATGGCTTTATATATGGGAAATCATGTCTCTCAAACTTCATTGAGTTTTTTGAAGAAGTAACAAAGAAGATTGATGAGGGCAGAGCAGTAGATATGATCTATATGGACTTCAGTAAGGCATTCAACAAGGTTCCCCATGGGAGACTGGTTAGCAAGGTTAGACCTCATGGAATACAAGAGAACGAACCATTTGGATACAGAACTGACTCAAAGGTAGAAGACAGAGGGTGGTAGCGGAGGGTTGTTTTTCAGACTGGAGGCCTATGACCAGTGGAGTGCCACAAGGATCGGTGCTGGGTCCTCTACTTTTTGTCATTTACATAAATGATTTGGATGCGAGCATAAGAGGTGCAGTTAGTATGTTTGCAGATGACACCAAAATTGGAGGTGTAGTGAACAGCGAAGATGGTTACCTCAGATTACAACAGGATCTGGACCACATGGGCCAATGGGCTGAGAAGTGGCAAATGGAGTTTAATTCAGATAAATGCGAGGTGCTGCATTTTGGGAAAGCAAATCATAGCAGGACTCATACACTTAATGGTAAGGTCCTAGGGAGTATTGCTGAACAACGAGACCTTGGAGTGCAGGTTCATAGCTCCTTGAAAGTGGACAATAGAAATAGGTGCCATTCTGCCCTCCGAGCCTGCACCACCATTCAATATGATTATAGCTCATCATCCTTAATCAGTATCCTATTCCTGCTTTATCTCCATAACCCTTGATTCCACTATCCTTGAGAGATCTATCCAACTCTTTCTTAAACGAATCCAGAGACTAGGCCTCCACTGCCCTCTGGGGCAGAGCATTTCACACAGCCACCACTGTCTGGGTGAAGAAGTTTCTCCTCATTTCTGTCCTAAATGGTCTACCCTGTATTTTTAAGCTGTGACCTCTGGTTCAGCACTCACCCATCAGCGGAAACATGTTTCCTGCCTCCAGAGTGTCCAATCCTTTAATAATCTTATATGTCTCAATCAGACCCCCTCTCAGTCTTCTAAACTCAATGGTATACAAGCCCAGTCACTCCAGTCTTTCAGCGTAAGGTAGTCCCGCCATTCCAGAAATTCCTCAAATTTGGAGACCAAACTGCACACAGTACTCCAGGTGTGGTCTCACCAGGGCCCTGTACAACTGCAGAAGAACCTCTTTGCTTTTATACTAAATCCTTCTTGTTATGAAGGCCAGCATACTATTAGCTTTCTTCACTACCTGCTGTACCTGCATGCTTGCCTTCATTGACTGGTGTACAAGAACACAGAGATCTCTTTGTACTGCCCCTTTACCTAAATTGATTCCATTTAGATAGTAATCTGCCTTCCTGGTCTTGCCACCAAAGTGGATAACCATACATTTATCCACATTAAACTGCATCTGCCATGCATCTGACCACTCCCCTAACCTGTCCGGGTCACCCTGTAATCTCTTAACATCCTCCTCACATTTCACCCTGCCACCCAGCTTAGTATCATCAGAAAATTTGCTAATGTTATTAGTAATACCATTTTCTATATCATTAATATATATTGTAAAAAGCTGCAGTCCCAGCACTGATCCCTGTGGTATCCCACTGGTCACTGCCTGCCATTCCGAAATGGAGCCGTTTATCACTACTCTTTGTTTTCTATCAGCCAACCAACATTCAATCCAAGTTAGTACTTTGCCCCCAATACCATGCGCCCTAATTTTGCTCACTAACCTCCTATGTGGGACTTTATCAAAAGCTTTCTGAAAGAAGGTACACTACATCTACTGGATCTCCCTCGTCCATCTTCAGAGTTACATTTTCAAAAAATTCCAGAAGATTAGTCATGCATGATTTCCCCTTCATAAATCCATGCTGACTCTGACCTATCCTGTTACTACTATCCAGCTGTGTCGTAATTTCATCCTTTATAATAGACTCCAGCATCTTTCCCACCACTGAGGTCAGACTAACTGGTCTATAATTTCCTGCTTTCTCTCTCTGACCTTTCTTAAGGTGCGAGAGAGAAAAAGTGGAATCCCAGGTAGATAGCTTTGTGAAGAAGGCGTTTGGTATGCTTTCCTTTATTGGTCAGCATATTGAGTACAGGAGTTGGGAGGTCATGTTGTGGCTGTACAGGCCATAGGTTAGGCCGCTGTTGGAATATTGCATGCAATTCTGGTTTCCTTTCTATCGGAAAGATGTTGTGAAACTTGAAAGGGTTCAGAAAAGATTTACAAGGATGTTGCCAGGGTTGGAGGATCTGAGCTATAGGGAGAAGCTGAACAGGCTGGGACTGTTTTCCCTGGACCGTCAAAGGCTGAGGGGTGACCTTTATAGAGGTTTGCAAAATTATGAGGGTAAATAGGCAAAGTCATTTCCCTGGGATCGGGGAATCCAGAACTCTAGGGCATAGGTTTAGGGTGAGGGGAAAAATATAAAAGAGACCTAAGGGGCAACTTTTTCACGCAGAGGGTGGTATGTGTATGGTATGAGCTGCCAGAGGAAGTGGTGGAGGCTGGTACAATTGCAACATTTAAGAGGCATTCGGATGGGTATATGAATAGGAAGGGTTTGGAGGGATATGGGCCGGATGCTAGCAGGTGGGACTAGATTGTGTTGGGATATCTGATTGGCATGGACGGGTTGGACCAAAGGGTCTGTTTCCTTGCTGTACATTTCTATGACTCTATTATGTTTGCCAGTGGTATAGTTGATGCATTTATTATACCCTTTCCAATTTACAGTTACAATTCATAACAAAAAGTAAAAGCTGTCAAAATGTCAAATAAGTTTTTCTTAGAATCCCTGATCGGTCCTGTGGTATCTGGAGGACAAGTGATGCGCTACCTTATGGAGAGGGTGAAAGAAGCTGAATGTGAATTGCCCAGTGTAATTATAACTGATGTAGTCTGAACAGTGACTCTGAAAGGTTACATGCATTTCTCTGTGCTTATGGCCCAGTTGGAGAATCAAAATAACCTTCCAAGAGAAATTAAATGAGCAGATTGGTATAATCAAAAGAATGAAATTAAATTCAAAGACGAGTATGAATAAGAAGTGGTGAACTCTAGGTTGAAAGTAGTCATGGTGTTCACCTTTTCTGGCGATCCTGGCTATTCAGAAATGAATTAAAGACCACTTACAAGAAGGTTGACTTTGTTGAAGATGTCTATCAGGACCACATCCAGCATTGTGCAGCCAATTACTGGAATTATCAGCTCTTAAGAATATGGATAATCTTTACAGTCATGATAGAGGCCAGAGTTGATTGGTCTACTCTGTGGGTGAAAAATAAGACAAGGCGCATTCACAGAGACAAGAGAAGAAAAATGAAAGTTGCATGCTAAGTTTGTTACAAGAAGGAAATAAAGTTTAGAATGTGTTTCCCCTTTGTTAGAGTAAAATAACAGTATGAATAGAAATGCTTTTGCCATTGTGAATAATCTCAGGTGTGATAATGTGTAGGAGGTGGGGAGTCTAAGTCAGTTGCAAATTTAGCAAGAGACTTTCACTGACCCCTTAAGGTGTGGAAAACCAAATCAATTGTCAATCAGGCCTTGCTGAAGTCAGTTAAAAGTCTCACTGGGTGAGGCAGGTAGGTAAACCATTGCCCTTCTGGCCTGAAACTTAATCTGGAGATGTCACTAATCTGCTTTTTCGCCTCCAAGTTTGCCAAATCTGTGACCCGACTCTGCTATTTCAATCGCCCCACTGAAGGTTGGAGCATCAAGATTTCCTTTCACTTCTCCTGTGTTTTCTTTTATTTAAAATCAACTAGTTAGTGGTGAGAGATGGAAAATGTGGGATATATTTGTATTCTGAGAGCACCCATTGTAAAATTATCGGCCTTTTGTTCCCAGTTTTCAGATGTACTCTCAAACATGTGAAGAATCTTTCCAGCTTCGATGTATATTTGTTGCTGGTCTTGAAACTCCTGTCCATATATTACATTTCGCATTGTAACATTTGTTTTAAAATCTTGGCTCATAACATGTGAGTGCTACAAATGTGTTGTTGTCCTTCTTAGCCCTCATAGTTCAGGGTGAATTTAATTGCCTACTTATGAAAGTAAATGTCTGCATCCTCATAAATTTTGAATCCAGCCTCATTAAATCTGATTAGAAACTCTGGGTTGCTGAGCAAGCTGTTTGCTTTCATACACAGATTGACATATTAATAGTGATGCAGAATATCTTTTTGGAGGATTCACTGGTAGTTTATAGCTGCATATATTTCAAGCAATAAAGTCAAATAATGCACTCTGCATAATATTGTACAGATCATATTTCATAGAGAGAAAAACTAAATTTTATTCATTTTTGCTGATATAGTGAATAAAACAATACTGAATAAAAATATACTGGTTACTGGCAAATGGGTTAGCTACCTGCTGTTTAAACCCCTTGCATGCACTTGTTGGTGCAAGAGAATGTTAATGGGCTGGGATGTTATTACTGATAACTTGCCTCAGGGGCTTTAATGCACAATACCATAAATCAACAAGAAACCTCATTTGTTTTCCTTCACGCTTGCTCATTATTCTTAGCACTGCTTGATGTGTTATTTGCACAGTGACATTGATATGAATCAACAAAACTTATAAAAATTAACCCAGTGACAACCCTATGATTTGAATATTGTTGAAACTAGACACACAAGACATTTATGCTTTGCTATAATGTTCTTTGCCATATGCATTTTGATTTAATATTATAGAACTATAATCGTCAAAATCAAGAACTTTAAAGCAATGTAATTTGATTAAAGTGCCCAGTGAATTTGATAATTTGTCAAGAAACTATTAAACTCCTTTTAGAAACATGGAAGATTGGAGCAGGAGTAGGCCATTTGCCCTCTCAAGTTGGATCCGCCATTCAATACGATAAAGGCTGAGCATCGAGCTCAGTACCAAATCCTGCCCTTCCCCCATATCTCTTGATCCCTTGAGCCACAACAACTAGATTAATTTCCTTTTGAAACCATCTTTCCCTAAATCTTGTAAAAACAGATTCAATATAGAAGAGCAAATGAGACACAACAGCATCTGGCAGACACATGTGCTATTAAGCAGAAAAATTGGGAACCACCAGCTATATCATCACAACAGGGATCTCTCTAAGAGACTCAATAGTGGAAGGGTGTAAAGTTGCAGTACATACATGATGTAATTACATTTAAAATCACCAAAACCTCTTGGGGTTTGTCCATTGCGATTTAGTTACATTTTTAATGGTGTAAAAACATTAATGACTGCCAAACTAGCATTGAAACTTTACCTTAAAAAATACAAGGTGTCATCATTATCAAATCTTAATTACTGGTGGAAATTTATAAACACTAAATATTACTTCTAAGAAAAGCTTTTGTATTTGAGTCATTTTTTTCTGAATCCCATCTTTCCTTCTCTCTCTTTGCTTCGACTTCAGTATGTGTGTGGCATTGAACTAATTATTCTGACATTTCCTAGTTCAGACTGTATGCTTCAGTTTTACTCTTTATTCTGTTAACCTGTTGAAACACACTTGTTTGAGCTCTTTGCTAATATGCAAAAATCCCCAATAGTGCCGTGCTGAAATAGATTTCTAATCATCACACATTTTCTTGCAAAAACACATTAAAATTGAGGGCAATTGTTAATGAAGTGAACAGCTGTCATTCTTCTTGTGCGGCTTTATTCCAATTTAGGTGAATCTGGGTTCAAAACAGATTGGTCAAAGAGAAGGCAAGGAGAAGAATTGTCTTCAGGCATGGCTTTCTTTATACCATTTTATTGCATATAGTCTAAATACTGCAGTGCATAATATTCCAAGATATACTAGACCTTTGTTTGAGTGATATTCTAAGACTGGCAATTATCATCCATCCGTAGTTTTCCTTGAATTAAATGACTTTAAGAAATTTCTGATGGCAATTAGGAGTCAACTACATTTCAGTGGGTCTGGAGTTATGTGTGGTCCACACCATTTTTCCTTCCCTTAAAACCCATTAGTGAGCAAGATAGGTTTTTGTGATGATCATGAATGATTATGTAGTAGCCATTAGGTTAGCTTTTAATTCCAGATTTGCACTGGATTCAAATTTCATCATCTGCCATGGATGATTTGAACCCATATTCTGAGAACATTAGGCTGTGTCTCTGGATTACTAGTCTAGCAAATTTACCACCACACCACTGCCTCCTCTAAGATAACTGTTTCATCATTGAATGTCTATGCCATGAAGTCTACTGCACAAACCCATTTGCACGTAGTTCTAATACTCACACAGTTAGATTTCAGGTTCCTGTCTAGCTTGCCATGTGTTTCTCTCTTCTTCCTTAACTCCACCCATGCCATGCCATTTGTGTCCGGTGAGGAACAGCTCCATGACATTGTAAGGTTGCTCCAGCATCCTAAATCTCTGACACAACAGCCTACTAATAGAGCTGATTACAGAAGCAGGATCATTGTTTACAATCAACCTGCTTCTCTGCAAAGGATAAAGGCTAAATCATTTCATTCTATGATTCAGTCACCTCGATCCATTAATCTGAACTTTAGGTGAAACTGTATCTCAGGTACTGTTTTTCAACAAAGCTATGTATTGAAGAGATCTAGCAATGTTAAATGGCATTTTTTTGAACATATTCAAGAAATTATTTTTCTTTAAAGGAAAATCTCAGATTATACTTTGATATCTGTCAAACCTGTAAATATGAAATAACTAATTCACAGGTAAATAAGGCACTCAGTTTTTCTTAAATTATTTTTATATATGGAATGAGAGCTTTCCTGTCAAGGTCAGTCTATATTGCCACTCTATATTATCTTTGAGATAGTGCTAATGATGATCCTTCTTGAACCACTGCAGTTGATGTGGTACATGTAGATACACATTGTCGCCAGTTTTTTTTTTCTGAAATCTCAGCTCAGTCTCTGCGCTACTGTAGCCACGTCCCATCAAGGCTCATGCTCTACCCCTCTCACTATTGATTTTTCCTCACTTACTTCCTCCCGCACCAATCCCCTGGATGCCATTAAACCTGCATGCCCTCTGTGCTACCTATTCAGTTGCACGGTCACCTGCCCACCTGAAGCAGCAACAACAGCTTTGTGACCCGCTTGTATCTCTCTTAATATCTGCCTCCCTCTCATTCCAGAGGAAAACAGCGCAATATAGGACAAAGAATAAATTTGATCCCAGCCGCTTATATGGATCCTGATTCTGACTGGTCCAAACTACTCTATGACCATGTACAACACTCTTAACTGGTATTAGATGGTGCCTTTGACGTATTAAGCTAGGAAACCCTGAGTGATGGCTGTTTACCTTGATTTAACAGTGGACAGCTGACAACTATGATTTTAAGTCTGTGCTAAACAGCACAGAAGGCAGTAGTAATGAGCCTATTATCGCTGGCTGAGGGGGTAAAGCATCACAAGGCAAGGATGCTGTGAGCATCTAGGTAAGTTCAGAGTGTGTGAGAGCTGTGACAGAGAGTCCAGCAATGCAGTCAGCTTCTGTCCAAGATCTGGGTGCATGTCTCTGAGTGCAGCATCACGATGATGGTTAAATGCAGCATTGAAGTGTAGAAGCATTTTGTAAGTAGATTGGCAAAGAGCTTTGAAGGTTCTTAGATATCAGCATATGTGACATGTCAGTGTGAGTGGATGTAGGCTGCATATGGCTGATGCCCATGGACCGTGGTCTGAACTCTCGATGCCTGGTGTTCAACATGGAGGTTGTTTGGATCAAACAGCTAGCTCAACATGTCAAGCACATGCTCAAGTTTTCCCATTGTCTGGTTTGTTGGGTGAATTTGGTAAGATTTCTAGCATAATATTAATGAGATGAGTTAGGCTGTCAACAAGGAACTTAATAAGTGTTAATTGCTGTCATTTGTTAACTTGTTGCCTAGTGAGAATGTTCTGCTTATCAGAAATATACAAGATGGAGTGAGATGGTCTCAATGTTGTGATGCACCTCACCAGAACTCTCACTCAACTCTGCAACAAGTCCCATCATAGCCCACATCCCTCAAACCCCTATTGAATTCCACGAGAAGACCCAGACAACAATATCAGCATTCGTCAGTATGCCCTATCCCAGTGAAAAGACAGATCCAGCAGAGATGAAGACAACATATTATGCAGTAGGCAGTCCTCAACTTTGCCTCTAGACCTTATAAAGTCTCACTGTACCAGTCAAGCATGGGCAATGAAATTTCCTGCTGATTACCACATCCACACCCTGCTCCGTTGAAAACTCTGTGTTCCTGCATGTTAAACACTATTTGGAGGGAAACACTGAGCATGGCAAAAGTGCACAATGTACTCTGGATGAAGTACTTCAAATCTATTACCAAAAATAATTTTGTATCACCAGTGCTGACCTGTCCTGTTGAATCCTAAAATCATAGCTGCTAAACTGGGTCTGCAATAAGTGGTGAAGGAAAACCTGCTTGACCTCATCTTCACCATTCTGTCTACTGCAGATTCATCTGCCCATGAGTGTATTAGTAGGAGTGACCATTGAACATTCCTTCGGAAAGCAAAACTGCCTGTTTTCATATTGACGCTGCCCTTCATCATTTGGTGTGGCATTATGACAGTGGGCTAAAGGGAACTGACTTAGAGCTGATCTAGCAACTCCACTCTTAACATGCATGAGGTACAATCTGCAACCTCTTAGCCTGCAATATCTCCTCAGTACCATTACCATCAAGTCAGGAAATCACACACTGGTTAAATAAAGAGTGCAGGAGGACATGTCAGGAGTAATAATAGGCATACCAAAAGGTGGTAAACTTGGAAAAGATACAAAAACAGGATTGCTTGTATGTCAAATAGTATAAACAGCAAGTGAAAGGACTAAGCAGTTTTACAACCAACAAACATTGAAGTCCTGCCACACCCAGTTGTGAATGATAGTGGCCAATTAAAAAACACACTAGAGAAGGCAGCTAACAAATATTCCTATCCTCAAAGATGAGAGAGACCAGCACATCAACAGAAAACATAAGGCTGAAGCATTTGCCTCAATCTTTAGCCAGAAGTGCCTGTTGATGTTCTACCTTGGCTTCCTCCAGAAGTCACCAGCATCACAGCTGCCAGTCTTCAGCCAATTCGATTAAACCCATAAGATAGCAAAGTCCTGGTCAAAACTCTGGGATTCACTCTCTAATGGCATGTGCCTACCCACACTAAATGGCAGCACCACTTCAAGAAAGTAGCACTCCTCCACATTTTCAAGGGCAACTTGGGATCAACAATAAATGGAGGTCCACAATGCCTCCATCCCATGACTGAATAAAAATCAATCATTATTGCATATCCGCTAATATTTTGATCTGAATTTTAGGTTGGGCAGCAGCTGGTGGTAGTTCTCCGCCTACATCCCAAACTACAGAACAAATAAATGGATTGATCGAAAACATCAATAAGAATCCATTCAAAGGTAATCACATCATCTGTCCTTCTAATAAAAAGTGGTATTAGTAATCATCATTTTGATTAACCTTTTCGTATAATAAATTAGGGTGCTTTGGTATTTATGGTTATATCAGCTATGCTTATTTTTTCCCCCTTTTATTCCTGCATCCATGCTACATGTTCCCAGTAAAAGTGAAGTTTAATGATGGCAAATACCATTTACAGCTGGACTGTTATTGGTTTTGAATCTGGTTAATTGTCCAAAATATCCCATTTATATCAGTTAATACTTTTGCATAAGTTATCTGAATTTGGAGAGCGAGTATGCTACACAAATGTTCAGTTCCTAATACTCTGAGGAAGGAATCATTCAGAACTTCAAGCTGTTATCATTTTTATAGTTCTAATTTCTTTTTGGTTATCCATTTTCAATAACAATTGCATTTATAAAACAGTAAAATATCACAACTGTGAATGGAGGATTTGAGTTATGAAAATATCTCTGGATAGGCTGGGACTTTTTTCACTGGACATAGGAGGTTAAGGGTAACCTTACATGCATTTATAGAATCATGTGGGGCATAGATAAGATGAATTTCAAAGGTCTTTTCCCTAGGGTGGGGAGTTTAAAACTAGAGGGCATACTTTTTAAGGTGAGAGGAGTATGTAAAAATGGTGCTCCTCATGTCCTTTTTAAAAGTGACAATGGTTTGTGTGTGGAATGAAATGCCAGAGGAATTGGTGGATACAAGTACAGTCACAACATTTTAAAAAAAAACATTTGGGTAAGTACATTAATCCCAAGTGATCTAACTATACTAATGCAAACTTTGTCAAATGCTTTACTAAAATCCATTTAATCATCATCTACCACTCTGCTCCCATTAATAGAGTCATAGAGTCATACAGATGTACAGCCCGGAAACAGATCCTTCGGTCCAACTTGTCCATGCCAACCAGATATCCCAACCCAATCTAGTCCTGCCTTCGAGCACCCGGCCCATATCCCTCCAAACCCTTCCTATTCATACCCATCTAGATCTCTTTTAAATATTGCAATTGTACCATCCTCCACCACTTCCTCTGGCAGTCCATTCCATACACGTAGCACCCTCTGTGTGTAAAAGTTTCCCCTTAAGTCTCTTTTATATCTTTCCCCTCTCATACTAAACCTATGCCCTCTAGTTCTGGGCTCTCCCACCCCAGGGAAAAGACTTTGTCTATTTATCTTATCCATGCCCCTCATAATTTTACAAACCTCTATAAGGTCACCCCTCAGCCTCTGACATTCCAGGAAAAACAACCCCAGCCTGTTCAGCCTCTCCCTATAGCTTAAACCCTCCAACATCCTTGTAAATCCTTTCTGAACTCTTTCAAGTTTCACAACATCCTTCCAATAAGAAGGAGACTAGAACTGCATGCAATATTCCAACAGTGGCCTAACCAATTTCCTGTACAGCCGCAACATGACCTTCCAACTCCTGTACTCAATACTCTGACCAATAAAGGAAAGCATATCAAACGCCTTCTTCACTATCCTATCTACCTGTTACTCTACTTTCAAGGAGCTATGAACCTGCGCTCCAAGATCTCTTTGTTCAGCAACGCTCCCTAGGACCTTACCATTGTGTATAATTCCTGTTAAGATTTGCTTTCCTAAAATGCAGCATTTCTGATTTAACTAAATTAAAATCCATTTGCCACTCCTCAGCCCATTGGCCCATCTAATCAAGATCCCGTTGTAATATGAGATAATTATAGACTTCCCTCACACAAAGCCATGCTGACTATGCCTAATCAGTCCTTGCCTCTCAAAATGCATGTAAAATCTATCTTTCAGAATCACCTCCACCAACTTATTCACTGCCGATACTAGGCTCCCAGGTCTGTCGTTCCCAGGCTCACCCTTACCACTTTTCTTCAGTAAAGACACAACGTTAGCCACCCTCCTGTCCTCCAACACCTCAGCTATGGTTACAGATGATACAAATATTTCTGCTAGGGGCCCTGCATTTTCTTCCCTAACTTCCCACAACATCCTGGGATACACTTGATCATGTTCTGGAGATTTTATTCACCTTTTTGTTTTCTAAGATTTCCAGTACTTCCTGTTCTGTAATGTGAACTGTTAGCATTGGGGACTTAGCTGAATACACAATAACCAATGATGGGGAACATTTGGGGATTCCCAAGAGGGCAGAGTTGAAGGAATATAGAGTTTTAAGAGGGATATTAGGCTAAAGGTGGTTACATAGCTAGCAGGGGTGACACTATGCATGAATTTGAACACTAGGATGAGAATTTTCACAGAGGCATTCCCAGACCAGAAGACAATGTAGGTCACTGAAGTGTAAGTAGTAAAATAATTTCTTATTATTGGATGGGAGACATCACAGCATTAACAGCCTTGTTCATCACAGATTTGTTATGTGTTTCCCATTTTATTCCTGTCATATATCATGGTATTCTGAATGATTTCAAACAAATGCATTAGAAATGGTGAATATATAATGCAAAATTCATTTCATTTAGGCTTACAGAGGCAGGGCAAAGATTCAACATTTTTATCTTATTATATTGAAACCCCAAAACTTATTTCATGCACTGTGTGGCGTTTGTTCAGTAATGAGAACAGCTGTCATTTATTACAATATTTTCATGTTTGAAACATGAGTACATAGCACGTTGTAAAACTAGAAAGGGTTCAGAAAAGATTTACAAGGATGTTGCCAGGGTTGGAGAGTTTGAGTAACAGGGTGAATAGGCTGGGGTTATTTTCCCTGAAGCGTTGGAACCTGAGAGATTACTTTATAGAGGCCTATAAAATCATGAGGGGCATGGATAGGGTAAATACACAAGGTCTTTTCCCTGGGGTGGGGAAGACCAGAGCCAGAGGGCATAGGTTTAAGGTGAAAGGGGAAAGATTTAAAAGGGACCTAAGGGGCACCTTTTTCACGCAGACTATGGTGCGTGTATTGAATGAGCTGCCAGAGGAGTGGTGGAGGTTGGTACAATTGCAACATTTAGAAGGTATCTGGATGGGTATATGAATAGGAAGGGTTTAAAGGGATATGGGCAAAATGCTGGCAGATGGGACTAGATTTACTTAGGATATCTGGTCGACATGGACTGAAAGGTCTGTTTTTGTGCTGTTCATCTCTATGCCTCTATAATGTACATATAATGCAATGTGTTCTGTTCCTGAATTTGTCCTCACTGGTGACCTGAATCTATTATTATCAAGTGCTGAATGTAATGCAGGTTGGTTGTACTGTACACAGTTTAATTTATGCCATAATTGCAGTTGATGTTTTGTCATGCTAGAATTAGATTTTATTTTCACGTTTACTGAAGTTCAGGGATACAAGAATACAGTTAAAAGCATATAACGTTGCCATTCTCTAGCACCATCTTAAATACAAAAGTACCTAGATACAAAATCTTAGGTATAAGGTAGAAAAGTAAAGAAATAAAGTTAAAAGTTCAACATTACAGTTTTGAATCTGGTTTTATAATAAGTTAGCTTTGACGTGTTTTGTCAGACAATGTGATAACACAGTTAATTTTTGTATTTACAGCTGCTCAGAAAAACCCAACTGACCTGACTACGTGGTTTAATCTTTTCGCTGATTTGGACCCATTATCAAACCCAGATGCTATTGGACGAACTGACAAACAGCATGAACTTCTTAATGCATGACACATACCTAAATAGCCAATTGTCTGTAATCACGACTATAATATTGTAATCTTTAGTAAATCTATCACTGTTGAGTACTCGAGCCTAATTTTCTAATATTTCAGTCAGAATGGAAACTGCTATGAAAATGGTCCAGCGTTTTTATCAGCACAGGAACTGAAAATCTGTTTTAAAAAAATAAATCTGTAAGTTTTGATGTCTTCATGCCAAAAAAAGTAGAGTAATTAAGTGGTTTTTTTTTTCTCTAAATAAGCATAATGTGGTTATTTTATCTTCTACAAGAGTAAACCTGCTGAGTTCCTAAAGAATGCAGCAATGTAATGAGGCCATTTACCAATTAAGGCTCACCCTTATCCTGTGCCTCTCTCTTCTTCTAGACTGACCATATTTCCTTATCCACCCTCAGTTACAAAGTGGAACTTTTTAAAAAATCATTTATCATGATTAGCTATAAATGTGATAATTGCTACTTCATAAAATGTGTACAATGTGGCATCTTTTTTAGTTAATCCTCTCCATAATGGGTCACCTTCTGAACTTTATTTTGTTCACGTTCTCTAAATATTTTGCAGTAGTAAAAAAAACCAATTTCATTACAGGCTTTTCTTTGAGGTAACTCATTGGGCTTTATAGTTCATTTCTGAAGAAAATTATAAGGTAGGAGTACTTGTAGCACCAGGCTCAGTATCAATATCAATACGTGCAGTATCAACATTGATAGAAATTGAACATGTTGTCAAAATCTGACGTGAAGCAAGTCCAACATTGCTTTCTAAAATTTGGCCAATTTCTGAGATCACAGGATGAAAATTGGATTTTTCATTTTTGATTTTTTTTTCAATGTTATTATATTAACCATAGTTTCTTTGATGAGTGCCACATACATGCTCAAAACTACACACCGGTTTATAGTCCAACAGGTTCATTTGGAAGCACAAATTTTGGAGCATTGCTCCTTCATCAGGTGGTTAAAGAAGGAGCAGCACTCCAAAAGCGAGTGCTTCCAAACAAACCTGTTGATTATAACCTGGTGTTGTGTGATTTTTAACTTTGACCACCCCAGTTCAACACCAGCCCCTCCAAATCATGGCATGCATGCTCAGCAGCAATTCCCAATGCAAACTTTTCTCTGCCTGGCAAAGGTTATATCATTGATACCTTTTTCAGAGTGGGATGTGTGGTAGAAACTTATACATATTTTCTAGGCGAGTAACAAAAGAAACAGGATGAAATGTTGGGTTGTAATGTTCTGCAACCACTCAGTAATTAGATATTGGTATTACACTATTGATGTAATTAGTTTTCCTGACAGCTTTCCAAAACAAGTGTTGATCCTTTTTCATGTATAAATCTGAGCCTCGTGGCTGGAGCCACTGAGGAATTGATTATCACTCAGGAGAATAGGTGAGAATTTACTCTCAATTCTTCACTTCCCTCTGTCGTCACCAGCAAAGCGTAAGTATTTTTAATTGTTGCTTCACCCACTTGTCATAGCACTAATCAAAGACAAGTTCTGGAAAGGCGAGTGGTCAAATATTACTTCCTTCAAATATATAAAACTGCATGTGGAGACATAAAAGACCACCCACCAAAGTGATGAAAATTAGGCTGCAGATGAAATTTCAGGGCAGCATTAGCTTTCCTAGCTTTGTCTCATGTGATCAGTGTGCTGCCAGGGATTAAACATAAGTCATTGCAAATTAGAATTTCAGGGTCTTCCAAAGGTTTCGTGAAGTGCTAGGAGAGGCAAGTAGCACCAAGATAGAGAATAGTAAGTGGAATTAGAGCAAGTATGAATGTACTGAAGTTTAAATCAGTGTTACATTGCATGCATGTGGATGTATGAAGTATAATTAATAAAACTGTGGATTTACAGGCACATATTACCTTGTAAGATTTTGATGTGGGAATAACAGACACTTGTCTTAAGGAAAAACAGAACTGTATTTTAAATATTCCTCATTACAAGATGTTTGGGAAAGCTAGGAAAGGAAAAAAAAGGAGGAGCAGTGATTCTGGCACAGAGTATTGCATGACTGTAAATAAGGAATGTTTTGGAGGGTTCAAAGAATAAATTGATTTGGCTAGAGCTAAGGAATAAAAAGGATGGCAATTGTTCAAAGTAATATATAAACCACCAGTTAGTGGGGATGATATGGTGGAACAAATTTTCAAAGATTAAACATTATAAATTAGTTTCCAATATGGGACTTTGATTCCAATATTATCATTATTCTAGTCAATATGCAAGTAATTGGAGAAGGACAAGCATTCCAAGATGGTGTTCAAAAGAATTTTGTCCAGCAGTAAATTGATTGATTGATACATTGTCACGTGTACCTAAGTACAGTGAAAAACTTCATTTTCGAGCAATACAGGCAGATCATAGTAAGCAAGGACTTTCAGATAATAGGGTGAAAAAAAACCTAGACAGAAGCACAGGTTACACTGCACAGGGCATGTGCTAGGTAAGATCAACATTAGCATTATTTAAAGTTAGAGTATCCATTCATCAATCTAATAATTTCAGGGAATAAGCTGTCCTTGAACCTGTTGATGCATGTGTTCAAGCTTCTGTATCTTCTGCCTGATGGAGGAGGTTGTAGGAGAGTATTACTCGGGTGTGATGGGTCTTTGATGATGTTGGCAGCCTTTCCGTGGCAACGAGCCATGTAAATGGAGTCCATGGATGGAAGGTTGACTTCCGTGATCATCTGGGCAGAGCAATTCAGGTAGTTATGCACCCGAACTGTATGCTTTCTGTGGTGCGTCTGTGAAAGTTGGTGAGGGACCTATTGGACATGTCAAATTTCCTGAGCTGCCTGAGGAAGAAGAGGCATTATTATGCCTCCTTGATTGCCACATCTACATGGGAAATCCAGGACAGGTTGTTGGTTATCGTCACTCCTAGGAACTTGATGCTGTCAACCTCAGCTGCGTTGATATAGATGAGGTGTCTTTTCCTCCCCTCTTTCTGAAGTCAATGATCAGTTCTTTGGTTTTGCTGACATTGTGCAGTGAGAACAACCACTCTCCCAATGACACCAAGCCCTCTATCTCCCTTCTGTATTCTGACTTGTCATTGTTTGATATCTGACCTACCACAGTGGTGTCATCAGTGACCTTGCAGATGTGCTCATTCAGAATTTGATCCACAGTCATGAGTGTACAAGGAGAACAATAGGGGGCTGAGAACGCATCCTTGGGGGCTCCATTGTTGAGTATTATGGTGGAGGATACCTTCACTGATGTTATGTGCAGTCCAGCAGGAAAGGAGACACAGCTGGACGTGGTTCTTGGGAATAACTTAGCCAAGAAGATCAAATCACTGTGAATGAACATTTAGTGTGACAGTAATCATTGAATCACAAGCTTTAGGGCAATGGTAGAAAAATCACTTTGGTCAGGCCAGAGGGAGAATGATCAACTGGCAGACAGTCAACATCCATTGAGCAAGAGTGAACTGGGTCAGCTAGACTTAAAGCAAAGGTCAGGAAATGCAGCAGCTAACAATGCACTACCTACAAAGAACAGATTATTTGGGCATGATTAAAAGGAAAAAGTAGGATAAATAAATCCAGAATACCATGAATGACGCACAAATTAAGTTAAAG
Source organism: Hemiscyllium ocellatum (assembly GCF_020745735.1). Taxonomy (NCBI): domain Eukaryota; kingdom Metazoa; phylum Chordata; class Chondrichthyes; order Orectolobiformes; family Hemiscylliidae; genus Hemiscyllium; species Hemiscyllium ocellatum. Next base: position 53,480,890 of record NC_083405.1, read on the forward strand.
AAAAGTATGCATATTACAGGCATCAGGTAGTAAATACAGCTGAGAACCAACCTGAATAGAAAAGGGATAAGAAAAAGCAAATAAGAAATGCTAAGAAGCATTATTAAAAAAGACTAGAAGCTAACATAAAAGGAAATCCCAAAGTCCTCTATAACTGCATCAAAAGTAAAGGGGTGGTTAGATGAGAATCAGAGAATCCCTACAGTGTGGAAACACCGTTTGGCCCAACAAGTTCACACTGACCCTCTTAAGAGCAACCCATCCAGACCCAATCGCCCATCCTGATAGCCTATATTTACTCCTGAATAATGCACTTTACCTACACATCTCTGAACATTATGGGCAATTTAGCATAGCAAATTCACCCAACTCCCACACTTTTTGGACAGTGGAAGGAAACAGAGCACCTGGTGAAAACCTACGCAGACACAGGGAAAATGTGCAAACTCCACACAGTTGTCCGAGGCTGGAATTGAACCTGGGTCCCTGGCGCTGTGAGGTAGCAGTGCTGACCACTGAGCCAGCATGCTGCCCAGTGACTGATTGGGGACCAAAACGGCAAGAGACATGGCTGAGCTGTTAGTGGAATACTTTGGACCTGCCTTATCTATGAGGTAAGTACTATCGAGCCCATAGTAACAGAGGAGGTAACACAGTCATGAGAAGGGTTTAAAATTGATAGGGACAAGGTATGGAAAAGCTGTCAGTACCTAAAGTTGATAATTCACTAGAACCGCATGAGATGTATCCATGGTTATTGAAGAAAGTGAGTGGAAATTGCAGAGATGCTAGCCATAACCTTTAAAACATCATGGTTTTAAGGGTGGCACTGGAGGATCGGTGAATTGCAAACATTATATAGCCTTGTTCAAAATGGTTGTGCGGATCAGCCCAGCAAAGACAAACCAATCAGTTTAATTTCAATTGTGAGGCAAGTTAATAGGCACATGGAAAAATGTGATTGATTCAGACTTGGCACAGATTTGTTAAGGGAAAATGATGTCTAATTAATTGTTTGAGGTATTTTTTGAAGTGATACATTGAGGGTTGGTGAGGAGAATGCTATGGTTGGTGTCTGTAAGACGTTTGATGCAGTGTGTTATGAAGATATGGGTGTACTATACCTTTTAAGAGTTAAAAGCTAGCAAAGCTGCCTGACAGCAGTAAGTGTTCTGAAAAAAAAATGTAACATTCAGTCGAACAGCTCGATTAGCTGGTTGCTTGGATATTGTTATGTTGGTGAAGTGGGTGGATCAGTGATAAATCATGCTTAATATGGAGAGGTATGAGGTGATGTACTTCGATATTTGGTGCAAAGAACATGGAGAGATAACATAAAATAAAGGTATTATTGTGAAAGGTGTGCAGGAGCACAAAACCCTGAATGTGTATGTAGAAAGACATTCAAGGTGGCAAAATAGGAAGAAAGAACTCTAGTAAAGCATACAGTTTTTTAGACTTTGTGAACAGGGGTGTAGATTACAGAAGCAAGGCTGAACTTATCCAAGATATTAGTCCTCAGCTGGAGTACAGTGTACACAATTCTGTGAATGCATTGGAGAGTGCAGGTGAGGTTTACAATACTGGTTCCTGGAATGAGACACTTCAGTTATGAAAAAAGACTGGAGACGTTGGGACAATTTACAATGGAAGGGGGAACGCTGACTGGTGATTTGTTCAGGTTTTCAAAATGTAAGTGTTGGGACAACAGATATGGAGAGATTGTTCCCGCTTATGAAAGGATTGAGTACCAGAGGGCACAGTTTAAAAGAGTTTTGCAAAAGAAGCAGATGCAAGATGAGAAAAATAAACAATTTCACACAAAGTCATAAGGCCTAGAATTGCACTGCCTGGAAATGTAGTGGAGGCAGGTTCAGTTTAGGCATCAGATAGGGAATCGAAAATTGTTTTAAAGAAAAGCCGTGCGCAGGGTTATGGGAAAAGGCAGATTGGCACTAATTGAAATGCTCAGACAGCAGATGTGCAGACGAGATGGGTTCAATGGCCTGGTCTGGACTTCAGTGATGCTGTAAATCTACAACACCTGTAAATTGTCATTTCAGTTGATCCAATCCAACACATTTTCTTTTTCAAGTACTAGAACCATGCATAATATTCCAAATGTGCTCTCAACAGTGCGCTGTATAGGTTGAGCATAACTTTATTTCATTTACAATTCATTTCTAGAGCATCAGTTTATATCGTGATTCAACCATTATTCAGCAGCTAATTCCATTTTGGAACTGGAAACTGGTTCAAGTAAATGGTGTATTTTAAGTTAATATAAACTAATTTCACTACCTTATTTTAGTGCAGAAAAAGTAATGATATACATGGTAGTATGTTTCTGATAGTAATATTATGTAGCACATTTTTTAGCCTCAAATGTTATTCTCGCTAAAACTTGCATCATGTTGAATCTATGTGAGAACAATACAGCACAGAAGGAATCCATTCAACCACCATGCCTGTGACACCTCTTTCATAGGACTCTGCAGTTGTTCCCACTCTCCTGCTCTTTCCCCAGAAGATTTTTTTTTCTTTTCAAGGACACATCCAATTATGTTTAAATGTTGCCAATAACAGTAATCTGCTTTCACCATCCTTGCTTGCAGTGAATTCCAGATCATCATTTCTGCATGCAAATAAATTCTCATTTCCCTTCTTTTGCCAATTATCTTAAATTTCTGTCCTTTGGTTAAATAAAATGGACCAGTTTCTTCCTCTTTATCAAAATCTTTCATCATTTTGAACATTTCTATTAAATTTCCCTGTATCTGTATCAAACAGAACAATTCCAGCTCCTATATTCTATCCACATAATTGAAATATAACAACCCAGGTACCATTCAAGTAAACCTCCTGTGCCTCTTCTTGGCGTTCTTCGTAAAATATGATTCTCCAAATTGTACAGTATCCAAGCTAATATAATAGTTTTGTACAATTTATTTTTATGTTCTTTTCCTTTATTTATAATGTAAAGGATCTTTCGTGCTTTTTTGCAGCCACCTTAACCAGTCCTGCAACCTTCAAAGCTTTATAAATGTTAACTGTAGATGTACACTTTTAAAATTATATATTGTTTATGTTGCCCATCCTTTGTCTTCCTACCAAAATACACCACTTCACACTTCAAATAAACATGACAATCGGTGGATGCATTTTGGATGAATTCAGGGCTGTGGAACGAGGCTCAACTTCAACTGATAAAAATGGTGATTGCATTTAATAGATCATTTTCATGTAGGATTTAATGTAATTGCAGAGCATTGTCACCATGTTGACGGAATGATATTTCTGTTCTGAGGCAACTGTTATTTTGCAATGTTACAGTTAGATAATGTGAACCATTATTAGAATGTTTTATTTCAGATCTGTGTGACAACTTGCAGAACATTTAAAAGGATCGTTGAATGCATTTCTACAATTAATAAATGACAATTAATTAAATGATGACCGAAAGTTTGAAAGCCTTCCTCAAAGTAGGAATTCCTGTATATATTTTTTAAACTTAGTGCATTTTTACATTGTGCTGGTAGTTGTTATTTTCAAATTCTGTCCATCATAGGGCACTACTTTATTTGGATTGTTATGTGGAGTTAAAAGAGAATATTTTCTATTCAGGAAACAGTTTATTAGAACACACATTCTTAATGTCCTACACAATTGACAAATTATAGACTGCAAGGCACTAGTCAATTGTTGACAATAACATGTAATTATTGCAGACCACACACTATCCAATGTATGCAATATCCTGGCCAATATCTCATTGGTAATAATGCAAAACTGTCAGTGTTCAATGGCATTTCTCCACAACCTTTTAAAAACAATTCACAGAATATGGGTACAGCTGGCAAGGCCAGATCTGTTGCTCATCCCTTGAGAAGATGGCAGTAACCTACCTTAAACCATTACAGTCGATGTGATATAGATGGTAATGCAGGAAGTACGTTCCAGGTTTCTAAATCAGCAACAATGAAGGATTAGCAATATAGATCCAGGTTAAGATTGTGTGGGGCCTGGATGGGATCTTGCAGGTGCTGATGTTCCCAAGCAAACATAGTTGGATCCTGAAAGAACTAAATCCAGCAGCTTTTGTCTCCAGAAAAACATAAATTCATCTCTCAACACCTTTAAATCACCATGTCAGAGAAGCATGAAGGAAAGCCAAATTCAGCCTGTATCCACCAGAATCATCCACCTGTAAAATTGTGTAACTTTAATCTACTTCAAAATATCACATAACGTATTGTCCTAATCTGCAACTACTTGTGTTGTGTGTATATTTAAATTGGTGTATTGTTTTTATTCAGACTGGATTAAGCACAATAAATAGAATCTACTCTCCTCTAAGTGATTTCCACAAAACCTGGCTGTTTGTGTATTTTACAATCACAGCACATAGACAGTTAAACAATTACTGAATTGACAAGAATTTTTAAAAAGAAAACCTATTGGAGTTCCTGCACACTCCTTAGAATTGTGCTGTTATGTCTATATTGCCTCTCCTTAAACTTTGTCAGAGTGTAAAACTTCAAACTTCTCGGAGTTAAATTTCAACTCCACTTGCTGCCCATTTTCAGTCAATCTGTGAGGGATGGATCAGTATATGCATTGTATCTATGTGAGTATTTGTCCCTGGAACCATTCCCTATTTTTATATTCTAAATCAATGCCTAATATTTACAAATAACATGATACCAGTGATATTGGTAAATGATTACCCCCTCTGTTTTTGATGACACTGCATGTAGAATGGGACATTTACTTTAATCTTGAAAGATGATGTTTTTGGCAAAGCCTTGGATCTCCTCGGGGCTCAGGAATTCCCAGTTGAGAATCTCAACATTAAGGTAAATCACTGCTTTCTCAAAAGATTTTGTCATGGTGTAGATATAATGGTACAAAGAAATGTTATATTTAATACATTTTGTAAAAGAGCCATAATGGAATGAAAGACTTTTACTGTACTCTTGAAATGAAAATAACTTTATCTGTATTCACTTCAACATCCATTGGGATAGTTCAAACCTAAAATAAATCAATAATCTTTTCATCCCAAATACATTTTACTACCTTCAAGCCGCCACCCCCCCCCCCCACAACCTCACTCAAGGCTCCACTCAATTAATTTATCTTGTCCTGGATGAGCTCCATATCTTCCACTGTCACGCTGCAACTTTTTCAAGCCTCTTGTCATCTGTATTCTAGGTAACTTACATTGGTGCCAGTCTTTAATTTTTATTCTTTCGCCAGCTGTATAGCCCTCTGACAATTTTGCAAAACACCAATTTTGATTCTTGTTTTTTCTCCATTTTCTTCAGCTGTTTCGTCCCCATGTGGGATTTCTTCTTTGACCTTCTCTCCTACGTACGCACTAAAATCTACATTCCCTCTCTTAGGAACTCTATAAACCTTTCCCTCTTTATCTCTGCTTCTTAAAGGTGTCATGTAAAACCTGCTTCTTTAACCAAGCTTTTAGTTATTCATGTTAATATGTCTTTGTACGGGTGAGTGCCACATATGTGACAGCGTGCCTGTGAAGCACAGTTTCACCCTGTAAAAGACACTATTTAAATACAGTTCGTTGTTACAAGGACCTTATTTAAAGTGAATAAAAAGGAGAAACACTGATGCAGTTTACTCCATATAAAAAGTTAGAACAAGCAATATTTAGCTTTTTTCTATTATAAGGTATTTTTGGGGTAGAAAATAAAAACATTCAGCATTTTTAAAAAAAAATTGTTTAGAAACTATGTCATTACGTAGCTATTCTATCAAAATACAAAATATTACAATTAGTTAAATATGTACTGCAGAATTAAGTTGAAAATTGTGTTGAAACAGTGATGAAATAAAATTCATTCAACAATCTCTCAATTGAATTGAACATGCATTTTTAACACAAACTTTGCCTGGGAGTTTAAAGAAGTATCAAGTACAAGGTGGTAGATCAAGACTGGTTTTATCCAACCCTGTTGAATGTTCATTTGATTCGTTCTGAGGGGATCAATTATCCATATTACTTATGTTACATTATATGTAAATGGATATAACAATATAAATTTGTGTTTATTATTTGAAAGCAGCTTGTATTTATTTGACTTTAAAATATCCTAAGGCACACCATTGCCATGATTTTGTGACTCAAGGTCAGTTTAAAAAAAGCAGTCTGTGCCTGACATTGTCATCAGACCCCAATTAGCATATTAATAATATATGACTTTACAATGTAGCTTTGCTGCCTCTCTCGAAAAAAACAATGTAATTGAAAAGGGTAAAATCAGGCAGATAAATGGCTGAAGACATTTTAACAGGCCGCATATTCAACTTTAAAATTTGTTGTAAATGTGTTCCCCTCTCATCCTTCCATAAACTGCGGTACTCAGCCAATTGCAACATTTGACAAATTGATATCAGCTAGCTCAGGACACAAGAAAGATAGAATGTCAGATCCTCTTGGTCTGTATAGTTTCGTTACTAATGACTAATCCATTTCTCCAATTTTTAATTTTAAGTCTTTGCTTTTCCCACCTTTTTTGTTTTGTTAAAGACACTGCACTCTTGCATTGTACAAAATGGAAGGGACAGAATTATGTTAGTCAAACAGTCACATTGCAAACCAAGAATTTCAGCTAATTTGCAGTTGAGCACAAATTTAAAAATACTTTATGAAACACTTGTTCTGGTCATTGCAATCCTGGTAAACTTTTGACATAAAAGTCTACAATATGCAAAGATTTGTTGCCAATTAATGAAAGTAAAACGCAAATGTGATTAGAAAATGGCCAGTTTTTATTCATGCCGTTCGCTATAATTTTATTTTAAATAAGACACAAGAACTATATACTGAAAAAAATACAAAACAAAAGCCACACTGCATTATTTTTGAAGCATTGTGTGGTAACTCATAAATACTGTTTAGCACGATGGCTAGAAATCACAGCAAGACTATGTACAAAATTTGAAACAAGTTTTTAAACAATGCATTTGACAAACAAAATTTCTACATCTAGGTGTAGGATACACTTCAAGACCAATAATATTTTAAGTTTACATTTCTTTTTGAAGTTAGCTAATTTTCAACCAATTTGGTTTAAAACCTTTATAAGATCATAATCAGATTTGCAACAGTGTTTGGTAAAAATTAATATCTAGTTTCTCAAATGAAAGATTAAAAGGGATTTTGGTTACATCAGTATCTCTCACTGAGTTCTCATAGATTAACCTTATGCTGCCTGCACCAACCAACAGTGGTAAAAGTCAGTAGCAGCTACAAACTTTACATCCATTGTTACATCAAGTCCTTGTCTCTTGGTCCACAAAACAAGAAGCAACCTTTTATCCTTTCCCAGTATGATACTTCTTAAATAATAGTAGACATTTATCAAAATGAATCCTAAAATGATAAATTAATGGCTGGTTATCACATTCCAGTTAAATAAATACTATGTAAGTAATTGTTCTTATAAAAACGCTCTTTGTAAAAGAAACAGCACCTTACAGTAGCCACAGGAAAAAAAGTGCAAGATTGTTAACATAAAATGTGGGGTCATAATGAGAAACTAAACATTAACTTTACTTCATCTCTGTAACACTATTTTATTTTGTGTATCTGCCAATTCCATACTTCACACACAGAAAAGGGAACATACTGAACACAAGAATCTGAAGAGTCTGATTATGAAACTTAAAGATTTGATCATTCAGATTTCTTTACAACATGGAATGTTTCTTAGATACAGCCCAGTATTCAACACTACTGTATTTTTAACAGTTTAACAGTCTTCAACACCTGAAACACTTTGTCTTCATTTCTGAAATGTCAAAAAGCCTTGATGCATTTCAAAGCAATGGTTTATGTAAATTTTGGCTGAACATCCATGAAAACAAGTGATGTCAAACATCACAGTAATGCTGGTTATTTAATATTCACCCTCGTCCAGGTCTTCCCCGGATCAGAATGCACTTTTAGTTAAAGAAAGTGGAATGTAATGAGGAAAGGTTAATGTATAAAACGTAAAGGCAAGAGAGTGATGCTTACCCCAAATTCCCCCTTAGCTTGTTCAGCCACAAATTCGTTAAAATCCTATGTGGATATACATTCCAAATTACCTGAGTTTAAACTTCAACTGAAGTACCTGAAGCTAGGCCATAGGGTGGGCACTGTGCAACTGTTGTGGCCATTTTGCTTTTTTGCATTGTATGTATTACAGAAATTTATAAACTTAAACAACCTGGATTGTTTGTAAACAATATTTTTTATCCATTGGACATAACACAACACAACATCTATTTTCTATCTTTTAGACAGGCATTTTTTTTAAATATATAGAGCTTTTTTTGTTATTGTAGGAGATGGAACAGAACACAGAACAACAGTACTAATCCATCCAAACTTACCATGTAATGCATAGTCTGCACTTAAAACACTTATGAAAGCATATGTTTTGCAAGCATCACTGCTTCTCAAATTTCCTAAATAAGGAAATCTATCCCTGCCAAGAACAGTGTAAGATATGCTAAAATTCTAAGGACCTTTGTTCAGAATGCAGGTGCTACTCCATGCAGATATATAGGGTATCCCCAGCTAAGAGCAGAGGCCTGCTCCACCCTGTGGAGGGGCAGCAGTGGGAGGTGCAAGGGCTAGATTATTACAAAGTTCTGAGCTGAGGAAAGTTCTTCATTTTGAGAATCATGGGGCTGCTGCTGTTGATGCGATGGCTGCTGAACTAAGGCCTCAGAGTCCCTTGTGCTGGTGTCTTCTATCAAAGGTGAGAATGAGACCTGAGATGGAAACAGCTCTGCCGTCACAGTGCTGGATGCTACGCTAGGATTGAGGCCAGAGACTGACGAGCTCTTGAGTAACAGGTCAGAGGTGGAAAACAGAGCTCGGCTCACGATGCTCACAGGAAAGAAGGCTGATCCTTTGGGAATGAAGTTCACTTTGTTTCTGTCAGGACAAGAAAACAAAGGGACAGAGGTGGGAGGACGAGACCTAGGAGAGAGCAAAATTGTTAATAACTCAAAGGAAATGGAACCTTTTTGGCTTGCAGTTTCGAATACTCAGTGGAAATACAGCAGTGAAAGTAAAAACAATTTGATGGATGTAACATCCCAAAGAGATGTAGTAACAGAGCAGAAAGTGGCAACAAACTACTTCAGTTAAATCACCAATTTTGTTTTCTGAAAGAATTGGTAGGATCAGATACAATATTATGTTTGACCTAAAAGGTAAGAAATTGACATGAACATACAAACTAAAGAAATAATTCATTTGACAATTCAAGATTTCATAGAATCAGAAGTAAAGGTATTTCTATTCAGTGGACAAAAGAAGCATGTAGAAGCAAGCACTGCTGCCTATCTCCCTGCTGCTCAGTGAATAAATGTTTCTCTAAGAATATTTCAAAGATTTGTAACATTTTTAATTTAAAATTTACTGTTCAGTTCAAGACTATATCACGTATCAAAATATAAACAAACATTTTCAGCCTTGTTACGTAACAAAGTACCAAACTGCGTGACCATTGAAAAATACAAAACTGGAAATCTTGGGGCTTTTCAGTCCTGACTTAATATTCTCTATTATACTTATATTAACTAACAGCAGAAAACATTTAAAATAAAATTTCAGGTCAATTGTTGACATAAGAGATGGCAGCAGAAATAGACCATTAGGCTCCTTCAGCCTTATGCAATATTTAAATGGATTGTGGCCTCAACTCCTTCACCTCCTGTCACCTTGAACCCTCGAGTCTCTTGTAGGTCAAAAATCTGTCTAACACGGCCTTTGAATATATTCAATGACTCTGAGAGGGTCACTGAACAAACTGAGCTGTGGAGAGAATCTAGGAGAATTGTTTGAAAGTTCACATTTTACAACTAAGTTCTGGATGTCAAGACAACATTCTCATACTAGATGAAGGAGATTATTGCTCGTTATCAACCTCATTATCTACCTATCTTGTTTCATTATTATGTCCTCCCAGCCCCATGAGGAAATGAGATGCTGAGAATTTCCAACATTGAAGTCAGAACAAATACCTGCTGACTCCAGCTTACCACTCACTCTACTGACTGTCATCATAGATACCCCGCAACAACCCTCAGGGTGTATTCCATGGGCATCAATCACATGAATCCTTTTCCACTACATTGCCATCTGGCACCATTAACCTCTCAGAACTCTCATGGCTTGTCTCCGATTCTGCCTACAGGATGTGTTGGCACTATAAAGCTGCACTTTGGGACACACCGAAACGTGCAGTGAAATGTTGGTGTAAGGATACTTTGCACTCACGGCAGATACCCAGCACAAGGATTTGGTCGGGCTTTATCTCAGGATTGTTTGCTCCCTTAGTACTCATTCTGTTAGCATCAACCTGAATTACCACAATATCTTTGTCATGCCATGCTGTGCATTTAAGAGAGTTGTCATCTTAGCCAGAGTCTTATATAGCTCACAGTTCTGCCACAGCGACTTGTTCAGTGCTGACATGTAGCTCGGCTGTTTTCAGGCTTATGACCAGTGGCCAGTCCTGCTGTATAGTACAGTCTGACATCTACATTATGTGCCAGCTGCCCGTGTGCCACACACAAGGCATAACCTTTCAATGTCGAAAGTTTTGGTGCTGGAAAAGCACAGCAGCTAACGCCACATCCAAAGAGCAGGAGAATTGACGTTTCAGGTGTAAGTCTTTTATCAGGAGTGTGTGGAAAGGTTGGTGGCTGAGAGATAAACAGGAGGGTGAGGTGGGGGTAGGTAGCTGGGAAGGTGATAGGTAGATGCAGGTAGGGGGTGATAGTGATCCCCCTTGCAGAGGGAGGAGGAGAACTTCAAGATGGGCACCCTTGGAAGAGGCTTTATAGTAAGGTTGCAGCAACCAGGAGAAAGTGAGAACTGCAGATGCTAGAGGTCAGAGTCGAAATGTGTGTTGCTGGAAAAGCACAGCAGGTTAGGCAGCATCTGAGGAGCAGCAGAATTGACATTTCGGGCATAAGCCCTTCATCAGGAATGTGGCGGGATGAAGGAGGCTGAGCATCTAGCCATTTCTCAAAGTATGTGGGCAGTTGTCCTCTGTCGAGTGAAGAGGAGAGCTGTCAGTTGGAGAAATCCTGGTGCAGTCAGTCAAGAACAGAGTCCACACTCTATCCAGGGGCCCGGCCACCGTCAATCCTGTGGGTCCATCACATGCGGTCACAGAAATTGCATAGAATCAGTACGGGAACTGCAACAAATGTGGTCATTCATTGTCTAGGGCTATCTGTCAAAGTCAGCCAGCATTCAGTGTTGGGATTGTGCCACACTGTGGCAGCTGCCATAGGAACAGGTAATGGGAGGGTACATTCGTTACTGAGTGGTAGGGCAGCGGCAGAAGCAAGGAGTAAGGATGAAGGTGAGGGAGTAGGTGATACAGAATGGGAGGTTGTGGAAGATTATGGAGGTGGGCAGAGTTGGGAAGAAATGACCTTTACTGTAAGCTGCATTCACTACTATCACTTGCTGTTTGACAGAAATGATCCACGACTGGAAAATTCCTGGGACAGTGCTTAGTATGGACACAATCAATGTCAGTTTGATGGCGCAAAAGTGCAACATCCACTTGTACTAAATAAGAAACCTTTAAAGGAGCAAAGACACCAATCATAATGCAAAATGCAGCAACACTTCATTTGCAAACATATCTTGCTACGTGTGAAATTTAGATTAGATTAGATTCCTACAGTATGGAAACAGGCCCTTCGGCCCAACAGGTCCATACCAACCCTCCCAAGAGTAATCCACCCAAACCCATTCCCCTGTCCTATATTTACCCCTGACTAATGCATCTAACACTATAGGCAATTTAGCATGGCCAATTCATCTGGCCTGCACATCTTTGGATTGTGGAAGGAAACCAGAGCACCTGGAGGAAACCCACACAGACACAGGGAGAATGTGCAAACTCCACACAGACAGACAGTCACCCGAGGCAGGAATCAAACCTGGATCCCCTAGCGCTGTGAGGCAGCAGTGCTAACCACTGAGCCACCATGCCATCCAAGTTTAAATGTTAGTCAATTGCAATATTCACCATGTTACTGGCCATGTTGCAAGTTGCAGAGAGATTTCAATGAAGCATAAATTATCACCAACTTCAAAAGAGGTGACACTGCATGCAGCAACACAAGGTGCAAAGGGGCACAGAACTAGTTTCCTCATTTATTCTGTGAGCAATATGATACATGTTACTGTATGCAGTGATAATTTTTATGATTGATAAAGGGCTGACAAAGGAGCACATAGAACAATCCTAATATTTATTATGTGCTGATCACTCAACTGGTAGCATCTGTACTAAGTGGCTATCCCAGAGAGCCACGAGTACCTGATACATGCCCCTCGACTGGTAACTATATGTCTCAACTACATACGATTGAAACAGAGGGCTGTAGCACAACACTGCCAGAACTCATCAACAGGAAAGGGGCTCCATTCAGTAATGTCCATGTGATCTGTGATCACTATTACTACTTCTTGGGGGTGTGTGCACAATTGGAACAGGCAAAGAGAGGATGTGCTGGATGCTGAGCAAATGAGAGAAAGGGAGCAGTCTTCCAAGGAGGAAGATCAGGACACTGAGGGAGTGCAAGCTGTCCTTGCTCGTGACAGAGCTCAGCTGCATCAGGCATTACAAGTGAGATATGACCTAATTAACCTCTGGTTCCGGTCAATGAGAGTTGGGTGCAGCCAATTCTGCAAAGTACAGAGGAACCTCGATTATCCAAATATCAATTATCCGAATTTTGAGTTATCCAAAGAAACATTACATCAAAGAGGTGTTTCCAACAATGATGCTGCCGAAAACAGTCCTGGACATTGATGAGGGTCTAGGCACTGTCTCCAAATGACTGCCCGCTCTCTCTCTCCCCCACACTTCCCTTGGAGTTCTACACAGGGGTGTACTCTAAACCTCCCCCCTTCCCCAGATACTCTCTCCAACATTGTCCTCTGCGTGTGTGTGTGTGTGTGTCTGTGTGTCTGCATGTCTGTGTGCAAGCACGCTATTTTGAGATTCACCCCTCCAAAGGCAGCAGCAGTCTTATTGTTGGTGTCCAGTCCAGCTGCTGCAGGGGGAGATGGGACTGATAGGGTGGGGGAGGGGGGGTGCGTGTAGGAGCCGATTTGGTCAGAGGGTGGAGTTAGGGGGACAGATTGGGTGGGGGGGGGGGCGCTGTGTTGGACAGGGGAGTGGACGGTGGGTGGATTGGACAGGGCAGGGTTGGATGGGCTTGGGGAAGCGGGCGGGGTTGTGGGGAGCAGAATGGGGGCTCACATACGGTGTGCTGCTATCTCGTCCCCTGAACGGGGAGCAGACTAAGCAAGTGCTCTCTGTGTCAATCCCATTGAACTGATGGAAGGGTGGGGGGTGGAGGTGGTAGCAGAAGTCTTCAGCAATGTCCCAGGTCCCTTGCACACAAGTGTGTCTCTGCTCAGAAATAAACCTTGAGACAGGGAGAGGAAGCAAGGCAGGCAGAGCGAGGACAAATACAACTTTAGAAAACTCCAAGCCCAAGAGGAGAATCAATTAACCGAATAATCAATTATCCAAATGAAATAGTGCCCATCCATCTTGTTCGAAGATTCCTCTGTAGTTGTTGATCATCATGCAACATTTCATTTGTATCCCTGCGTGAGTCGGTCCTACATTGTATATAAGATGCTGGACTACAGTGGGCTTTGGATACAAAGTTGCAGTGACTTCAAGAGGGTGGTAGTAGAATGAAATGTAGCTAAGGACTGGTAAGATGTGGGACCTGGTAGTTAGACAGTGACTGGGGCAAGAAAGTGGAACTGTATGTGCAAGGAAATGTCAGCCATACCAGCTGTTTGACATGAGCAGCATACACTTGTGGCTGCTGTGCCATCACAATAGTGAAGGGCAACTTGGAGTGTTAACACTTATCTTGATGACAATGGCCTTTTAAATATGGTGTATGCACTATGGATACTAGTCTATCCTGGGATATTCAACTGAGGGCAAGTTCTTTCAACTAAAGCAAGTAGAATCAGACAAGCATCAGATGTGAGATGTCCTATAGGGCATTAAGGTTGTTAAGAAAATACGCTTGGGGCAATAAGAGAGAGAAATCTCCCTAAGCCTCACAAAGAGAGACCTTCCATGAAGTTTGACCACATGAAAACTTGGCCCAAAAGCGCTTTAGATTCAGTCATTCCCTCTAGGATAGAAAATTCCAAAGATTATTCACTGTCAGAAAATTACGTCTTCATCTCCATCTTAAATGGGAAGTAATTTTACACCTCCATACTAATTACAGATTAAGGTAATTACTACAGGCCACACTGTGCTAGCAAATAATTCCATGACAAATAATTTCCATAATCACGTTGAGAGTGAACAAAGTTAAAGATCCCATGAAATCACCATAAGCTCTTCATGCGAAACAGTGAAGCATGTTTCTGAGCTGTTTGTTTGAAATTCAAATTACCTGATACCATTACATGTACTGATCGGACTGCTATACACCACAGAATCGTTTAATTTCTGGAGAATTGAACAGTTGAACTGTAGTAAAAATACTGAAATAGTGCTCGCCCAGTCGCACTTTATTCTCACTACAGAATTATATGCTTAATAACAGTCCTTCTCTGGGTTTATTCAAATTATTTAAGTGGAAAAGCCTTTTTTCTTCCTCTTCAATGATATTCAAAGGTGAAAGCGAAAGAGAATGCAGACCATAAAGAACAATATTTAAAGATAAATTTACATCTCTAACTTCCTTCAGTTAAACTAGAGCTGGATTTTGTGTTAAACAGCACCTCCTGTAAAAGGCATAGAAATATAGTAATGGGATTAGTTTTCAGCTTGCTAATACCACCAGAAATCCTGAAAATGTGCATTCATCCATTAAGGACAACATTCAACCGCAAGTAATCGGAAGAAATCAAGATAGATTGAATCATTAGATTACTTATAATGTGGAAACAGGCCCTTCGGCCCAACAAGTCCACATCGACCCTCAGAAGAGCAACCCACCCAGACCCATTCCCCTACACTTAACCCTTCACCTAACACTATGTGGCCAATTAGCATGGCCAATTCACCTAATCTGCACATCTTTGTGACCGTGGGAGGAAACCGGTGCACCCAGAGGAAACGCACGCAGACACGGGGAGAATGTGCAAACTCCACACAGACAGTTGCCCAAGACGGGAATTGAACCTAGGTCTCAGGTGCTGTGAGGCAGCAGTGCTAACCAATGTGCCACCATGCCGCCCATATTCTGGGTAACTTCATTTCATCAACAACACCATAAGTCAGGAATTATGCTTTTCTTTGACCAATAATCAAAATCCAATGAATGTAAAAGAATCATGCTAGAATGTTTTTCAATGGTGTTAAACATACCTTACACTGAAATTATCACACTTGGCAATCCTCTTTGAAGACACGGGTTTCATGTTTCATAGTTTCCTACTGGATCCACATTTTAATTGAAATATGAATTTTCCAGCAATCCGATGTAATTTGAAAACTTCCCGATTGACTGATCTATAATCGAGTTTTCTATCTTACAATCCCTTGTGAAAGAGATCACTTTCCACAGATTTATATATAAAACTAAATGATTCAAAGGTCTATTGTTCTGCGGTCTCTGGTCTTTCTAACATCAAGCAGAAGGCAAAGGGCAAAGGCAGTATTAATAAAAAAATTTAATCGTGCCTCAAAATATCTAACTGGATGATTTACTTTTTTAAAAAGAAAAGTCTCAGCATAAACACAACAAGAAATTAGAACGAAGTGCTCTAATATCAAAGTTTTGATTTTCTATAAAAGACTGTACACTGTTGCCATAAATTTGTAAATTTTAAAATATTTTGTGACAACTAATAATGAGCATTAATCTTTCAAAAAGCTTTTGTGAGCACTGAAGTCCAGCTGTTTAGAGGATCCAAGATAGCTTTATGCAGTAATGCAGATTAATTTTTTGACATGTAAGCATTCATGAGTTCAAAGTTCATCCAGTTAAACACAATGACTCTCTCCACGAATTCTGCTCATACATATCAACTCAGTCCCTTCTCCAATATTAATCTAAATCAAAGTTCTTACAATATTACCAGTTAGTTTTGGTATTTGAATTGTGTTTTGGACCCCAAATTCCTTCCTTTGCAAAGATCACCTAAATTCAATCTGCAGCATCACCTTGTTATGAGCTCAATTTATCCATTCATTAAACTCTCATAAATGGCTATCCTACTTCCAGACTTGAGTACTCCAAGGCAATTTTGTTGGTCTTTCAGCCATCACATAAATTAATTTATGTTATCTGAAATTTTGTTGCCATATCATACTAATTGCCATTTGCCTATCTGTGTTCTCTGTGGTTTTAAACCGGAGTTGCTTGGAGACAGCACAAGATTGTCTTTGTGCCAGGCCGTTTGGAGTGATCTCCTTAAGGCCTATATGCCTGACCCCCTGCCCCATGTAAATTCTTTATTCCTTTGACTCTTATCCCTTGTGCATTCTCTCCTTCCTGTCCTCAGCCATTGGCAGTTGTTCCTTCAGCCAAGATTGCATCACTCTCTCAATTCTCTCCCTAAGTCTCTCTGCTTCCAAGATTTTTCATTCACTTTAACTTTTCAATACTTGTCCTGTGTGTTGACGTAAACTGGATCTTCACATGACATCTATGGCACTAATGGTTATGAATAATTGACATTCATTAATAGGTCACATGATATGTAAATGACCATGCTTTTGTTATTTTTGTAAAACTTGTAGGCAAATATTACTTACATTCAACATTACTGGAGGGTTATGTGCCAGGAGCAGGCAGGTGAGACTTGTTTGGGATTATGTTCGGCATGGACTGCTTGGATCGAAGGGTCTGTTTCTGTGTTTTATGACTCTATGACTTTGACTCTATGTGATGAGTGACAAGCCATGGAGATCAGTGTACAAGTTCAAATATTTACAGTATATACTTAAATGAAAGGATCAAATAAATGGTTAATATTGGATGATGATACAAAGGTATGCAATTAAATTCTGAAAAGGGAATAAGAAATCTGCAGGGGGTATGGATAAGTTAAAGGAAGGGAATCAAGAACTGGCAGATGGAATATAATGTGGGCTGTGTGAACTTACATACTTTAGCAAAGAGAAGAGAGAAGCAGTGTATTATGTCAATTGCAAAACACTGTTGTGCAGAGGAATCTGAGTATCCTGGTCCATGAATCATAACAAGTTAGTATCAGGGTACATCTAATGATTAGGAAGGCAATTGCAATGTTGGAAATTATTGCAAGAAGGAGAGGAATGCAAGTAGGAAGTCTTGTGGCACGGTGGCTCAGTGGTTAGCACTGCTACTTCACAGCTCCAGGGTCCCAGGTTCGACTCCATTCCTCGAGCGACTGTCTGTGTGGAGCTTGCACATTCTCCCCGTGTCTGCATGGGTTTCCTCTGGGTGCTCCGGTTTCCTCCCGCAGTCCAAAGATGGGCAGGTTAGGTGAATTGGCAATGCTAAATTGCCCATTGCATTAGGTGCATTAGTCAGAGGAAAATGGAACTGGGTGGGTTACTCTTTGGAGGGTTGGTGTGGCCTTGTTGGGCCGAAGGACCTGTTTCCACACATAGGGAATCTTGCTATTACAACCACTAATTTTGCACTACTGGAGTGTATTGTGTGCTATTGCTATTAAGAGTCACATATTTCTAAACAGTGTCATGGTAATGTCATTGGGCTGGTAATCCAGAGATTCAGGTTAATGATCTGGAGACAATGGGTTCAAATCAGCATAGTGACATTTGATCTCTATTTGGAATTAAAAGCTAGTCTAATGGCAACAATTCGACCATAGTCAACTGTTGTAGAAATCCAGTTGGTTCCCTAATCTCCTTTTGGGATGGTAATTTGCCATCTTTACCTGGCATCTGTTCTCCAGACCCTCAACAATGGAGATGACTTCAAATATCTTCTGAAATGGCCTAGAGAGCCAATCAGTTCAACCAGGGATGGACAGCAAATGTTGACTCTGCAAGCAATGCCCATAATACAAGAATTTTCAATGGAGAATGCAATAACTTTAGGGGTAATTTATTTATTCTACTTGTGAGAATCAACATTTATAATATAACGTGTGCAGTATTCAGTATGATAACTTTCTCAATCTTGATTTGGAGATGCCGGTGTTGGATTGGGGTGTACAAAGTTACAAATCACATAACACCAGGTTACAGTCCAACAGGTTTAATTGGAAGCACACTAGCTTTTGGAGCACCGCTCCTTCATCAGCGTGTCAGAGTGTGGATACAGATACCACCATTACGCATGGGGACAGCTCTCACCATGTACATGGCAGGTACTCACGCGACTCAACCAACGTTGTCTCATACACTGCAGGCAAGGATGCCCTGAAGCATGGTACATTGGTGAAACATAGCAAAGGCTACAGCAACGTATGAATGGCTACCACACAACAATCAACAGACAGGAGTGTTCCCTCCCAGTTGGAGAACACTTCAGTGGTCCAGGACATTCGACCTCGGACCTTCAGGTGACCATCCTCCAAGGCAGACTTCGGGACAGGGCAGCAGTGAAAAGTGGTCGAGCAGAGGCTGTTAGCTAAGTTCGGTACCCATAGGGAGAGCCTCAACCGGGACCTTGGGTTCATGTCATGCTACAGGTGACCATCATTGCACTGTACACACACACACAGACACTCCTACACGTGCGCGCGCACGCACACACACACACACAGGCACTCCTATACAGGGACACGCACACAGACACATACACACACCCTCTCGCAGACTTAAGACAGTTTACATTCACACACACATATACACACTCTCTCACAGACACTCACAACCCACCACCCTAGAAACACACACTCCTACAGACACACACACTCCCACACGCATCCTCTCACAGGCTTAGACACTTTACACTCTCTCACACACATACACACTCTCTCACAGACACTCACAACCCCCACCCCAGACACACACACACTCCTACAGACACACACACTCACACATGCACCCTCTCACATACTTAGACCACTTTACAGTAACACACACACATATACACTCTCTCTCACAGACACTCACAAATCCCCACCTCATTCACACACACACATACATATATGTTTGTGGGGTAAATTTGTACTTGCAGAGTTACATTGTACTTCGCTCAAAAGTTGCATGATTAAGACTGTAACTCACTTTTTAGATTAAAACCAGTCTAAACATTATGGCACAGACAGAGAACACAGGGGGCTAACACCTTCAACATGTCAACATCTTATTTGCGCTGACACCAATTGTTACAGTTAACCTGAGAATGTAACTTTTAAAAAAGTTTTGTAATTTACATATGAAAGAAGTGAAACTATCATGGTCATTACAACTGATGAAAGACTTAACAATCAAGGTATTTTTCAATGTATAATTTCAGTTACATTACACTGTAAACTTTTGCTATAAATTCTGTGTCTTACAATTGTATACTCCACAACCACCCGATGAAGGAGCTAGTGCTTCCAATTAAACCTGTTGGACTATAACCTGGTGTTGTGTGATTTTTAACTTTCTCAATCTTGAAATACTACAGGTACACAATCTTTTATCTAAAACCCTTGAGGCCAGCTGGTTTTTGGAATTCAGAATTTTTTAGATTTCAGAATAAGTGACAGTTTAACAGTGAAATTTTTTAAAAAAGTCTTACCTAATAGCAGTTGCGCCTGTGAGTACTATGACTTCTGAGACAGAATTGATGCCTGACAATGCCGGGTCATGTCAACACATCACATCTGAGTGACATGGGTCGAGTGGGTGTGGACTTGGGTTTACTGTTTGCACGCCAAACAATCTTATTATGGAGAAAAAAAACTTCAGATTTGGGGGTTTTTCAGATTTCAGGATTTTGGATAAATGATCATGTACCTGCACCCCTATCGGAATGAATGGCATTTTTATTAGGCCAGACAGCTCACTGAAATGGTATCAAACCTTTGCTAAAGTATAGCAAAATAATCCTCAAACCCCACTGTCTTGTATCTGCTTGCTTCAAGCAGTTAATCAACACTCTCAATCAATTCTCTCAATAAAGGTGTACAATTGTTTCTGTTCTAGTTTTTTTTCCTGTGGCATGTTTCAGTAATCTATTCCAGACAGCAATTTTTCAAAACCTATTTCCTCAGCTTCAATTCTAACAGTCAGTTTGTGGAACCTCATCATTGACTGTTCAACCAAATAGGTCTTTCCTTTTAACCCAACCCACATCTGCATCAAAGTCTCCCGAGTCATCTCTGCTGTTCCTGCACCTCAGGTGGCACATGCAAATAGAATGAGTATAAACTCCTGTCTTGGAAAGATATAACGTTTCATTCTAATATTTAAATCAGGCTTTTGAGAAGTTGATTTAAATTCAAGTGTCCAGTTAAGTTTCTCAGATCCAGGAAACCTGGCAGACTTTCACAGCACTGGAATACCTACCTTTATCAGTTAAGGCATCAAATACAGTAGCTCAAAGGTTGTTATGTATAACATCGTTAGATCTTGGCTGGAGAGTGGTGTGCAGTTCTGGTCACGACACTGTGGGAAGGTGGCGATTATACAGAGAGGGTGCAGAAGAGATTCACCATGATCTTGCCTGGATCGCAGCAATTCAGTTATAAAGAGAGATTAGATACGTTGGGATGGTTTTCCTTGAAGAAGGGAAACTGATTGAGGTGTATAAATTTCTGAGGGGCATAGTCAAGGTAGATATGGAGAAACGTTTCCCCTCAGTGGAAGGACTTATTAAGAACTAAGAGCAGGAATAGATCAAATGGCCCTTCAAGTCCACCCTGCCATTCAATAAGATCATGGCTGATCTTTTTGTGGCCAAAGTTCCTCTTACTTGCCCTCTCAGAATAACCCTTAATTCCTTTACTGTTCAAAACTTATCTATCTTAGCTTTAAGAACATTTACTGAAGAAGTCTAATCTACTTCACTGGGGCAGGGAATTCCATAAATTCGCAATCTTCTGGGTGAAGAAATTCCTTCTTAATTCAGTCCTAAATCTGCTCCTGTTAATTTTGAGGCTATGCCCTCTTGTCCTAGTTTCACCTGCCAGTGGAAACATCCTCTCTACTTCTATCCTATCTATTCCGTTCATAATTTTATATGTTTCTATAATATTCAAGGAAATCAATTTAAGCTAAGGATCAGAAAGTTTAGAGGGCATTTGAGGGAAAATGTTTTCACCAATAGGATTGTGGATATTTAGAACTCAATGTTTGAAAGGGTGGTCACTATCTATACACTATTTAGATAAGCACATAAAATGCCACAGCATACAATACTACAGGCTAAGTGCTGGAAAATGGGATTAGAATAGATGAATATTTAACGAATGATGCACTCATGATTAGCTGTAAGTCCCATTCTGCCTCAAGTAAATCTCAAGCAAATAACTGTGGTCCTTGTTGCTATGCTCCAATGAACCATGATATTTACTGTTTGCTTGGTCTTTTTCAGTCTGCACAGTAGTTAAGTAGATTTTCAAGGCTGGTTAATAGGCAGGGAATATAATTTTAAGAAATGATAGTGAAATCCTGTAATTAAAATCAGCAAAATCTCTGTATCTACATATTCTCACCAAACCACCCTCCCATCCCCTCTGCCACCATCTTCCTGTGTACACTTATTCTGATTTTCATAAATCCTGGGACCAAAATGTGTGTCTGCTTCTCTAATGGTGAGCCCATTTGCTTCATTAAGGACCTTTAGGGAAGGAAATCTGCCTTCCTTACCTGGTCTGGCCTACATGTGATTCCAAGCCTACAGCAATATTGGCAATTAGAGATGGCCAATAAATGTTGGTCCAGTTAGTATTGTCCACATTCAATGAATAAAGAAAGCTCCAGCCATTCATCCAGTATATATTTGTAAACAGAAAACATTTTGTCACAGAAATTTACAAAATAATGATCTATTCTACTAAAGATAACAGAAGACCATAAGATACAGGAACAAAAATAGGTTATTCAGACCATCGAGTCTTCCACTATTCAGTGAGATTATGGCTGATCCAGCTACCTTCCATTTCACTTTGCTGCCTTTACCCATACCTCTCAATTACCTTACTGATTAAAAATCTGTGTATCTCAGACCAGATTGGGATCTGAACTCATACTTGCAAAGCACAATGGATTAGCAGTTCATTCCTCCCCTTGGCCACATCGCACCTAAAATGCCTGTTTGAATGTATCATGACACAGGTGCATCTTGAGCCCAGATAGTCAGGTCCAGACAAAAGGAAAATACTGTTGACTGGAAATCTGAAACAAACAGAGAATGCTGGAGAAACTCAGCAAATAGGGCCGCATCTATATAAAGAGACACTAAGTGGATGTTTGCGTATGAGATGGCTTTTTTTCATCTAAGGCTGCACAGATATCCCCAATCCTAATGGATCGCAATGTTTACATAAGTCCAAAAGACCAGGCTTAATAATTTACAGCCATCTGCAGCCAGAAGTGTTGAATGAATAATCCATTTTAGCCTCTTTTGAATTCCTCTGCATTACAGATATCAGTCTTCAGCCAAATTAATTCACTCACAGGATATCAAGAGAAGGCGGAAGGGCACTGAACACTGCAAAGGCTTCAGGCCTTGTCAAAACTCAGGCAATAGTACTAAAGACTTGAGCTCCAGAGCTGCCATTCCCCTAGCCAAGTTGTTACAGTACAGCTATAACACTGGCATCTATCCAACAATGTGGAACATTTCCCAGGCACGTCCCACACACCAGAAGCAAGACAAATCTAACCAGGCCATTGACCATCCCATCAGTCTATTCCTGATCATCAGTCAAGTGATAGAAGGGTTCATCAATGTGCTATAAAGTGGCACTTGCACAGGAATAACCTCCTCACTAATGCTCAGTTTGGGTTTCACAAGAGCCACTTGGTTCCTGACCTCATTACTCCCTCGATTCAAGCATTGACAATAGAGCTCAATTCCAGAGGTGAGAGGAGCATGATTGCACCTTACATCAAGGCAGCATTTGACTTGCATAACTTCAAGGAGCCCTAACAAAATGTCCCCTAAATGGAATTGCAGGAAAACTCTCCATTGGTTGGAATCATTCTGGAGTAGGTGCTGGAAAAGCACAGCAGTTCAGGCAGCATCCGAGGAGCAGAAAAATCCGATGTTTCGGGCAAAAGCCCTTCATCAGGAATATAGGCAGAGTGCCTGAAGGGTGGAGAGATAAATGAGAGGAGGGTGGGGGAGGGGAGAAAGTAGCATAGAGTACAATAGGTGAGTGGGGGTGGGGATGAAGGCGATAGGTCAGGGAGGAGGGTGGGGGAAGGTAGCAAAAAGTACAATGAGTGGATAAGTGGAAAATAAGAAGGGCAGGTAGGACAGGTCATGGGGATGGTGCTAAGCTGGAAGTTTGGAACTGGGGTGAGGTGGGGGAAGGGAAAATGAGGAAACCGTTGAAGTCTATATTGATGCCCTGGGGGTGAAGTGTTCCGAGGCGGAAGATGAGGTGTTCTTCCTCCAGGCATTGGGTGGTGAGGGAGCGGCGGTGAAGGAGGCCCAGGACCTCCATGTCCTCGGCTGAGTGGGAGGGGGAGTTGAAATGTTGGGCCACAGGGCATTGTGGTTGATTGGTGCGGGTGTCCCAGAGATGTTCCCTAAACCGCTCTGCTAGGAGGCATCCAGTCTCCCCAATGTAGAGGAGACCGCATCAGGAGCAACGGATACAATAAATAATATTGGTGGATGTGCAGGTAAAATGGATGTGGAAGGCTCCTTTAGGGCTTTGGATGGAGGTGAGGGAGGAGGTGTGGGCGCAGGTTTTGCAATTCCTACGGTGGCATGGGAAGATGCCAGGACGGGAGGGTAGGTTGTTGGGGGGGGGGGGGGGGGGGGGGGGGGGGCGTGGACCTGACCAAGTAGTCACGGAGGGAATGGTCTTTGCGAAAGGCAGAAAGGGGTGGGGAGGGAAACATATCCATGGTGGGGTCCGCGGTGGAAAAGTCAGCGGATGATTTGGTTTAAGCGAAGATTGGTAGGGTGGAAGGTGAGCACCAGGGGTGTTCTGTCCTTGTTATGGTTGGAGCAGTGGGGTCTAAGGGCGGAGGTGCAGGATACGGATGAGATGCGTTGGAGGGCATCTTTAACCATGTGGGAAGTGAAATTGCAGTCTCTAAAGATGGAGGCCATCTGGTGTGTTTTGTGATGGAACTGGTCCTCCTGGAAGCAGATATGATGGAGGCAGAGGAATTGGGAATACGGGATGGCATTTTCGCAGGAGATAGGGTGGGAAGAGGTGTAATCCAGGTAGCTGTGGGAGTCGGTGAGTTTGTAAAAAATGTCAGTGTCAAGTCAGTCGTCATTAATGGAGATGGAGAGGTCCAGGAAGGGGAGGGAGGTGTCAGAGATGGTCCAGGTAAATTTAAGGTCAGGGTGGAATGTGTTAGTGAAGTTGATGAATTGCTCAACCTCTTCGCAGGAGCACGAGGTGGTGCCAATGCAGTCATCAATGTAGCAGAGGAAGAGGTGGGGAGTGGTGCCGGTGTAACTACGAAAGATGGACTGTTCTATATAGCCAACAAAGAGACAGGCATAGCTGAGGCCCATACGGGTATCCATGGGCTACCTCTTTGGTCTGGAGGAAGTGGGAGGATTCGAAGGAGAAATTGTTACGGGTGAGGACCAGTTCAGCCAAACAAGTGAGTGTCGGTGGAAGGGTGTACTGTTGGAGATGTCGGGAGAGGAAGAAATGGAGGGTTTGGAGGCCCTGGTCATGGCGGATGGAGGTGGAGAGGGATTGGATATCCATGGTGAAGATGAGGCTTTGGGGCCAGGGAAACGGAAGTCTTGGAGGAGGTGGAGGGCATAGGTGGTGTCTCGAACGTATGTGGGGAGTTTCTGGACTAGGGGGGAATAGAAAAGTGTCAAGGCAGGTAGAGATGAGTTCAGTGGGGCAGGAGCATGCTGAGACAATGGCTCTGGCCCGAAACGTCAAATTTCCTGTTCCTTGGATGCTGCCTAACCTGCTGTGCTTTAACCAGCAACACATTTTCAGCTCTGATCTCCAGCATCTGCAGACCTCACTTGTTACTCTGAGACAATAGGTCAGCCAGGGTGGTCAGGCTTGTGGATCTTGGGAAGGAGGTAGAACCGGGCAGTGCGAGGTTCCTGGACTGTGAGGTTAGAAGCTGTGGGTGGGAGATCTCCTGAGGTGATGAGGTTCTATATGGTCTGGGAGATGATGGTTTGGTGATGGGGGGGGTGGGGTCATGGTCAAGGGGGTGGTAGGAGGTGTCCTCAAATTGGCAGTTTAGAGGTCAGTGGTTGGAATCATACCTAGCACATAGGAAGATGGTTGAAGATGCTGGTGGTCAGTTATCTCAGCTTCAGGACATCTTTAGTGGAGCTCCTCAGTGTACTGCCCTTGGCCCAACCATCTTTAGCTGCTTCATCAATAATATTTCCTCCTTTGTAAGATCAGAAGTGTGGATGTTTGTTAATGATTTAACAGAAACTTCAAATACTAATGCAGTCCATGAACATATGCAGCAAAACCTGGACTACATCCATGCTTCGG